>NW_016107329.1:1412120-1483243 GCF_001604975.1 Cebus imitator
AGCTCACTGCAACTTCTGCCTCCTGGGTTCAAGCGATTCTCCTGCTCTGGAGTAGCTGGGATTATAGGCGCCCGCCACCACACCTGGCTAATTTTTGTATTTTTAGTAGAGATAAGGTTTCACCATGTTGTCTAGGCTGGTTTTGAACTCCTGACCTCAAGTGATCTGCCTGCCTCAGCCTCCCAAAGTGCTGGGATTACAGGTGTGAGCCACCCACATTCAGTGTAGCGTCTCCATGTCTTTAGGATAAAACTTTAACTCCTTAATTATACTTTCCAGTCTCATCCCTTCCTTTCTTCACGTCATCCATAGGCAAGCTTTCTTTTCCTTGTCTCCAGATGGTTATAAAGCTTAGTTCTTTTGCCTGGAACACTTCTCCATGAACCTTCCCACTCCCTCCAGCTAGACTGCTCATTTATTTGTGGCTAACTCCAGCCAGTGTAATTGCAGGAGATCCTGGAAAGCTTTTGTGACTCCTCTAAATTGGGGTGAGCTGACTCCCTATTGCACCTCTAGCAACCCACACTTCCCTTGTGGTGGAATTTATCAGATCACACTGTAAGTGCTTACTTACATGGGTCCCCCAACAGACCGCAAGACCAGTGGTGGCACAGATCTTGCTGTTTTATTCATCGTGGTAGCCCCTATAACAAGTAGCACCTTAAATACATTATTTTTGCAAGTAGTCATTAAAAATCATAGATACATAAATACATGTTTGACTTTCAGTTCAGAAGAGGAAGATGAAAAAGAATGGCAAGAAAGGATGAATCAAAAACAAGCATTACAGGTATTTAGATCATTTTTGGATTCAGAACATATTGTTATTTGAAATAAATGATGTGAAAATGAACAATATTAATGAGGTATATGAAACTATGGAAGTTTCTGATAAAAAGTAAAGACAGAGGCCTTTTTGATTGTGTGTGCATATATATGTGTACATGTATCTATACAAATACACACGAATACACACACACACACACACACACACACACGCACACACATATGTATATGGAATTTGCCATTACACACATCTAAATATTCAAAATAAGCTATTTTTCTTTTACAACCAACCAGCCAACCAGTCAAAAGTAATATGTGCTTACATAAAAAAATACAGAAAACATCATTCATAAATAACTTTCGTAACATTTTGATGTATTTTTGTCCATTCTTCCCCTGCCTGTGTTTGTATTTGGATATGTGTATATGTATCAAATGTACATGTGTTGGTGTTTTGGGGTTCAGGGGAGCGCTCAGCTCGCTCCCCAGTAGGCTCGAGGCTCCTGGTCCTTTGCTGTCTCAAGAATGAGAGAGGGGACCACGGCAGGTCCCCTCGTAAAGTGAATACTGGACCCCTTTTTCCCTTTCTCTGCCTAAATAAACTTTACCAGGTTCCCTTGTAAAGTGTTTGCAGGAGATGATTTATTTAGGCAGAGAAAGAGAAAAAGGAGAGGAAGAGAGAAATCTTCCATGAGAGAGTGTGTGTGGAAGGGGACCCCAGAGGGGAAATCCGCCTGGATGAGGGAGACAGGGACTTTTAACCTGGGAGAAATTCCTGCCTTCTCTAAGTTCCCTTGCCAGTGAAAGGAGTTCCTTTGAACTTCCCCTGGAGTCATTGACTTTTCAACCTTTCCCGCACTGCAAAAATTAAAACAGAAACCATTAAATCTCCTGGATGGAGAGGCACGGGAGGTGGGCACGGTGCTGGGAAGTTCTTGCCCTTAAAACTACGCCCCCTTGTGGACCCAGAAAGAGAACACATTCCCTCTCGTGCATACATGTATACGTGTATACATGTGTGTATGTTCCAGTTATCTGTTGCTGTGTAACTTAGTGGTGTAAAACATCATTTGTTATCTTCTAGGGTTCCGGGGGTTGATGAGATCAGCCAGGCAGTTCTCTCTGGAGTCTCTTGTGTAGATGCAGCCAGTCTGTAAGTAGGGCTGGAGTGGCTTCCAAGGCTTCCTTGCTGCCATGGGCGGTGGTTGACGCTGGCTGTCTGCCAGACTTCCATGTGGTGGGCGCCAGAGCACCTGCTTGTGGCCTCTCCACACGGCCTGGTCTTTTTCCCAGCATGGTGGCTGTGTTCCGAGGGTGAGCATCCCAAGAGAAAGTTCTACGCGGAAGCCCTGTGGCCTTTTTCACCTAGCTTTGGAAGTTGTGCAGCCTCCTTCTCACCACATCCTGTTCCTCAAGCTAGTTACTAAGGCCAGCTCCTATATAAGGGGCAGAGAGTTAGACAAGAAGAATGTCCTACACATATTTTCATGAGTAACATTTTTACAGATTGAAGCTATGCTGTATATATATATTTTTCATAAACAGCTTTTTAAGTTTCTTAGTGTCGCAGATAACATTTTTTGATCTCCAAATTCACTGTTTCTTGTTTGTTCATATTGTTTTGCTATATCAGGTAGAAGATTTTCGAGCTAAAATCTCAAAATCCTTCAGGTTGCGGAAGTCCTGTGTTATTAATGCAGTTAGTGAGAGCAATCTTAGTTAAGACCTTGGGCCTCGTGGTCAGAAAGACCTGCGTTTCAATCCAGGCTCCACTGTTCACTAGCTGTGTGATCAGACAGATTAAATTCTCCAAGCCTTTATTTATTTATTTTTTGTAAAACAAAGTTGCTATCAATGCTGTCCTGATAGGGGCGATGGGAGCTTCAGTGAAAGAAAGCACAGGCAACACTGCATGCAGAGACAGATCTATCCTGTGTGCTGTTGGTTGGTACATGCCCATGTAACATACAGACACGCAGGACAGCAGGTTGTATTAGCTTATCTTTTTTGCTAATGAAGTATTTTAAAGTACTTTTGGTAATGAGTTAAAATTGAGAAAACCTTTCTACTTTTCCATGTCTTTTGTGAATTTCTCACTTGTAATTTTATTTTTTATTTTATGTTAAGAGCAAAATAAAGCTAAATTAAGGGAATTATATATATTGCTTGAATTCCTAAGCCTCATTCTGTCTTGGGTCCTTGCATTTCCTGTTTTCCCAGCCTGGAATGTTCTGTCCTCAACCAGGCTCTTTGATAGCTTTCAAGTCCCTGCTCACACACCCTCTTTTTAATGTCTTCTTTATCTGTGAAACAAATCTCTTTTTCCTCTATCTGTTCACCTAATCACTCTCATATCAGATAAATCTGCTTTATTTTCTTACCATTATCGTGTTCATTTATTTATATATGTATTGTCTGCTCTCCTCTACCCTAAGAGCAGGGACCTTATCTGGCATCTTCTCCAATCTCACAGTACCTTGGCACCTAGAACAGTGCCTGGTGCCTTAGAGGTACCTGCTAAGTATTTTTTCTTTTGAATGAATGAAAGAGTGAATGGTTACATTCCCTAATTTGCCTGCTCACTTTGTTACCTGTCACAGATTATATGCAACTGTGTTTAGCCAATTGTGGATTATGTAGAGCTGTGTTTATTATATACACACAGTAAATACCCCTAATGGTGAATAGAACAAAGTGTACAAAATGTAAATTTCATGGTGCTGTGTTTTACTTTTTACAGGAAGAGTTCTTTCATAATCCTCAAGCGATAGATATTGAGTCTGAGGACTTTAGCAGCCTGCCCCCCGAAGTAAAGCATGAAATCTTGACTGATATGAAAGAGTTCACCAAGCGAAGAAGAACATTGTTTGAAGCAATGCCAGAGGTGAAATACACAACAGTACATTTATGCTTAGAATTAAGAACTTGAACAGACCTTTTTATTAGAAAGACAAAATTGATAAGCAGTACTTACATGATATCTCAGTTAACTGTAAACTGTATTTCTGTATCTCAGAGAGTCTATGAAGCATTGTATATTTATAAGCTTGATTGTACAGACATTTGCTCTAAGAAGTCTTTCTTGACTTTTGACTCAAGACTAGGTTTTTTTCTCCTGGTCTTTGTTCTCACAGTGTAATATCAGTTTATAGTTCTTAGCTCCATAACATGCTAATCTTGCTCACCTCTGTATTTTCAGCACCTAGCTTGGTATTTTTCACATGACTTTAGATGCTACCTGACTCAATTCTTAGGTTAGTTCATTAAAGTTATGGTAGCCTGTAATATACATTATCTATAAAAACTAGTAGTAATAGGGAGTCTAACTACAATGGAAAAATATGTCCTAAATTGAAATTCAAAGTGTATCTTCCTCTGTGCAGCCCTAGAAATGCCACTGGGTCTCCACATTTTCCTGCATTCTTTCTGGACAGTGGAAATAGGGTGTCTTCACCTTGGAACATCTCGTGGTTTTGCAGGCCCAGAGAGCTAGAGTGGAGGTGGTGTGTGCGGTTACGTCTGCTGATCATGCTACCATTGATACTTAATTCATGTTACTATCGATGACTCCCTGTCTTAGTTGCCAGTGAGTGAGTTCTTTTTCTCTTGGTATCGCTACTTCCTGTCATTTTTACCATAGTTCTCCTTTCACCCATTGTAGGACAGAATAGAAATTTTGCAGCATCATTGACCTTAGTGAGTAGATGGGAGTGTTTCTTATTTTCTACACTTTTTGAATATTGCTTAAATTGATACCAGAAATATGGAAAAAGAAGGATAAATTTCTTTTTTCATCACTCCCTCTGTTTTTTCCACAAAGATTGTGAAGTAGCACACACTAAGGTGCACAGAGGTGATGTTCTTGGGTCTTTGGATATACAAAGGACAGAAATAAAATTGATTTTTATTTCAGGAGAAAAATACAGCCTTGGTCTGTCAGGCATTTTATTTCTTGAGTGTGAAAGGATCTCTGTGTGGCAGTTGAGGAAATAGAATTTTGTTTGTGTAAACAGTAGTAGGAAGAAATGGGAGAGAGAGAGACAGTCCCTAATGATTTACTGTTCTTTATTTTCTTTCTGCAACCATGAAGTGTCTAGGAGTGGTGGACTGTGGGGTGGTGTAGAGTAGCAGCTTGTTGGATTTGTAATTTTGTTAGAGATGTTCTAAGTCATCCATGTTGGGCCTTTGTATCATCTGTACGTTGTACAAATGTAATACTGATAACAGTAGTGATGTAGGTAATAATAGCAGTAGTAATAATCATAATACCCTAATTCCATCTTACTCAGCGTTTTGGTTTCTGCAGTTTTCAGTGACCTGTGGTAAACTGTGGTCTGAAAATGTTAAATGGAAAATTTCAGAAATAATTCATCAGTTTTAACTTGCATGCCATTCTGAGTAGCATGATGAAATCTCACACCCCCCTGCTCCATCTTGCCTGGAACGGGAATCCTCCTTTTGTCTAGCTTCTCCATACTGTAGATGCTTCCTGCCTGTTAATCACTTAGTCGCTGTCTTGGCCATCAGGTCGACTGTCGTGATACTGCGGTGCTTCTTCTCAAGTCACTCTTACTTGACTTAATAATGGCTCGACAGTGCAAGAGTGTGATGCTGGCAATTTGCATATGCCAAAGAGAAGCTGTAGAGTGCCTCCTTTAAGTGAAAAGGTGAAAGTTCTTGACTTAATAAGGAAAGAAAAAAAATCGTATGTTGGCTGAGGTTGCTAAGATCTTCAGTAAAAATGACTTTTCTATCTATGAAATAATGAAGAAGGAAAAAGAAGTTGGTGCTGGTTTTGCTGTCGCACCACAGACTGCCAAAGTCATGACCTCAGTGTGTGATAAGTGCTCAGTTAAGATGGAAAAGCCATTAAATTTTTGGGTGGGTGACATGAACAGAAACATGCTCTGATTGGTGACGATCGGGTTTGGAAATTTCTGCAGTTTCACGCGTTCTCTGGGGGACTTGGAACATATCCCCAAGGTTGAGGGGGCTGTCTACTATATTAATAGAATCAATTATAGTAGATTGATAGGCTTTTGATCCCAGTTCTACCACTTATTAGCCCTGTGACTCTAGGGAGGTTACCTAACCTATTTAAGTCCCAATTTGTTCACTTATAAAATGGAGGTGGTATCTGTTTCATAGGATGATTGTGAGAATAAAATGAGATATTTTATGTAAAAGCACTTAGAAAAATGCCCTCAATGGGAAATGCCTTATAATGTTAAGTATTACTATTATTAACTGTGATTGCTGTGATTTATTGTGTCTTCTGTGGGATAAGATTGTGCTGGGCACTTCACTTGCATATTTACCTGTATTCTGGAAGATGGCTTGTTAAGCCATAATTAAATGTCACAGTGACCACTATGCATTACATGTTCAATAAATGTTTATTGAATAAATTATTAAATCATAAACAGTATCCATGATTTTTTTTTTTGTCCAACTCTTTTGAAGATTTTTTTTTAAAGGAAGTTATAGTTTTTCTTGTTATTCAACTTTTATAATATAAAACTATCATCAATGAAAAAAGCCAATTGTTCTTTATTCCCTGTTGGGGAAAGGGGTGGAAATATGGTAGTGTTATCTGTATTTAGTATAAAACAATAATTTTGTTTGTTTAATTTGCCTTTAGGAGTCCAATGACTTTTCACAGTACCAACTCAAAGGCTTGCTTAAAAAAAACTATCTGAACCAGCACATAGAACATGTCCAAAAGGAAATGAATCAGCAACATTCAGGACACATCCGAAGGCAGTATGAAGATGAAGGGGGCTTTTTAAAGGAGGTAGAGTCAAGGAGAGTGGTCTCTGAAGACACTTCCCATTACATCTTGATAAAAGGTATTAGGTACCACCATTTACATATTTACACTATTTACATTAAAATTCAAAGATATATCTTGGCTCCGAATTCTATAAACTAGCACCCCTTGATAATATTAATGAAATCCTATTTATGTAATAACTGTATACAGCTATTAATAGATGAATTACTATAGAGCCAGACCACTTTAAAATTAACGAATGAATTAACTCCTAGTTGCTGATTATGTAAAGATGTATGTCCTTATTTATGAGAACCAGTGTTCTCTTATTCATCTTACTAGAAGTGTATTGTCACACTGTAAAACTGCATGGTGAGAAGTGTTTTAATTCTTCTTAAGGTATTCAAGCTAAGAAAGTTGCAGAAGTGGATTCAGAGTCTCTTCCTTCTTCCAGCAAAATGCACAGCATGTCTTTTGACATGAAGTCATCTCCATGTGAAAAACTGAAGACAGAGAAAGAGCCTGATGCTACCCCTCCTTCTCCAAGAACTTTGCTAGCTATGCAAGCTGCCCTGCTGGGAAGTACCTCAGAAGAGGAGCTGGAGAGTGAAATTCGAAGGCAGTCCTGTGAAGGGAATGAACCTGCTACTGTAGACGAAGGCTCCATATCACCCCGGACTCTTTCAGCTATTCAGAGAGCTCTTGATGATGATGAAGACGTAAAAGTGCATGCTGCAGATGAGGTGCAGACAGGAGGACCGGGAGCAGAACTGCATATAAACTGCTCCACTGAGGACAGTGATGAAGGACTTAAAGTGAGAGATGGAAAAGGAATGCCCTTGACTGCAACACTTGCGTCATCTAGTGTGCACTCTGCAGAGGAGCATGTAGCCAGCACTAATGTGGGGAGAGAACCCACAGGCTCAGTTCCAAAAGAACAAATGTCACCTATTCACGTGGACACTGCAGCCTTTCCAATAAGTGATGAGTCTATGGTTAAGGACAGCAAAGACTGGCTGCCTCTGAAGAGCACAGTGGTTACACATAGTGACACACTTGGGCTCCTAAATGGAAAGGAACTGACACTGGCACCTCCAGCTCTTACAAGTTCTGTGTCAAAGAATGAAACACATGCCAGCGTGCTTGAGCTACAGAAACAGCTTTGCCTATCTGAGAGTAAATATGGTTCCTCTGTTCTTTCAAGTGATGATGAAACAGAATGTGAACCACATCCTGCTTCTGAAGTCATTGGCCCTGTTGGTTTGCAAGAAACGAGTAGCATAGTAAGTGTCCCTTCAGAGACAGTAGGCAACTTAGAAAATGTGGTGTCATTTAATGCTAAAGAACAGGAGGATTTTCTGAAAACCACTGAAGAACAGCAGACCATTGAATCTGCAGGCCAGGATTTAATTTCCATTCCAAAGCCTGTGGAACCAGTGGAAATTGACTCAGAAGAAAGTGAATCTGATGGTATGTGTCTGTGCTTTTGTAGAAATTTGGAATGGCAGGATTTCACCTCTGTAGGAGCTGAGGGATCCTTTAGTGTAGTCCCGTTTTTACTTTTTACAGATAAGGAACAAGAGACTTGGAAAGAAAGGTGAAACGGCTTTCCCAGGGACATGCAGCTGGTAATGGAATCTTGACCCTCCCTGTGTTGCTCTGCTTTTTGTTATTATTTTTAAAGGATGGAGTGCCCTAGTTGGGGATGGTAAAGTTGAGTTTCCCTCTAGTTTTTAAAAAGTTTTTATTTTGAAATAATTATTGACTTTAAAAAGTTGGAACAATATTATAAAACTCTGTTTCCTTCACCCAGTACCACATTAGCATGTTACCACATTAGCTTATCATTTCTCTTGGCCCCTCTGTGGGCCCTCTATATGTGTATCATATGTCTCCAAATCCGTATACACATATATACCGTTAATCCTCATTATTTGTAGATTCCATATTTGCAAAATTGCCTGATCACTAAAATGTATTTGTAACTTGAAAATCAGCACCCAGTGCAGTGTCTTTGTGGTCATCTGCGGATTTGGGGAGAAGCTTGAGTTGCCATGCTGTGTCCCACTGAGGTTGAGAAGGTGACACTCTGCCTTGTTCCCATGCTCTCAGAGAGATGACCAGAAGCCCTGGGCCAGTTGGACTAGATTTGAATTCCTATTCTGGCACCTGTTAGTGTGGCAGCCTCAGGCAAGTCCCCAATTTGTTTCTTGAACTTTATTTCTTGTTTATACAATAAATGGAATCTACTAAGATGGCAGTTTTTAGGATTTAGGATAATATATATGAAATATGTTCATATATACATTATATAAGTATATGTGTAATATATGTATATATGTGCATATGTGTATATATACTCATATACATCTATACATATATATAACATACATCTATACATATATAACGTGTATACACATATACACGTTATATATAACAATACATACACACATATGTTATATGTGTGTATGTGTTTATACACGTGTTATATATGTATATGTCTGTATACACATATACATATATGTGTGTATATGTATATATATGTTTATATACACATATATATGTTTAGGAGCAGTGACTCAGTGTTGGTTAATTTAGTGTTCACAGAGACTTCATAGACAATGGCTACTTTGAATAATGAGAATCAAACCCCCCACTACACGCACACATGCAATTTGTTCCTGGTTTCTGCTAGTTTTCTTCATTCAAAAGTTACTATTTCCCTTTTATAATTTATACGTATTTTGTGGGAAAGGAATTTTTGTAGCTATGTAAATATGCTGTTCCCAAACAAATTTCCACCCACTTGTTTTAGCAGCCATTGATTTTAACATGAATAATTTGTTACTATGTTGATTGCCAAATGATGGTTTTCTAACTCTGTCATTCCTTATATATTATTACTTGATATCCTTCTATGAGGAAGATCTTTTCTTTCTCCCCATTTATTATTGTTATTTTTAATCAGTGTAGACTACTGTATTCCTGTTTTATACAGTGAGTTATAATCCAATACTGTCATTATTTACTTTGTTGCTCAAATTGTCCCAGCTTTGTCCAGAGGGGGCTCCTTCTAATGGCTTGTAACAGTTTCCCATTATATTTTGAGCCCTTCCTTACTTTCTGGCCAAGCTGTTCCAAGCATATCTTGAAGTTACTCTGCCCTGGTCCTAGAACCAGCCATTTCACCAGGGAGCTCTGGTTCCTTTCAGTGGAGCATGGGGTTAGACACCACAAACTATGGATGTGGGTGTGCTCATGGATCCTGAGGTGTAACTGTCTCAGGCCTTTTCAGCAAGAGAGCCAGGAAGTATATTTATGTATACATACACATGCACACACTTATGCAAACATACCTCTATATTTTTGTCCATCTGTATTAAAATCCATGAGTTTATACTGATATCTGCAGTTCTAACCCAGTATCATGGGGTTCAGTCTAGCCCCCTGCTTTTTTATAGTTTCCCTAACAATGAGAAACATTGCTTCCCTTATCCTCAATATATTTACATCTGCTTATTCTCCCTCAGTTTGTAACCATCTCCCCCTCCCGCTGGCCTTCTCCTTGGCCCTGCTCTTCTTAGCTCCAGCTGCGACCTTGGTGCCAGCTCCCAGACCCTGAGAGCCCCTTCCTCTGTTCCGATTGTTTCTTTAAACCCAGCTGGACGGGCCTTGCTAGCCCTCTCTACCTGCAGGGAGGGAAGGGAACCAATAAATGTATTTTAAGGAGAGGGAAGGACAGTAAGAGAGGCGAGGAGGGAAGTGGAAGAGGAAGAACTATTTCTGAGTCACAGCCTTATTCTGTGCTGTGTGAATAGCATAAAAACATATCAAGCAACTTCCATGATTGTATACTTTGATAATTCTCCCTTTTGAATTTTTAAAACAATGTCAGTTAACTTAGAACACATTTATATAAAGCAAATATGCAAATCTTGAGAGAGTTTCCCAATTTCAAAGGCAGTGCCAGTTTACCTAATTCAAAAGGCTTGTTTTGAAGTTACAGACATTTGTGATCACATTTATTTAATAATAATGCTACTGTTACATGTTTTCTGAGTCAAATCTTTCCTTTTTAGGGTGGAACATTTTTCAGGATCCTCTAGAAAGCTCTTGATTATTGCAGGATAATTTTAATGTTTTGGCTGTAGATGAAGTGACCTTTATTTTGGTACAGGAAGTTTCGTTGAAGTGAAGAGTGTGATTAGTAATGAAGAACTTCAAGCGGAATTGCATGAAACTTCCACACCTCCCTCCGAACCAGGCGAACAGGAACTGATAGGAACTAGGGAGGAAGAAGCCCCTGCTGAGTCTGAGAGCCTCCCGAGGGACAACTCTGAGAGGGAGGATGAGGATGGTGAGCCACAGGAAGCTGAGAAAGATGCGGAAGAGTCACTCCATGAATGGCAAGATATCGATTTGGTAATACTGTAACATTGTGTTTTCACTTCTTGCTGAGGAAGCCAGGTTAAGTAGGTTTTGAGTTTTAAGGAGTTGCCGTATGACTATTTATTAGCTATTTGCAGTGTATCTTGTGGTTGCTGATGGCTTCGTTTTTGTGTAGATTACTGCCTGGGATAGACTCCATTTTCCATGTGGTTTTACAGTCTTGCTTAGAAATCCAGCGGAGTACTTCATAAGGAGAAAGAGCTTATTGGTAGTTTCAGTCAGACTGAATGCAGGCTTTTTGTAACAAATGAAGTCATTTGGATTATGAATATAAATCTATAAATGAAAAAACATTTTGTAGGAGGAGCTGGAAACTCTGGAGAGCAACCTCTTAGAACAACAGAATTCACTGAAAGCTCAAAAGCAGCAGCAAGAACGGATCGCTGCTACTGTCACCGGACAGATGTTCCTGGAAAGCCAGGTGGGTGCAGGCAGCTTGGGCCTCCTTTACCACCTTCCTCAGACCCCTGGGGGAATGCACTGCATGAAGTGGGTATACGCTTCTCCCGCTGGTACTCAGGGCCTGGTGATGCCTTTCCCTGGGGTCACTGTGTGTCCGTAACACTGCAGGAACGAATGCATTACATGAAGTGGTTGGCACTGCCTCACCTGGTGCTCAGGGCCTGGTGACGCCCTTCTTGGGGGTCACTGTGTATCCCTAACTCTGCAGGAACTCCTGCGCCTGTTCGGCATTCCCTACATCCAGGCTCCTATGGAAGCAGAGGCACAGTGTGCCATCCTGGACCTGACTGATCAGACTTCTGGAACCATCACTGATGACAGTGATATCTGGCTGTTTGGAGCACGGCATGTCTATAAAAACTTTTTTAATAAAAACAAGTTTGTAGAATATTACCAATATGTGGACTTTCACAATCAATTAGGTAAGACTTCAGCGTCTTTTTAGTTACTTTCTGACACTTACCTTCAGAATTTGTCCTAGGAATTTTTTCTTTCCAAGGAACTAGTTTGATGCATTGATGGAAATCACAGATTTTCATATAAGTGATCTTTGGCTTATATAGAGGAATAGGATTTTAAACAGTTGAATTAAGGAATTAAAGTCCTAGTATGTTTAGGTAGTTAATCATCTGACTTAGTTAAACTTTGACTAGTTACCCGAGATCTCCAGAGTGAGCCAGATGGTGGAGAGGGGATGTAGAGGGATTCACCCCTGCGCCCGGGCCTGTATTAGGGTTTCTAGCATTGATGTTCTTCTGTTCATCCAGCAAATACATGTTTGGTGACTGCTATATGCTAGTTGTTCTTAACAAGGGGGAAAGAGCAGAGAGTAAAATAGTAGGAGAAACAGATGATAAGCAGATACGTAAGTCATAATTTGACATAAAGGAAAATATAGCAGTAAAGGAGAGAAGAGAGTGAGCTGCAGGCACCGGGAGTGCAGGTGCTGTTTCAGAGTTGTTGGGAAAGGCTTTACTCATGTAACTTCAGAGCGGGGGCCTGCAGGATATAGGAAGCCAGCACTGCAGATAGATACCTCGGGACTAGTGAGTGAAAGGGGCTGAGGCAGAAGCTTGTGCGGTGTGTTCTAGGGAAGCAGGGAGGCCAGTGTGCGAGGAGGAGGAAGGAAATGGCAAGGTTAACGTGAGAGAACAGGAAGACACCGAAATCCGCCAGGGTCTACTGTGCTGGGGTGTGCAGGTGGATTGGATGTGGGGCGGAAGAAAAGTGAAGTTGAGGAGTCTTCCAGGTACTGAGCAGCTGGTCGGGTGGACCTGCCTTCAATAAGACAAGGAAGGAGCAGAGTGGAGAAGGAGAAATGAAGCGTTCAGGTTTGAATGTGATAAATTGGAGATGCTCATTGGATACCCAGTGGAGGTGTTGTGATAGCTGAATATATGTGACCGTGGTTCAGAGTGACCCAGGTTAGAAAGCTCAAAAACAGCAGCAAGAACAGACTGCAGCTGCTGTCACCAGACAGATGTTCCTGGAAAGCCAGGTGGGTGCTTTCTAGCCTGGGTCTCTCTGAACCATGATGACTATTTATTATTAGCTAACTTTGGGGGTCAGCGTATAGAGGGTATTTTAAAGCTATGAGAATGGATGCAACTTTAAAAATGTTAACAATGCCATTTAATAAAAGAGTTTCTTTTCAAATAATAAGATATTTTTGGTAGTCGGATATAGATGCATACACATATATGCTTTATATGATAAAATGTTTATAAATGTTCTGTAAGAAATCTTAATAAAATAAAAATTAAAAAATATTGCTGCTCTTATAGGATTGGACCGGAATAAGTTAATAAATTTGGCCTATTTGCTTGGAAGTGATTATACTGAAGGAATACCAACTGTGGGTTGTGTAACTGCCATGGAAATTCTCAATGAATTCCCTGGGCATGGCCTGGAACCTCTCCTAAAATTCTCGTAAGATCTTTTATTTCTATAATTCAGATAATTGTATGAATACCCAAATAAGCAAACAGAACTATTATTTACAGCATGAACTGTTCACTGAGAACATGAACTGTTCAAAAATCATTGTTCACTGAGAAAGCAGCAGGAAGTATTGGTCGTTTTCCCTTTTCTAGAGACGATGAATTAGAGTCAGTTCTTTTCTTAGTGGTGCTGGGCTTGTCCTGTGGATTTCACAGGAACATAGAAGTTGCCCTTTCATTCAGTGACATACTTACAGAGCAGCTATGATGTCACACACTGTGCAGGCCCTGGCATAGGCCATACCCTCCAGGACTCCCATAGTCTTAGAGGTAATGGAGAAGCAAAGGAAACTGTACTTGTCTGTGTGTTCAGTGTCCTGAGAGAGGTCGGCCAGGAAGGGACTTGGAAATACAATGTTAGGAATGTTACATTCAGCACTCCCGTCCTGTTTCTCATCGTGTGAATCCCGTGACGTGTTCAGTGGCGAAGTCTTCCTCCATCCAGAACCCAGAGCTGTGCTATTCTTGGGGTACATTTTTCACTGTGAAGATTCTGAGATGGTGGAGTTATGAGTATGTCTGGGAAAGTAGTTTTTTCTTTGTCCTTGACGGCATCTTTTTAAAAAAATTGAAATATAGTTCACATACCACAAAGTTCACCGATTTAAAGTGTACAGTTCAGTGGTTTTTAGCATATTTACAAGATTGTGGTGGCATCTTTTAACCATCACTATATCGTGAGATGCTGTTTGGTGGTGGCTGATTTAATGATCCTTTCGTGTTCTCTCCAGTTACGTATTTTGTGTTTGAAAGATGCTGGGATGCTCTGGTCTGAAGAGGCAGTGATAAGAATCACTGAAATGAACTGCGAAATTGTTGTAGTGATTGCAGTCTTCCTGTCATAGCACACTCTCCAATGTGTTATATTTTATTCTTTCTTCATTTCTCTTTTTCTGATTTTTTATTGTTGAAGAAGTTTATGTGCTGGGAATAAGTTATTAGGTAGATACATATCATGGTAGGTAAATAACTTGAAAACCTACCAATAACTTTATTATACAAATAAAGTACCTAATAGAAAATTTTAAATATATATTAAAAATGATTACAGTTTACAATTTGTTTATGTAATTTTAGACTTCTCTTCACACATGTATGTGCACGTACATTGCATATGTATGTATACTCATTTGCGTGTGTGTATTATATTTTTTTACAAGAATGGGATGATGCTATATACTTTTATTTTACCTGTAACCCACTTGGTGTTAGAACAAGGCCTATTATCAGTGATGGATAGATTTATATCATTTTTAATGGCTCCAAGTGGTCCCTTTTTGGGGCTATCAGGACTAATTTAGTCAAATGCCTTTTTTTATTTCTATTTTAAAAAAGGTATTACAAACATTGATTTGAATATCCTTAATTTTTGGATTCTTATCTAATGATTAATTTAGGATAAGTGAAAATGGTATTGGTATTTCCATTTGGTTTCTTGGTAACTATTGAGAATGAATTTTTTATGTTCATAGACAGTTTGTGTTTCTGATTTCGTGAATGACCTATTTATGCTGTTCCGCTTTTCTTTGTTCAGCAGTTTTTGCCTGTTTGTTGCCTGCTGAATCGTTTTCATATTTGAGCAGTTTCTGCCTTTGGTGTTCCAGCTCACTGATGCCAGATAGGAGCAGCCTTCGCCCTGCCTGACTCAGGACACTTAAGATGATTACAGAGTAAAGAGCAGGAAGGATGGTGGGAAACCGGGAAAACCAGAATGTGGCCTTGCTTTCTTTTCTGTTCCCCTTTCCTGAAGGCACCCTGGCTGGTGACTCATTCTTAGAGTGGGGCTGCATTGGGCCTGCAGGTTGAATTCAGCTGTAGTTACATTTGGTTTGGACTGCACGGTGTGTTCCTCTCTTGAGCTTTAATTTTCAATTGGCTACCAACATTTACCTTTGGGGAGATTTTACAAAAAATTGTGAATTCTCTTGGAGGAAAAAGGATATCTGAGAATCCTGGGGCTAAATTTCTGGCTAGCACAGCACTTCCCCTCCCCTACCCCAAGGCCTTGGACTGGGCATGAATCCTTCAGTTTCATCACAGTTGCCGCCACTCCCACAGCTCAGCTGGTTGACAGGCACCTTCCTCCTTTCATCTTTATGTGAAGTGCCAGGCCCTCTTGCTTGAAGGGGTAACCGTTGCTTTGGCTTGATGAGCTCACAAGTGCACTGATTTTCCTAACTGGCCGTCGTGATTACAGTTTCAAAAATGAAAATCTGCAAGTAAAGTAAAAGAGAATTATCGGTATTCCCCCAGCGCACTCCTGCAAAGTGTTGTAAAAGTAATGAAGAAAAATTATTTTTTCCTGTTTGCATTTGGTTATTGTAATACAATGATGTGACCACAATTAGTCATTTCCAACGCTAGATGGCACTCCTGCGTCGGCCAGGCGGACCCTGGCCCGGGCAGCCGGTCTGGGTGGGTTCCTAATACTGTACAAGGAAGCTCCTGAAGCAGGGAGTGTGAGGTGCGGGCGTTTCTTCAGGTTCTATTGTGTGCATGAACTGATGAGGATTATGTTACTAACTTTTATGGCATTTATTTTTTCCTAATTGTATAAATGTTTCTGGTCAACTGTCACTGCATTACAAACCACCTTATTCAGCCTCAGTGGCTTCACACAGCAGTAGTTACTGATTTTGCTCATACCTCTGAAACTTTCCCAGGCCTCGTGGGGCTCCTTGCCTCTGTTTCATGTCGTCTAGGACAGCTCAGCTGGGCGCAGTGACCCCTTAAGATGGCCCGCAGGGCTGATGAGGCGGTGGCTGTTGGTCTTGGGGCCTCGCCACCTGGATGGACACTTTGTGAGCTTGGCTTCCTCACAGCATGTTGCAGCCAAGAGCAGGAGGTCCAGGAGACAGGAATCACTGAGGACGTCCCCTAGGCCTGGCACAGCTGGCCTCACACTGGTCAGCCATGGGCCCTCCCTGCTCAAGAGGAGGCCGCATGGACCTGCTTGATCATGGGAGGAGTGTCCAAGAGCCTGTTGCTGTCTTTATCTGGCCAGTTTAGGCTTAGAATGGAAAACATTGAAAAACGAATAAAATATAAAGAAGAAAGTGAACAGCTGTGTTCTCACGTAGAACATTGCCTAGCACACAGCCAAATAATAGTTGTTCCTGTTATTTCTTTTAAATATCTTGTTTACTTTTCTCAGATATTTTTTTTTCCAAAATTGGAATTTACAGTTATACTTAAGTAGAGTTATATTATCTCTGTTATATATATATATATATATATATATATATATANGAGCCAGAGACCTGGAACTGGGATGAGGTTGCTGAGGCATTGGCCTTGGATACAAAATTTAGGGGGGCATCAGGAACGTCAGTGATAAAGATATGTTATATATATCTTTTTAAAATTTAACATTTTTTGGCATATTCACATGTTATTAAATATTCTTGGATCCATTATTGTATTTGATTTGAGGTAAATAATACAGATACATTACTTCCATTTTACTGCTAAGAAATAGACCCAGAGAAGCTGTAACTTTTGTGGTATAATGATGAGTGTGGGCTCTAGAGGAAGACAGTACCAATTCTAGCTGTGAAATTTTGAGCTAGTTACTTCTTTTTGAGTTCAGTTTCCTTCTCTGTGAGGTAAGGGTAACGACAGGACATGGCTTGTATGATTATTGGGCATGTGAAATATTTAACACAGTGCCAAGCACAGAGGAAGCATTCCATAAATGTTTGACATTATTATACATTGTGGCTAATACTAAAAATAATAAAATATTCTATGTATCATATAATTTGAGTTAGAACTTGAGTTTACATGTTCTAAGTTTAGTTGTTTATCCATAGTGCATGAACCATAATGTCTTATTGTTTTGTAAGTAATTGTTTCTTTTACTTTATAGAGAATGGTGGCATGAAGCTCAAAAAAATCCAAAGATAAGACCTAATCCTCATGACACCAAAGTGAAAAAAAAATTACGGACATTGCAACTCACCCCTGGCTTTCCTAACCCAGCTGTTGCTGAGGCCTACCTCAAACCTGTGGTGGATGACTCACAGGGATCATTTCTCTGGGGGAAACCTGATCTCGACAAAATTAGAGAATATCCTTTTACTTCTGAAAACAGAAGGAAACACCTAGTTAAATTTGTCTTTGGTTTAAAACTTAGAAAACAGAAACTTGGATCATTTTTTTCTTAATATCCCGTTAATCCCATATTCTTAATATCCCGCTCTCTTTTCACTCCCTTTTCCCTCTCCTTAGTTGTTTTTGTTTGTTTGTTTTAAAGTGACAGTGTATCACTCTGTTAACCAGCCTGGAGTGTAGTGGTGCAATCATAGCTCACTGAAGCCGCCACTTCCTGGGCTCAAGGGCTCCTTTTGCCTCAGCCTCCTAAGTAGTGCAAGCCACTGCATCTGCCCCCTCTCCTTAGTTTTAAAGAGGATCTTTACTTGAATAAGCATTCATAGCTACAACCACATATTTATTACCTAAGTATTATTATATAATAAATTTGTTATAATATTTATTAAATATTATTGATTCTGAAAGAAAGAAAGATGATCAATCTTCTTCTTTTTATTACTGGTTTTCCTTTCTGTGTATATTTAATCGTTTGGATAGATGTTTCAAAACTTGCACTAGAATTAATCCAACTACGTTTTACTCTTTTTCCTCAAAGAAATATGTAAGATGTCTGAATCTTGTTTTTATTCCAGGTAACCCTTTTTCATAGTCACAGTCTTTGATGTCCTAAAGTGAGAGCTAAGTATGTTTTATTTTAGGGAATTGAAAAGAACATAGTTCCAGATGATTATGCTGGAGTAATTTATTTTGTTATTACTTTCCTTTAGCACTCTAATCTTTATAAATATGAAAATATTAGGACAGACGGGGAATGGAATCAAGAATGGGTTCTTTGGACCTTTTTATTTATCACTTGTTTAAATATCTTTCAAAATATTTGTAAGTCTTAACTGCCTGCATATTTTGTCAGCGGTATTTCGGCTGGAACAGAGCGAAGACAGATGAATCTCTGTTTCCTGTATTAAAGCAACTCAACGCTCAGCAGGTAACCATGGTGGGCTCTTCTCCTAAGTTCAGGATGAAGACTCTGCTGTGGTTGACAGCTGTTAAAGATCATTTAACTCCTTTATTTTAGGGCAGATAGCATACATTTTGAAATCGGGATAATTTAGATGAGAGAAGAGAAGAAAATAGAAAAATAAAAATTGGACTTTGGCTTCCATTTCTATTGTCACTCTTAGGGCTGAACTTTGGAGTCTTTTCATATATTCATTTTTTTCTTTGGAAAAAAACCAGTCTAATAATTGATTTCACACTAAGGTGTTTCTGATTAAATACTTTACTCCTTTGGCATTACTTTCATTTTTTAGCAAAAGGAAGTGTTCAGTCCAAAGCAATTCTGATTTAAGTTTTTATAAGTATTAATATCTATAAATTCTGTAAATGAATCTTGAAAGGTAGAAGTTCAGTCATTATTGTATGTCAGTAGGAGAGGTTTTTGCGGGACGGGAGCCCTACTTCTTGCTTTATCTATGAGTATGCTCTGACTCACACAAAACAAGCTTTCGCCCACACTAGAAACAACCCACAAAACATACATACAAATAAACCACTTAGCAGAAATGAGAGTGTAGCTTTTGAGATAATATATTTAAATTAAATCAGTTTTCATTACACTTGGTTAATTTTGAAAAACATGAACAAAACTGAGACAACATTTCTACGAGTTTCTCTGTTTATTTGGATGACTATTTACTGGAAATATTTTAAACCAACCAAAAAGGAAAGCTGTTTGGCTTAGTGTCTGGTGACTTCTTAAATTTCAGATAAATTTTGTTGTATAAAGGGTAAAAGGTTTATCTCCCTTTTCATTATAAAACCTAATGTTCTTATTTTTTCAAAATTAGAAAATGAAGGAAATAAAACTACTCATTATTTACCTTCTTTAATACAGATGTTAACATTTAGCTTAAAAAATTTTCCTGCATTTATTTGTGACCATACTAAATGTAACTTAAAATATCTCATCCTCCCCCAACTTATTAGCATATATTCTTCTATGTACTGCATAGTTTTCTTAATTCCACATGACTAGATTACATTTTATGAAAGACATTTGAATAATTAGTTCACTTGTTGGACCTTTAATTTTCAAGTTTTTATAAATAATGCTGTGATGAACATTAGGCATGTAGCTTTACCCATATGTAGCTATTTTTAAAGAGTAGCTTCTTAAAAGTGGATGTGCTGAATACAAAGCAGGAATATTTCTTACAGTTGCTAATATATACTGTGAACTGGCCTCTTAAAGATATTGTATGATGATAATGTTTTTAAAAGAAAGATACAGTGGGACTTAGAAACAGTCCCCATGAAATTGTGTTGCTCCTGAGGAAAAAGAAATGTTTAGCTACAGAAAAAATATTTAACGCTCTTTGAGTATCTAAGAAGAGACTTCTTATTTGAGACGTGGACTGAAGACTTAGTTGATAGAGATGGTACAAGTGCTGCTTTAGGTATGATTTAGAAAGTGAAAATCACTATTAGTAATTCATTGGGAGAGAACTGGCTTTTGGGAGATAATGAATTAATATTCTCTGACATACTAATGCAGTGTGAGTGATCAAGGTTGAGCTTGTTGATTTGGTTTAGAAACTTGACTTACTTGTCTGATTTATTATTATTATTATTTTGTTATTTTTTTTTAGACACAGCTCCGAATTGACTCCTTCTTTAGATTAGCACAACAAGAGAAAGAAGATGCTAAGCGTATTAAGAGCCAGAGACTAAACAGAGCTGTGACATGTATGCTCAGGAAAGAGAGAGAAGCAGCAGCCAGTGAAATAGAAGCAGTTTCTGTTGCTATGGAGGAAGAATTTGAGATACTTGATAAGGCAAAAGGAAAAACCCAGAAGAGAGGCATAAAAAATACATCGAAAGCCTCATCAAGCCTGAAAAGAAAGAGGCTTTCAGATTCTAAAGGAAAGAATACATGTGGTGGATTTTTGGGGGAGACCTGCCTGTCAGAATCATCTGATGCATCTTCAAGTGAGGATGCTGAAAGTTCATCTTTAATGAATGTACAAAGGAGAAAAGCAGTGAAAGAGCCAAAAATCAATGCTTCAGATTTGCAGAACTCACTGAAGAAAGCTCCTGTGAAGTATGGAGGTGCGACCACCAGCAGCTCTAGTGATGACAATGGAGAGGAAGAGAAGATAGTCCTCGTGACTGCCACATCTGTGTTTGGGAAGAAAAGAGGGAAACTGAGACGTGTAAGAGGAAGAAAAAGGAAACTTAATTAAAAAAATATGTATCTTCTATAATTAGGTATGACAGCCTTTGTAATGAATTTGTTAAGACATAATAAAATTAACTGTATTTGCACAGTCTTTGTATTTAGTGTGTGGTTCTTAAAAATACAAATGCTAAATTTGATATTTATTTTTTAATGTTTTACTTTAGTGTTTTTTAGTTGAATATTTCAAGTATCATTGGATATTTTCTTGTATTCACAGGCTTTGTCTTTTCATGTTTTCATTATCTTACAATGTCTGATCCTTTCTGGCCACGTTTAGAAAATGAAAACGATTTCTATTGATCAGCACTCACTCACAATAGGCATTCCCTCTGACATTCAGACCTAGCTGAGAAGAAAGATATGCATGTTTCTTATTCCACAAAAGTGGCAGTTTTACACAGCTGTTTAGCCCTGCTGCCCATGGCTTTGCATTTTCCCTCAGGTTCCACTTAAAAGCATAGCAGGAGGGAACCTCACTGCTGGAACATATTTGAATATGTTTGCTGTGGTTTTAGTAAATAATTAGGAAACCTAAATGAGGCACATCATTCTACCTATGAGCATTAAGTGTATGGGAACCTCTGTACAATTATGTTTGGCTTTTAAACAAGACTTCACTTGACAGAAGCTGACTTGTGTGTAAATGGATTTGGAGGCTTGGAGCTAGAGTTGAACTGGTGTAGGTGGGTCAGCTTTAGGAGTGGCCTGCAGGGGTTGATTGTTATTGACAGTGTTTGTTCAGAGTGGACAGCCAAGGTTATTTTAAGATTGCTCCTGCAGAGACCTTTCCCAAGAACAATTCCCAAGCTCCCAGTTGCTTAAAGTTAAGAATGATTGGAGAATAGTGCTGCCAGTTCCTTTAAGCATGGGTTTGCTGCCTTTCCAAGTCTGTGTCTTTTTGGCATCTTTAGTATTTCCATCTTTCCTGACTTCTTCCCTCAGCCTTCAAATTGAAAATCATCACCAATGAAAACAAAATGCAAATAGATAACTTCCAGCAGTCTTTGAATGACTTCTGGATGTGTTGTTTTTTAGGCTCCCATTTGTGTTGACTTGTCAGCCAAACTTCTCCAGTACTTGGACTACAGCAGCTGCTTTTCTTTTGCACATTATTTCTTCCTAATTTCAAATACGTCTTCTGCATCCATCTTTCTTCTCTAGCAGCTTCCTTCTAAAGTCAATGATCATTTCCGCATAAATAAATCTTTTCCTCATGTTTCTTTTCTCTGGAGGAACTTGGAGCAGAACATTTTTGGAGGCAAGGGGAGGGGAACATTAACTTTTTCGTGTTTTTCTTATTTCTCAGAATTACTTGTTACTGGGAGTTTTCTACATATATGTTTTGTAGGTAGGATTACAGTCTTGCTAAAGAATTTAATTTGGTGCCTTTAGTAGACCTTTACATTTGTTTTGCACTGCATTAGCTGAGGGAAAGGATGAACCACTGTAAAAACAGATGCTCATATACAATGGTCCGAATAAACTAGAACATTATGTCTCTCTTGCTTAACAGTCTGAGCTGACGAAGCAGTTGTGTGCCATGAGGTCATTCAGTCCTGTGTTCAGCCAACCCTTAGGATGCTGTCTTGCCTAAGTGGTCAATACTGGGTGACTGCTTCATCTGCATTGCATCCTGCCAGAAGGGGAAAGTCCAGGGCAAGCAGAAAGTCTTAAGGGTGACTTGAAAAATCACTTCTCCCATCTTGTCTACATGGACTGAGCATATGGCCACAGCTAGATATATATGCTCAGAAATGGAATTTCTACCCAGTCTATGTGCCTAGAGAGAAGGGGAAATGGAAGGTCAGGACCTGAGAAACCTGTTCCATAACAATTATTTATATAAAAGTTAATATTATATCTTTTTTTTATCTCAATCCTGTGACCAAGACATAATGCTTTTACAAGGGGAGAAAGACTTTTAGAGACATTAACCAGTTTTGCCAAATTCACCCATGTAGTAGGTAAAACTTCTCACCTGAACCAAAATCTACTAACTCAAAATTTCAGGGTGCTATTTTACCTATAAAAGAGGTTTCCTGTTTAAAATACCAGCTGAACAAATTTTTCATTACTCACATCAAGTTGGTGTACCTAGAACTTACTTAGGATGATGATCATCATGTGCCTTTTTTATTATCTTCCAGCTCATTAGTATTTTGTTTAGCTTTATCTATACTTGCTCTTAAACCCATATATTATTTTATTTCATTTATTGTTATTTTTCAGTTCTATTTGACTCATTTTTATAGATTCCAGTTCTCTGGTGTACTTCTCCTTGTCATCTGTTTTTGAGCATCTTAATCACAGTTACTATAAAGTATGTCAAATAACTCCAATATCTGGGTCACCTATGAGTTTAATTGTATTGTCTGTTTCTTGGTATGCTTGGGTAAATTTTGACTGAATGTTGAACAGTCTATATGAAAAATTGTAGACACTCTGTATCTTCTGTAGGAATTCATTCAAGGTGGTGGCAAAAATATTAAAGGAAAAATAGTAGAGAAAGTTATATAGTCTGAAACCCTTTTAGAAGGCCTAAAAGTTTTTCCTAGTTTCAGTAGATGTTTCTGCTGAAAGCAGCCTAAATGTCCCCTACATTTAGTTAATAAGTAAAACAAATAGCCAAAGTAAAAAAAGTTTACCTAACTAACTTGTTTACTCATATAGTCTTAAAATTAACCTATAAGCCAGATAGCCATCTCAAGAAGTTAAAGATATTATCCTCTAATAGTGTTTGCTTTAAGCATCAGAACCTGTGCTTTAATCTCTTCACTCTAGTAGTGTTAACTCAAGCCTTTGTCAATTAAACTTTATTAAATAAATGCAAGTGTCTTTAGCTAGTAAAAGCCAGCAGCTGCTATCTGTTTACGGCACTCTCCAAAGAGTCTGTAAGCAGCCACAGTCCCTCAGCCGAAATAGCAAAGCATAATCTCTGTGTGTCAGTGTACTTTATTTATCCGTCCCTAAGTCAAAGTCTGCAAGACAAACCTCTGCAAAGTAGTGACCCCAACAGTTGGTCTGTCAGTCTTCCTGCAGAGAGGATTCCAAAATGTATTCTGACAGGCAGCAGAGGGGAAGATCACCTCAATGTAGCCAGCCAGAATCAACTGGATTCAAAGCTGGTTTGCAGTTTTTTCTGTAAGACTTTAACTTCTATTTTTCTCCCTCATTCCAGGAAAGTTGCTTTCCAGGACTACCCTGATGTTTCTTCTTTTGTGCTTGGATCTGCTTTTGTCACTAAATGCTTCAAAAATTAGCCTTTTGCCCTAAACAGCTTAAGCAGTAAACATTTTGAGTGAAAGGTCAGCACTAAGTGTCAGGCTTCTCTGTCCCTTTTACTGGGATCTTGGGCCCACAATTCTAGCTGTTTTGGCAGCCACAAACACTTCTTTTTTTTTTGAGTCAAAGTCTCACTCTGTCTCCAGATTAGAGTGCAGTGGTTCTATCTTGGCTCACTGCAACCCCCACCTCCTGAGTTCAAGTGATTCTCCTGCCCCAGCCTCCTCAGTAGCTGGGATTACAGGTGTCTGCCACCATGTCCAGCTAATTTTTGTATTTTTAGTAGAGATGGGGTTTCACCACATAGGCCAGGATGGTCTTGATCTCGACTTCGTGATTCACCCGCCTTGGCCTCACAAAGTGCTGGAATTACAGGTGTGAGCCACAGTGCCCTGCCACAAACACTCTTCTTTTGTCTCCACAGTTCTGTGAGATTGCCTGAAGCTCCGCTGCTATCCTTACAGGTGGTCCTTTCTTTGGCTTCCTCAAGAAACAGTAAAACAGCAATGCCTGGAATTGTTGGCTGCCTTCATAGCTATCTGATACTTTGTAACGGAGGCATGTTTGTGTGGTGTATGGGTGTGTATGTGTTTAAAAATCTGCTTTTCTCATTCTTAATAGAAGCTGAGGTCTGCTATAAGCTACTTACACCTGGAGGCAGAAGTCTATGTACTTCTTAAACAGTTCAGTATAATTTAAGTGATCATTGTCATCATGTTGGTTAAGATGCTTGAATTAGGTATTCTGCCTCTTAAGAGATCTAATAGGATTGCATGGTCTCTCCAAAAAATCTTTTAAAAACACGTTTTTTTATTCATCATTTATTCTTATTTTTTAAAAAGCCCAAAAGAGAGAGTAGCCTCTGCCCCATATTAACTTCCTATGAATAATAGTTTTTATTGTTTAGGACTTTGAACTTTCCAGAATGTTTTTACCTATAATATTCACCCCACAAATATAGGTTGTATGACTTTTATATCATTTTAAAAAGATTTTTATTTTTTTTTTGAGGCAGGGTCTTGCTCTGCCACCCAGGCTGGAGTTCAATGGTGCGACCACAGCTCACTGCAGCCTCCATTTCCTGGGCTGAATGATCCTCCTGCCTTGGCCCCCCAAAGCTTCCCAAAGGCTAGGGCACTCTGCCGATATATCCTTGTTTTATAGATGATGAAACCAAGAAACATACTAAGTAAATGGCTTAAAATCAATCTAATTTTAGGCAGGAATAACTGAAATCAGGCTTTCCAACTCCTAGCCCTTTCCAATACTTTAAAGTGACCTTGATTCAACTGTGTATACATCGTGGACCTGTAGTCACAGCCATAAGTTTAACTTTATAATATTGCTTGTATCGTTAACTCTGTAATTTTCTATGAAGGATCTTTCCAGTGGAATGGGAAATGTGTGCGTCCTCTGAGAGGCAAACCTACATGCACTTGGGCAGGTGCACAGGTGGACCTATATTTTCAGCCTACCCATTCAGTCTGAATAGGAAGGAATCATGCTAGTCTGATTCCTGGGTGCAGAGCAATACTGTACACATCCTGGTGTGGTTGTTGGCATCTTAAACAGTGTTCCCATGCAGGTAAGTGACAAGAAAAATACGTGGCCTTCATTTCCTGGTATATCATAGCCACGGAGTCTTAGAATATTTCTTAGCATCCAAGTTAAAAGCTGGATCACGCCCTCCAAATATTCATTGCTCACTTCCGGGAGTGGGTTGTACTCACTTCTAGCTCTGTTCATGAGACACTTAAGTGGGATATTCCTAGCCTTCTGCCCACTTATATGCCCGGAATACAGTTCCGGGCATTCCAGCCTCACTGCTGTATAACCAGAGGCACGGAAGCTGCAGCTGTCAGGATCTTAATCCCTTCTGCTTGGACTCGTTACCAGTATGTACAGTAGTAAACTGTGTGCTTTGGTGCTAGCCCTTCAGTCACTACCAGAGGTCTCAGCAGCAAAAACAAAAATTGTGGATGATGTGTTTTAACCTTCCAGAAACTCAGCTAATAGGTATGTCCAGGCTTTCCATTTAAATATCAGCCTGAAGGCAGGCACGTATAATGAAGACCTGTTTCTTTAATGGAAGAGATCTAAATTGGGAGCAAAGCATGTGACCAGTTTTGCTATCGTTTTAGCTATGTAGCCTCAATGACATAATTTAACCTTGGTTTTCCTGATTTGCAAACTGTAGGGAAAATAATAATGTCTTCTAACTTACTGAATTCTTCAGTAAAAGAAAATGTGGTGGCTGTGAAAAGTGCTTTGGGTTTCTTGGAAGAAAGGAGTGCTATATTAATGCACAGTAGTGTAATAGTTATTTGACCCCAAATTGGGGAGTAAAACATCAAATTGTTATTTTCTAAAGTTTGAATAACAGTTTGTTAAGTTTATTCAGATAATCTGCTCTATTTTAGAGGCATAAATAGTTCCTTCAGTTTTAAATATATTGGCTGTGATAGTATGGACTCTTTAAGGTAGACGCTGCTCAGAGATTATCTGGCAGTGAGGCTGTTTGACATTGCATGCGTGCTAATGATGGGAACAAGTGAACTTTCAATGTTTTAATCAATTTAATCGATTTTAGGATTGCTATCTTACTAGTCAATATGAAGATGATGGCTTTCTTTGTTACGTTTGAGGTAGTCTCTGGTGAAGAATATGTTTTCTTTCTCTAGTAGATTTTTAAGATTTCTGACTCCAGGAACCTTTGTTGTGATTTTAATTTGTTCCGCATAGTGTATAGATGGCTTTCTTAAGTCAGCTTTGTTAATGTATAATATTTTAATATCAATTTGTCTGCTATATTTGAAGTTAAACTTATTAGGAAAATATAAAAGCACTCCATACAGATTTTGAATTAATTATTACCATTTGATATTTTTAATGTATTGTCTATCTAGTTTTCAGGAAATGATAAAGAAAACATCAATGTATCGCCAACCATCCTTTCATTACTTGGACTCAGAAGCTCAAGAAGGTAAATCACTTTATGTTTATGTAACTTACCAATTCTAAGACGACAAACAACCAATAGAATATAAAGTCTTACCTTTGCAGTATTCATTAATGTCTTAAAGGGAGTTGGGACTTTTTTCAATGGCCTATTATGTCTTGGTTTATATTTGCAAGCCTGGAAACATCTTGAATAATGTTTAATGTCTACTACTATAGCACGATCTTGATGATATGTTCAAGATACTTTTTTCAGAATATGTTAAATATAAAGCCTTACTAAGCATATACAGGGTTTTTGATCTTTATAAGGAATACAGTTTTTTCTCAAGTGCTATATACTAAATGTATGATGTGATTTCCAAGTACATTTTATTTCAGATAAGAAGCTTTCAAGAGAGATAAAAATAGTTTTATGTAAAAACTAACTTTTTACTAGTACTTGGGTGAAAGGTGAATTTAGGCTATACAAACATCTGTAGCCTGAGTTTATGGTCCTTCTAACTATTAATTAGCGGCAAATACATAATGTAATTTGACCTCTGGATGTAAGGAGATTAAGTTTGAATTCTACTACCAGTGTGGTGATTTGAAATTGAACTACCATGTTTATATAGTCTTAAATATCAAGCGTGACTTTGCATGGGTTATGTGATATAACTGCCTGCATTTTCTTGAGATCAAAAGTACAGACGTACACTCTCGACAGACTAGAAAAATTGTTTTTATAGAGCAGTTGTAATACAAATCTAACTATCTTGATTTCTTTTATTCTCTCCTTATCTGCACACACTGTAGATGTTTTCTAAACACTATAGTCCTGGTTTTTCTGTTTTTGGCCATTCCAGGTGGCTTCTACCTAGGAGAGCATACCCTTCGGCCAAGAGAGCTGGGTGTATGCCCAGTGTTGGCAGTCTACCTGGCTTAAACACAAACAGTTTTACCAAGCGATTCTTGCAAACCTAACCATTTAAGTTGATCACTTAGAGAACCCAGCCATTTAGATGATTTGAATTAAGATGCAATTTCTGTGTGGTTTATGAATAAAATTACATCATTATCATTACCATTAGTAACAGCTCTTGGTTTCAACAGTGCAAAAGATAATTTGGCAAATTACAAAGGAAATGGAAGACGTTCAAGGTAAGGTTGAGATGGAACTAGGATTAAAATGTTTTACAACACGAACAAACACACTCTGTAATCATCTGTGTAGCCAATTAAAGTTTTAAAAATATGTTCACACACACAGAGCTAAGGGGATTAAGGATGTGCCCTTGGAGCAGATCAGGTGACATTTAGTTGGAAAGGCATCACCAAGTAGATGAACACTCAGTTCTCAAGTACTGAAGGATATTGACTTTTCCTGCCCTAAGTCTTTTATACTTAGAATCCTGTGCTTGGAAAGGATGGAGCAAACCCATAGCTTAATGCTCATATTTCCACACTGGCATGAAAATCCAAGAATTATAGGATGTCACTTATTTATACACAGGTTAAAATTAGGGCTATGGTGGGTGCTAAATATTCATGTGTTTCTAAGGCTATATTATAGTTGAAAATGTCTAAAACCTTACCCTCATTAACTATTCTAAATATTTATGTTGCCTGCCTCATACCAACAGCCTCTCTCCAGCTTTAGCACATGTAGCAATCTGTTATAGGACAGCGGGGTCACCTGAGGGCCTGAAGCCTTGGGGAAGATTCATCCTTGCCCAAAAGGCTCAGTGATTTCTGCTCACAATGACTCCCAAATCTGTCATATCTGCTGCTTACTAGACATCCTACTGACTACCTCGTGTGAATTTAGTGCCTTTAAGACATAGATGCCGAAATGGGGCTAAGCATGTAAGGGATTTATTGGGGGAAATGTTTGTGGAGAAAAAGGAAAAAACAGAAGTAGGCAAGGAGAGCCTACAGAGCCCAACGTGGGTCCAGTGCCCGTGAGAGGAGACAGCGAAGTCAGATTGGGTGGGAAGAGTCTCCACCTGCAACACAGTTCTGAGAAAGTCTCGGGTGGATCGATGAAAATCCCTGAGCAGGAGTTGCCCACTAGAGGAGTGTCCTAAATGGAACAGGAACCGGCTGGCTTGAGCAGGCAGCTCCAGGAGGAGCATGGTTTCCCAGGAGCCACAGGGGCAGCAGTGGGCAGTGTTGGGCAACGCTGCTCCTTGTGGCTGGTTTTCTTAATTTGAGTGGCACACCCAGAGTAATAGGTATTGAAAATAATTTTCCTTTGCTGATTTGCACCTCCACCTATATTTTCCATCTCAGTCAATGGTGACATCATTTTGCAGGCTACCCAGAAACCTGGAATCATGCTCATTTTCTCCCTTTCCTTCACGCCCTTCATTGTAACATCTCATTGATTTTACATCCCTGATAGGTTTCCCTACCACTTGCTCCATTTCCACCATCACTTGCCTTGATTCAGGTCTTCATTATCTCTGCTCCTGACTGCTGTTAACCGCCTTCTAATTGGCTGTCTCGCTCTGGGCCAACTCACTTTCTTTACCCTCTCTAGTTCTTTTTCCACACTGTAACCTGTACTGCATGATCTTTTAAAAATCCAAATCTTGTCACATTTGTCTGCTGCTGAAAATTCTTCAGTGCCTCATTATTTCCTATAGGATAAAATCAAGACTTCTTAGCATGGCATAATGTGTTTTATCTTGTGCTACTATCCTCATTTATTCTTTATTCTGGCTCTCAGGGTTTCCCAAGTTGGAGAATTGGTCTGGAAACTTTTTGCCAGTGGGCTTTTGCACGTGTTATTTCCTATGTATGACAGGCCTTCCCTTCTTTGATTTGACTGACAAGCTCATAATTAGGAAGGCTCAGATAATTCTTTCCTGAGCTCTCTGAGAGGTGGAACTTTCTATTTTTGAGTTGCCTACTGAAGCTTTTGTTATAGCACTTCTACTGAGCCTCTGTTACAGCACTTGGTCTGCCTTCTAATTCATAGTGCGCAGGTGCTTAATAAATGAGTGAATGAACGAATTAGCTATAACCTAAGCCTATTGGTTGACTTAAATTTGCTCATTAGCAACGATCTTGTATTTCTGATCATCAGTCAGTTGACTCCCTTCAGGACCTAATATGTTCTGCTCAAGGTATCACATTTAAAATTTTCAGGAGCATCTCCATAAATCTTTGCAGAGTTACATTAATGGGTAAAATGACTTTTATAAACAATATTGCATTAATACATATGGAAATTTATGTGAATAATTCCATCATTGTTTTAAGAAACCTATTGAACTAGAGTCCAAAGCAATATATTTAATATACTAGTTGGAGTACTATAGCATATATAATTACTAATATGAGAATAATTTAACACATTTTAAATATTTTAAAAGTAACATGAATAATTGTCTTCCAGATAAGACTAACATGTTTTCTATGTGTTGAATAAAAATAGCTCTTGAATATACCAGTCTACTTCAGATGTCTCCAAACCTCAGATTTGAATGTCAAGTTTGAATGTAATTGTTGCCCCTAGGGGAGGCATACCACCACTTTGAAAGCACACAAATTCATACTTAGCTCCTTGACCCAAGGCTACTGCCTTCATTTAGACTCTTGTCATTTTTCATCTAGCTTCTTCCAAAAGCCTTCTAATTGGCTAGTAAGGTCAGCAGTTCTTCAGCTACTGCTGTCAGATGAAGTTCTTAAATATCAAATCTGATCATGTCAATTCCTGTTCTAATAATCTTTATTGGCTCATCCTCACCTTATAGAACAAATGTCAATGTTGCACATAAATTTAATCCCAGCCTACTTCTTCAGGCTTATTTTCTCCAGTTCACCAATATGCACCTCGTGTAACACTGATTATAATTCCTAAAGACACAATCCCAAATGCCATGATCCTGAATGTCGAAATCCCCAAAGAACAAACTCCCTCACATCGAATTGAATTATCAAACCATAATTATAAATTTGGAATTGGGTGCAATCAAAACCTCTAAAAGTGGATTTCAAGGTGTTACCAACAGTTTCTTTTTCCGCTCAGCCCAATACTTTTGCCGGAAAATTCAGATGAGTGGATTGCCTGTGGAATATAGCAACAGGGAAAACTTTAGTCTAAAACGCATTATTTGTCTGCACTGGCAATTCCTTCCAGCTGATGAAATTCTATGAGCTCTTGATGAATTAAAGCCAGAATTGGCCTGATTCTGAAATAATTGTGTGCACAGTAGGATAAGAAGGCACACAATGGTTGTTGCTGTTTGATCACCAATATTGTTTCAGCCAAGTCTGTGGTCTGTATATGAGAGCATGAGCAATGGATTTCCATGTACCTAAAACAACATAAAATGACACAGAAGATGGGAAATTTAATAGGAAATGCTCGTGTCGGTGTATATTGAATCAAATTAGAATATTAAAAAGCACAGCGTCATGTAGAAAATCAATGTGAATGTATTCTTCAAGAAGAGCCACGTTCTAAAAGAAAAGAAACAGTTACTCATCTCCATGCAAGACTTCAGAATAGAGTTAATGATCGTGGAAGTCTCTGTGCATTTGCCCATGCTTTATCCCTGTAATACACTTTTTCATATATTGAATTTTCTTTTTAGTTTCTTTAGGAAGGTTTTTTGTTTTTTTGTTTATTTCCTTTTCTAAAGTTTTTTTTCCTCACCATTTTAAATCCTCAGCATTATTTTTTACAACTCACTATGCTATATGTTTCATCTTTGCATTTCCAAAACTAGAGGTATAAATTGTATGAGCTTTTAGAGAGTTCTAATTTGTTTTATATATTTTTTTAAATTTGATTCCATGAAAATACATTTTCACAATACTGACTTTGTGTGTAAGCATTGTGCGTATATGTAAAAGCTATGAAACTTCCCCCATAAATAAAGGGATTTTTTTTTCTGCATCTGTATTCGTGAAAGATAATATTTTTCAAGATCTCAGCTCTTTGGGAAACTGTATATGTGGTGGTGACCCATTATTTAATTTTAATTTTTTAGCGAGGGGGAGAGATCCCACTATGTTGCCCAGGCTGGGCTCTAGCAATCCTTTCACCTCAGCTTTCTGAGTAGCTGGTACTACAGGTGTGAGCCACCATATCCAGCTCCATTGTAGGTTTTCATCAGTTTCATCAAAAGACTTAGGTTGTCCATCAGAATATTTCAAGCAACCAAATTATATAAATGATTTCTTGATGAATACAGTTTGTCTACTCATGCTGTTATACCCGTGCAACTGTGGGTAGCACACCTGAGTGCTTATAATTGCAAAATTTTGTATATTATTATTGCTGATTTTATTGTATAAAGTGGCCCATGAAGTGTTCTGTTTTTATGTTTCTCAACTTTTTTAAAAATGAAAATATGTTTTAAAGAACTTTTAAAATTATTGCTATCAGAATTATGTATTTGGGATTTTGATCTTTCAGGATTCAACATTTGGGATTATGGTGTCAGAAATTGCCTTTTGGGATTCTGGCCCTAAACCTCTAGCCTTGCACCCTCGCTCCATGATCTTCTAACGGCTCCTGGGCTTAAATATCTCCTCTTTTATGATGCTTCTCCCAATTCAACCAACCAGTGGTGCTTCCTACAGCATTTTAGAAAGACCTGTTTTACAGCATTTATCGTTTCATTGACATTTGTTTGGTTGTTTGTCCCTTCCATGATCCCAGTAGCAAACGTGTATACAACTAAATTACGTTCTTTGTTTTTCCACTTGCATCCTGTGCAGTCTCAAGGAAAGATGCATTTTCTTTCTTTTGTAAAAACAAAATGTAGCATTGTTTGGTCTACTGGATTAGAGTTACAACCTCTGTACATTCTTGAAACTAAGCAGACCAGCAGACAGAGAATATTTGTTGAATCTTCTCAGGAGGGTCCAAAACCTTGGCATTACTGAGGTTTTCAGAATTATATCTTTTAAGATAAACCTATGACCATTTACTAATCTGAAAATATCTTCAACTTTTTAAATCTGTAGGCATTTCTAAGAAGCACATGGCATTCATCTTTGAATAGAAGATTCATTTGAATGACAGTTTCTTTCATTTAGTAGAGGGGATTTTACTTTAAATTTTGCTGACAGGTTTTCATGACAGCCCTTAAATGGAAGCTTGAATTCACTTGTCATAGCTGTTAAAGAGTTGGGGTTTTTTTTGGTGGGGGGAGTGCATTTCTGTGATCTGGCCCTTCCATTTATTATTACTATTATTGACCTTAAAAGTATGAAAAAGAAGAATTTAGACAAAGCCTCTATTTTTGAAGGCTTGCTGTAATCCAGCACTGACGTCAATTTGCAGCTGAATTTTCCTCTTAAGAAAATCATCATCATAATGTGGCAGAATCTTGCTACTTTTCACTTTATACTTGGAACCCCTTTAATTCTCAGGAGAACAAGAGCACCTGGTAAATTTTATTCACTATCAGCAAAGACTGAATAGCAGGAAAATGGTGTTAAGACTTTTCTTGTATCAAAAAGCATTAAAATAGATAAGCCCAAGATAGCAACATAATTGTAATACTCTGCCTTGATTATGTTTTATTTACAATCTATTTTAGTATTTGTGTTTTAATATTAAATTCATCAATAAGTGTTCTAAAACAATAGTAGGTAGCTTTTTTCTAAAGGTGCAGTTATCAGAAGTTTTCTGCGTTTCATGTAGGGAAACTGATATGCAGAATCTTGTGTAACATTATCTGGTGTTTGCTATTTGTCTTGGGGGCTAAGTGCTAGATAATGAGGAAAGAATATATGTGGAAAAATTATTCTTCAGAAATGTATATTAGAATTCCATTGTATGACAATGCTATTAATATTTGCAGGAAATTGCTCTTCAAATCTTAAAAGCCAGATTATCTACTAATTCATTAATTTTCTCAATATTCGACTCATATTCAACAACTAAGCATGCAGTTTAAGGGACATGTTCTTTGTAAATTATTTGGAGCATAGACTTTTCCTTTTTTATTACAAGGCAGCTGTAGGAATGCCTTTATAATAGTACAGCTCTTTCCATTAGATTCTAGTTTAGAGATTCTTATTATCAATCTTGAAATGGGTGGTGTTATTGTTAGAGCTTAATATTAAACATATCTTGATTTAAGTAAATAATTACTATTTAAACTATCACCTTAAGGCCAGGTGCGCTGGCTCATGCCTGTCATCCCAAAACTTTTGGAGGCTGAGGCGGGAGGATCACTTGAGCTCAGGAGATGGAGACCAGCTTGGGCAACATGGTGAAACTCCATCTCTACTAAAAAAAAATACAAAAATTAGCCAGGCATGGTGGCTCATGACTGTAGTCACTGCTACTCAGGAGGCTGAGGCATGAGAATTGCTTGAACCCAGGAGGCGGAGGTTGCAGCGAGCCGGAATTTTGCCACTGCACTTCCTGGATGATAAAGCCAGATTCTGTCTCAAAACAAACAAACAAACAAAAAAACCCAAGAACAACAAAAAGCACAAAAACTATTGCCTCAAAATCTTTAAATAGAAGGTCACACTGGAAACAGTAAGCAATGTTTTAAGATGGAAATAATTATGTGTTTATGTGTGTATGTTTGCTTTTAAAATTTTACATATTTACTTCTAGACAAATTATTATTTTTTTCTTGTCATAATTTCATTTTGATCATCATTCCTCCAATAGAAATTTTATCATTTCATCAGCATAGTACTTACAAAGAGCATATTCCCTTTTAGACAAATTATTTTAAGCAGCCAAGTTTAGTTTATTTTGGTTTCATGCTATAAATTATGCTAATTTATGAGGATTACTTCTTATTGGATGCTTGTAGTATTCATATAATATTTAAATGCAAAGCCAAATATTAATATAAAGCATTATCAATTAAATTTTATTCCACCTGATAATGCTTTCTGTGATACATCATCATCTTAGCTGTGTAACTGATTTTGCATTACCATTTATGAGTGATACAGTTGTGCTCTTTCAAAAGTGTATATGCAATTAGCAGTGGTTATATTTGTTTCATGAAATCTCTTTGAAGGTCCTTTGTTTTAGGAGTGTAAGTAGTTTTCAATTATAATATATTTATATATTTTAAAATCTCATTTTCATATGAAGATAAAGATGTGGTCATTCTTAGAAAGAAGTAACTCTTCAGAAGGAGACAGTCAAAAGCCAGAAATGTATTTGTTATCCCTTTGTAGTTGTTAGGACAGCAGCACTAATCTGGCCAACTAACCTTTCAAAGAACATGCAAAGTCAAAGATGTCAGGTTGTATCAGTAAATATTCACTGGCAAAGTTTTTATATCAAAGACTGGAACTTTCGAAGATGCTCCTGGGACTTAGTGTACTCTAACATCTATTAATCCCTGATACCTTAGGTGACTTGTCATAGAAGTGCCACATTTACAAGTGGTATGCAAGGAGGCCCACGAGGACAAATACAGTTAAAGGTCAAGGAAGCAATTAATATTCTCTACTTTTCCCTAAAGAACTTCCACAGCAAACGTTGCCCTCCCTCTGCACCCCCAATCTTAGCAAGGCAAGTGCATATAGTGAAATGGAAGTTAAAGTTCAAATGAAACACATTAACAATATTATTTGGTTCTTAGAGCTCTTCCTGAATGTGAATGCATACAGTTGTTTAAGGTGAAGCACAGTGAAAAATATTAGAAGAGATGGCTCTTACTGAAGAATACCAAATTTCTGTTTCTTTGCTTCCCCTGCATCTCTGTAAAGGGTAAATTTTGCCATAGTGGTAGAAGTTGGTGGTAGGCTGGTCCCTTCTTGTGGGGTGTGGTTAAGTTTTAGTTCTTTTGAGGAGTATATGATGCTGTTTTTATTCTAAGCAGGACACACACATACAGACACACACACAAACACGTACATGCACCCCAACCTTCTATTTTCTAGTCCTTCAAATTTTGAAAACTCTTTTGTGTTCACTCAAGTCTTTTCTTCTTTTTGATGAACATGTTGAACTCCCCAAAACTGTCCTTAGAAGGCTGAGTTTCAAGATTTCTCACTTCCCAGTTGCTACAATTTCTCAGTGTCCCTCTAAAGTGGGCCTTCCCTAACTGGATGTCCAAGTATAATCTGACTGGTGTAAAATAAGTCCTCTACCTCCCTGATTTTAGAAATTATATATATATTTATTTATTTTATTGCATTTTATATTTTGGGGTACATGTGAAGAACATGCAAGATTGTTGCATAGGTACACACGTGGCAGTGTGATTTGCTGCCTTCCTCCCCATCACTTATATCTGGCATTTCTCCCCATGCTATCTCTCCCTAACTCCCCACCCCCCACTAACCCTCCCCTATTTTCCCCCAACAGACCCCAGTGTGTAGTGCTCCCCTCCCTGTGTCCATGTGTTCTCATTGTTCAACACCCGCCTATGAGTGAGAACATGCGGTGTTTGATCTTCTGCTCTTGTGTCAGTTTGCATTGGCAACAAAAGCCAAAATAGACAAATGGGGCCTAATCAAACTCCACAGCTTCTGCACAGCAAAAGAAACAGTCATTAGAGTGAATCGGCAACCAACAGAATGGGAAAAAATTTTTGCAGTTTACCCATTTGACAAAGGGCTGATATCCAGAATTTACAAAGAACTAAAACAGATTTACAAGAAAAAAACAAGCCCATTCAAAAGTGGGCAAAGGATATGAACAGATACTTTACAAAAGAAGACATACATGAGACCAAAAAACATATGAAAAAATGCTCATCATCACTGGTCATCAGAGAAATGCAAATCAAAACTACATTGAGATACCATCTCACGCCAGTTAGAATGGCGATCATTAAAAAATCCGGAGACAACAGATGCTGGAGAGGATGTGGAGAAATAGGAACACTTTTACACTGTTGGTGGGAGTGTAAATTGGTTCAACCATTGTGGAAGACAGTGTGGCGATTCCTCAAGGACCTAGAAATAGAAATTCCATTTGACCCAGCAATCCCATTACTGGGTATATATCGAAAGGATTATAAATCATTCTACTATAAGGACACGTGCATACGAATATTCATTGCAGCACTGTTTACAATAGCAAAGACCTGAAACCAACCCAAATGCCCATCGATGATAGACTGGACAGGGAAAATGTGGCACATATACACCATGGAATATTATGCAGCCATCAAAAAGAAATTATATTTTTAATGTGAGCTACTTGCACTGATTTTTTGATGGCCATATTAAACTTTGAGTCATATTGAGCCTGTGGCCAAGTAAATGTATATATCTGTCCCCACCCCTTATACAGTGCTGCTAAACTCAGGCTGAATACCATCTTTAGACTTACTAAATTTCACATTGCTAAGGCCAATCCATTGTTATAACTCAAGATATTCTGCATCACATTTAGTTTTCTATTATACTTGTCCTCATCACGTTTATATATTCTGAAAATTTTATAATTGTAATGTCATCAGTTAGTCAAACCATTGACAAAACTGTTCATCGAGGCAAAGCTGAGAACACACCATTTATGAGAAATGTCTATCCAAGTGGGCACCAATGCCGAGTGCCTTGAGAATACTGGGGAAAAGCACTTTCATCCAATCCAACAATTCTTCACAGGGTTGCCATGAGATACCACATTTGTGTCTGTGTAGTTCTAATTTTTCCAAGGTTAGGGACCACGTCTATTTGGCTAACTACTGTATTCCATCATCCAGCACCATGCCTGGCACACAGAACAATTGCAATTGCACTGTGTCGCCAATATGAAGAGTTGGGTTCTTTTTTTTTCAATATTAATTTTCTTTATTATTATACTTTAAGTTCTGGGGTACACATGCAGAATGTGCAGATTTGTTACATAGGTATACACATGCCATGGTGGTTTGCTGCACTCATCAAATCATCATATACATTAGGTATTTCTCCTAATGCTATCCCTCCCCTAGCCCCCCACCCCACAACAGACCCCAGTGTGTGATATTCCCCTCCCTATGACCATGTGTTCTTGTTCTCATTGTTTAACACCCACTTATGAGTGAGAACATGTGGTGTTTGGTTTTCTGTTCTTGTGTTAGTTTGCTGAGAATGATGGTTTCCAGCTTCATCCATGTCTCTGCAAAGGACATGAACTCATCCTTTTTTACGGCTGCATAATATTCCATGGTATGTATGGGCCACATTTTCTTTATCCAGTCTATCATTGATGGGCATTTGGGTTGGTTCCAAGTCTTTGTGATTGTGAATAGTGCTACAATAAACATATGTGTGCATGTGTCTTTATAGCAGAATGATTTATAATCCTTTGAGTATATACCCAATAATGGGATTGGTGGGTCAAATAGTATTTCTGGTTTTAGATCCTTGAGGAATTGCCACACTCACTGTCTTCCACAATGGTTGGACTAATTTACACTCCCACCAACAGTATAAAAGCATTCCTGTTTCTCTACATCCTCTCTAGCATCTGTTGCTTCCTGACTTTTTAATGATTGCCATTCTAACTGGCATGAGATGGTATCTCATTGTGATTTTGATTTGCATTTCTCTAATGACCAGTGATGATGAGCTTTTTTCCCCCGCCATATGTTAGTTGGCTGCCTAAATGTCTTCTTTTGAGAAGTGTCTGTTCATATACTTCTCCCACTTTTTGAAGGGGTTGTTGTTTTTTTTCTTGTAGCTTTAAGTTCTTTGTAGATTCTGGATATTTGCCCTTTGTCAGATGGAGAGATTGCAAAAACGTTCTCACATTCTGTAGGTTGCCTTTTCACTCTGATGATAGTTTCTTTTGCTGTGCAAAAGCTCTTTAGTTCTTATATTCCATCACCAATCTTTTTCTTATTCTAGACAAACTGATTGGTGGCTCTTAAAATATATTGCTTTAAAAAAATATATCAGTTATTTTTGTTGCATGTAGCACTACAGAAGTAGATAGTTGTGACTTCAACTTCCATAAAAATAAGAAAGATATTGCCACCCTGATAAATGGAAATATTAACTTACATTGTGAGTCATTTTCAAACAGTTTACCTTATGAATTTTCTCCTAAAGTCAATTTCTGCTTAGACTAAGCAGAAATGCTGTATTTCCATCAGGTTCTTTTCTCTTTTCACGGATTTATTAATACAATCTTTACCTTTTTCTTTTCCTTTCAGAGACCAGAGAAGACTATGATGACAAGCAGGTGGTCACAGAGATCATGGCAAGATGTTTTATTCCGACTGTGATAACAAATATTTCCTGGGAAATCTTTCATTTTATTGGTCATGAGATTCGAATTACTGAGGCCATGGATTGTTATGGTGCTGTTGTTTGGCCATCGGTATAATTTCATACAGAATTTGTTACATTCTAATTATTTTTCCAGCCAGTTTTGTTAATTATTATGGTTTATTTGGAAGAAGAAAACAGGTTCCATACCTCTTCTTTGTGACCTCAAATGATGCTACACTTTAGAAATCATATGATTGGGAAATTACTTCTCCCAATTAATTCTATAATTAATTCTATTTTTTTTTTTGAGATGGAGTATTGCTCTGTAGCCCAGGATGGAGTGCAGTAGTGTGATCTCAGCTCACTGCAACCTCCGCCTCCTAGGTTCAAAAGATTCTCCTGCCTCAGTATCCCGAGTAGCTGGGACTACAGGTGTGCACCACCACACCCAGCCGTTTTTTGTAATTTTAGTAGGAATGAGTTTCACCATGTTGGCCATACTGATTTCAAACTCCTTGCCTCAAGTAATCCATCCATCTCCATCTCCCAAGGTGCTGGGATTATAGGCGCGAGCCACCACATTGGGCCACAATTAATTCCATTACAACTTTATCAAAATTTGTAGGATTAGCAAAGGATGTTGTTTACTTCTTCAGTTTTAAAAATAAGAGTTTAGAGTAGTAAACATTTTTATTTCCCCTTTTATTAGCTCCATTTGAGTTCAACAATTACAATGAAGTCTTTATGAGTCTCACATGTATGATGTCCTCAAAGACCCCCTCTCCTTTACCAACTGTCCCATGAAGAGTAGTGGACTCACCACCCCACCTGCCCCAATTCCACACACTACTTGGAAATGACTAGTATTATCAGAAGTTGCTTCCTTTCAAAATGATCCAACCTAAGCAACTGAATTCCATATTTTTAGTTATCTCTTTTTTTCCTCCCAATAATCTCCAAAGAGTTTTTCTAGCAGAAATGTTGACTCTCTCAGAGGATGTAGTTTTGTTGACATTTTCTGGAGTGATGTACAGGTACACACATGAATACACTCACCTACTCACATGTGCGTGCAGACATACCATAACATTAGCGGCATATTTATCCAATACAGTTTAATTTACTTTCTGTTATTATTTGCCAGGCACCCATTTTTTCTTTTTTCAAACTTTCATAGGCCCTTGTTCTATGCTATTTCCTGGAAACAAATGCAAAGCAGTATAATATGGTTGACAAAAACGTGATTGAAATTGGAGCTGGAACAGGGCTAGTCTCCATTGTGGCAAGTTTACTTGGTAAGTGAATATTTTTGATTGGGTAGGGGGAATGCCAGATAATTTAATGACAGATAACATTAGTTGTTTTACTATCCAGTGTACTATGACCTGCGCCTATCTGTGACTCCTTAACTGTTTGAATGGGCTTCATCCAGAAACTACAGATGTTAAAGTCTCCTTACTTGTTTCTTTCATAGTTTTCTGTGTTAAGTTGTGTTAATTCTTCTTGGGGAATACTGTCACAAGCCTTAGATGGAGTGTTCTAAATAGGAGGTGCATGGAAGCATTCTGGTTGCAAGGGGAGAAATGTGAAACAGGCAGAGACAGATTCTATTGCTGCTGATTCAGATGTGCTTTAGATTTTAGTGCCATTTCAGTGTCACCATGTAGCTGTAGATTCCTTTTGAGTTTTGAAGCACTATGCTTTTATGAAAAAGCACCTGTTAGAATAGGGACAGAGTATTAGGAATCACATAAAAATCACACATCTGCTTTTATTTTTAGGTGTTTGTGTTTGAATTTGCTTTCTTAGTTCACAGTTCATCTCCATTCCTTTTTTTTTTTTTTTTTTTTTTNTTTTTTTTTTTTTTTTTTGAGATGGAATTTTGCTCTGTTGCCCAAACTAGAGTTCAGTGGCATGATGTTGGCTCACTGTAATCTCCGCCTCTTGGGTTCAAGGGATTCTCCTGCCTCAGCCTCCATGAGTAGCTGGGACTGTAGGCACGCACCACCACGACCAGCTAATTTTTTGTATTTTTAGTAGAGATGGGATTTCACCATGTTGGCCAGGATGGTTTCGAACTCCTGACCTCATGTGATCCACCTGCCTCAGCCTCCCAAAGTGCTGGGATTACAGGTGTGAGCCACCACACCCTGCTTATCCTCATTTTTTTTTTTTTTTTGTGATCCTGAGTTCTCTCACCAGCATCTTTTCTAACTAAGCATGTGATAGTTTTTAGTGTATGCCTGAGCCCGTTTCAGTTGTCTTTTTGTTATTGTTGTTATCTATCTCATTGTCTTAGTTTAACTCCTTCTCTGATGCCCACTACCCAGATCCATCCTGATTTCCTTGATCTTCAGATGTGCACACATGTCACTCTAAAATCTTGAGAGGAATTTAACATTTAGCAATTTACAACTTTCAAATACTAGATATTTGTAAGACCTTTGAAATCTTCTCCGATAGATATATTTTTAAAGTTGCTTTGTCCTAATATTGTTTTCCAAAGTCACTATTCCATTTAGTAAGGATAGGTCAGAGTCACTATTCGATTTATACCTGAAAGCCTGGCTTAGGAGCAGAATTTTTGCTTTGGGGAGTGGGTCCCTTGAGTTCACTTGTCTAACTTGAACAAATATTAAAAGATAGAAACTTTGTTTAGTCAGTATTCTGAAAGTTGTAGTGTTTATCTCTCTAGACATAAAGATATTAAGTATAAGAGAGAGTTTACATTCAATATGGGCAACGGTGTGTTCCTGACCCTGAGATTCAAAAAAGATTTGTTGAAAATGATAGACCCACCCATCGTAGAATGTAAAAGCTTCTATGTCTGTATGATAGGCATATTCCCCTCCCATTTTAATATTTTCACAAAATACAATTGATGCCAAGAGATTCGTGGTATTGGCGCTGAGGAGTATCTTCTGATTTGGTCTGAGCTGAACTAAAGTTCTCTTTCATTTCTGCTTTCCCATTCTTTATCTGGTCTGCTTTTCTGATGCTGCAGAATTGGCCAATCCTAGATTTATTTGCAGATTATTTTCAGGCTTTGCTACTGCTCAAAATTAACTTTAGTGACCAAATTTCTACATATTTACTTCTGCCATATTTCTTCCTGAAAAAGCCACTATTTAGTTTTATCTTGGAAATTGTTTACATCTTCATCTATCACCAGTAGCTTTATGAACCCTATAGATGTTGTGACTAGGTTTTAAGCATCTTTTGGTGGGAAGATTTACGCTTGTGCTGGGTCAAGTTGAAAACCTGAGCGCCAGCACGGACGTCAAGATACTTTCCACAAATGCCATTGAAAAGTCTTCTTTCCTCCCCCTGCTTCTCACATGAACACTTCCTGTTCAACTATGGGATGTCCGATGTTACCTACACTCATTTGGTCTCACATGACTGAGGCTCAGAATTCTTTTAGGGAGGTACCTATTCTTTCATCATTCCAATGAGGGTGCCAAATATTTTGACTTTCCCTTTCTCTCCTGGTATGTAGTAGGTAAATAGGAAAACAGCAACAACAGTAACAGCAAAACATACCAGAACAAAAGAGCAGGAGAACATAAAAAATGCAGTGGTACGCAAAAGTATCATGGGTCTCTCTCTCTCTCTCTCTCTTCTTTTTTTATTTAAGCAGAGGCACATAGCTGCCTTAGCTCCATTTGAAAGGGATTCCCTTTCTGTGTATAGTTACTAACCAGTCTTTTTGGAGGTACTAACAGTTGTGCAGCATTGCAAAGTGCATGTTGGCTTGAAGCTTTTGACTGTTCTACCTTATCCCACGAGGGTTACTTTCTCTGCTGTCCTTTGTTTCACAGGTGCTCATGTGACAGCCACAGATTTACCCGAATTACTTGGAAACCTGCAATATAATATTTCCCGAAACACAAAAATGAAAAGCAAGCATTTGCCGCAGGTTAAAGAACTCTCCTGGGGTGTAGCGTTAGATACAAGCTTCCCCAGATCTTCTAATAATTTTGACTATGTTTTGGCAGCAGACGTGGTCTACGCTCATCCGTTCTTGGAAGAGCTCCTCATTACCTTTGACCATCTGTGCAAAGAAACCACCATCATCCTCTGGGCCATGAAATTCAGGCTGGAGAAGGAAAATAAATTTGTAGATAGATTTAAGGAGTTGTTTGACCTGGAGGAAATTTCCAGTTTCCCCAGCCTGAATATTAAGTTGTATAAAGCTGTGAAGAAAAGCCAGAGGAGGATATGACATCCTCGATGAGGACATGGAAATGCTAAGGCAATTTTTAGCAGATAATCACTTTAAAGAAAACCCTGCATAATCTCCTGTGCCACTGAGATTCCCAAGGGGAAATACACAGACACACATGCACACACATACCCCACTATGAGAATAGAAGATAGTTTCACAAATTTGCCTCACCTTGGGCAGTAATTTTTCCATATACTGCACGTGAGTCTGTAGGACTAGTTTGTCCCTCTCAGCACCCAGGCCGTGAGCCTGCCTTCCACTCATGTAGTAATAGGGGCTCTTGACCAAGTCACACTGTGTCGTCATTGCCTGCTCTCATTCCTTACATCACAATTTATTATTTTAATCAATGGTGCAATTATTATTTTTAATGTATAATCACAAAATGATAGTTTTTAATGATATCTCTTCAGTGAACATTGTTATTAATTCTTTTAAATATAAGCTTATGTGATTCTTTCTTTAGAAATGAGGAAATTGACTACAGTGGTATCTGCAAATAAATCTGAACAGGCAGATACATAATATAATGGTAAATCTCAGACTTTTGTGGTTTTTGTGAGTGCCAGCTTATAGGTGGCCTATCATCTCTGCCTGGCAGAGTAGGCTCCTAATCTAACCTCTGAAATCAGTCAAGCTTGTGGATTTGAGGTCATGGACGTTTTATTCTACCAAATGAGAAATGAATGAATGCAAACAAATATTGTTGAGATTTTGGAGAAGTTATTGTTTTGTTTTAAGCCAACTACCATTATTTTGTATCACAGAAACAGACATAAGTATAAACACTTTGAGTTAAAATACACGTGAAAAGATTTAGGTCTCTGATCTCAGATAATTAGACATATACAGTAGTTGGTTTTAAAGTTTAAAGCTCTTTTGATGAACATATATACATCTAGATATTTGAAATACTATGTGATTTTTTTTTCACATAGGCTTTCCTTAGAGACTGGAATAAAGTCTGTAGTAATTGAAGTCAGTGCAAAAAGAGCAAAGAATTAGGATTCTGTACTATGTAACCACCCAGAGGACACTGGTTGGCAATTACTCTGCCGTGTCTGCAGCAACATTTTTTAGGCTGTTACTGGGCCCTCGGGGTGATACTTTCCTTTCTAGAATTAGTCCTTTCTGCTTTGCTGAAAGTTTTCTGTCCACTCCAGGCTGAGTATAGTTGAAAAGAATATTTTCTAGGACTCTGATCAGTAAGTCAGGATATAAATATACTCCAGTGTATTTTTTATTTTTAGTACTTGTAGTTCATAGGACCAATATTTACATGGTTCTTTGCCATTTTCACAGTCTGTTACTTACATAAAGTCATTTAATCCTCAATCATTCTAAGAGGTAGAAGCTATGTTATCCGTACTTCACAGATGAAGAAACTAAGGCTGAGATGACCTCAGGCTACACATCTGCAGAGTGGCAGTGCTAGGACATTCAAGCCCAGGTCTGTTTAAGCCCAAAGCCTGTATTAACCACTGCACTGTCTTTATATATGTAAAACAAGAATTTTCAAACTTTTAAAAACAAGTGAAGTCATTTCTTCAAAATGAAATAAATATCCAGAAAGATAAGCAAATACATTAGAAAAAAATGAGACCTGTTCCATTTTAAAACTTTTATTTCCTATGTGAGGAGGTCAGGGAAGGCTTGTTTCAAAGGCAATATTTGGGTGAAGCTGACAGGAGGTCGCAGTGCAGATGTCTGAAGAAAGGTGTTACAGGCAGAAGGAACAAGACACAGGGATCCCGAGGCAGGGGCCAGCCAATCCTCTGGAAATATCAAAGGCCAGATTGCTTGGTGCAGAGTGAGCAGGAATTCAGAAAGGCTACAGGGAGCTAGGTCGCGTAGGACTGTGTTGCAGGCTTGGTTCTCCAGAAACAGACTCTGAGAGGGAATTGGGTGAGCAGGTCATGTTTTAGGGAGTGCTGTTGAAATGAAGACAAATGGAAAGGAGTGGGAGGAAGTAGGATAGAAACAGGTCGAGCTGCAGTGCAGACCCAGTAACTGTCTGAGGTGACCCCCACATGGAGCACTGGCCTGAGAGTGGCCTCTGGAGTTGTCCTGATTAGGGTGATGTATCTGGGCCGCGATGACCCCGTGTGGCCCAGTCATTGGATATGGGCTGCCCTGGGAAGACTCTGTGACCTTGGGTGAGGTGACATCAGCTGATACAGTCCTGAAGACGTTGACAGCTGGGGAATGCCTGCCACCAGCTCCAGCAGCAGGGGATTAGGTCACCCTGAAGAGGAGCTGGGCGACTCATCACAGGGTCCAGCACGACCTTCGGGCCTCAGAAGGAGCTCTGACTTTTCTTCCGGTGGAATGGAGAATCTTTGGATGGTTTTGTGAGTGAGGAGTGAAGTAACCGTTTTGCATGTAAAGACCACTCTGGCTGGCATTTTGAGACTAGAATGGGGAGAGATGAGACCAGGGAGAGGCTGTGGCAATCTGATGAGGCAGCCTGCGTTGGGGTGGCAAGAAATGGCCAGTTCTACATGTATTTGGCTGCCAGAGCCAACAGATCTTCCCACTATATAGGGTGTAGAGTGTGTGGGAGAGAGAGTCAGGGCTGAGTCACTGTGCATAAATTTGGAGTCAGCAGCTTAGAGATGGCTTGTGAAGCTCCTTCAGGGGACAAAAAGACTAGACAGAGTAAAACAAGGACTAGGCCCGAGTCATTAAGAGATCACATATGGGTGTGTATATGGAGATAATTTTGAAGATTCTACACACTCCCCCCTACTCCAGTTACATGAGTATCTGTTGACTCTAAAAAACATGAATTTAACACCACAGTGGTTTTTGAACTTGATAATAGAGTTCTAAAGTTCCCAAAAGCTTCCTCGAGAGGCCTCTAGCATCCTGAGAGTTGTAAATGCAGCAGGAACCTTCAGGTAACAAATGAAAAATGATTCTTCTGCTTAGAAAATATTTGAATATCATCACTAAATTATTTTTAGGTAGAATAGATAAAGTGTCTTTTCAAATTTAGCATTAGGACTAAACCAACCATATAGTTCTGAAAAGTTCCTCTTTCTCTCTGTGCCAATCTGTCAAACACAGCGTTCCAGACTCATTGTTTTATTCTGTTTTTAGCATTCACTCCCAAAGTGTAACCCCCACCCCCACACACCAGGTCCCTCTTTTTCCACTTCATTCTACTATTCGCTTCATTCTTTAATTCTTTTGTCTTTTTGCTGCAGTTTCGCCATACTTTTTTAGATCCAATTTTATAATAATTTAATTTCAAAAGATGTAATTGGAATTGGAATAGGCCTTTTGTGCCTTACCTTTCTTTTGTTTTTTAATGACTGGGAATCGATTTGTTAACTTAATCCAAGGGAGTTATACTGTGAAGTTTTGCACTTTTTTATCTGGCTTTTTGACAAGTTAGACCATATTATTAAAAACCTCGGTCCAATTCTTTCAGTAACTTTCTGGATTTTTCAATAGAATGAACTTACTGATTGTCAAGGTTTTAATCTAGGTTATTACAGAAGAGCTATCACTCCACAGAAGACACCCCAACTGGCAGGGCATTCTCTGCAGCTTAAAATTACGCACAGGTAACCATGCGAGTTCTGTTCTCTAGACCCTGTCGACGGTCTTTTGGAAACTAAGTACTGCACTAAAACCTTCTATCTTGGAATGTAATGACATATCCTCTTTTATTTGTACCCATTTTTGCCTACCAGAATTTATAAAAAAAAGTTTTTTTTCATTCTATATTCATACTCCATTCCCTTTCTTTTGGATAAAGAATTGGTGACATTGGGTAACTTCCTATCATATCTGCAGCCAAATAGAATATTGAATATTGTGGAAGAAAAAAGATGAGGAAACATAACAGAAGAGGCTGTTCCCTTTTTTCATTAAGGCCTCAGAGTCTAGGAGCTTGGCGTTCTCGGTGAATGCTTGGTCTTTATACACAGAGACCATGCCTCATTTGTTTAGGTAGCACTATTTGCACATGAGCAGACAAATAATTTCTAAATGACATTTGGAAGTGAAACACATCCGCTGAGTAGAATTTGATTCAAGAAGACATTTGTAGGTATTAACTTTGAAAACAAACTGGGAACTTTGGATTGTAGATAGTAGTTATAAAAGAATTAAACTCAACTGTAAGTAAATCAGACAAGTAAGCTAATTGATAAGACTAAAATAGATTTAATATTCTGTGCTTCTTTCTACTGCATTTTAATTTAGTTTTCATGGAAATCTGTAGGTGAAGGAAATAAAAATGGTCAAAAATATGTATTTTTAAGACATATAAATTATAAGGCAGTAATAGGAAACAGTATTGGGAATGGCGCGAGTGAATAATTCGTAAAAGTGTTAGTGGGAATACAGACACAGCAAAATTTAAAAATTATAGGCGTTTGTGTTAGTGTGTAAGTGTGTGGACCTAGTTCCTTCTGTCTTCTTTATGAAAGTGGTTTGCGAAGGAGTTCCACACCCAGGTATTGCCATGTTTAAGTTTGTGATATGAAGTTAAGTGTAGGATATTACCTGCAAGTCCAGTGTCAATGTTTGCTCTCCTTCAAAGTTCTACACAAAATCAAAGACAGCGTTCTGTATAACTATACCATAGTGTTAATGGGATAGTTGTGTCTTAGGTGCCTTGGTTAGCATCAATTAGTTCTGAGGTCATATTAACTCCTTTTTGAAGAATTCCTGAGCTGGACATTTGTGTTTACTCACATCTCATATAGCTGAGTAGTATTTAGATTGCTGGGCATTCACTATTGACTGCTTATTCTATTGAACCAACCTTTGGTCTCTATCACGAGCAGTGCTTTCATTGGGTAAGCTGAAAGGCAGGACCTTTTTCCTCTCAATTTTCTCAGTTTCTTTGTTTCTAAGGCAGTTGTCTTTTCCTGAAATCCAATCAAGTTTTAGAATTGGCGCTTACCATCAAGGAATTTCAAGGGATCACTAAAAATGATAACAGATGTCCAGGTCAGTTTTGTGATAAACAGTACTAATGAAAAAAAACATAGAAAAATATTGAATATCTGCTGCCAACCACGAATACGTTACCAGACCAAAACACATTGCTTGGTTTTCCAAACAAAAGCACAAACAGAATAAGATTAAGACATGCCATTAAAAATATTTTAAGAGCTGGGCATTATTTCATGATGTCACAAATGTAAGTCTAAAAATTTTAAAGTGGCTTACTTGGCAAATACTAGATTTTGTAGTTTAGGTTTTTAAAATTTCTATATTTCCATTCTCCATAGTCTGTAATGCCTATATCTCTGTTTTAATTTTAAAATACCTTAACTGAATTAAAAAAAATTGTTTTAGTGTCATGATTTAATTTGGGTTTTCTTATCTAGTGCCATGATTTAATTTGGGTTTCTTATCTACTTCTATGTTTTCTTTGTTAGTAGAGTATAAATCATAATGACAAAGGTTGTCTCTTTGTCACAAACCATCATAAATAAGCCCAAAGGACAGGCCATAAAAATGTAAGAAATTCTTAGATTAAAAAGCATGAGTAATGCTTCTACCTACATGGCAGGCACAGGTAAAAGTACACTTGGCAACTGGTAAATTATTAACACTTTTCTACCAAGGATTTCCTCCTTCCTTAGTATCTCTGTGATTAATAGATAGTGAATTTAAGAATTAGAAGATGTAAAACATAATAAGTTTTTTTGTGATCATGTATTGGGAAGAAATTAAGGAAACATTTTGCGTAACATTCAAGGGGTCAGGGGAGCAAAGTGCTAGAACTTTTGGGAACAGATTTCATATTTTCTTTGAAGAAATAATTCAAGGAGGCTTAAAGGGAATAAGAATGCAACAATTAATACATAATAAATAGTTGAATAAAGAATAATGAATGCAACTACCTTTTACTTTCCTTGAATTTTAGTTTTTCTTCTTTTGGAAGCCTCTAATGGTTGTCATTCATTCATTTATTCGGCATTTACTGAAAACCCAAAATATGCCAAGTAGGGGCTACAGACACAATAGTGAACAGGCAGACAGGGCCAGTCCTTACGGAGATCATGAGCTCGGCACAGATGGGCAGAGGCAGAGCTGGGGATGGCCTGGTAGGGGAAATACATGAAAACCAATCAGTGCTAGGTGTCCTGGCAGTGGGAGCCTAACCCATAACCAGGGAATAGTTAGGGCTTCCAGGAGAAGGTGTAGCTGTGTGAAGGAGATGGAGGTGAGGGCAGAGAGGAGAGACGGGACATGTCCTAGGCAGAAGGAAGGGTGTGCGCTAAGCTTTGGAGGGAAATAGGAGTGACCTGTTCTGATGACTCGCTAGAAAGATTGGAGCTTCTATGAACATTTGATGAGGTAATAACCATTATCAGTGGAATACTCACTGCTTTCAGGTCTGTTTTAGAGATTTCCAATATAGCATCTCACTGAATTACCCTGAAAACCCAAGTGGTATTAGCCCAATTTATGTATGAAGATATTGAAACTCAGCAGAAATAAGCCTCCTCCCAGGTTACACATGGGTGACAGTTGCTGGGCTGGGAACCTCTGTCCCTATGACACCAAAGCTTGTGCTTTTTACAGAGTATGACCTTGTGTAAGTTTTCCACTCTGAGCCCTGCAAGGAAATTCCAAATTTTAATTTTATTCTAGCTAATTAGGAGCTATCCAGTTTTGTGAACCTTGTCTTCGTTTGCCACCTGAGCGCAAATTAGCTTAAGTGGGCTACTCTTGAGATGGACCCGCAGAGATGTACTCCTGTTCATAATATGTCTCCAAGAGTAGAATTGTATGAATCCACGTATATACCCATCAAAGACTTCACTACGTTTTTCTTTGCAAGGAATATTGAGCACATATTAGAGCAATTAATATAAAAGTGTATGTTGATCTTACAACAACCAATGTGGGGAGCGAAAAAGACCCTATGACATAAAGGAGGTGCTGCAGTGGAAGCAAATGCTGTTCTTTTTCTTCGGCAACGGCTCAGGAAGAACAAAATGAATGAAGTACGGGCTGCCCTCGGTGACTTTTTGGCAGAGATGGCCAAGGGGGTGGGACTGAACTTTAAAACATCTGATCTGTTTGTGGCTGTGTTCTGTGAACGGTGCTGATGTTTATAGGTCTGTTACTAGGCGATAACTCTCCCTGCCTCAGCAGGGTTAAGCCCTGGGGTGATGTGAGAACACCAGTTCTTGGAAACCACCTTTCACAATCTTTCAACGAGAGGGCACGCATTGACCAGTCAGCACAGCCTTCCAATGCCAAAGAGACCTGGTGAGAGCCTGGAAGGACACCAGCACCTTCGGCAGCAAAAGGCTTGTCTAAGTGGAAATGGCCTTTGGCGCCCGTTAGCTTGAGGTTGACCAGGCATCTCTGTCCCTGGAGGGTGATATCGCAGAGTAAGCCATAAACCTTGGCTGGAGCCCTCCAGCAGGTGGCGGGACGTAAGCAGATGCAGGAGCGGGGCGGTAGGCGGGTGGTGGTGGTGGGGGTGTTGGCTTGGCGAGCTGCCATGATGTCAGAGGCTGTCCTGCTGTCCTGCGAGCACGATGTGCACAGGACAGTGCTGACTGCCAGAGGAGAGCAGAGGCAAGGCAGCTACTGAATGTTCCAGAATGGAGAGGAGGGAAAACGTATTTAAAACGTCTTGTGGGAAATAGCTACCTGGCGCAGGCACAACTTCAAAAGCGGGATGGTAAAAATGGAAACCTGAGGGAGTAACCCCAAGGTTATTGAGGAAAGGAGTCACAGGAAAGAGAAACAGGATGTTTCTCTCTGATAGTCTCTTTATTTTCCTTCTTTCTGGTTGATTTTTGAGCTGACCGGCAGAGCCTGAAGGCTGCTGATTGTCATCTCTACGAAGCAGGTGACTGAATATGGAGTTTGATAAATGCAAGAAGTCAAAGCCAACATCTGAGGAAATTTCAGCTGGGATGCTGATGCAATCTCTCTTAGATAAAATACTTGCTTTGGTTCTATTTCATGCTCCTACCAAGTAGGTGAAATTCTAAGGATTTAGACACCATTACCCCAGAGCTCCCAGAATAAAATTCCAGTCTGAAATTACAGTTGATTGCCACTGGGAGGCCCTGGTGATCTGCAAAATGAAATTTCCTTCTGAATAAATAAGTGCAAATAAAAGAAATTGTTTAAGCAAGTCTATTGAATTATAAAAGATGATATGCAAATGCGTCAAAAGCGGCAAGGGGTAAAAACACAACAGTGTAATGTGATAAATGCGTGGCGTTGTCTTCTTTAATTAGGTATTGTTGAAATTCCACTCCTTGCCTGCACACTGTGCACACATTACGAAGTACGTTCTCCAAGAAAAGGAGAAATAGAGGCTGGTTTGTAGTTCTTTGAACACTGTACAGGTGTTCGTTGGTGTGTGGTGAGGTGGAAGGGCTGACGAGGGAGGAGACGGAAGAGGAGGTGAGTGGAAGGGAATGAAGACAGGGAGCAAGCAGAGAGGACACTGGAGTGGGAAGAGAGGTTTTGGTTCTTATAACCTGAGAAGAAATGTCTGATCAGACTTGTCAGATTTCCATTTTCTGTAATCGAGTGGTTCTCAAACCTGAGGCTGTATCAGAATCACCTGGAGGTTTTGTCAAAACACAGGTTGCTGAACTCCAACCCCAGAGTTTCTGATTCAGTGATGTGGAATGGGGCCGGAAGATTTGTGTTTCTAAGTTCCTGGTGATGCTGATGCTCCTGGTCTGGGAACCAGACTTTGAGACCCACTGTGTGGTTGTACACGACGTCTCCATCTTCTGATGTCAACATTTGAGATTGGGGCATGTTGTTATGGAAGGGATATGCTTCCACCTACCTGCTCCAGTGTTTTCACCAGTCATTTCATCTGCTGTGTCTGATGATTCGCATCTCTAAAATGCACCTCTTTCTGGAAGGAGCACCTCCTCATGAGGCCTTCTATGAGGCCTTCTATGAACTACCTGGGTAGATCCCTCTAGGCTCCATCCTTCCCAGGTTCTTGCAAGACTGCATGACACAGGCTAACATTTTTTCATGGAGTTAATATTCTTTTATGTTTATGTGCCACGTATGCCCACTTGAGTCTAACACTTTAAGCATAGTTATAAATAGTCTATGAAGTGAAGAGGAAGTGAGAAAAATTGTGCAGAGATTATTTGGCAGTCAGAGACTAAGGGGATATTTCTTGAAATTCTAGTTCGGGGACTCTGAATATGAGATATATGTAAGCTATTAAAGAACAGACAGTGACAGTGTTTAATTTTATTGCTGCAGTGTGTAATAGCTCCAAATTCAGACAGGCTCTTAATTAAAAAAGTGCTCCTAGTACCAGAGATTGGATTTGCAACCTTTCTATGGTCTTCAGAGGTATGATTCTGATATATATGCACAGTGACAATGTTGAGCATGGGATCTGTGGGGTACAGAGGAGTTTGCAAGGGATGGGGGGTAGGGTGGGGGAAGCTCAGTCAAAGAGGTCTGGATTTCATCATTGGAGGGGGTGTACCTGGGCATGCACCTTGTTTTCACCCACCTTCACCACTTGCTGGATAAGCTAGAAGGCAGTTGGCATTGGTGAGATTTTTGTTTTTGTTTTGTTTTGTTTTGTTTGAGATGGGGTCTCGCTCCTACAGCCTTGACCTCCCAGGCCCAAGTGATCCTTCCACCTCAGCATCCTGAGTAGCTGGGACTACAGGTGCATGCCACTACACCTGTATAATTTTTTGTATTTTTTTGTATAGATGGAGTTTCACCATGTTGCCCAGGATGGTCTCGAATTCCTGGGTTCAAGCAATCCATCCACCTTGGCCTCCCAAAGTGCTGGGATTACAGACTTGGTCCACTGTGACCAGCCCTGCTTGGTGAGTTTTTATTTTTTATTTTTGTCACAAGTGAAATATTCTGGCAGCAGTGGAGTATAGTATTTTTTTCTCTTCAAATTTGTGATGAATTCAGCGCCTATTCTTCCATGAAACTAGTATCATAATACCTTCAACTAGATAATCTTCATTAAGTAATTTGAAAACCTGAAATTTATGATTATCATTGTAAAAAATAATTTTAAAATAAAAGGAATTTAAGAATGTTGACAGTGGAGGTGAAGGGAGGTGTTCATTTTCTCTTTCCTACTCTGAAGGCACAGTCATCACAGTGAAACATACCGGTCCAAAGCAGTCCTCAACCTTGGCTCCCGAGTGGAATCTTGTGGGAAGCTTTACGGAAATTCTGTTTCTCTGGTCCTGCCTTAATCCGTTGAATTTAGGACCATCAGGAGTGGGGATGGGTATATTTTTGGTGCAGAAATCTGTGTTTTTAAAATGTTCTCCACAAGATTTTGTTGGCCATTTTCTGGGACATATTGGTGAGGTGAATTTGGCTAAATGCCCAGACTTTCTCTTTTTGGCTCTTCCTGCATTCTTCATGGCTTATGATTTACTGAACCACTTATGAATTCAAGTTTTCTCATTGCATGTAATTGCTAAGTAGAGAATTTTCCACATGAAAGACTCCAACTGTATTGAAACCAACCTCAGCTATATCCTAGGAAACATTTCCCCTAGAGCTCAGTCAATACAGAGTAATTTTTTTTGGAGGAAAGAAAACATACTACCTCACCTCAGCGCCAGAATATTAATTGATCTAATCAATAGAAATTGGAATATTCCAATGTTAAACACAAACTGCATCCTTTGCCCAGTGAGCCACAACACCACCATTTTCCAAGCACCCGAGCAGTTCAGCCTCACAGAAAAGGGTTCTCCTTTTCGCCAAGCAGTGGTCAGGGCTTCTCGAGAAAGGAAGACTCAGCAGGGAGTGACAGTGTCACAAGCTAAAGTGAAAAGCTGAGAGTGACTGCACAGATCTCCGGGGAGAATACTCCCAGGTTCTCAGTGCTTTCACGGCCGCGTCCTCTCAGCAACATTTATTATTTCCACTCTTTGTCTGCATCAGTAAATTGGATGAAGGACAGAAAACTAACAGCAAAGCCTATCAACATAGGAAAATAGCTAGATGACATAAAAAGGTATGTGTAAAGAGCACATGTGCCTCTCTGTATTATTTCTTGTAACAGCACGTGAATCTATGACTATATCAAAATAAAACATTTAAAAAAAAGAGTTGTGTGTTCAGACATATTTACTTATGGATTATGCATAAAAAACTTTTGTGTCCCTCCCCTTCCCCATTCATCCTCCTCTATGTGTATATGTCTAGTATGTCTTGGGGCATGATTCAAACAGTGCAGGGGAAAAGCACATTCCAACCTCATGTTGTAGGGGTGCGGTGGGCATAATGTCTGATAACAATTGCCCTCTATTAGGGAGTTTCTTTGAGTCAGGAACTTTGCTGAGCTCTTGTTTATTATCTCGTTCAATCCTTACAACAGTAATGTGAGCTAAATACTATTATCCCATTTTACTGATGAAGAAATTAAAGCTTATTGAGATTAAGGGACTTGCCTAGCTCACATCGGGTTTTAAATGGTAGAGCAGAGATTTGAACCTAAGTCTAACATTGAAGTTTATGTTTTCACAGTTTTAGCAATCTGTAAGGTAATGGGGATTATATCTACGGGCATCAAATCAAATGTTTCTGACTTAACAAGTTGCTTTAGAAGAAACTCTTGGTTCCAGAATGACTCAAAATTCTAATGTAAAAAATGTGTTTAAGTATAATATGTTACGAGTTAATCAAATATACGTACTATTAGGAATGCAGAATTTTAAGCTACCTTTAAGGTTAGGAGTCAAGCCTCTTGTTTAGTGCAAAAGTGTTGCTAGCCGATGGTGAATGGGAGTTATTTCAGGAAAGTGACTCTTATCGTTGACAAAACAGTGTATTCTGAGAAAGTACTTCCTTATAAGGATCTGAAATCTGCTTACCTCTTATAACCAACAAAAAATAAGCCCTTTTCCAGGCAAAACAAACCTTTTCTATGAAATTGCAATGTCGTAGAAGAGTATAAGACAGTCTTTTTTTTTTCCTCCAGCTAAGCATCGCCAGTTCTTTTTCAATCATCTGTCATTTGAAGTTACTTTCACAATCTTGATTACACTCTTTGGACAGACTCCAGTTACTCAATATTGCTTCTTAAGTTGTGGTCTCCAAAGCTCGAGGCAGTGGTATAGAAGTGATCTGACCAAGAGAGGGAGCATGCTTTCTGAACATGCTTAATACCTCAGTAATGGAATGCAGGCATTTGATAGATACGGTAGGAACCAAGAAGTGTTCCTTCCAGGAACTGGACTTTAGTTGGTTCATAGGAAATATAGTATTGGAACACATTGGTGTACCAGTGTGGGTCCTCCCAGGGTGATTATAATATGTGGAATTTCCCATGGAAATTTTTGCCCTTTGTAAACCCAAAGAGTTATTTGCTTTGCAAGATTAGAGTCCAACGTTTCACTTTCGGCAACTAATGAGATTACTGAAATCTATGCGCAGGTTGAGTAATAGGTCAGCGGCTGCGGTCTTCTACCAGTAGCTGAGAAGTTGTAGGCACCCACCTGAATTTGGCTCCTGGATGAAAGGTCAAGAAGGTATATGACCTTTATATGTGGCATGAGGCATATTTTTCTGTATCCGTAGATTCATTTAGGGATTTTGAAAGCCACATTCAATATTTTCTTAAAACCATTATGTTTTCTTCAGAAAGCTCAAGTTAAGTCAGAGCAATAAATATGCTTTGGAATTTCCCATTTAAAACAGATCTTGCCATTCGACACAGACTGATCATTTCAGAACAGCACAGAGCCAAGACAACCATATTGACCTTTAGGGTTGGCATATTTATGTCCACTTTTTATTTGAGTTGAATTTCCTAGGTCTGTTTATGTTTCTCTGTTGAAACATATAAACTGTAATGCTGGTGTAATAATATTACACTTCTTACATTTTTTAAAAAATTAAGAAAAAATCCATATGCTCCAGTCTCCGTGGTTAGTAGAAGAATATTTCGTTGGTCTTATTAGGGCTCTACTCTTTGGTTTGTTCAAGAATGTTAGGGGCTTGCTTGGTCTTGAAAGAAAAAATGGTGGAGGAGTTTTCATCCAGGGCAGTTGATACTGTTACTATCATGCAGGCAATGCTCTTTGCTGTGTGTAGGGCCCTGGTTCTCCCTATGGACAACAGAGATTGCTGACTCTGGTTGGGAACCACAGGAGCCCTCACCCATGTTCACAGGGCCTGTGTTTAATTTAGTGCCTAGCTCCTTGCACTTACTGATCATAGCCATATTTCTACTGACAATGTAGCTTCTAAGCAGAGCATAGGCCCCTGTATTTCTGGTAAAATATTTTTATTTTTTTAAAAGATTCTATTTATTTATTTATTCATTTAATTATGGAGTCTTGCTAGTCACCCAGGCTGGAGTGCAATGTCATGATCTCAGCTCACTGCAACCTCTGCCTCCTGGGTTCCAGCGATTCTCCTTCCTCAGTCTCCAGAGTAGGTGGGAATACAGGAACCCACTACTTTACCCAGCTAATTTTTGTATTTTTAGTAGAGACAGTTTCACCATGTTAACCAGGCTGGATTCGAACTCCTGACCTCGTGATCTGCCTGCCTTGGCCTCCCAAAGTGCTGGGATTGCAGGCATGATCCACCGTGCCTGGCCTACAATTTTTATTTATTTATTTATTTTTGAGACAGAGTCTTGTTTTGTCATCAGGCGCCAGGCTGGAGGACAGTGGCACAATCTCGGCTCACTGCAACATCTGCATCCCGGGTTCAAGCAATTCTCCTGCCTCCGCATCCTGAGTAGCTGGGACTAGAGGCATGCGCCACCATGCCCAGCTAATTTTTGTATTTTAGTAGAGACGGGGTTTCATCAAGTTGGCTGGGATGGTCTCGATCTCTTGACCTTGTGATCTGCCTGCCTCGGCCTCCCAAAGTGCTGGGATTACAGACATGAGCCACCGCGCCTGGCTGATTTTTATTTTTTAACTTTAATTCCTTTTAGAGCAATTATTTCTCTTTATAGATCATCTTACCACATGATCTTGTTTTGAACTCAAGTCTTTTGTGTAAATAGGTGCATGCAGATGTTAAACCTTAAATTTACTTAATGTTCTCACAGTGCTAAATAGCATCCAATGAAAATGGCCACTTAGGTGAAAGCTCTGTAATAGAAAGAACTTCTCTCCTTTGTCTTGGCCAATGTCTGCATGCATGGCATTTTATTTTTTATTAGGAGAGAGGCTGTTGCTACAGTGAGTGACCCCTGCGTTTTTTGAGTATTCCTTGCCTTTGATAGCAATTTAAAGATGAATTCTCAGGGATTTTGTGCTTTATCATTTTGATGGTTTCCAGCTTTGTTACTGACTTAAAAAGAGAGTTCTGTTGGAATTCTTGTTTTATTCACTGAAGAAATACATAAAGATACTAATAAGCTGATTTGGAATTTTAATAGACCATTAGCAATACAACTAGGCAGCTGTGATTAGATGTCAAGAAATATGTTGTGTTGGGAGTTAGATCCTGAAAATGTTTTGTGCAGGGCTCAGGAAGAGAAAATTGTTTCCCCCTAGCAAATGCTGTCCAGGCAGAGCTGAGCCGGAAGATGGCCTCGCCTTCTGTTCAGAAAGGCTCTCTGCAGGGTGCTCAGTTTCGTGCCTCTCTTCCGTTTTCTTCAAAGTCTATAAGAGAGTTCATTAGAAAAAGCCCTTCTTGAAGGTAAAGGCAAAAATACCATGGCTAGGGATAATTCATAAGGAATTTAAATTCGCTCATGCTTCCATTGTCTTTGGTGTGTTTCAGATAATAAATAGAAGAGAAAAAAGAACATAGCAGAGAAGATCATGAAATCTATTTGATTACCTGACTTGACAGGTATTACCAAGAAATACAGGAAGAAAATACAATAAGAAAAATTAAACTCTTCATTGTGGGTACGATGCATGTGAAACAATTGAGCAATTCAGTTTATTTGAGTTACAAACTCAAGTCAACAAAAGCAAAAATAAAGATTCTTTTGTAAATGAGTTTACTCTGACATATCAATTCCCCAGTAGAGGAATATTTGGAAAACAGGACAAGAATATATAGTTTTTACATGAGAATGGCACAGATTAATTAAAATGACTATTAAATATTTCCTTATTAAAATGCTTCCTAGGCCACTATGGTTGCTCACATCTGTAATCCCAGCAATCTAGGAGGCCAAGGTGAGAGGATCACCTGAGCCAAGGAGGTTCAATACCAGCCCGGGCAACATAGTAAGACCCTATCTTTACAAAAAAATTAGCTGGGCATGTTGGTGCATACCTGTAGTCCCAACTACAGGAGGCTGAGGTGGGAGGATGGCTTGAGCCCAGGAGGTCGAGGCAGCAGTGAGCTGTGATCATGCACAGCAGCGTTGGGGACAGAGTAGGACCCTGTCTCAAAAAAAAAAAAAAAAAAAAAAAAGAGGAATGTTTAAAAGGCTTCCTGACTTTCCTGTGTTTACATTTCTAACATAAACATTGTTAATACTCATTTTATCCTTAATTTCCTGACATTTGTGAGAGAAAATACAAAGTAAGGACATAGAATAAAACCTTTGCCAGATCCAGTTAGGAAGTAGTAAACGTTTTACTGTCTAGTTTTGATACAGATTAAAAACCAAATGAAACAGCTTATTGTACAGAACCATATTTAAGCTGCTTATAACTTTTAAAAAATACTTTCTCCTTTTGGAATTGAGTAAAACTCCTGAACAGTAGGGTACTTGTTAACTTCAGTGTAAAACTAAAAAATTTACCTGATTTTGAGTATTTAAAATGCCTGAGGGAAAGCTTGGGAAGATGTAAAAGGTTTTCAGGTACATTTTGCAATGGGAAAGTGACTATTAGCATAGCTCTGTCCATCCATCTGTCCAGGCAGTTGAAAGGTGTGCTCTAGGTGCCAAAGGCAAAATGAATAATGCACAGGTCTGGATCCCTGAGGCCTGCGGCAGAGGAGGCGAGCGTCTGCGAGGTGAAGCTGGAGGGAGGGGCCGCTGCTGGCTCAGACCTGCCTTCTCACATTCCCGAGAAAGGTGCTTCACCTTTCTATCATTGTTCATTGTCTCCGGACCTTGAGTAGTTGCACAGGTTTTTGAGTCAAACTTTAATAAGAAAACCAAATGCACACTCTTGTTCTGAGGCGAGATAAAATCAAGACTGCATTTAAAATCTGAACGTTAAGAGTGAATGAATGTGGGGCTTTATCACCGAAATGCTTTTTCATCCTTAATTCCCAGGTAGCCTTTGCTTTCTCACTCACCAAAGGCACAGAAAACACAAATTAGACCTTTGAGGAATGATAATATTTGAAGGTAATGGTTTCCTTGATCTCTGCAAGACTCCTCCAGATTAAAGTATTTTTTCCTGTTTTCTGACACAGATTGGAAACATGCCATTTGTTCTTGCCTTTAAGCATATAATAGTTCAACATAGTGATGACAATTTTGAGACTGTTTTGATGGTCAAGTGTCTTTTTTCTAGAGTTAAAAGTAGAGGTTCTAGTCTTTCAAGAAGCATTTCAACCATTCGGTTGCCCTGGCTGGAAACACCTCCATTATCATCAAGTTCATTTTTCCTTTTAGCTTTTGAATTATTTTATCATCAAGGCTTATCAATTTTACTTCCTAAACTTTGTCCTTAAAATAGCCATCAATAGTCTTCTGACTTTTTCTTTTACTCCAACCCATTTCTCACACTGTGTTATTAAAAAATTATATCTACATATGTTTAGTTGACAAAGTATATATTTATCGTGTATAGCATGTTTTGAAATATGTATACTTGTGGAACAGCTAAATCAAGATAATTAACATATGCATTCCCTCACATACTTATCAAGTTATTGTGATGAGAACACTTAAAATCTACTCTAGCAATTTTCAAGGATATACTATTAGCTACAGAAACCATGTTGTACAGTAGATATCTTGACCTTATTCCTCCTATATAACTGAACTTTTGCATCCTCTTTTATTTTTTTTTGAGATGGAGTCTTGCTCTGTTGTCAGGCTGGAGTGCAGTGGTGCGATCTCGGCTCACTGCATCCTCCACCTCCCAGGTTCAAGCGATTCTCCTGCCCCAGCCTCCCAAGTAGCTGGGACTCCAGGCATGTGCCACCACACCCAGCATCCTTTGACCAACATCTTTCACACATTGTTTCTTTTGTTTTTTTTTTAAGTCTTATTGTATCTTATGGTATCATTTGGAAACATTCATTTATCAATGAATGTAAGCATTCCAAAGCAGTGGACCAGGTTAATTACATTGTCTTCCTAGACAATCTGATCATGCCACTTTCCTGGTTAAAACTCATTTGCGGTACCCTGTTGCTTTAGGTTAGAGTAAAACCTGTATCCTAGGTAGAACACAGGCCCTGGCCAAATGATCGCAGGCCAAGCTCTTCATCTCCATCCTTTTTCTTTCCTTTCCTTCCACCCTCTCTGCCTCCTTTCTTCTCCACCTCATCCCATTTCCCTATCAACCTGATGCTCAGTGACTTCCTCTCCCTCAAGCCCATTCTTCATCATAGCCATTCTCTGCTGTACCATCTGCTCTCCAAGCCTGGAATACCCATCTCTTTCCCATTTCAGTTCCCTGTTTACTCTTCAAAGACCCAGCTCAAATGTCCCTTCTCTCTAAATTCCCAGAGCGGGCAGCCCCCTGCCCTGTACTCTCCATGATGTAGTCTAAGACGGCTATTTCACGTATCGCTTTGTCTTTCTTTATGTGTTCTAATCTCTGCATTTTCAACTAAAACGAACTTGATGAGGCAGAATCTATGTTTTTTATTTTGTGTCCAATTACTTGCATGGGGCCTGGCATGTCATAGGTGCCGATAAATGTTTGTCAATCGAATAAATGAAATTGTGTCACTTTTCTGGCCAATGTCGTATATTTTTCATTTTGCCCTGAGACTCCAGCAAAGAGCATCCCTTGAGCTGAATGGAATGAACTCAATTAGTTGCTGTCAAGTCCACACCTCTTCTAGCCTTTCAGTGATGATGCACTTATCCATTCTTTCCTATAACACGCAGTTGTTGAGCATTTTCTAGCAGGTGTTTTCCAGTCATTGAGAATGAAAAGATATCTAGGCCAGATATCACATCAGCTTGTCTTGGAGCCCTTCTAGGAAAGGAAAGGAGCTACAAAAACCAGATTTGTCTCCTTACATGATGTGTGGCAACTGTGAGCTTTCTAGAAGTTTGTTTCTAGGCTAATCTTCCAATTTCAGCAAAAACTTGAGTGAGCTGAGGGCGGGACCCGTTGACATATCGATCTAGTTATAAATGCTTCTAAAAGGTCCCTCCTGGCTTTGGCTAATGTCTGGGCTCAGACGTCTCTGCAAGGCTGAATTATTTCTAGGTCAGCCTTTTCGAGGCTGCTTCCTCCCAAATGAACGGTTAAAAACTCAGATAAGAAGTATTTTTTTTTTTAAGTAATGCAAAGGTGAAAGTGAATGGCTTTTGTTAGTTTCAAACCGATTCCTCGTCTTAGGGAGACAGAAGAGCACTGATAATGTCCTGGTGCTGTTGTTTATTTGTTGTGAATTTGCTAATCAAACACCCACTCGCTTTTCTGTCCCTCTCTGCTCAGCCTTCAGAAGCGTGCTGGCATCTGACTGAAGCAAAAGGGAGGAGCGAGTTTTCTAAGGTGGCAGAATGCCAACATTCCTTTGCCTTCTGTTGTCTTGTGAGTGATGCCAAGTCATCTGGTGGCTACTTGTAGCAGAGGAAAGGATTATTAATTGTTCCCTGATAATCTCTCAAGGATTCTTCAACCCCTGGGCTTAAAGTAGCTATGGTAGTGATATTAGAATGACAAACCCAAGGGCATACAGTAGAATTAATATTCTGCATAGGCAACAGTTTTGCACAGGTCTCATTTTACCTGTTTTCACGTCACTCCCGCATCTCTGGTGAAGTGGTAGGACGAACTGATAGAGGAGCGAAGCGAAGACAAACGAGCACATCTCTTCCCAGCCATGGGGTGACCCGGGTTGAACAGTAATGAGTATAAACAGCAGGCACTCTGAGGCCAAGGGGAGAAAAATGCTGACAGAGCACTTGCTTTGACTGGATTTATAATATTATAGGGAGAAATGGAAAGTGAGAGGGAGAGATAGGAAGGGGTGAGGCAATACGGGGTGAGGACGGGGAGACCTATTTATGGCTGTTCCGTGGTCATAACTCAACTGCTTTGTTTTGCCCACTCAGTGAACTGACCTTCTTCAATCCTCTTGTTTGACAGCCTCAGAGAATAAATTCCTCCTTAATCCACCTCCTAGGCCCAGCTGAGGTAGCGGGAACAGAGCAGCTTCGCACAGAACCAATAAGTTGACTTCTCAGAGGCAAAGGGTAATTCGCCCTGCTTGTTCACTCCATCACTGACCTCACGGTTCTGCAGGTGCCCAGGGTACCAGTTAGTGCTAATTGCTGCCGATGGTGGTGAAAGATTCCGTGACAAGTCTCTGCTAAGAACAGGGCTGAGACCCCTAACTCGTTTCAGCTAGAGTATGCCCATGAGACCAGCTACTTTGGGATAGGACAACAGTTTGATGGGTGCGGAAGAAAGATCATTGCCAAGAGCACAGGTCTGCCTCGCTACAGTTCACCAACAGCTACTGAAAACCATAATTAATTTTTCCAGAAAGAGGAGTTTTGCCATTGCTTCTCCAGATCTTACTTTGATGTGGAAAGATCCAAAAGTGTCCCCAAAGTAAGAGTCCATCTAATTATATTTGAAATAAAAATTCACTGCTTCACTTCTGCCTAGCAAAGCAGCCAGAGATCTTTATGCCCAGTGAAATAAATTTTTAACAGACTTGCTATAATGTGTCAAAGTTTCCTGAATAAAGCTGAGGGGAGTAAGCATGGCTTTTAAGATCTTTCAATGTGATCGACAAGAAAATATCCATAAAGAGAGAAGTAGGGCTGCTTATTGCAATTAGCCACATTATTGCTCGTGGAAAATCCTCTCCAAGAGGGACCGGTGGTCCTGGTGTCACACATTTAAATTAATATAAAAGAGATGTTTCCCATTAGCCAAAAAAGTTGAGAGTTTTCTGATTTGACCACTATACTCTTGAAAAAGGTAGTTTGTTTCATATCTAAAGTAGCCAGAGCTAGCTTCAACAATTGCCAACTACCAGTTATAAATAGCTTTCCCCTCTGAAACAAAGCCTCGTCTTTCAAACTGCTACTTTCTTAAGGAAAAAAACCCTGAGATTCTTTCAACACTTGCCAGCTGTTCCAGATGTTCTGATTCCACATCTAGGACCACGTTCAGAACTAAAAAAATATATACATGAGCTTGACTTCCAACTTCTCCACTAAAGTAACACCATAAATTATGTTATTTATCCCTTAGTTATGTTCTGGAAGTGTTTGTAAGTAATTTTTAACGGGGGAGATAATTTGATCCTCATTTTTTCCATGGCACTTCTATGACAAATAGTAAATTTCACTCGGATTGTAACCTAGTCCATTAGAGCATAATCCAGACTTCTTACTTATAATGAAAAGTAACAAAATATCCTACTGTTATCATATTCATAAACACAAGAGAAAATAAACTAAATAACAGATACTTTTGAAAGTGGGGCTTGAAATAATTTGATTAGAGACAGATCTTGGTGGTTGTCTGAAAAGATCTGGGTATTTCCGGAGCATATGGAATCAAACAGTTCCCATTATGGCCACCAGATGGCCCCATGAGACCAGAGCTTTTCGTGTAGATGCTGCCGGTGGTAGTGGTGGTGGCAGCAGCCACGGTCTCAGGATGGCTTGGGAATCAGGCAGAAAGCAGCAGCCGCCCGGCTTTCATGCTGGTTGCATCTCCTCCAACAGTTCTCCATCTCAGACATTCACCAGCTAGTGTGACATTTTAAAAAATGGAACTTGGATGATCACATTTTCTTGCTCAAAACTCTCGAATGGTTCCTCAGTACGTGTAGAATAAACTCCAGGCTCCTTACCCTGGTTTACAAAGCCCTGCGCGATCTGGCACGTAGCTACTGTTCTGAACTTACTGCGGCCCATCCTCCCATTATTCTTTTTTTTTTCTGAGATGGAGTCTCGCTCTGTCTCCCAGGCTGGAGCACAGTGGCATGATCTTGGCTCACTGCAACTCTACCTCCTGGGTTCAAGATACTGTCCTGCCTCAGCCTCCCGAGTAGCTGGCATTACAGGCATGTACCACCACGCCTGGCTAATTTTTTGTATTTTTAGTAGAGATAGGGTTTCACCATGTTGACCAGGCTGGTCTGGAACTCCTGACCTCAAGTGATCTGCGTGCCTCAGCCTCCCAAAGTGCTGGGCTGACAGGCGTGAGCCACCATGCTGAGCTGTCCCCTTTAATCTTACTCCAGTCACACAGCCTTTTCGTGTATTTACTTATTCATTTTACTTTAAGTTCTGGGATACATGTGCAGAACCTTTTTGTGTTTCTTGAAGGAGCGAAGCTCCTTCAGAGCTTGTACATTAATTGTCTCATTTGCCTAAGATGCTTTTATTCATGTCTCTAAATGTCTCAGATCTTATCCTTTAGCCCTCAACTCAACATCCATGTAGAGTAAGGCCATCCACACTAAAGCAGTAACTCAGCTGCTCTCCAACCTATCACTTCAGTTTTCTGACTAAGGCTTAATCATAATTTCTTTCTTCCTTCCCTTACTTTATTTTTCTTTTCTTTTTTCTTTTCCTTTTTTCTTTTCTTTCCTTTCTTCCCTCCCTTCCTTCCTTTCTTTTCCTCTCTTTCTTTCTCTCCCCTGCCTCCCTCCCTCCCTCCCTCCCTCCCTCCCTCCTTCCTTCCTTCCTTCCTTCCTTCCTTCCTTCCTTCCTTCCTTCCTTCCTTCCTTCCTTCCTTCCTTCCTTCCTTCCTTCCTTCCTATTTACTTAACTAATGTATGATCTATGTATTGTCAGGTTATCTCTGGAATGCAAACACCATGAGAGCAGGATTTTTTTTCCCATTTTTAAAATTGCATTTTAGATTTTGGGGTACATGTGAAGAACATGCAAGATTGTTGCATAGGTATATATGTGGCAGTGTGATTTGCTGCCTTCCTCCCCATCACCTATATCTGGCATTTCTTCCCATGCCATCCCGCCCTACTCCCCAACCCCCACTGTCCCTCCCCTATTTCCCCCCAACAGACCCCAGTGTGTAGTGCTCCCCTCCCTGTGTCCATGTGTTCTTATTGTTCAACACCCGCCTATGAGTGAGAACATGTGGTGTTTGATTTTCTGCTCCTGTGTCAGTTTGCTGAGAATGATGGATTCCGGGTTCATCCGTGTCCCTACAAAGGACACGAACTCATCGTTTTTGATGGCTGCGTAATATTCATTGTCATTTATCTCATCATCAGGACCATGGCTGTTCTTGTATAAAGAATGAATAAATGGATGTTTGAGATATATGTAAATTAGGCATTCATGGTACAAGTGTGGTGTATCCACAGATGACTAGCATTTAAATAATTTGTAATGGCTAAATTTACCATAAGTTAAGTTTTTTCGTTTACCAAACACTTAACTGAACAGTAGCTAAGCGCCAGGCATTGTATTGTGATGGGCACTAGAGATAATCCAGCTCTGAATGCTAGCAACAAAAGTTTTGTTCTGAGAGCTCAGGCTCTAAACCAAGACTTTTACATATTATCTCATTTAGTACTTACAACAATATTCTGAGACAAGTGCTTTAATCTTGAATTCCATTTTACAGAGTAAGAAACAAATTTAGTTAAGATAAGTAATATACCCAGGATAACATGACTGTTGCATTATGGAACCAGGACTCAACCTGGTATGACACGGTCCATCCTGAAGGATTCAACAAAGACAAACAATGGGACAAGACTCCAAGCATATCTGGCAATAGAAGTATCAGGCAGAGATAACAGCATGATTAAAGACATAAAACAAGTTACCAAAATGTGAACAAGACTGCCAGAATAGTCCAGATATATCTAGCAAAGAACCACATAGAATTTCTAGAAAGAAAAAAAGTAGACATTAAAATACAAATCTCAGTGGATAAGATAAAGTCTGGCTAGATTTAAAGAGAGTAGTAAACAGATGAAGAGAGAGTTAGTGAACTAGAAGATTGATCTTAGGAAATTATCAAGATTACAACACAGAAAGACTAAGCAATGAAAATATATTAAAGAGAAGTTTAGAGATGTGGACAACAGAATTATAAGGCCCAACATATTTCTAGTAGAAATTCTAGGTGAAAGAAGAGAAAGAAGGGAAAAGATAATATTTGAAGAGCTGATGGCTAAAACTTTCAGAAAATTGATTAAAGCCATAAATTGACTAAATTTATTTGTTTAAAAAAATTCTATTTTAGGTTTAGGGTTACATGCACAGGTTTGTTATATAGGTAAATTGCATATTGTGAGGGTTTGGTGTACAGATTATTTCATCACCTATGTAATAAGCATAGCACCTGATAGGTAGTTTTTTGATCCTTGCCCTGTTCCCAACCACCCCCTTGAAGTAAGGCCTGGTGTCTGCTATTCCCTGCTTTGTGTCTCTAAGTACTCAATGTTTAGCTCCTACTTACAATAAACATGCAGTATTTTGTTTTCTGTTCCTGTGTTATTTGCTTAGGATAATGGCCTCTAGCTTCATGCATGCTGCTGCAAAGAACATAATGTCATTCTTTTTTATGGCTACACAGTATTCCGTAGTGTATATATATCACATTTTCTATATCTAGTCAACCATTGATAGGCATTTAGGTTGATTCCATGCCTTTGCTTTTGTGATTAGTGCTGCAATGAATATGCATGCATGCGTCTTTATGGTAGAATGATTTATATTCCTTTGGGTATATACTCAATGATGGAATTGCTGGGTCAAGTGGTAATTCTGCTTTAGGTTTTTTGAGAAGTTATCGAACTGCTTTCTACAGCGGCTGAACTAATTTACTGTATGAGCAGCACTGTATGAGCATTCCCTTTTCACCACAACTGCTCCAGCATCTGTTATCTTTTGACTTTTTAATAATAGCCATTCTGACTGTGTGGCATGGTATCTCATTGTGATTTTAATGTGTATTTCTCTAATGATTAGTGACCTGAGTATTCTTTCATATGCTTGTCAACTGAGTGTATGTCTTCATTTGAGAAGTATCTGTTCATGTCCTTTGCCCACTTTTTTATGGGGTTGTTTGCTTTTTTCCTGTAATTTTGTTTAAGTTCCTTGTAGATACTGGATATTAGGCCTTTGTCAGATTGCAAAAAATTTCTCCCATTCTGTAGGTTGTCTGTGTACTGTCTTGATAGTTTATGTTGCTGTGTAGAAGCTCTTTAGTTTAATTAGGTCCCAGTTGTCGATTTTTATGTTTGTTTTGCAATTGCTTTTGTAGTCTTCATCATGAAATCTTTGCCAGAGCTTAGGTCCAGAGTGGTATTTCTTAGGTTATCTTCCAGAGTTTTTATAATTTTGGGTTTTGCATTCAAGTCTTTAATCCATCTTGAGTTGATTTTTGTATATGGTATGAGGAAGAGGTCTAGTTTCAATCTTCTGCATATAGCTAACCATTTATTCCAGCACCATTTATTGAATAGGGAGTCCTTTCTCCATTGCTTGTTTTTGTCACCTTTGTCAAAGATCTGATGGTTGTAGGTGTACAGCATTATTTCTGAGCTTTGTATTTTGTTCCATGTTCCATTGGTCTATGTGTTTGTTTTTGTACAAGTGTCATGCTACTTTGATTGTATAGCCTTGTAGTATAGTTTGAAGTTGGGTAATGTGATACCTGCAACTTTGTTATTTTTGTTTAGGATTACCTTGGCTATTTGAGCTCTTTTTTGGTTTCATATGAATTTTAAGGTAGTTTTTTTCTATTTTTGTGAAGAATGTTATTGGTAGTTTGATAGGAATAGCATTGAATCAGTAAATTGCTTTGGGCAGTATGGCCATTTTAACAATATTCATTCTTCCTATCCATGAGCATAGGATGTTTTTCCATTGTTTGTGTCATCTTTGATTTCTTTGAGCAGGGTTTCGTAATTCTCATTGTAAAGATTCTTTCATCTCCCTGATTAGTTGTATTCCTAGGTATTTGATTTTTTCTTAATGGCTATTGTGAATGAGATTGTCTTCTTGATATAGCTCTCAGCTTGAATGTTACTGGTGTAAAGGAATCGTACTGATTTTTTTACATTGATTTTGTATCCTGAGACTTTGTTGAGGTTGTTTATCAAGTCAAGAAGCTTTTGGACAGAGACTATAGGGCTTTCTAGGTGCAGAATCAAATTGCATACATGACTAAATTTCATAAATCAGATTAAAAATGAAACGTGTCCTGAGCTGAATAAATATATCCATGCCTAAACACATCTTGATGGAACTTCAGAACACCACAGGGAAACAGATTTTGTAAGTAACCAGAGAAAAAGACATAGCTCTCCTACAAAAGAATAACCATTAAACCAAAAGAAGCCCCACCAGCCAAAATAGATGTTGGAATATGATAGAATAACATTTTCAAAGTGCTGAGGGAAAATCATGGTTAACAAATACTCTATACTCAGTCAAACTATATTTCAAGTGGCAAGATAAAAAAGGACACTTAAAGACTGAGTTAGTTTGCCACCAACAAAGCTCTTGATTCAAAACATCCCGTGTGAGAGGTGCTTGAGGAAGAAGGAAACTGAACTCGGAAGGAAGGAGTGGGCTGTGAGAATGAAGGTGCACGTGTGGCTCCATGTGTTTAAGCATGATCCACGTAAAACCACAGTGGTGGTGACTGTGAAGGTGGCAAAGTCAAGATGGCATTCAGTCGCTGCACAATTATAATGTATCATATGGGAAGGGGATGTCTGTATTTAAATCACTCTAAAGTCATATAAGGTAAGAGACATTGATGATTTTCAGACTTTAAGTATGTTTTTGACAATGCTGAGATAACCAAGAAAACCTGAATTTCAGGGTGACTTTGTTTAAAGGGGTGACTTAGCAAACCAGGTTCCTTCTACTTAGTGAGGCCACTGCCTTAGATGCACCAACAGCTGAGAGAGTAGAAAATCGCAGAGGACGTGTGTGGCCGGGCTGGGAAGTGCAGACATCAGGTGTGGCCTCATCCTCTGCCAGGTGCCATTCCCATCACCCCGACCTCATTGCCCTACTTTTATGTAATCAGAAATAGGGACAGCTTGTCAAAATTCTAAAACACTAAACACTAAAAAAAAAAAAAAATAGAAGTAGGATCTGTAGCTTGCAAATAAGTAGAGGAAAGAAAAGGAATCAATAAAACTTGGTGAAATCAATAGAAAACAAAAAGGAGGAAAAACAGCACAGAAAAAAAATGAAGAGAAAGTATCAAATAAAATGGCAGAATAAGCACAATAAATAGCAATTACATTAAACTTACCACTTATTATACAGATATTATCAGAACAGATTAGAAATTCTTTGCAGTCAAAGGCAAAAACTAAAACACAAAGCCAGCTGGATGTAATTTGCAAGGAGCAAATCTAAAAACGTTTGAAAAGTAAAGGGAAGAAAAAGATATACCAGCTAAATAATAACCAAAAGAAAGCTAGTCTAACCATATTCATAGCAACACATTCTTAAGGAAAAAAGAACTGTTAAGGCTGATGAAGGTTACTACATTTGGATAAAATGAGTAATTCAGGAGGAAAATATAAGAATTACAAGTCTGAACTTTTAATTACCTAATAATGCTGTTTGTATTTAAACAGCCACAGTTGTCATCATCACAAGATAAAATTGACAAATTCCTGTTGTGGTGAGAGATTTTTTATCACATCTGTCATTGATCAGTAAATGATGCAAAATAAAAATTGGTCAGGCTGCAGTGGATTTGAGCAACACAATGACTTTACCTGTACAGAACCTGCTCCCACCAGAAATAATACACATTTAGGAGGATTCTGCCATAATTTTTTCAAGAGATGAGTGAGCCTCGATCAAACAATCTCAATGACTTAAAAGCAAAGAACTGGAAAAGTAATAGGATTTGCTATTTACTGAACATGGGAGTCGAGGAGGGAAAAGGTGGGATGGAAAATTATCGAGGCCAGTCGGCTGGATCGCGATGCTGTGAATGGTGAGAACAAAAAGGACTGAGGCGGAGGTGTGGGCAGAGGGGAGGATGGTGAGTTCAGGCAGGATCTTTTGAGTTTAATGTGCATTTTAAGGAGAAAGCTGAGCATCTGCTCCCTGGGCTGTTTCATTTGAGCAGTCTTCTCTGGCTTTCCATGTATGCATGTTCAAAAATAATATTGCTGATTCATCCATGTTTAATAGATAACTGTTAGTGGAAATGCTACCTATTCAGTCAGGTAATACTTAGGGGGCTTATGTTTGAACAGCTAATTTTGTTATGGACTATTTATTATTAATCAATTATGGCTGTTAAGAGCTTTTTCTTTCAAATGAGTTATAGAAGTAACTATTGATTCCTTAAAGCTGATCTATAACATGAATCAGATAATAATAATAATAAGCTATTATAAGTATGTACAAGGTCTTCCACATACCCCATTATTATTTTCACACCAATGCCAGGAAGTAGATAGAATAGAATATATATTATCATACCCATTTTGCAGGTGAGGAAATTCTCTGACCTTCAGGTCCTGTTGGTTTTGTAATTCAGACTTTCCAAGATGGCTGTAAGCTGAAAAGGTTGAAATGAAAAAAATGGCCACTTCTGTTTTGCTTTGGTGCTTGATTCAGAGTGCTTTGTTCTCCATCTTATTTCTTGCCTGAGTTTGCTGTTTTAAGGGCTTTATTTCTCAGGAGACTTTTTTTTTTTTTTTTTTTTTTTT
>NW_016107329.1:1483423-1546929 GCF_001604975.1 Cebus imitator
GTCTTGAACTCCTGGCCTCAAGTGATCTGCCCACCTCGGCCTCCCGAAGTACTGGGATTACAGGTGTGAGCCACCATGCTTGGCCTCTCCAGAGACATTTTGATCTTGGAGCTTGTGGATACATTTACACGTGTGCAGACATTTTTGCGTATATTTTTATTCACTCCTTTTTTATGATTTTTTTTAAACCCAAATCTCCTTTCTTCCTTTCACTGTGCCTTCCCATATCGTAACGGGTGGAAAGTTAAAAGCTACAGCTTCTGGGAGGATTCTGTTCTCTGCACTGAACCCTGACCAAGAGCGGCTATGTGATCTTTTCTGGAGAAAAAGTCCACAACTTTCTGTGATTCTCAAAGGACTCCAGAACCACTGAGGAGATAGAAGGGAATAGTAGCAGGAAGACATGCTTTCAGCAATTGTTAGATGTCTCTTTTGTGTTTTACCCTTCCTTTGCATTTCTCCATTTTTCTCTATAGAGACTGTAAGATCAGTTAGAGTTGCTCGTGACTTGATGACATAACATGAGGAGGGGGGAGAGTTTCCAAAACTCTATCCTTTTTATTCGGTAACAAACAATACCTAGGTACTAAGTTTCTCTATGGTGAAGCCAAAGGAAAATGCCCCTAATACCCTATACTATTTTTGATATCTCTGGAATGAAATATGGATTATACAAATGCAGCTTCCAAAGTACAGAGGTAATTATACTAGTCCTTACGTTTGTTCATTTCTTCTTCTGAAAAGTCACTTGCCTTCATTGGAATTAACATGGATGGATAGCTAAGAAGACTTGGACCTGGCTTTCAGGCTCTTTATGCCTCTAGGGCTTAATTCTTTCTTTTCTTTGATATTTTCTCCCCTCATCTTCTGCTTGCCAAACTCATTGTTATTCTCAAGAACGAGTGAATGGCCCTCTTTTGGGAAGGTAGCTTTTAACTCACTTCCAGCCTGATGTAATTACTTTCTAGTCTTCCTCTCTAGACTGTGTGCTCCTTGAGCACAAAAGAATCATGTCTTTTTGTCTTTAAAAAAATCCTCTCTAGCACTGAGCGTAGTGTCTCACATAAAAGGAAATTTATACTTATTTTATTTTTTCATATTTGGTATCTCACATAAAAGGAAATTTATACATATTTTATTTTTCATATTTTGTGTGAGTAACTATTAGCAGTAAAGTGTGTAATTTTTAAAAGTCTTTTTGAGGACATACACATAGCCAACAAGCATATGAAAAAAATGTTCAACATCACTAATCGTTAAAAAAATCAAAACCACAATGAGATTACCACCTCACATTAGTCAGAATGACTATTATTAAAAAGTCAAAAATAACAGATGTTGGTGAGGTTACAGAAAAAAGGGAACACTTATACACTACTGGTAGGAATGCAAATGAGTTGAGCCACTGTGGAAAGCAGTTTGGAGAACTTAGAACTACCATTTGACCCAGCAATCCCATCCCTGGGTATATACGCAAAGGAATATAAATCATTCATCATTCTACAATGAAGATACATGCACGTGTATGTTCATCACACTTTACACAGTGGCAAAGACATAGAATCAATCTGGATGTCTATCAACAGTGAACTGAATAAAGAAAATGTGTAAGTATACACCATGGAATACTATGTAGCCACAAAAAAGAATGAAATCATGTCCTTTGCAGCAACATGTATGCAGCTGGAGACCATTCCTGCAGGTTTTATGCCTCCGCCTTCTCAACATCCCAACTTGAAGTCACTGCCCTAGGAAATCTTTCTTCTCTGTCTCTGTTTCTAAATCGGGTATCATTCCTGTGTGTTCTCATAGCATTTTGTGTCTATTGCACTTATCACAAGAAGTTGAATTGTTACTAGTGTTGAAAAATTTTTAAAAATCTTAGTCTCCTTAAGCTTTAGTAAGTCTCAGAAGTGTGAAACATGCTTATTTGCTAAAAGAACTTAGACCTGCACGTGTACCCCATAACTTAAAGTATAATAAATAAATTTAAAAATAAAGAACTCAGACCTTCCATAATATATCCTTGCATATGACTATCAAACATATCTCTGTTTTCAGGTCTTTTGGCTGGGTCTGCTTGTAGAGATCTTATTTTCACATGGTAGTGTTTTAAATAGGGGGCTGAAAGGACAAATGATCTTGGTACCTATGTTATCTTTTATTGCATTACACTAGCATTCCCATTTTTCTGTTTTTTGCCTTCTTTCATCTTCATTTAGAATGTAAATTTTTTTTATTTTTAATATTTTTTAATTAAAAAAATTTTTTTTCTCAGTCTGTCACCAGGCTGGAGTGCAGTGGCGTGATTTCGGCTCACTGCAATCTCTGCCTCCCAGGGTCAAGTGATTCTACTGCCTCAGCCTCCCGAGTAGCTGGGACTACAGGTGCACACTACCATGCCTGGCTAATTTTTTTTGTATTTTAGTAGAGACAGGGTTTCACCATGTTGGGCAGGATGGTCTCCATCTCCTGACCTTGTGATCCTCCTGCCTTGGCCTCCCAAAGTGCAGGGATTACAGGCACGAGACACCAGCATGTAAATATTTTATAAAGTAGATGATGATTAAAAAAAAATTTCAAATATATATCCTAGGAAAGAAACAAGATGGAACCTGGAGTTGGTCATGAAGAATTGTTGATAGCCAGTATTCTGAGTTTTTCTTCAATGATCCAATTTAAATCACTGAAAGAAGAGAAGCAAAGAAGTCTCTTTTTCATTCCATCTCTTTGCCTGTATAAATAATTGCTATGAGTGTCTAGGCCTTAGGACCAGTGCCATAAAGGCATTTTAAGATTCAGTGCCACTGACTCATTTCTGAGTATCTCAGGACACCATGGGAATGTGTGGATTGTGTGGTTTTCTGGAGCGGCTTGGCCATGCAGCCCTTTTGCTGTGACAAAGCAGCAGAAATCAGACCTGTTTTATTTAGAGCCTCTTTCTTTCTTCCTTTGTTTTCATGTGTTTCAGACCCTCACCACCTGATAACCGACTGTAAGCCTCCTCTAACTTCCTTAGGGGGCAACATTCCTATGAGAAAGTGAGTCAGGCCACAGTGGCCACTGCACACAGCATTGCTAGAGACAAGCAAAGATCAAGCAAGCTGAGGTCAGCACAGGTAGACGGGTCCAGTTGGATAAAGGGCTGGGTGAGCTGTGCTTGGGATGAGACTGGCAAGCCTGATCTGGTGTTAGGCAGAATTCTGGACTTAAAAGTTGACAGCAGGTGGGAGAAAATTTCAGTAAGGCTGGACATACTATGAAGAATACACAGAGAAATTACTGGCTTTGATAAGGATCTCTGCAGACTGAGACATTTTATCTAGGGCAATTCAGATATATTTAATTGGCCCTATTCCAGGTAGAGACTTATTGGTCTTAAAGGGCTCTCATCAGTCAAGGAGAACCCAGTTACCTTAAAAGAAAAGGTGTTGCTTTATCTATCTATGCTTCTTATGCCTCTTCAGTAAGTGGACAAGAGGGGAAGTGCAAGTGAACAAGATGGGCATGAAGCCCGTCTTCCTTGTGGACCTGGGCTTCTCTGGGGAGTGCTTGCTCTCAGGGATGTGGTTGGATTAGCCCTGGGAGGTGGGGAGAGGAGGAGATTGGTGGAGGGCAGTTTTCTTCCTTTTCCCTTTGGGTGGATATCCCCACTGAGACCAAGTCCCGTATGGTGCAAAACTGAGGGATTTGATCCAGGATATGGACTTCTCATTTTCCAGTTTCCACAACTCATCCTGTCTATGTGGATCTCTTCTGCACTTTCAAATAAGCTTCCTGAAATGTGATTTTCCTTGTATCAAAAGGAATGATACAATCCTTGTATCAAAAGGATTAATGATGCTTATTGTTAATAAATTGCAGACCCCCTTAGGCTGACATTCAAGGATCTTGACTATCTGGCCCCAACCTACCTCATTCTTCCCAAAGCAAGCCCTCAGTGAAGCAAGTATACTGGCTCTTTCTTGAATACACGTGCAATTCCTGTCCTCAGGATTTGTCCATGCTACTATCAGCCATCTAGAACACCTCTTCACTCTTCTCCACTAGGTGAATTTTTAAACACAACAGCTCAAATCCTACCTTGTCCACTCTTGACCCTTCTGAAACCAGTTGAGTTCTTGCCTTTCTTTCCATGATGTCTAACTGAGTTTGGTGATCTCTCTGGTGAGAGTAAATGAGTGGAAAGAAAACAAAATATTAATACAAAACACTGTGTGGCAGGACTGTGCTTTCCGGAAGTAAGCTGTCTAAACTTCCTCCAAGACATAACTGCCTTTAGGATATGCATCTTTTACTTTGCCCTCTTATCAGGTATCTTCCTCTCTCAACGTGGCACTTGTTTAAAATCCAGTGGGGATATTTTTGCATCACTGACTGAAGGGACATCAAGGGCTCATGTAGCAGAACATTCTCAGGGCACACTCGGTGTCTTGGGTCCAGGACATTCTCAGTGACTTGCAGCTGTCAGTTTTCTTTCCAAGCGTGCAGACATGACTTAGGTAATTCTGGCCTCAAAGGTATTTCCAGGACACTTGTCTGCAGAGAAGAGCAGGATAATTAACACATACATGATGGCACATACAAGAGTGGGGCAATTAGGATAAAAGTTGGACCGGTCTAGACTTTAAACAAAAAATGCTAGCTTGAGAAGGACTCAAGACAAAGGCTCTAGGGAGTGTGGGCCAGGAGAAGTGGGTTGGCGTGGTGGTAGAAAGTCCCCATGAAAACACAGGGCGTGATTTCTTTCTTTCTCTCTCTCTCTCCTTTCTTTCTTTTCTTTTCTTTCTTTTTGTTTTTTGAGACAGAGTCTTGCTCTGTCACCCAGGCTATAGTACAATGGCATGGTCTCAGCTCACTGCACCTCCCAGATTCAAGCTATTCTCCTGCCTCAGCCTATTGAGTAGGTGGGATTACAGATGCCCACCACCACAGCTGCCTAAGTTTTGTATTTTTAGTAGAGATGGGGTTTCACCATGTTGGCCAGGTTGGTTTTGAACTCCCGACCTCAAGTACTCCACCTGTCTTGGCCTCCTGATGTGCTGGGATTACAGGCATGAGCCACTGCGCCTGGCCACAAAGATATGGTTTAGATCCCTAGCATGTTTGCAATGCACACTTGACACTTGCAGATCCCATGTTTGAATGATGGGAATTGACTAATTTTCTAATATGGTAAGACAGATGGACTTTGGTCAAGGGATGTTAGGAGCATTCAAGTAGTTGAAAGAGTTTTGAAGCTGTTGTGTAAGTGCTTGCCTTAATGCAGCAAATGTTCTGTGGATAATATCTTCCTGCCGCGTTACATCAAATGGAAATCGAGCTGTGTATTTTCTTAGCATCTTAGGCCACAGTGCCCTGTGCGTTTAACTCAAAACTCTTTAAGCTATAATGGAACACCCTTAATGGATCATTTGGCATATGTGGTGATGCTTACATGAAACAAACTTCTAAAAAAATTTAAACTAAACCTTTTAGAACTTCCCACTAGGGAGCACAGTTGTGTTGAAAGGCAATATAATTTGTGACATCAGAAGACTCTTGTTAGTCTCTTTAGAAAGTGTTCTCCTTTTCATTTTCCTGACTTCATTTTCTTTTCTTCAAAAGAAAATTGATTATTTCATTAGATGAAACATTTTAGGATTTATTTATTTTTTTCAGGAATCACATACAAGGTAGTAGACTGTTATGGTGATTTCCATCCAGCACAAGTTACATACAAATTATATTTTATTGAGGCTTTCTGGCCCATTATTTTTATAGGTAAAATTATGTTTAGGGAGGGGTAATGGTGTGCCAGGGGAAACTGATGCTGAGACATTATAATTAACTTGCATTTTAAAGAAAGGCAAGTTAGACACTAGCCTTAGTGTGTAAGTTGTAACAATTAGAAAGAGATCTTTATTCTAAAATTATTAACTGCAGTAATTAACTTTTAATAAACTCTGATTCTGAGATATTGGTTAGTAGGACTAAATTTAAAAGTCAGCATTTTGTGGTGGCACACACGTATCTATGTATTTATTTTACTATGGTGCAATTGGTAAAACTCTCATTTTTATTATTTTGAGTAGAAGTCAGTAGTAGTTTGCGACATAAATCCAAGAGTTTAGCAAGCAAACTGTTCAGCATGATTCTGTCTTTCTATTTGTGGGAGTGAGGTTTGATGACTATCTTCAATTGGAGATAAAATGTGACCCAGCACATTCTCATAAACTTTTAAATGATCCAGCCTGATGATTGTAGCTACAATTATAAGAAATATTATAGTTCATTTTTTATTTGTTTATATGTACACAGCAACTTATTTTATATGCAATCTTGATGTATAACTCAGTAATTATGACACAGTTACCCCAAAATATCTCGACTATGTGAATTAAAAAGTGTTCTTAATAACATTGTATTCCCTTCTGAAGGACCTATAAAAAGGAATGATTGCTTTTCAGAGCAGCAAAGGATAATCAGAGAGCCCGGAGTGGGGGAAATCTCTTCTCTTGGCCTTGCTTGGGACTCATCCATCTGCTGCTCTGTTCTCAACTGTCTATTAAAGCAAACGAGCAGACTTGTATTCTGTTTCTGTAGAAGAGCTCGTTACCTCCCACCTTTAGGATGAACCTCTAACTTCTTACATAATGCTCAGTGCAGTAATGCTGGGGTCAGGACTGGAATTCTTCCTTAAGGGAAGTTACTAGATTATGATTCTATAGTCAGGGACCTCAGTAATCTTTGGTGTATCCTTTTTTTTTTTTAAGACTTCCTTCAAGCTTGGAATCCACAGCAGACTTTCTTGGTAAAGAGATGATGCTTTAATTGCTTCATCCACTATTTTATTTACCAGCTGCTTAAATAATGCTGACTCTTTGCCAGATGCATGAGAATGTCTTAGAAATAATTAACTCCTTTAATCCTCACAATGACTCTAAGATAGACTCTGACTCTTCCTATTTCATGGATGAGTAAGTCACACGCCCAAGGTCACAAAGGTAGCCAGGAGCAGAGGCAGGATGTGAGCACAGACATCTGCTGTGGAGACCGTGTCCTTGACCACAGTCTCTGCTGCCATTAAATCATACATACAGGTCACCTTCTGGAACCTAAACTCTCACGTGGCCTGGCTGGTGTCTCTAAGTCCCTCCTGGAGGATGCATTCCCCAGAATGGGTTAGCATTCCCCAAAGAAACCCCCCACGGATTTACATCCCTCCACCACCTTCCCGTCTTGCATCTCAGACACAGTGGAAGTCTGGATGAGGTTTCCCATACCTTGGTTCCTTTACACTTCTCCTCACTCCACTCTTATGGGAGGGCTTTTCCCTCTTTATTCATAACATATTCTCCGGGTGACTTTTCAAGATCTAGCTCTTTTGCCATCTCTTTTGACCATTGCCTCCTCTGGCAGATTGAGACATGTGCTTGGTCCACACCACTCCGGCGCTTCCTATGTGATCATGGCCCTCTTATGTCAGGCTTCAGCCTGATTTGAGTCCTCCTTCACTGCATCTGGGATTTGGGCTCTGGCTCAATAGCCTGGAGCCTGATAATTCTTGGTGGTGAGTGTAGGGCTAAGGTCCCACCCCCTTCCTTAATGAAACCCTGTAGAATTTTTAAGAGCTGACCACCTTTCAAGCGATGCTTATTAACATTATATGCTTGACATGCTTCTTCTTAACTGGATCAGCCAATCATTTGAAATAGCTCTCATAACTATAATAAATTGTCTGGAACGTGAGCTTCAGAATATATCACTAGAAAGCTCTAATTGAGTTTAACTTTTATGTTTTACTATTTTTTTTAACCAAGAAGCAGCATCGATGGTTTTGACTTTTAAAGACATAGTTATTTAAGAGACTCTGACCAAAATGCTAAAACAAAAGTGAAAAACACTCCACCAAAACATTACATTGCCAGAATATTAATTTCACATTAAATATGCCTCTCATGGCCTCATGAATACACAATTATTAGTATTTCCATAGGATCTGAAAATATGCAATAGTTAAGAGTTTCCTCAGCAATTTATTTCTTGTTATGATTTCTCCAGTAATCTGAAATAGTTTTGGCAAACTGAAATAACAGTATATTGCTGTAATCATAAAAATCTCCAATAGTTCTTTAGTCAGCCTGGTTTTGATATTTGAAAAATAGATATATTATTTTCACATGCAAACTGAGGATAAGAAAACAACAGAAAAAGTCTGTTCATAAGCCAAGTGTGTATTACAACAAAGTTTTTAATATTTTAAAAGATTCTTGGCTGGGCAAGGTGGCTCATGCCTGTAATCCCAGCACTTTGGGAGGCCGAGGTGGGTGGATCACTTGAGGTCAGGAGTTTGAATCCAGCTTGGCCAACATGGTGAAACACTGTCTCTACTAAAAATACAAAAATATTAGCCTGGCATCATAGTGTGCACCTGTAATCCCAGCTACTCGGGAGACTGAGGCAGAAGAAACACTTGTACCAGGTAGGTGGAGGTTGCAGTGAGCCAAGATCACACCACTGTACTGCAGCCTAGGTGACAGAGCAAGAATCCTTCTCAAAAAAAAAAATTCGTACACTCAGTACCCTTAGGTGTACCTCATGTGACTAATTCCTGAGTCTGTAATACAGCCACCTTTTATTTTTCTGGGAAGTGAAATTTCTTGTTAGCTGTAAGAAAAGAAAAGGAATTAAATATTTTGGGTAAATTAGCTACCCATCTGGAAAATCTTGCTTCAAGTAGAACTAGCACTCAGAATCATTGCCTATATCAAGTATATTTCAGGTCAAACAGAAACAAAAGTGCTCAAAATGGGGAGAAACCAGGACATCAACATGAAAAAGTCCTCAGGTGTGTGCTTGAGTGATGTGTATTTGTGTTGTCTCATAGGATGATTTCAGGAGCCGTTGAAATAACACCACATACTCTCTTTCTTTTCATGCACAGGCAGTGTGGGGCAGTAGTTTGAGAAAAACTAAAGAGAATAATTAAATGATCAACTGCAAAGATATTAGGAATATTTGAACAGTGTCTGTCAAGAAGTTACCTTGGCTAAAGAATTTGGGTTTTATTATTTACCACTTGCTAAGTGCTATTAAAGTTAATACATACATTTGTCTTTTTCTGAGGTTAAGTGTTTACTTGGGGATTCTGGTGCATTTTGATGTGAAGATGTTTTAAAAGTAACTTGAATAAAAGATGAACACATGACTGTAAAATGAAGCACACGGTTACCAAGGATGGTTGGCTTTCAACTTTTACCTTGACTCATTTTGCTATTGAATTGAACATAAACTTCTTTTGTCAGCAGATGAAATGAAACAAAGTGATATCTATATTTTACATATTTCTTCCCAGGAAAAAAGAAGCACTTTACTGGCAACTGGTGCAGAAAAAAAGACGGTTGTGCCTTATGTTTCATTTACCAAAGTTCTTGAAAATGAAGTTTGTTTAAGAGCCTTTGTAAATATTCCTCTTCTACAGGATAAAGGTTTTCTGTGCAAATTCATAAATTGCTGTAGGAGCGAGGTTTAAATCTATTTGCTGGCACTTGTAAATTAGAAATGTTGCTCATATTGTAAGTGCTGTGGTGCAGGAAACCACCACTGATCACAAGCTGAATTTATTCTATCCAGTTTTTACCTGGAAGTCTTTGATTTCCAGTGCAATTAATTAAGCAAACAGGAACAAGGTTGGCACTTTTTATAAAAACAAAGGCCCTTACATTGAGGCTTTCATGGGTCTTATAAGTAGACAGTTCTCCTAAATCCTGCTTCACAGATCTTTTGATTCTCCCTCAAAAGCTTTATCGTATTCCAATTGGTACTCATCGCCATAGGAGGCTTGCTACTTGCAAATTTCTCTATTGCTGTTTTCATTTCCTCTTTAGTAATAGAGGCAATCAGTTTCTCATTATCCAGAAGATCCAGCTTTGGTATTTTAATTTTAGCCAGAATTTTCATAATCTCTTATCAGCTGCTAACTCTGATGCAAATATCAGTTTGGAGAACAAAAAGAAAAAAAAAAGGAAACTTTTTACATTATTGCCATCTAATACAGAACCTATTGAAATAAAACTGTGGTCTTTCTGATTTTGATTCTTATTAATATATTTATTACTCTTGACATTGGCATACTCATTTGTAAAATTGAATAGGGATTTATTAAGAAAACAACAGTATATAATAATACTAATCTTTGAGATTCTTTAAATTTCTGCTTTGGAAATAGAACCCCATCAGATATTATCAAGATCATGGAGAACAGGTTGGGGCCTAGTGGGAAAAGTTCAGTGCCCCTCAATGAGGGTGGTATAGTGCTGAAAGACCCAACTTGTCTCTAGTAGTTTTGGGCCAACCCTCCTGCTCACCCTAATCATTGGCCTTGTGTGGTTTTGAAGAATTAGAAGTTAGAAGAACTACCATTTAGAAGAGAAAAAAACACATAAAAACTAGAGAAAAAATTCAAGAGCTTTATAATTCATATTAGTAGACAAATTTTACAAAAACAAAGAAATGACTTTCTTGTTATAAAATATACAGTGCTTCACAAAGAACATTGGAAAACAATCTGTGACTGTCGTCTTTGACATTCATTTGGTATTTAGGGGTCAGAGGTCCAATTTTAAACTTACTTTTTAACATTAATTTGTATGAACATATTTGAAATTCTATTTGATTTATTCAAGTAAGCATACTTGTGTGTGTGTGTGTGTGTGTGTGTGTGTGTGTGTGTGTGTGTGTGTGTTTACCGACTGGTTAGAGTCCAGTGGCATAATCAGGGCTCACTGTAGCCTTGACCTCGGGCTCAAGTGATCCTTCTTGCCTATCCTTCTCAGTACCTGGGTGCGTAAGCACACATTACAATGCCCAGCTAATTTTAAAAGTTTTTTTGTAGAGACAAGGTCTTGCTATGTTGTCTAGGGTTGGACTTGAATTTCTGGACTTAAGTTATCTTCCTGCCTCAGCCTCTGAAGTGCTAGGATTACAGGTGTAGTGACCACACCTGGTCTACTTACGTTATAATTTCACTGATTTTATTAAGTTTATCCCTAAGTGATTCATTTTTCATTTTGTGGACCTGTGTTCCTGATGGTACATCCATCTACTTTGCAGCAGCATTTCGCAGACTCTAAGAGCTGTGAGATTCTTTAACCTGCCAGTCTATCTAGTGGGATAGCAGCCTATGGTCCTGAGGACTAGGCAGGGGACACTCCAGTGTCCTTGTTGGAATCTTGCACTCTTTCATTAGTCAGAAGGGCAGCAAGGAAAGACTATAGTTATTAGGAAAAACAGACCGTCTTTTATGTCCCCTTTCTCTTGAGTTAGGAGGTTATCACTGTGGCACAAGGAAATGTATTTTACATAAAAGGAGAGAGACAACCACCAGCCAAGTTGCCTTCTGTGTGACTAAGGCTCAAAGTGGCAATTCTTTTTAAATTCTGCTGACTCCTGCTGCAGGCTGTCCTGGCTGATCCTCAGCTGAGCCAACAGAGACCTTAATCTGAGAAAGAAGACTCTGATGGAAGTGGGAAGCAGTGGTACATGGTGGGGTAGGAGGTCTCCAGAGGTTGTGGCCTAAAAGAGTCATGGTGAGTTGTAGAATGGAAGCACTCAGCATATGTTAATTAAGTACCCACCATGAGAAAGGTATTGTAGGCATGGGGGACATTGGTGAATGGCGTGTGGTCTTCACACATTAGAGACCCTTTCTTTTGATTAGATTGGGCTTATAGGTTTTGGTATAAAGATATCACAGGTAAAGTACAACTCTCATCATATTATATCAAGGAAGCATACTATTAATATGGCATAAGTAGTTTTTTTTTTTTTTTGAAATGGGGTCTTGCTATGCTGCCCAGACTGGAGTACAGTGGCTATTCATAGGCATGATCATAGTGCCTTGCAGCCTCAAACTCCTGGTCTCAAGCAATCCTCCTGTCTCAGCCTCTTAAGTAGGGGCTATAGGTTCAGGCTGCCATGCCTGGCAATGATTTATAAGTGATGTTGACTTTGATTACCTGGTTGAGGTAGCATTTGTCAGGTTCCTCCACTGAAAAAGTTATTTTTCAAAAAAAAAAATCCCTTTTTCATAACGTACTTTTTGGAAGGAAGTCACTGTGGGTGGCTCAGAGTTAGGGAGTAGGGATTGCTACTCTACCTCCTTGAGGGCGAAATATTTATATAAATCACTCGAAATTTTGCATAGATTTGTTTCTTCTTCCTCATTTGTTAATTTACTCAATCATTTATATTAGTATGAACCCAAGGACATCTAATTTGTGCTTTGGGTTATGATACAATACTACTTTATCCTGTTGCTGAATTGCTTCTGCTGTGGCCATTGGGAGCTCTTTCAGTTGGCATCTGTGCCAGCAAGGATCAGTTGTAAGCACATGCTAGGTTGTGGCACCACAGTCTGTGCCAGAGGGAGAGCTGGGAGCCGACAGGAGAGGCTTCGAGAGCTGCATGCAGGAGGCATGGGGAATAGGTAGCAGAGGTTGGTGGGCCCAGAGTTCTGTGTTTAGCAACTCAAAGATCCTCTGCATTCTTAAGTAGGAGGTTGACATTACAAACAGTGTCTTGGATGATTACTTTGGAAGCGCCATGCATTGTGTAGTTTCACTCGTTCATTCATTTAACAAATTTATAAAAACTCTGTCCTATCACCTGCTGGGGAGTGAGGGTAGAACATGAGGGGGAAAGAGAACAAACACTGAGAACCTGGCTGGTATATATACACTCAATTCCAGTTTATTCTCATAGCAACCCAGTGAGTTAGATATTGCTTTCAATATTTTATAGCTAAGAAAACTGCATTTGTTCTGAGGATAGCCAGCTGCCATGTTAGAATTCTAACTACTCTGCAGCTTCCATCCTGTGAGGTAGCACAAGCCAGCCATATGAGCTGTCTGACCAATCCCTATTTGTTCCAGTATCTTAGCCCCAGCACCAGAAATGTAATGAAGAAATCTTCTGATGACTCCAGACCCTGACGGCAAACAATTGCGATTGCACAAGAGGCCCTGAGCAAGAACCACCCAGCTGAGCCCAGTCAACACTCAGAACTATGAGAGATGATAAATTGTTTTATTCTGCAGTTTTGGAGTAGTTTGCAGCAATACAAAACTGATAACTAGCAAACACAGGTGGTTTTTTTTTTTTTCCTCTGCACTGTCTTCCCTGTGGTAGTGTCTGCTGTTCTGACAATGATTCTGGATTGAAGCAAAGAACATGGGAAGCTGTTACATTTATCTATTGAGGATGCCATGCAGGCCTGGCTTGAGCTGGGTGATTGTGGATGAGAACAAGCAGAACTAGGTGCCATCCTAAGAGAACTTGCATTAGAGAAGGATAGAATTTGCATTAGTGCATTGTAGAGAGAACAGATAGCTTGTTATCAGATAATATTGAATTAGCATTTGCTTTCTCCCTTCCTGGCTGTCTAACCTTGGGCATATTCCTTAACTCTGATTCTCAATTTCCTTGCCTTTACAGTTGGGATGATCTCAGGATAACAGTGGATCCAATGAGGCAATAGTAGTAGGTACTCAATACATGTGTTCCCATAGTTTTTTAAACATATCTCTATTATCACACCCATTGCATTGCATTGGAATCATTTATTTTCCAGTTTGTCTCCCAAGTAGACTCTGAGCTTCCTTAAGACAGCTTATATTACATATTTTGTATTCTTGCTGATTAGCACAGTAAACAGAACAGATATAAATAGTTGCTGAATGAGAGAAGGAATTGATGAATCAGTGTGTAAAGATGAATTGTGAAATGAAAAAGGGATAGAAAAATAACTTGGAGGTAACTAGCCTATTTGATTAGGGGTCTGAAGGTAGCATTACTTAAAAGGGGGAAAACCAAGGTGGAAAGAATTATAAGAACAATAGAAAGTGATTGGTAGTAATAGATGTAATACTAGGGTGAGAACAAGATCTGGCCAAGCAAAATGTTTCAATGGAATGTTCAGAAGCCCCAGATGAAGGTGTTAAAGAAGAAATGGATGCTGAAGGATTGGAAGCAGCATTGGAGTCCTCAGGGTTGGCTGGAGATGCCTGTATCCACACGTAGTGTATATGCTTTATCCTCTGAAGAGTTTATTTAGCAGAAGATGGACTTATTAGATCGCATGATACTTAAAGAACACATTTTCTACTCATCCAATCATCAAATATTTATGAATCATCTAATGAATTCCAGGAACCGTGCCCAGCATGGGTAAATTGTGCTGATCCAAATATGTATAATGTTTTTCCCTTATCCAGCATATGTTCAAAAGAGAAGAAAGTCATTGAACAAATTATCAACCAAATAAATATGTAACTATTAATTGAAATACATCTTGTGAAGAGAAAGTATACAGACTGCTCACTTTTCATCAATTCCATTCTGTCCATCTTTAGTCAGAGAATGCCTGAGATTCAGCTGGGAACACGACCAAGCATCTAGCATCTTTTGCAACTTGCCCAAGTGGCTAAGTTCTGGCCAATGGTAAATAAACAGAATTATTATGATTGCTATTTTTATCACTTCTCGAGTGTACTTCAAAAAGGAATTGTGTATATTCTCTTGGTCCTTCCCTGCTTCCTGCTGGCTGGAAGATAATAACTGAAACTGCAGCCTTCTGCAAGATAGAAACCATGAATTATAGACTGTAGAACTTCCCATATAGCCTTGGACTACGGATTATAATGAGGCAGAGGAATGAATTCTCATCTTATTTAAATCATTGTGTCTTTTGATCTATTAATCATTGCTGCATAGCCCATATCTTAACTAGGAAAACTACAAAAAAGAGTGTATTCGTTTGCTCAGGTTGCTATAACGAAATACCATAGATTGGGTGGTTTAAACAACAGAAATGTTTTGTCTCACAATTCTGGAGGCTGTAAGTCTGAGATCAGGATGCCAACGTGGTTGGGTTCTGGTAGGGGCTCTTTTTTCAGTTTGTAGACAGCCATCTTCTTGCTGTTTCCTTACATCATGACTGGGATAAGGAGAAAGTGAGAGAGAGAGAGAGGGCAAGAAAAAGAGAGTGCTCAAGTGCTCTGGCCTCTTCTTATAAGGGCACTGATTTCATCATAAGGGCCCCACCCTTATAACCTCATTTAACCCTAATCATCTCCCAAAGCCCGCATCTCCAAACACCATCACATTAGGGGCTAGAGCTTCAACATATGAATATTCAGGGGACACAATTCAGTTCATAGTAGAGGGCAGGGGAAGATCCAGTTTAAATGGGAATAAAGGGATAGGAATCTCCAATGAGGAAGTGTTTTGAAGCTGAATGATGAACTATTTGGAAGAATAATGTTCCAGGTAGAAGGAATAGTGTGTATGAAACACTTGAAGTGGTGAAGAACTTGATATTTTTGAAGAAGTATGAGGGAAAGTAAGGGAGAAAGGACCAGGGTTAGTCCCAAATGAAATTGGAAGTCGCTGATGGGTTTTAAGTAATAGGGTACTGTAGACTGATTTGTATTTCCAAAAGCTTCATCTCTACTGTGGGAATTGCAGGGAAAAGGAATGGATTGGGGGTATCCCTCAGCCTCACAGAGGGATGATGGCAAGTAGCCTAGAACTGTTGTTGGAGCCAGAGAGAAGTGATGAATTTGAATGATATTTTGAAAGAACTAACAGGTCCTTTTAATAGATGAGATGTGTGTCAGGGAGAGGCAAGGTGCTTTCAGGATGATCCCCAAGTTTTGAGGAGGAGGAGACTAGAGGATGGAAGAGATCAGCAGATTAAGACCATGTGTCCAGTTTCTTTTGAAGATGTTATGTGGGAAAAGAGCCCCCAATCCAGCATTCAGCACCCACCTTTGTCAGTTATTAGCCATGACCTTGGGAATGTTACAGGTTTACCAACAAAGGAAACAGAATTTTGAGACTAAGAAACATCAAGTCAGCATTTTGAACTTAAAATTCACAGAAGTAATAATATGCCATGGTAGAAAGCATGGGCTGTGAAGACAGGTGTCCAGTTATATCACTCCCTTCTTGAGTAACCTTGAGGAAGTCACTTAAATTACCAGTGACAGTTTTCTCATGTGAAAAAAAATTAGTGGGCTTGTGATGTGGATTAAAAATGATAATTTCTGTAAGATAGTAGCAGGCTGTCTGGCATGGTAAGTGCCAATTCAGATATATGCTTAATTGCTACAAGGAACTTACATTTAGTGTTCAGTATGTGTAGAAATCAGATAATTTAATTGTATACTTATGTTCCAAAACTCAGAAAGGGGAAAGACTAGAGACAAATAGGCTGCTTCGCCTGGCCGTCTTCAGCCATTATACAGTCCTCTTTCTCCCTGGGTCTGGGAAGTGAGTCCTTGAGGGGTATTGGACTTGCACCCTGTAATTCACTGGTCTACATGTCTGTTTTACAGTTTTCCAGAAGTTAACAGTGATCTTCTGGAAAAGTTATCAAGCATTGATAGCTCTGAATGTATCTTCAACAGATGTCATCATTTTTCAGATTTTTCATTTATAGAAAGTCCATGCAGCTTCCCAGAATTTGGGGGCATTTGCTCAATGTACTGTGAGGAAGTGTTCTGAGCCTACATCAAGAATAGTACTTTCATGGTTAATAACTAAGTAGTCAACAAGAGCACCCACTCAAAGGGGAGCTCTGGCCAAGGGATTAGGATTCGTACTCGGAAAAATGCCTGAGGTATTTCATGGCTATTTGATGAAAGTACTTGGTCATCACCATGATTTTAAATTCCAGTGACCTGGAAATTCTGAAGGATGGTTTTAAAAAGAACTTTTATTCTCTTTCATTTCAGAGTATGTTGGATGGTGCGGAATGCATTCCTTCTGTAGAGTTACCCACAGGTGATAACCTTCTTCCTAGTGTGGCAGAGGGGACGTGGCAGGAACCCCTGAGGTAGCTGGACATTTCTCTGGACCTTGGTGAGAGGCTGGCCCCTTGGTACTTTGAAAAGATGCGCAGTTGAGATGAAATCTTTGGGAAAGCAGCACTGGAGAAGTGATGGGAATTTACCTCCGTGGGATGTAATTTGATCCTATTGGGAAAGAAGGATTTGCCTTTTATAGAGTTTTACCTCCATAGGATTATTATAATGAGGTCCTTCAGCTTCTCCTTAGGCATTACTCTTGCACCTGTTGCTTGTGGGGCTTGAGTTTTTAACAAGCTAGATATCACTTTATGTCCCATTTCCAGTGCTGGGTTTTAGCAACACGCAAGCAGAAAGCCTCACGTTCTACGGCCAAATGCTTGCATCGTTACTTAAGGAGAAAGATATAAGAAGCAGAAAACTCTTGTTATTTGTTATTTTAGTTTTTCAAACAAGAGGAGCAGAACGAATTTCCAGAACTGAGAACAAAACTAAATTGTGCTGAAGAGAAAAATCTATTCTTTTATCCTTTGGACTTATTTTTTTTTTGTATAAGTAGATCATATGCAGGTTAAAATAATTACAAAAGTTGGAATTTATCCAGTTGTGTAGTGAATAATTACAAAGTTGCTTAGTTTGATGATGTGGTATTTTATAGAAGGGCATTTTCAACCTTTGTCACTAGCGCCAAATGGAAGGAGACACAGCCCTTTATAATAAGCATCATAATTCTAATTGCATCTAAAGTATATTTAGAAGCAATTCATTTTTAAAGACATGTTCCAGTTTGTGTACTTTGTTTTTAGTACGTAAAAATTGCTGAAGTAAAATGGTATGTGGTAACAAAAGTAAAATAAGAGCAAGTGCTTGTTAATAATCTGTTCCAATATTCATATTTCCAAAGTCCAGCTCTGGCCAACAGAGACACTGCAAATTCGTTACTACCATGCAAGGCAAGACCCTTATGTAATCAAGTGGCTCATTAGAGAAGATCAGAGGATTTCAAAGTACACTTTAAAAATCAGAACTAAAGTATTGTATTTAAAAAGAAGATCAAAGTGGACATCATGTCCAGAGATCCTTTGCATATATTATCCTTCTGGATTATTATCAGAAGTGACTTTCATTGACATTCACTGTAAGTCCATGCACATGCTAATGATAGATTAAACAGTTAAACCACCACATTTATTCATTTGACATGATTATTGGGTGACTTATGGGCAAAGTGGTGTGCAACCCAATACTGCACATAGTGTCTGTCTTTCTCGATTCTTTTGTCTTTGAAATGCTGCTACTGAAATGGAACTTTCAAAAGAGAAGTCATGACACTTTGAATGTTGTCTTGGGGCCAGGATCATTTAAAATAATTAATAGAAGTGGAAAATACATTAAAATTTCTAAAGGTTTTAAAATGTGAATTTAACTAAATTCAAATATTTATTGAGCACCTCATGCACAAGGTACAGGGCTAGACAAAGTGGATTGTGCAAAAAGGAATAAAACATGGTCTTTGTCCTTGAGAAACATTTAGTTTAATGGGGAGACAGTATATGCAGACTTATGATATTATAGGAACTATGAGACAGTGAGAGACAAGATGGTACGTGATCACAGAGGAGAGAGAAATTGCTCTGTTCAGGAGCAGCAGGAAAGGCTTCATGTAGAGACTGAGTCAGACCCTGAAGTACAGATTTCAAAGCATATAATGAGGGAAGGGCCTTCTTTGTGGGTACTACTGTGGACAAAGGCTGGAGGTGAGGAAGTGCACTGTGCATTTAAGGAAGCATTTCCGTGTAGCTGTGCTAAGTGACACATGAAAGGGATCATTGCATGAATGGCAGAAAAGGAAAAGGATGAAGTGGAAAGTTTCAGTGATCTGAAAGCGATGATCTGAGTTTATAGTCTGATACGGTTTGGCTGTGTCCTCACCCAAATCTCTGTTCTCATGACAGTGAGTTCTCACAAGATCTAATGGTTTTATAAGGGGCTCTTTCCCCTTTGCTTCTCACTCTTCTCTCTCCTGTTGCCATGTGAAGAAGGTCCTTCACCTTCTGCCATGATTGTAAGTTTCCTGAGGCATCCCACAGCCATGTGGAACTGTGAGTGAATTAAACCTCTTTCTTTTATAAATTATCCAGTCTTACAGTATTTTTATAGCAGTGTGAGAATGGACTAATATAGAATCCTTCTACTTATTAACTGTATACATTTGGGTGTCATTTAACTTTTGGGACCTTAGTTTTTTCATGTCTAAAAGGATGTAGTTAATTTCTGGCTGGATGGTTAGAATAAGCTAGATTACAATGCAATAACAAACCAACCCTGAAATCTCAGGGACTTAAAAGAATAAAAATGGAACATTTTCCAAAATCAGGGTTTAATTTGGTTTCTAGGGGTGGGAGCTCTGCTGCCGCATGAGTTTTGAGCACTTCATCTTGAGATACCTTTGTCTCTACACAGGTCTCCACATTCACCACCAGAGGGGAACAAAGAGGGAAAGAGTATGGGTGATCTTTTAGGGAGCAGGTGTAGAAATGCATTAAACCTGTCCACATTCCATAGACCAGAACCAGTGTCATGGCTCCACCTAGATGTCAGGGGCTTAGAAATAGAGTCTTTTGTGTGCCCAGGAGGAAAATGAAGTGTGTTGGGATACACATGACAGTGTTCTGTGAATCTCCAGTATTCCTGTGAAAATAATTCAGGGCACAGTGTCTGAAACAATATGTATGAAAGGACTCGGGCAAGGCAAGTCACTCCTGTCATGTTAGTTTCTTAAGACTGGAAATAGATAGGGGCCAGCATATCAGGGACTTCAATTGTTGTCAACTAGAGAATTTAGAATTTACTTCCTGGGTTGTGGGGTTAAAAACTTTTGAAGCGGGGAGTTGCTTGAATATAATTGTGCTTGAGGAAGACTGGTCAACTGCCTACAGGGCTGGAGGGTCATGAGGAAAACTGTAGACAACGGTCTTTTGTGGTCGTTGAGGAAATATGGAGCATGCGTGAGAGCCAGAGGCGATGTTCTGGAAAGGCAGGTAGGGAAGTAGGGACATGGCAGTAGACTGAGATATTTTATTTGTCTTTATATCCACAATATCTTCCACAGAAGCAGTACCTTCATGCGTGGTAAATAAACGTTGCTGAATGAATCAATAACAACTTAATGAATGGATGAGGAAATGAATTCCGTTTTGCAGAACAGTTAATTTTGCATTTGACTTTCTCTCCATAGAGATAATAAATTCTTTGAGGTTGGGAATCATTTTTTTTTTTCCATTATGAAAGGTCATGATATGGGGCTAATATGCACAAATAATTTAGGGCTCTGGGTGGCAGTGAGTCCTCATGCATGCAAATTGGGGAAGAGAATTTTGCAGCTGGGGATTATCCTGGCGGCACCAAGACTAACAAACAGTGGAGGGGCAAAGCCCAAGGATACGGGGAGACTGAGTCATTGTGAGATAGGAAAAGAAAATTGGCCTATGCAGTTTAAATCTTTTATTGATTTCAGCATAAATTTTTCACTTATCAGCATGACATTTTGAATAACAAAGTATTCCTTTGTTAAAATCCAGGGGATTATATGAAATAAACACTACTTCAAATGAGAAACTCAGAGTTGAAATAAATGAAAATTGTAAAACCCTATCCATGATTTTACCAAAGAGAAACTATAAAGATAAATTTGTTTGCTTTTCAACTTAAATGTAAAATCCATGTAAACAGAATGTTATCTATGTTTGCTCTACTGTAGTGTTTCACTCTATATACGCCTCAGGGTTTTAGTAATTTAGTTATTGCTTCTGATAAATCATTTAAACATTTCTTTTGTATTTTCTCTGTTTCTCTAATGAAATTTTTAGTCATCTGAATCAGCTGGATTGGTGGTAAAGAATTTCATACAAATCAGCAAAAGTGCTCAAAATTATACAATATAGTTATCAAATCAGTTATATGGTGAAAAATTCATTTATTGATTTAATAAACATTGACTGAATGTCTTCTATATGATAACATGGTGGTGGTGCGGGGATTCAGTGGTGACGTAGCGTTGGATTAGAATCCTGTTTTTCCAAAACAGTGGAGAGCCAACACATTGAATCTCTGTCATTCAACAGGCTGAAGCAGGTGATGATAAAAATCTTCCAAATATTTTTGGCCAGTGGAGCTTTTCAATCAATCCTCCCATCAACTTTAAGGAAACAATATTTGCTTTTTATTTTAGTGTGTGCTTGTAACAATAATTAAGCCATTGTTTCAGCTATAAAATGGCCAACAATCAAAGGACTATCAACTTTGCCTTGCTTGGCTACCTAATTCTTTTTGTTTTACAGTTAAGGAAAACTTGCCTTGGTGTTTTCAACATATATATATATATATATATATATATATATATGTGTATATATGTATATATACACACACACACTAATGCAGGTATAATACATATATTATTACATATATATCTTTCCATATTAAAATGTGTGTAATACTGTATTTTCAATGACCTAGAGTGCAATAGGACTCTGAGTTCATTCTTCAGCAAAGTAAATAATGTTTGAATTATACAGGGTAAACCTCCAAACTTGTGTGTTCTATTGTATTATACATAATATACTATATATATATATATATATATATGTACACACTATAGTACTATATATACTATATATAGCACAATACATGTATACTATAGTTCTATATATACCATACACAGTGCTATTTATGTTTATAGTATTTTATGTGGTATTTATATATAGTACTCTCTCTCTCTATATATATACACCATATATACATATATATATTTCAGTATTATGTAAATAGTTCTTACAACAATTTACTCAACTAGAGGTTAGGTGTATGAGTTATGTGCTCCTGTGCAATAATTAATGGAATAATTTAGTATTTTGCAGGTCATTGGAGCAGAGAACATTTAAATGCATGCAAGCCTCCATAGAATTTCAGTTTCTCTAGGTGAAGAAGGCTAGGATCACAGAATCCTAATCATGTAGTTATATTTTCAAAGCAAATCCAGCAAAAGATTAATTTTACTCAGTTGTAATTTTATTTGTTTGCTTATAATAATGCCATAGTGATTTTTAAATGGATTAGATAGACATTACTCCTATCAGGAGGAGCAGAGCAATGATTCTGGGAAATGGTAATCAGGGCTCCTCGAACAAAGGATATCTGATCAGATTAGCTGGGGCTAGCTAGACTGTATGCTACAGTTCCCATTTGGTGATTCAAAATATTTATTGACATATTAAAATATCCAGAAGGGCTTCAGTAAAAAAAGTATCGAACTTTGCTTGCCTTTAACAAACTAACTTAATTGTGCAAGGAAAGTCTATTTTTCTTGGCACACTGATAGATGCTGCATTACAAGGAAAGCTACGTTTTTCTTTGACACCAGTTTGAGAAGCACTGCATTAGGTAATTTAGACTATGCTTAATGCTGCTAAAATTTTTAACTCAAAATGAACCTAATGCTAAATTGAATACATTGGTTTAGTTTCACAGCTGTCTCCAAAAATCTTTGACAATGATCTGGCCTTCCTGTTGTATGTGAATTTTCCTAAATGTGTCATGAGGTGACACCTTCATGCCCTGCTATGTGCTTTTCTCTGTCTTTTAGAATGTCCTTACAGTTAACTTACACAAAGCCTGTATGCCTTAGCTCAAGTGGGACTGCTGAAATAGTTCCCTGACCTCCTCTAAATGTCCAGAACTGTGTTATTTTACCCTGCTTTGAGTGATCACTTAAGCCTGCCCCTGATTCGGGAATGCTGATAGAAGATACAGCATGTCTGGATAGAGACAGAGGACTCCTTTCCTCCCTGCATAGCAAGTGGCATGCAGTGCCTGCCTGTGTCAGTTCCCTTTGTCTCTCAAGAAGTCCCATGGGGCCACATAGAGGGCCCTGGATGTTTTATTTGTTTATTTTTATTTTAATTTTTAAAATTTTACTTCAAGTTACAGGATACATGTGCTGAACATGCAGGTTTGTTACATAGGTATACATGTGCCATGATGGTTTGCTGCACCTATCAACCTGTCATCTAGGTTTTAAGCCCCACATGCATTAGGTGTTTGTCCTAATGCTGTCCCTCCCCTACCCCCCAGCCACCAACAAGCCCTGGTGTGTGATGTTCCCCTCCCCGTGTTCATGTGTTCTTATTGTTCAGCTGCCACTTAGAAGTGAGAACATGTGGTGTTTGGTTTTCTGTTCCTGTGTTAGTTTGCTGAGGATGATGGCTTCCTGCCTCATCCATGTCCCTGTAAAGGATGTGAACTCATTTGAGGCCCTGGATGTCACAGGTGTATTTGAGGAACTCTCAGCTTAGGAACCCTAATATTTGGTAATAAATGGGCTGCAAACAAAGCTACCTAAGTTTTGTGTAGGAGGGAGACATTGTCTCTTTTTTTGAGACAGTTTTGCAAGTGTCACCCAGGCTGGAGTGAAGTGGTGGAATCTCAGCTCACTGCAACCTCTGCCTCCCGAGTTCAAGTGATTCTCCTGCCTCAGCCTCCCAAGTAGCTGGGATTATAGGTACCAACCACCACACATAGCTAATTTTTGTATTTTTTTTTTTTAATAGAGATGGGATTTCACCATGTTGGCCAGGCTGATCTGGAACTTCTGACCTCAGGTGATCCACTGCCTCAGCCTCCCAGAGTGCTGGGATTACTAGCATGAGCCACTGCGCCCTTCCTGGAGACATTATATTTATTGTACTGTATAACATTCTTCCCTCTGCTCCAGAAGAAGACACTGTTTCTATTTTTCAACTGTTCATGTACATTTTTGAAAAGAGAAAAAAGGCTGTCCATGCCTCTGCTCAGAAGACGCACAAAAATAAGAAAGTCCCATGGAGAATTGTCTCTAAAGACTAAAATCCGAGTCACCAACTTGTGCTGTTCCTTGAAGTACCCCACCACCAGTACAGTCCCACAATTTTGGTCCTTCCTGAATGGCTCTAAATGCTGCTTTTCCGGTGGGGATGTGCTTTTCTTTCTGCTTTTTATTGCAGCCAGCTGAATACCAGACAGAGTAGGCAGAGCTGGCAAAGTTGATGAGATACAAGGTAGTGTCTTTACATGTTTTCTGGAGCAGTCCTCAAGCGCATTGCCCCAGTTACCTTAGGAGAAAGGAGAGCGGAATGGAATAAGCAGGCTTTCACTAAAAGGCTTAAATGGCTTTATTGATTCAGGGAGGAAACCTTCCTTTCTTACAGAAGCACTAGCATTACACCAGTGTTGTTGGAGGCAGCAGGACTCCGTGGCTTGTGACTGGTAAGGCCGGGAGAGACCATGCTAGCCGGAGGGCTGGCAGTCACACAGGAATGTTGAGGAAGGAGATGACAACCAACCGTCGCATCAGGGACAAAGCAGGGGCTGGCAGGCAGCCGCAACACCACGCAGCAGATGGGAGGACTGTAGACCATGCAGCATCTGTTTGGGAGTTTTCTTGTCACAAAAATGGGAAAAGGAAGAGGAAACAGCATGTGGGAAGAAACAGAGATGGATTATACATTCGGGGAACCCAAGTCAATCAATCAATAAATAATATGTAAGTGAATGAATGCACAAATGCATAAATGCACATTTTGCAGGAAGAGTTGGGGTGTGGGAGAGGGGGTGGATTGGAGGATAAGATTAGGCAAGAAACTAGCTGGACTATAGGTAGTGAGGGGCTCCTAACTTAGGTGCTTCTCAAAGGGCAGTTCTCAGTTCAGCAGCTGTTTGCCAAGGGTCCATGAAGAGATGAGTGGAGAAATTGGGACTGCTGTATCTTTAGAAACTTTTGCTTTGATTCAACAGACTTTTTTTTTTTTTTTTTTAGATAGATCTTGCTCTGTCACCTAGGCTCAAGTGCCGTGGCATAATCTCGACTCACTGTAACCTCTACCTCCTGGGTTCAAGCAATTCTCCTGCCTCAGCCTCCTGAGTAGCGGGGATTACAGGCGTGTGCCATCATGCTTAGCTAATTTTTGTGTTTTTAGTAGGACAGGGTTTCACCACATTGGCCAGGTTGGTCTTGAACTCCTGACCTCAAGTGATCTGTCCGCTTTGGCTTCCCAAAGTGCTGGGATTACAGGCGTGAGTCACCACGCCCCATCAGCAATTTGACAAACTCTTTATTCCCTATGACATGTGACAATTAAAATTTGGGGCTTGTATTTTGTACATGTTTGGGTTTTGTTGTATTAAATTTTTCCAATAAATAATTTTTACTCTTTTACATAAGTATGTTCTGTTATAGAAACCTGATTAGGAAACAAACTGATCTTCAGTCCAAATAGTCTGAGAAGATAGCAATAGATAAGGGATTTCAGAAGGTAAGTGGTATCCTGGGCTTGTTCACTTGCACTGGTTTCCCTGGTGCCTGGGTGTAGGATGGATTGGAATAGGTGAAACCAGGCACTGGATTTAAGTTAGAAGACGATGAATGGCACTCACACCCAAGAGAGATGGTGAGAGCCTTAATTGAGGTAGCAGCAAGCAGAGATGGAGAGAGAAGGAAGGACTCAGGGGGCAACAGTAATAGCTAACTCTATCAAAGCACAGGGTAGGTAGCTGGCCCAGCCTAAGCTCTTCCTGTAACTGATATTATCACTCCCATTTTACAGATGAAGAAACCGAAACAGAGAGACTAAGTCACTCGTCCAATGTCAATCACTGAGTCAGCGGTGGTAATGAAACTTGCAGCCAGATATTTCTATCAGTAAGACTCCGTGGTGAATTATTTAAGTGAAGCAGACAAGAACAGTGTCAAGGAGGACTCTCAGGGTCATGTCCTGATGCCCCTGGTTGTTGGTGCTGACGGGACAGACATGGAAGATGGAGGAAGAATTATAGCTTTGGCAAGAGACCCAAAAGGTGACCAATTCATCCCTGATACTTAATCGTTGTTGAGTAAAATTGCAGAAATGCAATTAACCGGTTTTGATTTTGCGACTTTTAAAAAGTCAAAAGATATATAGAGGACTGTAATTTGACAGGCACTTTGTTAAGTGCTGCAGTGCAATTTTTCACCGTAACCCATTAGGTGGGCAGATTGAATACAAACGGGCAAAGGAAAAGGAAAATGTGAAAATCACCCAGTGTTAACATCAGCCTGGATGAATGAAAGCATGTCAATAAAGAAATTGGATAAGGGGAGTAGGTTTCTAGGTAATGGGTGGAGAATACAAAAAAATTATCGAATGCCTACTGTGTGTTAAGGGTTGAGAGTACACTATCTTGTTTGATCCCTGTGATACTGCTATCAAATATTTATTATTATTTTTCTTGAAAATAGAAGGAAGCCATTCTCAGAGTAGCTTAAACCAAAATCTCACAATAAGTAGAATTCAAACTCAGAGCTGATTGGAAGCCTCGTTCTATTTATTACAGTGTGTTGGCTATAGTGTGATGAATTTCATACAAGTGAAATTTGAAATTCGGGTAGGGCACCATGAAGAAATGTCTGGAAGACAGTTTAAGAAGGATGAGAGTCAGAAATATAGATTTGGGAATGTGGTGGCTTGATTGCTATAACGACCCTGCTATTGATGTAGTTTGATGGGGCCTTCCTGCATTGATCCAGGGCTTGTCCGTATGGCTTGCTTTGCAGTGGGACAGCAGCACATGTGAGGAGAGCAGAGGCTTGCAATGTCGAAGATGTGCATTGATTTTACTACCTGTGTGCTTTCAGAACCTTGTGCAGCTAGGGGAACAAACCCAGCCTAGGTGGGTAGGTGATAATGGATACACAGCCTAGTTGCCTTTGTGGTCTCAGCTGACAGCCAGGCAACCCCCAGAAGCAAGGGTTCCCGGTGGGACTGGCAACTCCCTGCAAACGCATGAGTAAGCCCAGCCCAGCCTACCAGAAGAATTGCACAGTTGATCCCATTCAATTTTTCTGACCCATAGAATTCTGAGCTAAATAGATGGTTATTACTTTAAGCCACCAGGTTTTGGGGTGGTTTGTTATGAAGCAATAAGTCATTGATGCAGAAAGCCATTGTATGAATGGAGTAGTTGCAGGCTTTGCAGATTTGAGAGTGAATGAAGTCACCAAATAAGACAAGTATTGAGATTTGAATGATTTATTTTATTGATTTCTTTTATATAATTTTATTTATTTTTAAAACAATCACCAACTCAGAAAAGTTGCAAGGACAGTACAGAGAACCATTCCTTCTTCTTCCTTTCCTCCTTTCCCTCCTCCTCCTCCACTTCTTTTTTCTTTCTGAATCATTTAATGCCCATCATTTCCAAATACAACCATCAGAGTTGAGAAATTAACATTGATGCCGTACTAACATCTGATATTCAGGTCCCACTCAAGCTCACCTGTTGGCCCAGTAACACCTGCTAGAGAAAAAATGATCCAATTCAAAATTATATCTTGCTTTCAGTTGTCTTGTCTCTATGTTCTCCTTCATTCTGGGATCATTTTATAACCTTGAAGAGACTTACTAAATCAGTAGCAGCATTTTGAATAGTAATATCCAAAACAAGTGCCAACAATATTTCCTAGGCTCTAAAGAAGAGCTACACCACAGTCTCACTGTTTATCAAAAGGAATTCAAATATTGCACAGAGCCCAGTTACAGGGAAAAATGATTTTAGGTTTATTATCTGCATGCCACCCCTGTCTATTCTCCAACGAGCTATAGACATATAGCTCGTTGAAAGGTCATCTTACATTCCCTCCAGTGACCCCAGAGAGATCCCATCTTTGATCTGGGATTTTCCATTTCTCCCTACACCCTCGGTACAGGCAGATGGAAAAGAACACTGGTGTGTCAGTGATGAGTAGAAAGCTCAGCTATTTTGCCAGGTGGTTTTAGAAAACAAAAAAATCTTCAGATTTCAGGAAATGGTGAGTTTTTTTTTGGTAAGTACTCCTTGAAGTAAATAGTTTCCAGAAATGGAGGTGGGAGAATGGCATTGATCAGGGAAGTGGGAAGTATTTTTCCCTTTAAATTTTTGGGGCAGTTATCCCCTCTGGCTTTTGTCCCATGTCCTGCCTGAATGGCTGTTGCCTTATTGACCCTGCTGGTGTAATCTGGCTGTATTTTCAGGTACCTCATTAAACATTTTTGGGCTGCTGACATCCCCTGTCAATATGTAACAAGCCTTTTATTACTGAATGTTTTAGAGGACTGTCTCATCATCTGATCAAGGAACAAGTGCAAGGATAGGAAGAATGTGCTCGGAATAAGATGGTTTACATGAGTCTTTGTGCTTCTTCAGGAATCATCAGCTGATTTCAGCAGGCCCTGTGGACCTTATCACCTGGAGGGAGCTCTGTGTGCTAAAAAGGAATGAATAGAGTGAGTATAAGAGTGTGTGTGTGTGCGTGTGTGTGTGTGTGTGTGTGTGTGAGAGAGAGAGAGAGAGAGAGGTTTGTTTGTTGGTTTGTATTTTACCAATAGCGTTTAATGATGGCACTTTACCATACTCGTTATGTTCTTACGATCACTCCAAATTTATTGTCATTTTCACTTCTTTGTTCCCCTTCTCTCAGTTTAAATTTTAAAAAGTGAGAGAATTTGAGATAGTTAATTTACAGGTAATGTCTACATCTTGAAACATAGCCCACTCTTTGTATATTTAATTGTTACGTTTCAGTAATTCCATTTAGGAATTTTTGAGGCAAAGGTAGAAATTCACTGTGTGTTTAGTCACAGGCTAAATACACAGTCTTCAGTCTTCTTCAACATCTTCTAACTGCAGTCACTTTCCGCTAATGGTAACTCTCAGAAAACCAATAACCTCCTCAAAAAAATGGTTAATGATATTTGATTCTCCTCTGGGGCCCTTAGATTCTGCTGAGTTTCTTCTCAGGTCTGGGGAAATATGCTCAGCAATGAAGTCAAGGCAGAGTATCCTGCTGCTGATGGACTCACTCTATCTCTGCCCGGGGAGGATGGCCAGGGTGGTGGTTCTTTCCAGAATCCATCGGAGAGTCAAGTTTTAATCTATTCCTATCAATCTAGGATGTGACCAAAGGCAGGATGTCTGGGTCAAGAAAGCCCAGTGAATAACAAAATCCAGCTTGCAATTGTTTGAGGATGCCAAACATAGTCAAGGCTGAGTTTGTGGGGAGATTGCCACCTTTTGTGTTAAAATTGGGTGTGGGACTGGGTATATTAAAGCCAGCTGAAGAGACAGTGCAGAAATTCTTTCTCAACTTCACAGGTAAGATGCCTCCCTCCACCATCTAACAAAAAAGGGCAATAACTGAACAAAAAAAGAGCTGCGTCAAGGCCCGGTGCAGTGGTTCATTCCTGTAATCCCAGCACAATGGGAGGCTGAGGTGGGTGGATCACCTGAGGTCGGGGGTTCGAGACCAGCCTGACCAAAATGGAGAAACCTTGTCTCTGCTAAAAATACAAAATTAGCCCAGCGTGGTGGTGCATGCCTGTAATCCCAGCTACTTGGGAGGCTGAGTCAGGAGAATTGCTTGAACCCAGGAGGCGAAGATTGTGGTGAGCCGAGATCGCGCCATTGCACTCCAGCCTGGACAGCAAGAGTGAGACTCCTTCTCCAAAAAACAAACAAACAAACAACAACAACAACAATAAAGAACTGTGTCTTTCTAAATGGTTTTGAGAATAAATAAGACATAATTTACTCATGACCTTTCCCTGTTTCTAACTGTTGTAGAGCAATATTTCTCAGGCTTTAATGTGTACCAATCTACCTGGGGATCTGGTTAAACTGCAGATTTTTACCCCAATAAATCTGAGAGGAGGCTCAAGGTCCTGCATTTCTAATAAGCTCCTGGGTGACGTCGATGCCATGAACTGCACTTGAAGTAGGAGCAGCTACTGTAGGCATCTTCCAAGGGTGATCCCTGGACCGGAAGCATCACATTAGCATCATAGATAATTTTCTAACATAAAAGAAACTTGTTAGAAAGGCAAATTTCTGGGTCCCAGCCCAGGACCATTATAACAGGTGGAATGGCTCCTCAAAGATGTTCACTCCTGAATCCCTAGATTCTGTGACTATATCACATGCAACAGGAACTTGGCAGAAAATTAAAGTTTCTAAACTTTTAAGACAGAAGGACTATTCCTGACTATTCCATGGGCCCAATCTAATGACAGTAAATCCTTAAAAGTGGATAGCTTTCCCTGGCTGGTGTCAGAGAGGTGCAGCAGAAGTGTCAAGAAAATTCAAAGTGTGAGTGGAACTGTGCTTGCTGGATGGGCCACAGAGAGAGCATGAGAAAATACAGACGGCTTCCAGCCTCCAGCCGTTGACCAGCAGCCAGCAAAAACAGGTCATATAACTGCAAGGAACTGAATTCAGGCAACGACCTGAATGACCTTGTAAGCAGGTCCCTCTCCAGGGCCTTCAGAATGGAACACAGGCCTGGCTGGATGTAGTGGCTCACGCCTGTAATCTAGCACTTTGTGAGGCTGAGGTGGGAAGATTGCTTGAAGCCATGAGTTTGAGACCAGCCCGGGCACATGGCAAAACCCATCTCTATAAAAAATACAAAAATTAGCTGGGCTTCAGGGTGCACACCTGTAGTCCCAGCTACTAGGGAGGTTGAGATGGGAGGACTGCTGGAGCCCAGAAGTTCAAGGTTTCAGTGAGCTATGATTGTGTTGCCGTACTCCAGCCTGGACAACAGAGTGAGGAGGTCTTGTCTCTATTAAAGAATAATAATAAGAATAGAGCACAAGACCAGGTGCGGTGGTTCACACTTGTAATCCCAGCATTTTGTGAGGCTGAGATGCGAGGATTACTTGAATCCAGGATTTCAAGACCAGCATGAGCTACATGGTGAAACCTTGCTTCTACAAAAAAATACAAAAATTAGTGTGACATGGTGACATGCACCTGTATTCGCAGCTACTTGGCAGGCTGAAGTGTGAGGATCGCTGGACCCTAGGGGGTTAAGACTGCAGTGGGCTGTGATGGTGCCACTGCACTCCAGCTGGGGCAACAGAGTGAGACCCTGTCTCAAAAAAAAAAAAAAAAAAAATGCAACCCAGACCTGCTGACATCTGAATTTCTTCCTTGTGAGACTCTGTGTAGAGCATCCAGATGAGTTGTGCTGTACCTGAACTTCTGACCTACAGATCTGGGAGATAACACATTTATGTGTTTTTAAGCCACTAACTTTATGGTAATTAGTTGCATCAGCAATAGGAAACTAATATTCTGCCTGATGAGAAACTCGGAGTGCAGGGCTCAGCAATCTGTTTTAATAAGCTCCGCAGGTCATTCCCATGCATTCTGTAGAAACATCATGCTCTGCAGTCCAACATCAATGAGGTGCCGCCGCTTAATAGCTGTTGTTTTTGTAACACTGGCCAATCTTCCTAACATCCTTAATCTTGGGTCTTTTTCATGTATAAAATTGGATTAATAAAACAAAGGGTTAGCAACGAATCTTCAGTCAGAATCTCTGGTAGAAAATTTTAACAGTTCTTATTACAGCAGGCCCTCCAATGTTACCTTCTTTTCTTCCTTCCAAACTTCCTCTTCATGGACACACTAAATACTAACAATGTTGATGATTTTGATGTCAGTTTTCTGAGGATTAGGGCTTGCAACTTGACCTTAATGCTCATTGTGTAAATATGAGCTGGAAAGGAAAACAGGTCTAATTTATAAGTAATTGCCCTGCTCAGCTTAATTGCTACTCTTCAAAGAGAGAACAATGAGTATGTTGTCCTTTGCTTTTAGAAAAACATTCAGCGCTATTCAAATCTGGGTATAGAACATTTGACCTTTTAATCATAGCAAGAGTGTAAGCTGGTTCTTTACAGTGGGACCACAACAGCTAAGATATATTTATATTCTGCACATTCTTAAGAGTGCAATGTACTAATTCTAATTTGCTTGTTTACCGGAGTGCTCTAATAAACATTAATTCTGAAAATTTCAAGTACATTGTTTTTTCATTTATGTCCATCTCTGAGCTAAAAATATTTACTTATTCTCTCTTCTTTAACCACTCTGCAGGGTGCACTGCTTCCTCAGATTATGTATTCTTCTCCTCCATGATCTGTACAGCCTTTCCTTTCTGACCATCAATCACTGTGGGATGAAACTGGTTGATCAGGCTTATTTTGCAAATGATGCAGTTTGCAAAGTCCCAGGTTCATAGTCATTTTCTATTGCTGTCTAGACCATGCTAAAGCTCTCAATCAATCAACACTTCCAGATTAATTTTTCCCTCTGAGAAATTAAAAAAAAAAGAAATTAAGAGTTAAACTAGGCTTCCTGGCTTATGTATTTATGAATCAATCAACCTTCCACATAATACTAAATTAATGCTTATGGTACAGTATCTGCATACCGATTTCTGTGTCTGCCAGTTCTAAACTAGTGTGGCACTGAAGGAAGATTCTATCTGCTGTGAACATTTTTATAATGAGCTGCAGCTCTAGAAACATTGAAACCCATTTAAAAAGTGACCTGAATAATCTCTCAGAGAAAATTAAATGGGTGAAAGATCATGAATAAGAAGTAAATATATATTTAAATAGCATCAGGATGGCATCTATTCTTTACCATGCACGCCTTGCTTTTACTAGCGTAAAACTGTATCTAGGTAATTCAGAAAGGAATTGTTCGGGATGCGGGGGGTGTTCTACGACTTACAGATGCTCTTTATCCAAATATACATATAGTGCGAACCTCCCAAGTCCAGCTCACATTTCTTCTTAGAATGTGTACTAAATGTTCTTGGAGTCCGGAGAACTATACTACATATTTTTTATGTCTAACAAGGTTTGCTTTTCTACAACAATAGAGTATAGAATAGAGGTTAGTCACCTAGAGTGTGGTCCTGGGAATCTCCCAGATTCCATCGCTTCTGAGCCAGAATCTGCTTTTAAAATCCCAGGCAATTTATATGTTCATTAAAGTGGGAGAATCGCTGGAGAGAAAAACTGCCTGGGAGGTGGGGATGTGGGAACTGTGGGGGATGTGAAGAATAGAGGTGGCGAGAGACCATATTGAATAGAAATGTGCTTCTTGCCTGCTCACCATCAAGTTGAGAAGGGTTGAGGAAGCATTGCTTGCTCTTCCTTCCTTTGTATCCTGGTGTTTGGTAGAATGCACGTGTTAAAAGGCTGAGTAGACTTGAGGGCATAGTTTATGTTTACGCACTGACAGTCTGTATGGCTTGCATTCTCCAATACAGTGTCTTCCAATTTTTACTGTGACCTTGAATGAGAGGCAATGTAGGGTAGTGGAAAACCCAAGGATTTTAACTCTAACTCTGATAATGTGTCAACAGTTCATATATAAAAGAGGCAAAATAGCCATGCCCATCACAAATGGATTACGTGAGATAATGCTTAGGAAGCTCAAACTTCGGTGACCAGAGCAATGTAGTTATCTACAAAGTATGTCTTTGCTTTTTCTTTCCTTCTGATTATTCACTGGTCCATCCATCTGCCCCTGACATACCTATTGCCATTTAGATATAAATATAGTGCATCTATCTATCTATCTATCTATTATCTATCTATCTGTCTATCTATCTATTTGTGTATCCATTCTCACACTACTATGAGGAAATACCTGAGGTTGGGTAATTTATAAAGAAAATAAGTTTAATTGAGATATAAATATAGAATATACATCTATCTGTCATCTATCTATCTATCTATCTATCTATCTATCTATCTATCTATCCGTTCTCACACTGCTATGAACAAATACCTGAGACTGGGTAATTTATAAGGAAAAGAAAAGAAGTTTAATTGGCTCAAGGTTCTGTAGGTTGTGCGGGAAGCATGACAGCATCTGCTTCTGGGGAGGCCTCACGAAACTTACAATCATGGTGGAAGGCAAAGGGGAAGCAGGCCATTCTTACACGACAGGGGCAGGAGGAAGTGGGGCAGTGAGATTCCACACACTTTTAAACAACTAGATCTCATGACAACTCACTATCACAAGAACAGCACTCAGGGGAAATCTGCCTCCATTGTCCAATCACCTTCCACCAGGCCCTACCTCCAACCCTGGAGCTTACAATTCGACATAAGATTTGGATGGGGACACAGATCCAAATCATATCAATCAGTCAGTCAGTCCATCTATCCATCCATCCATCTATCCATCAACCCATCCATCCATCCATGTACTTACCTACCTACTACTTACCCACCTACCTACCAACCTACCTACCTGCCTACCTACCTACCTACCTACCTACTTACCAACTTACCAACTTATCTGCCTACCTACCTACCTACCTATCTACCTACCTACCTACTTACCTATCAACCTACCTACCTACCTACCAACTTATCTACCTACCTATATACCTACCTACCTACCTACCTACCTACCTACCTAATAGATTTATCTTTCTTTCTACCTTGTTTTTTTGTCCTCTGATATCAGTAATGATTTTCTGTTTTCCCATCAGGCATGGAACTACCAGTATCTCCATTCACTCCCTTTTCCACCTACTCCAGTAAAGACATTGAGGCAAGTCAAAGAGCTTGGAAAAACGTGTTTCAAACAGCTGAGCTTGCAAGGTATTGAATGCGGTCGGGTTAATATCATGTGTACCTTATGTCCAGCTTCATGGGCTTCTATCCTTTTCCCTCCTAAAAGATGACTGGCACTCTCTAGGACTAATCTTATTTCTTCCAATGTGTTCTTATGACACTGATCTGGATTTGATGAGGCCATGCGCATTTCTCTCCAGTCGGCTTCCTGGTTCCTGCCTATGTTTGTTACAGGGTTGGATACTCCCACAAATCCTGGTGAGGAGGGTGAGACTCAGTCTAGGTTTTGTTGGAATTGAAGTTTGAATACAACCCTGATAATACTGGACTCTCAGTTCCCCCCTCTCTATTCTGACATGTAGGAGGGATGAGGAGAACATGTACCTTGTGCTCATGTTTTCATAGGGATGGCTCTTGAGCCCAGGTGTCTTCAGGTAATTGGTATGAAGGATCCTGACATTGAGAGAATAAGATTTTGATACTGAAACTGATCCTTCAATATGAACTGGAATTATTCCCTGCTGAGCTAAAGTGTTCATTAATCTCGTACATGACAAAAAATCTGCTCTAGCATACGGTTTCACCTTTTACAGAAAAGAAAAGAGTCATTTTAATTGCTAGTTAAGACTGATGGGTTACTTTAATTTGCAGGCTTTTTATTAACTGTGATCTATTTCATTTAAAGCAGTAATAAATGAGATTTGGTGTTAGCCTCCCAATTATTAAATTTCACAGGCACTGTTAGAAGACTCGAGGTCACCTTTTTGAGAGTCTGAGCCATATACATTTAAGGATTTAGCATACTTGAAGTGAGGCAGAGTTCTGACACATAGTAGGCTCTTAACACATGTTTGGAAAGTTGAAAAGGTAGATGTGCACAAGCTTGTGTCCGTTTTTCTTTGATACTTTTATTCCCACCAGTTAAGGGTAGGATATACATTCCCTTCATTATATCTCTCAAATGGAAATGTATGTGGCAACAGTTGTTTAAAATATCTGCTGCAGGTATTGAAAACTGTACGTTTGCTTATTGTGGGTTATCTGGCTGATTTCTTTACTTTTACTGAGATGAAGGCAGCCAAATATTAATAGCATGGCTGTTGTGAACATAGATTCAATGACAGTTTTTAGTTTGTGGGATGGAAGTCCCATTCAGCTATCTTAGGAAAGAGACAACATGCTTTGATGGGAAGAATCCTTGAAACCTATAATTTGCTTTTAAAATTTAAAAGTAGAACTTTTCGTTTTAAATCATATTTTAATTTTAAAATACCTTTGGACATACAGAAAAGTTGTAACAATGGCACACAGAATTTCTTTATGTCTCTCATCCAATGTCCCCCATTGTAATCATCCTGTATCACTGGGAGACATTTGTTACAAGCAAGAAACAAGCATAGGTACATTATTCTTAATGAAACTCAATACTATATTCTGATTTCATCAGTTTCCCCCAAACGTCCTTTCTCCATTCCTGGATCCCATCCAGAACACCACTTTACATTTAGTTATCATGACTCCTTAGCCTTCTGCAATCTCTGACAGCTTCTTAGACTTTGCTTGTCCTTGGTTACCTTGATGGTTTTGAGGAGAGCTGATCAGAAACTTGTATTCTTGCCTCAATTCTTCTCATCATTGAGTTGTGACCTTGAGCAAGTCACTTATCTCTCTAGGTCTCAATGAGTTTACCTGCAAATTGTGAGTCTGGAGATGAAAAGACTGTTTAAGTTCCATCAAGTTCTCAAACTCTCATTCCTTTTCATACCACAGGCAGGTATCAGACCTGAAGTGTCATTTTTTTAAAGAATATTTTTATTAAGATTGGGTCTCATCACATTGCCTAGGCTAGCCTCTACCTCCTGGGTTCAAGCGATCCTCCCACCTCAGCCTCCTGAGTAGCTGGGATTATGGGCATATGCCACCATGCCAAGCCCCATTTTGGTTTTATCTCTAACTTACTGTTTAACTCTGGACAGATATTCTAGATCTCCAAACTATAGTTCTGTGGGGAATGTTCCAGTGTTTTAATCTTCAAGTGGTTAGTGGCCATATTAAAAAATATTATGGGAATTGTAAATGTGTTATATCTATGTGTTTCTTGGTTACTGTAAGAGACAGAACCTAGCTTACCTCCTTTTGATGACTCAGACATTAGCTGCACATCAGACATTGAACTGACATGTTTTGATGTTTGCTGCCCTCGGGGTTGTGGAGGTGTCTCAGCCCATTCACGTCAATCAAGGACACAGGACTGTTGTAAGTGTTTTGTTTCTTTCATCTTGTCCTTTGCCGTCAGTTGTTACTTCTTATGCTGTTGGTTACCAGAAGAATATAGGTAACTAAACCTCAGGTCAGTAACCTGAAATTTGTACATCATACTAACCTCGTGGCCTCTGACTCAATGGTGACTCCATTTCTTTTTCTTCACAGCGAAGTGCATTAACTTCTTGACAACAATTTTCTTTGCAACTTTCTGGCGTTTTAAAATGATTTACATGGTTGATGGCAGTGACTTGATTGTCTAGAGTTGCCAGAAATCTAATTCATCTAATCTAAGTTAAAGCTGGGGGGGAGTTGTTATATATGAATGTATGCAAATATATATTCAATGAATTATCATGTTTGATGTATAAAAGAACTATGTTTAAAACATCTTTATCATCCCGTACGGCACTTAGCACAGTGTGCTATATGTAAGCAGACAGCTAATAAATTTTGTTAAAATGCAATCTGAACTTGATTATGTGGGTTGTAAATTCCAGTTCATATATATTTGATGGTTGCTTAAAATTTTTATGTATTATAAAGGCATATATATATATGTGTGTGTATATGTATATATATAATCTCTTGAGATTCCTCAGGCCTCCTTGGGTTGTGGGTACACAAATGGGGCAGTTTAACAGGAACAGTCTGAGTTTCACCTGTCCCAGGATGCTCACAGAGGACTTTAAATACTTAGAAATTCTGCAGGTGTGCTTACAAGGATGTCTATCACTGCCGGATGTGAACACAATCACCCAGCTTTAACAAGGCAGACTCTGGGTTTGGCTGTGTCCATAGATTGTTCCCATCTCTGGTAACATGTGAAGCACTGGAGCCCAGGATGATGGGATGTGCATGATATTTTATTGTGGAGCAGAGGAAGGCACTGCTCTCTTCTGTCTCCCTCTTCCCCCATCTTTATTATTATTAATTACTGTTATTTAATATTGATAGGAGGAAAAGGGGTATTTTCCTAAGCTGTGTGTTTTTAGTGAAAGTGTTTCTGGCTCCCCTCCCCACTCCCTCACCATCATCTCCCTCTCCTTCTACAGGCCTCAGTCAGGTGTTTACCGTGGGCTAAATTGGGAGACGAAGCCGAATAATAGAACACTGTGTGTTCAGAATCTCCCGACACTGAGACACTGAGGCTTTCCTCCCAGGTCATGCTCATTCTACCTGTGTTCTCTTTCTTTTGATGTGGTCTCTGAGAGGCAGTTCCTTTGCATCTCTTCCATGGGTGCTTCTGACGGGCTCACTTTGCTAATTCACTGGACATGCCTAGGTATTTGTGACTACCAGCCTAGGCTCCTGCTGGGACCCTAAATATACAGAATCTCAAAGCTTTATCTATGTTATATCATGCCATGGTGTTATATCACCTCATGGCTTTTTAACTCCTTTACCAATAGAAGGGCAGAGGCAGAGACAGAAAGCAGCTTAAATGTCATTTTAGCAAGCAGCTTAAATATTATTTTAGCACGGTGTATGATGAAGGAAGAGAGTGAAAGGATTACATCAAATGAAATGTTTGAAATCAGTGATAGAGTTCAATTACACGTAAACTTCTTTCCTCTGAGCACAAGGTTAACAGCAGATTGAGAACATGTGCACGACTATCTCCACATACACACCAATTGCCAAATAGAACACGTTCTTTTCATTCTGCCTGCAATATGGCTGAGAGATCAAAGACTAACTCCTGTTGCTTTTTTATGTCTTAATATTGGTTGAGAAAGTGCCTCTGTTATGTTTCCATTTTGTAGACTAGAACTTATAGAATTTTAAAAGTAAGCCAAAATGTGAGTGGAAAAGACGGATGTGTGTGTGTGTGTGTGTGTGTGTGTGTGTGTGTATTCTATTTTCCACAGCTGTCACCTGCTTTGCAAAGATGTTTTTAAAAGGTACAGAGAAATCCACGGCATTGCCCATGATACACTTAGGCACTTAGCCGTGAGCAGTACTCCAAATGACCTTCTCAAATCCTATAAACAGTAGCTCTGTGACTATTTTATTCCATGCCATGATGCTCACAGTCATAAGTGGTTACCCTAAACTTTGCCCTCTTTTTGGTTTTTGAAGTTATGAATCAGTGAACTTGAAATGATGTATAGAGAGGAAACCTGCCTTCACCTTCTCCCAAAGAGCTTCCCTTTGCAGTGTTCTGAACAAAAGGGAAAACATATTCTGCAAAGTAGTTTTATTTTTGATGTAACTAGTGGAGAAAAAAAGAGGCTAAAAAAGTAAAATTTAGAGGAATCACATTTTAATAGATATAAATCTTTTTCTTTCCATCTGTTGGGTTAAGGGGTATATATACCGGTTTTTTACATGAGTAAATTGCATGTGGCTGGGGTTTTGTGTACAGATAATCTTGTCACCCAGGTAATCAGCATAGTGGCTAACAGGTAGTTTCTCAATCCTCACCCTCCTCCCACCTTCTACCGTCAAGCAGGCCCTGGTGTCTTTTGTTCCCTTCTTTGAGACCTCAAATAGACATTTTAAAAATTCTTACAAAACCATTAAGTTTTTGTGATGGTTGATAATTCCCTAAAAATGTCACCTTGAAAGTGTTTGACTTTCTTGGAACTTTATCAAGCAATCATCAATCAACCAACATATCAATCAATTAATAAGTACATAGTTTGGAGTGCCTATTATATGTCCAGGATTTAATTAATGATTGAATAAATAAATTTATGGGCAAATATTTATTAATTTCCTTCTTTGTATAAATAAGGCATAACTAGGTATTGCTAACACTACAAAGCACAGATATTTTCAAGAAACTTATAGTTTATTAAGGGAGACAAAAATGTGAAGGCAGGATTTAAATACTATATAACAAGCATAGTAATATAAGTATTTTTAGAGTAGTACGATTCTCTCACTCATTCATTCATTCATTCAATTACTCATTTGCTCATTCATTCAACTTGGCCTATGTTCTAGACAATGTGTTTGGGTCTGGAAATAGCAGTGTTAGACACGATGGAAAACTAGCTGCTGCTGTCATGAAATTTATATTTATTCAAATAAATGCATTTAAATAAGGTAAATAACACAAAATTGTGATAAGTACCATGAAGGAAAGCAGGAGGATACATGAGAATGTATAACAAATGTCCTTAGAGATACTTGGAAATAAGCAACTGACCAAATAACTTTGCTTTTAGCTGCCAGCTATTCATACGTGAGGTCATGTGTGCAGCTCTGAGTGGGGCCACCATCTGAAGGAATATCGAGACCCATTAAAACCTTGACTGCACACAACTGCGCTGTGTAGTGGGACAGGAGATGGTGCAGCAATCAGTGGATCTTGTCTTTAGTCTTGGCCTGGATATTAATGACCTTAAGATATCACTGAACATTTCTGTGTGTCAGTTTTCTCACTTGTAGATCAACTACAGGTTCATCTACAAATTGGTCTGGGTGATCTGTAAAGCCCTAACGATGAAATTCTGCATTCCCAAAAGATGCTTCCTTAGCCTTTTACAGAAGGGCTGATTTTTACATCGAGACAACATATGTACATATGCTTGGCAAGTCTTAGCGCACAGACAGGACAATCCTGAAGGAATTAAGTTAGACAGATTCATGTGCCCATGTTCAGGTCATATCTGTATGGGATTTGGAAGCAGATGTAATTCACCAAAGGCACCCCTGCTCCCGAGACCATGTGCCTTATACAGTTCCTAGGTCTGCCCGCTTTTAAAGATTTGATGGAAGAATCACCTGTGCACCTTATTACACATACGCATTTACCTAATCGGAAAAATAACAATAGACTTCCAGAGTGGGAGTAAAAGGAAGCAAAACAAAACAAAAAAAAGGTGGACAAAGGCTCCAGCTGTGCTGGTTGGACGCTGGACCCAAAATCTCAATACTTGGGTTCCGGTCTAGGCTTGTCACTTTTATGTAAGTGGTAGAAGTTGTTTTGAATTCGTGGCATTCTGACTTCATCGTTAGCATCAGATACTCCTTCCAACCAAACCAAGCATGAAATTCCAGCATGCCTGACAGAGGCACGGGAGCCACATTGACTGAAGGAAAGACTGAACACCTGTGGCCATGCTAACTGGCCTTTCCCTCTCACTCCTAAAGCGGTCTTGAGGCAGGAAATCAGGGCTTCTGGAAATCCAGTTTGGAAGCCCTGGGACTAAAGAGCGTCTGCGCTGATGACAATCTGGTGATATTGCTATGCATGGTCCTTCGAAGTCCCCTCATTGGTCACGAATACACCCACTGACTTTTCCCAGCTTGTACTAACTTACTATGTAAAAAGACATGGGTGAATGAAAGAGTCTTTCTCCCTTGAGTGGCTTCTGAGCTTTGGTGGCTTTGAGTACTGCAGAGCTTGACTGCAGGTCCCCGCTTTGCTGCTTCCATATTCCAGCCACTCGTCTTTAAGTGGCTGCTGGCTGGTATTTAGGGCAATCTGGAGGGTTAATTAGAGCCCACCGTGGCGATTTAATCCTGCATTAGGTAAAGACGCTGTACAGACTGTGGAACACTTGACTTATGCAAATATGACCTTACACAGATTGTTCTATGGAGCCCTTAATAACATTTTAGACATGGAAATTTTCACTGTGGGCAGAAACACAAAGTTCTGTGGTGTGTGGCTGATTGCTGGTAAGCTGGAGTGCTGGGCAGGCAGCAGCCACCCAAGGGGAGGGTCTTCGGACTTTGCTTCCGCGCTGCTCTGTTTTCCTGTGGATTTTTCCCAGGCGATGTATGCTATTTCAGTATTGTTTGTGTTGTTACTCCATTTGCTGCATTCTAACTGTGACTGAATAAACCAGGTAATAGCAAGGGGGTACATTAAATGAAAAAAAAATGAAAGTTTAAAGGTTCTTAAAAATGCCAAAGCTTTTATTCCATTGTATGTGGATTTTATTTGGCTGCTTCAACATTGAAAAGTATTTTCAACAAAAGTGCATGCATAAAACAGCACATAATGTTTTCTGCACATGGTGCAATGTGTAAGTCTAGGTTCTGGAGCTAGACAGACTCAGAGTTTTGTCTCCTCTTAGCTATGTGACCTTGCCAGATTGCTTGATGTCTTCTAGCTCAGTTTGTCTTCTGTAAAATGGGTGTGATGATTCTCGAGTCTCATAAGATTTTCCTAAAGATTAAATGAGATAACATATGTAAAGTGCCTAGCTTTTGGCCTGGTACTTACAAAGTCATACAACTCACAATTAAATTTCATTTTTGCAATGTTGGTAACGTTTGCATTTCATAAATAGCACCTGCTGTGATAGTACTATGGGATTATTTTTTTTTCTGAGTACTTACAAAAGCAGGATCTAGATGAAAAGTTAGCAATAATGCAGATAAAGGATGAAATTTAAAAATGTATGCCATGTACTCCAGTGATAATTCAAACAAAGAAGATAGAGAGGGAAACGATAATGCTTATAATGCAATGCTGTGGGAAGCCATGGTGGTTCAATAGATTTAAAAGTTGTGCCGGTGTTCAAAATGTAAAAGTGAGAGGTTGAGAAGGCCGGTGCAGTCATAAGAGCCACACAAATTATCCCAAAATGTTATGAATAATTATACAAAGAACGTGGTGTGGCACATAGCAAGTTTTTGTTGTGAATTAAATTGGGCTGCTTTAGGGAATGAGGTCAAAAAGAGGCAGACAATGAACTGTCAGTATTAAAGACCACATGAGCAAGTCATGTGTGACTTTTCCTAAAGGGTTCATGTGTTAGTTAAAGTGAATGCTGGCACTGGGCTATCACTTAGAAAATCCGTGTGTACTCGAAGGTCTTGGCAAGCTTGCTTATGTGTATATATTTGAGCCAAACATGCCTTGCAACACAAGGGGAGCAGCATGGCTGAAAAAGTGAGCAGATCTGGGCGTCTAGGAGGAAACCCATGACCGGGCTGAAGACCGTGCTTTTATCTTTTGAGCTCTTTGGCAATAGAATAACCATCAGTCCAAATGACTTAGTGTTGCCTGAGGCTCTCTTTCCATTGTGAGTTTATATTTTTATCTTCTTGACTTTCAGGTGCTGATAGGTTCTCCCTGATTGACTTCTTACATCCCTGTTTGGCCCACATTTACCTGGAGTACACCTGTATCCTTTTGAGAGAGACCTTCTTAGCCTTGCTAAACTGAAAGCTTCATTTATTTGCTATTTTTTTTTTCTTTTTGCCAAATCACCCATTTCTGTCTAGAAGTTGGACTGGCAGGGCCTCTGAAGTTGTGCGTTGACACTGCCGAGGATGTTTGTTCTGTAGTCTGAGAACATCCTTTGCCACAGCTCATCTTTAGGAGCAGTTTGCTTATTTCATCACGGTGAGAAAGAACATTTAACATGAGATGGGCCCTCTTGCCACATAGGTACAATGTTGCACAGCAGATCTCTAGGACTTACACGTCTTTATCCTTGCTGAGCGGCAGGTGCTCACCTTTATACCTGCTGGAACTTTATACTTGTGGAACAGTAACTCCCCGTTTCCCTTCCCTATAGTTTCTGGCAACTGCCATTTTACTTTCTGTTTCTATGAGTTTGACTGCTTTAGATTCCTCGCATAACTGGAATCACTCAGTATTCTTCCTTCTGTTCCCACAGAGACACTTGCATCTGCTGATGCTGTCTCGGATCACCTGGGATTTTAGTCTTTCAGCCTAGTACGGTGCCTGGGTTGGAGGGGGCATTCAACACGTACTCTTTGAGAGATCTTATTTAGATTCGCTGAATTAAAAGCTTTATTTGGGCTGGTGCGGTGGCTCACACCTGTAATCCCAGCACTTTGGGAGGCCAAGGCGGGTGGATCGCCTGAGATCAGGAGTTCAAGACCCGCCTGGCCAACATGGTGAAACACCATCTCTACTCAAAATACAAAAATTAGCTGGGCATGGTGGTAGGCTCCTGTAATCCCAGCTACTCGGGAGGCTGAGGCAGGAGAATTGCCTGAACCCAGAAGGTGTGGAGGTTGCAGTGAGTGGAGATTGTGCCACTGCACTACAGCCTGGGAGACAGAGTGAGAATTCATCTCAAAATAAATAAAATAAACAAATAAATAAAATAAAAGCTTTATTTTCTTTTTGCCAAATAATCAATTTTTGTACTCTTTGGATGCATGGAAGAGAAGGATTGTGGCCAAATATACATCTTTTATCAATAAAATCAATTCACCGCTTAGTACTAAAGAGTAAAAAATGACAGATGTGACAGTAATAACAACATTCATTCGTTGAGAGTTTACTGCCTGCCAGCCCTGGCTCTAGGCTTCACGTTCACTTAATCCTCACAACAATCCTGGAAGGTATGTATTAGAATCTCCATTTTGTAGACGGGTGGCAGTATTTTAAAGTTTGGAGAATAGCCAGGAAGGTCACAATGTAGTTGTAAATGAGCTCATGCATAGGAGATTATGGAATGATTTGATAACTGTTACTCTTCTTCCTTCATTGTCCCCAAGCTCTGATGGAAATAGTTGCAGACCATCACAGTCACCACCTGGGCAAGCTTTTCTTTTTCTTCTTTTTGTTGTTTTATTTCAATATCTTTTGGGGCACATGTGTTTTTTTTGTTATGTGGATGAATTATACAATGGTGAAATCTGAGATTTTAGTGCTCTCATCACCTGAGTAGTGTACATTGTACCTAATATGTAGTTTTTATCCCTAGCCCTCCTCCCACCTTCTCCTTTCCAAGCCTCTAAAGTCCATAATATCCCTCTGTCTCTGCATACTCATAGCTTAGCTCCACTTGTGAGAGCTAAGTGAGAACATATGGATTTGGGTTTTCCATTCCTGTGTTATTTCACTGAGAATTAATGGCTTCCGGCTCCATCTGAGTTGCTGCAAAAGACTTAATTTTGTTCCTTTTAAAGGCTGAGTAGTATTCCGTGGCATATCTATACCACATTTTCTTTATATACACATTAGTTGATGGGCACTTAGGTTGGTTCCACATTTTTGGGCAAGCTTTTCTTTCACAACATCGATCTATTTGGTCATTTACTTTTGGTTTCACCATTCAGGGTGACATAGGTATTTTAGGTACTCTGATTATTTTAAAGAATAAACCCCTAGACAGGTGTTTACTGAAATGAATTTAGTTTACCCAGACATATTCCTGGTTCTTAAGCATGTTTCCTTGTTCACGTTCAGTCATTTCAGTTTGGTTTACTGCTAAACTTGAAGGAATCAACTGTTCTCTTAGAGCAACAGTTTTGCTTCTTGTCTCTGAAACGATGCCCTTGAGTGCCCTGAGAGACATAAATTGCCAGCATGCATCCTGGCATCCTGGAGTGATGTTTAGAGGAGAGTGGCAAGACTGCTCTAGAGTAGTTTCCGTGGAAATGTCTTTCTCTCTGTCCCCTACTCTCTCTCTATCATGTTTTCTCTCTCTCTACATTGTATGTTGAGGAGCACCAATCCCATTAGTAATAAAAATCAATCACACTGAAAACAGTTGCGGTCAGAATAACTCTAAGGAACTATTCTTCAAAACCCACCACTGCATGTCAAACCCAACTCCATGAACAGGGCAGTAGTTTGATCCTAAAGTATTTGAATCTACTTTATGTTCTCCAGCTGTAAATAAATAAAAAGCCCCTTTCTTCCTAAATTTAAATCAGAGTTAATTTACTGAGTTAATTTAAAAAATTAACTCAAGCTAATTTGCAGTCATTAATTTCATGCAGACTTTTAGTGCTTTATAAAAATTGCCTGTGAAGAAAATTCACAGACAGATGTTCTGAGTAAGCACAGAGACATTAGGTTTTAAACAGTTGGCTTGGGCATAGGCACACCTTTTAATTACACCGAACTTACGATGGGTCAACATTTCAAGGTTTATCTGAAGTGTGTATTACCTTGAGCAGTGTCATCACACTCAGGGCAATCACTGACCTTGAAGGAAGAGAGTTAATAATGAATAGCAATTCAGCAATTGGCCATGTCACGAAATAACTGGGGGGGAGGAGGGGTGAGAGAGAGAGAGAGAGAGAGGGAGAGAGAGAGAGAAACATGAAGCTAATGATTCCTCCGGCTTTATGTTCTTTTTCCAAGGTACAATGAACATGTACTCAGCCATACACATTTTCTTTCCAACTTCTCTCCAGCTGTATTTAGGAACCCTGTCTCTGGCTGTGTCTTTTGTTTTGTGACCTAACCTGGCTCGTATGGGAATAAAACTTGCCAGCCTTTTTCCTTGTGTGTGTTAGACCCAGAGTGAGTATTGGCTGAATTGATTTTACCCTAATCTCACTAGGATTATCCTCCAGGAAGTGTGAGTGAGTTGCATCACAACTCAGAAACTCAACTCTTAAAAACTCATAATATAATTTCCCCTTTTTTTCTTTTTAAAAATTCCTCAAAATAAAACCTCTCCTTACTTTCTCTAGGATGAAGAAATCATCCTTAACGCAGATAGACAATTGTTCCACAATATTATTGTTTTTATATTCTTTTCCTCATCTTCTTTGCAATGGTACCACATTTTTTTTTAAAGCACACAATAATTTTTTTCAGCCTCACACTAGCACTGAGAAGTACTTGTTGTTAAGACTATCGGTTACAGAGCATGTTCTTACATAAACTACCCTGTCTTTGGAAAGTGAGCCCCCCAGCCTGGACTGAGTGGGGTGGGCACTGAAGGCAAAGTCGAGGCACAGATTGCCCGTTCGGCCCAGGCAAGGTCTCTTCCAGGCAGCCCCTCCATACCGTCCAGTCTCTGTCCTTCTGTCCACTGAAAAGTGCCTGTGAGAGCTCACTGAATTCCAGCCTCACCTCCCTGACAGGGCATCTGCGAAGAGAGACTTGTAAGAATTCCTGCCAAGTAAGCTGCGGAATGTAAAGTGGTATATGAATATGTAATAGCAGCCATTATCAGTTGATCCCCCTGTCTTTGGAAAGAATCATTTCATTCACTGTGGAGAGGAGGGGCAATTTGAAATGGCCTGAGGTAAGTGGCATTTCATATATTGCCAATCAAATTAACCTTGAACCTTTCTCTGCTACTTTGAATTCTTGTACTTTTTCTTCCTTCTCCATCACTGAGAATTAAGATGATGTGTATAAAACCACTTTTCTCTCTGCAATATTGCACTTCATCTCCCCTTCCCTCCCCAAGGAGGAGGGAGGAGAACAGTTCTGTGCATCAGTCAACCTGACTGAGACTTACAGTGGGGAAAAGTGAGACTCTGTCACCGAAAGCAGGAGACACAATGGTGTCTCGGCTGCAACTCAGTAGTTGCATCTCCCAAACTCCTCTTCCCTTCAGCACTGGATTTGCAAATGCAGCTTGATCTGAGTCAGGCAGCGTGAGCCTCAGATCAGAGCTGCCAAACATGCGCTTATAAAATTTTACAGGAGTGTGGATCTGGGACTCTTTTCATTTCCTGGTTCTCACACGTGGAATTTGAATCTTTGATAGAGTAGGTCCCTTTGGAGCTCCTGGCTGATTTCCTCTTTATCTGAACAGAAAGCAGCCGTTGTATAAATGTGTGCAGTAGGAGACTATTTAATCTGTGCATTTTGTAAATGAGTATTTAATAATTATGTACCTTTTCAATAAATTCGTAGGTACACTCACATACACAAAAATGCTGTGAATATATACATTTTTCTTTCTTAACTTGATCTCCCAGCTACACTAGGCAAATAAGAAATCTACCATTTTTAGACAGGCTATGTCTTACTCCTAAATAGTCATTCTGCTGGTTAGAATGACTGTTTTATTTCAGTCATGCTCTACATTTTCTAATCCCCATAATTTTACTCATGCTGTTCCCACCTGGACTGCGTATCCCTCCCGTAAACATTTCTACCATGTATGTAACCTTATTATGTAACCTGAAGACGACACAATTTTAATCTTATTCATTGTTAGTTCTTTTGTTTTATACCTGCCTTAATGGAAGTGATTTCTTTCTTTTTCAAAACCCTGACACACTTCATAGCCACTTCATGGTACTTACTACATTATATTTTGTACTACAACTATATGATTCTTGTTTTCCCGATTCTTCTAAATTTTATGATCTATGTAGGTAAGAGCCATGCTTGATATTCACGTTCTTCACACCTAGTGGCAGAAGGATTGAAAAAGGTTTACAAAAGTTTACACAAAATAAGGGAAATTAAAAATAAATGAAAAAAATAAGGCCAACAATTTTTCTTTGGTTGCTGGATGGTATCGGGAACAGTGCCCTTGAAGCAGAAGAGTAGGGTACTGTGAGTCCCCCAGGGGGAGGTGTCTCGAAGCTTCTCTAGTAAGAGGGCAGTGGAGCTCCTGGTCAGCAGCCAGCATTTCTGCAGGTGCACCCAAGCTTGGGCAGTACATTTTGTCACTTTGTGTCTATATTCCATCCAATTCATATTAATAGCTACGTCTGAGCAAATAAATATAATATACATTAAATAATACACTTTTATCTCTAGGATCTGTGCCCAGTGAGGCAGAACGAAGTGGGATATGTAAGAGAAAGTGAGTCTTGGTCTTGGTATTGGATAAAGTACCCTGGCAAGCAAGAGCCGATTCTTGTTTGGGGGATGGTTTGGGCAAATATGTAAAGGCAGCACCAGCAAGAAATTGTGGCATGTGTGGAGAGAGAGAGAGAGACATAGATAGATAGATAGATAGAGACTCTCTCTCAGCTGGATTAGAAGGGTCAAGTTGAATGTTGCCGATAACACTACACTTAGAGGTTACTCTCACCAAGACCGAGGAATATCAGAGTGAAGGAAATAGACAGAGGGTTTTCTTTAAGGTTATACATTTATTTATTATGTCATTGTTCTTTCCCTCTAAATAGTAATACACTGAAAATTACGGTGACTGTACAGTTGGTTGTTCAAACTGGAACATTTCTGCGAGTGGCTGGTGATGCCGTTATTGATGCAGGACGGCAGGCACAAGCCCGCCCTTTCCTCGGCAGCTGGGGTGCCCAGTCCCCTTCTCAGTAGTGATTGTCATGTCTGTAGAAGTGATCAGAAGACCAATGTGACAGCTGGATATTTTTTATACTGAAAATAGTTTAGGTTTATCTTTAATTGTTCACTGAAAAGGCTGTTTTGCTTTATTATTTTTTTTTAACACAGCCTTCCGGAGTCACGGCTAGTCAGTGTCTTCCTCCATATATTAGATACGGTTCCCTATAGTGTTTTCTAGATAACCACAGGATTGTCGAATTCCCTCATTGAGTGCTTATGGATTTCCTCTGCCTCTTTTTCTGTCAAGACTTCCCTCTTGACTTGTGTGGTTGCTTTTCTGTTGTCCTAGTTTGCCACACTTCCATTTTAGGGAAGTTGTATTAGGATAGGCGTTGCTTTAATCTATGTCTGTGCTGTTGATGACCTTCTTCTGCCAGTTAAAATCCAGCGGGACTCCAGGTGATGCTGATCAAACTAACCAAGACGTCAGGTGAGGGGAGAGCCTAGCTTCACTACTCATAAAACAATTCATAACAACAGTGCATTACAGTTCATTAGTTTGGTTTGGATATAAGATGTTGTTAAGAGCAGCAATTTGGATGGCAGGTATATCTAATAAAAAAAAGGTAAAGTTTTTCCCTATTCCCCCTAAAGCTTTATTCACACTGACAAAGAGAAATATAGAGTTGTTTATCTAGAAAATCCAGGCTGAAAACTTTTATCACCAAAGACTAAAATTATACTGTCTCGAATGACCTATATTGATGGCTAACATTGATTAAATTCTTTGAATTATTGCCTAAATCTTTATTTCATTTATCTAGTGTAGAAAATAATGCAGTGGTGCTCTATAATCAAATGCCTGACAGTCTGAATAACATTCCTCAAAGGGTTTCCAGTCTTTTAAAATGTTAGCCCCATTTTGGGAGCAGAGAGTGGAACAGTAGTAGTCGAAATTCTAAGGATGTACTTTGGAAATGGAAGACTATGATACTTTTTTTCTTTACTTTATTAAAATTGTGAACAGAACGACATTACCTTAACATTGGAAAGCCAGCTGGGAGTGACTGGAACTCAAGAACTCACTGTTTTTTTGTTGTCTTGGTTGCTTAGGAAAGGGGAGGGAGCCAGCTGATTTTATGTGTTATGTGTTAAGAATGCATAATCGTCCACACAGAAATAAATGTTTTACAGTATATAATAATCTGTAAATGGATACTGATTTACTATGAAAACAATTATCCCTGTACAAAATGTCTCAATAGGTTTATTATGGTTGCTTCCGATCAAGGATCAGATCTGATAGCATAAGAGGTGGGTACGATTTGTCTGCTTGGGCTCCTCCTGCCTGAATCTGAGCTCCATTGGGTACCGAACACTGATTGATAATAGATGTTCTAGAAATATGTCAAAGGCAGCAGTGAGAAGGGCTTTGACAGCCTTTCCTTTCACCAGTGGCAAAGACAAGGGCTGGCAGGAAGGATCCTTCCCTTTACGCAATTATGTCTAGGGAGCTCCAGCAAAGCGTAGTGATTTTTGTGCTTTCATTTTTAAAAGCCAAAATGCTCTGAACATTTCATGCTCAATTCATAATCTGCTTTCACATTTTCCATTACTCAGAGGAAATGGGAGGCCTGGGCTTTAGATACAAATAATCAAAAATACGCATTCACTTTTCATATGTTGTTGATGATGCTTTGTTAATATTGTACAAAGCAAATTCGAGGAGGCTCCACTAAGGACAGTGAAAATGGTCTAGGGGATGATGTCAGCTCACAGACAATGTGAAAAAGAAAAGTTTCTCTCTTCAAGTGGAAGAAAACTTGTCAAGGACTTTATTATCTGGTTAGGAACTAGTCCTCTCTTGATTTCCATGCCTCTACTTTCAATTCTGTATCAGCTTTGTACAAGGACCAACACCAAAATGATCATGTTTTAATTCCTCTTACCTAATCAGCTTGGTAAATTGGATACATTAATTATTATACCTTGGACAGTTTTCCCTTTTTGTGAAGGTTATGAAGGAATGAGACACTTTTACATGGTCTTTTGCTTCTGCAGTCACAAAGAAGTTTTTTTTTTAGATGGAGTGTTGCTCTGTTGCCCAGACTGGCATGCAGTGCCGTGATCTCAGCTCACTGCAACTCCGCCTCCCAGGTTCAAGCAATTGTCCTGCCTCAGCCTCCCAAGTAGCTGAACCTATAAGTGCATGCCACTATGTCCAGCTAATTTTTTATAGTTTTAGTAGAGACAGGGTTTCACCATGCTGGCCAGGCTGGTCTCGAACTCCTGACCTCATGATCCGCCCTCCTCGGCCTCCCAAAGTGCTGGGATTACAGGCGTGAGCCACCGCACCAAGCCAGTCACATAGAACTTTTAACTAATATCATAACAATAAACACAAATAGAATTTCAATCAAGGAAAGAAACTTTAATTTGAAATTTGGGTGCTCATTTTCTGGACAAATATTTAGCACGTTTAAAAAAAATGCACCTAGCTCCTCTGATGAGACAGTAAGAGGATATTTTTGGGACCACTTCCTGAAGGAGCTTAACTCCCAATAAGTGAGAACATTTTGCAAGTCATACATGCCACTATAATAGAGATATGAAATTTTACAAGAGAGCTACAGATTAACTTATGTGATTGTGGACACTATTTCTATCCAGGTGAGCTAGGAGTGATCCATGGAGGAGAAGACATTTAATCTGAGAGTTAAATTGTACTTAGAAGTTAGACATTTGAAAATGAGTCAGTTTATGTAATAGTTACCTATTAGCTAGTTATTATTATTGTTGGTTATCTATTGCTGCACGACAGATCACTCCCCAGCACAGTGGCTTAAAACAACAAACAGTTATTATTTTGCAGTTTCCATAGGGCAGGAACTTGGGAACAGCTTGGCTGGGGATTCTGCCCAGGACTCTCATGAGGTTGCAGTCAAGTTTTTGGCCAGTGGTCATCTGAAGGCCTGAAGGGGGCTGGAGGATCTGCTTCCAAATGACTGGCTCTCATGGCTCCTGGCAGGAGGCCTCAGTTTTTTGCTGGCTGTTGCCAACAGGGCTCCACGGCTAACCATGTGGGCCTCTTCACAGGCTTGCCTGAGTGCCCTCATGACTTGGCAGCTGGCTTCTTCCAGAGCCAGCAGTGAGAGAGAAGAAGAGAGAGAGAATGACCACAAGCACCCAAATAATACCGAGGAGGCAGCATCTGGGTTTGAGGGCGTTTTCATCACTTCTACTTCATTCTATTTGTTAGAAGTGAGCCACTAAGCCCATCCCACATTCAAGGAGAGGGCAATTAGGTCCCATCTCTCAAAAGAAGAGATATCAGAGAACTCATGAGCATGTTTCTAGAACCCTTGCAATGGAGCTGGGGAAAATAGGGGAAGAGATTCAACTCTGGAGAGGGGCTGGTCATGGCTAAGATCGACACTTGAGGTTAAGTACAGGATGTGCTGAGTGATTCAGTTTTCAGAGCTTCAGACTGAGATAATAGTAGAAAATAAGACGGGAAGCACAGAGAGAAGGAATTAGACTCTGCAGGGCAGGGCTGGGAACTGAGCAAGGCGTTTGAGCGGGGTGGAGGAAGGCATAGTCACAGTTATATTTTAGGGCTGAGTCTAGCAGCAGGAAGAATCTAGCTTCGAGAATTTGGAGAGAGCAAAAGAGGGTGCGTGTTAGGAGGCCACCGTGGTCAGCAAGGAACGGACCTGGAAAGAGAAAGCTTCAAAACGAACACTGCTCTTCTTTCCAACTCTACACGGTACAAATAGCTACAAAGATGCATACATTTTTATGTGTCTGACCCAACTGTTAATGGAATCTGCCTGCGTTTTAGATGCTGCTCCTTATGAAGCTTTTACTAGGCTGCTGAGCTGAGCTGTAGGCTTGATGCACGGCGGCAGTCCTTTCTGTGCCGCTTGAGTGCCGTTTGTCCCTTGGATGGCAATTGCACAGAATGCCCACAGGGTACATTCCTAATTGAGTCTGTCTCTTAACTGTAGGAAGAGCCCAGTGTTATTGCTCGCAAAAAAAACCATCCTAAATTGGAATTGTTCATGGCAAAATTGCCACCTTTTTTTTCTCAGTTCCCAACATCTCCATTACCGAGAATGACATTATTCTTCTACAAGCACTTAAAGTGTTCCTTTCCTCACCGTGTATATTCATGCCCTTCCATTTGCGATGTAGAGGTTTCCTGGGCTCCGTGAAGCTGTCCATTCCCACCATACTGGCAACCCAGGCCACTAAAAAGCTAGGGGCATGGCCAGAGTTAGAATTCCAACAAGGACCTCCTGACCTCCCCATTGTTTCTGTAGGAAACCTGAGAACTCCAGGCTGTAGGAAGTATTCTGTCTCTCTCCCTGAATTTATATGAATTCATGAATCTCTAAGAGTTTAGCATGTAACCATTTTCCTAATTGTGGGTTGAGCATTGGCTCATTTTCTCATCAACTTGATTAGAAGCACACAGAAACGTGCGGGCCAGTATCTCGTGCATTCTTTTAACTGCAGGTAGAGGGAGGTTTGTGCCCAATGCATTGAGGGAACTTACTAAGTTTCCAGTTGAAGAGCACCATTTAGATGAGACTGGTCCCCTTTGTTATATTATCTCATCTTCCACACAAATGTTTTATTCTTTCTCTTCGTACCTCGAAATCCCAGCTGCGGTTGAAAGCCTGGATTATGATGTATAGCACCTGGCCACTCCCCTCTTTATGTGGGCTGCCTTTTGGACCCTATGTAAAGACTAGATGAAAACTTTAAGTGGCTTTTAAGTTCCCCAACGTTCATTTGCGTCCAGTTAATGCAATCTACATGTGGATAAATTTGACTGATAATGATGTAATGTTTTGTGACTATTTACCATCCTGAATGTATTTGGTTGTTTCTCTACATTGTTAATGTTGCTCAGGAGTTAATGCAGTGTGATTCATTGCCCATTTAGCAGTGCTTCCAGTAATGGCTTGGATGGCTCTTAGGGCGTGCACCAAGCTTTAATAATGGCATGATACCCCTTTTTTAATAGTGCATTTTTGTTGCTGCTTACTGTCAGTGAAATATTCTGAAGCCCTCAGTATATCTTCCAACTCCTGGGATATCAGTAAACACAAATTGGAGGTGAAGGGATTATGACCTAGGCATACTTTTCTGCCTAGGTAATTTTACAGGTAATTTGTACAGTTTTCGGGAAACTATAAATAACAGTTGCACTCTGAGGGGATCAAAGAAGCTTCTAGCCCAAATTTTTCATTTTTTCTGAGAGAAGTTGTCTTGCAAGGATGTGGAGTGGTTTCTTAAGGGTGCAGGGCCAATTTCTAGGAGATCATCCGTGACTTATATACTAAGTTTTCTGGATCCAATGCTCTATCCAATAAAAGCACACAAAAGAACTCATTACTTCTAAAAAAAATTCCTCCACCCCTCCTCTCCCTAAATCTAACAATCTAGTATCCAAATGAAGCCAAGATAAGAAACCTATACTTGCTAATTTCTTTTTATCTTCCAAGTTATCAGCTTCCGTAGAAGTGGTAGAACAGTGTTGTCTTACTGTATTTCAAATAATGAATATCAAGGACCATTTGCTGAGTAATCTTACTCAAAAAAAATTATCGACCAGGCGCAGTGGCTCATGTCTGTAATCCCATCACTTTGGGAGGCTGAGGCAGGTTGATCACTTGAGGTCAGGAGTTTGAGACCAGCCTGGCCAACATGGTGAAACCCTGTCTCTACTAAAAATACAAAAATTACTGGGCATGGTGGAGTGCGCCTGTAATCCCAGCTACTCAGGAGGCTGAGGCACGAGAATCATTTGAACCCAGTAGGCAGATGTTGTTGCAGTGAGCTGAGATTACGTCACTGCACTCCGGGCTGGGGGACAGAGCAAGAGCCTGTCTCAAAAAAAAAAAAAAAAGAAAATTTCGAAATTAATATACAAATATACAGTGGAGTAATGAACATAAGCACTGAAATTATCAGAAACATAGGAATACGTTTCCGGTATAAACATACATGATAGGTTTTCAAAATGTAAGTATCATATTTTGGAGTAGGTTGATGCCATAACAACAATGTTTTTTAAAAAGTTAATTCTAGAGGTAGTAGAAAAATCTTTATAGGGAAGTTGGGCTTTGAGAACATTGTGGAAGGAGGAAAAAAAGGAGGCAGAAGAAAAGAAGGATGAAGATGAGGAGGGTATTTGAATGAAGCAAAGGTGGAAGACAAGTATTTCTTGATGTTCAGAGCCACAAGTGGACAGGTATGTAGTGTTATTTGGGTTATTTATAAATAATAATATAACTAAATATTATTTTGTCATGCATTAATAGAGACCATAGTGATGTAAAATTGGAATGGGCATACCTGAAAAGGTGGGAAGTAAGTTGGACGTTATACACAGAGGATTAAAAATGGCTGTACTGGCTGATAGCTGAGGATGGAGACTCCTGAAATAGAAACTAATAAGTTTGACCATTCTTGTTTAAGAAGGGGCAATCAGATGCTCTAGGAGTGGAAATTCTTGTAGGCTAGAGGGATATGAGTTACACAGTACCAGAGGCAAGAAAAGACTGTCCCAGTGTGATGAAGAGACACCATGGACTTGAAGTCAGAAAAGTCAAATATTGCTGAAATCATGGTTTAAATAGTTTGTCAAGGAGTGTCAAGATCTGCGTATCCGCATTTACCTCTCTAGTGCCTAAAAGAGTGCTGGCACATAGTAAGTGCTCAATAAATATTTAGAGACAACTTAAACTAGGCATTTGTGGCAGCATCAGGAAGAGTCAGAGAAATCAGATACTATTATGGAGGAGGGAGAGTAAAGTTTTCAAATAAGAACAAATACAATGTCAAAGAAGAGTTTTCATTTGAATTTTGCCAAGATGACATATTTAACTGTATTTCCCCAGGTTTTGGAGGGCAATGGCATTGGAGCCTGAATAGAAAACATCTGGAGATTTGGGGCGTGCCCTCAGGCAGTCATGTTTCCTTTTAGTGTTGGTTCTGGAACTCATTAGATACTTTGACATTTTTGTGCTTCAGCAGTGTTAGAGCCAAAGACCTTGAAGTCCTCTGAAGATTCATTTCCTATGATGCAGCAACCTCTAGCATAGTGTTCACATTCCAAGAAGTGCTTAATATTTAACATGCTCTGACTTCCTTAATCACCTTTCAATATCAGAATCCTGAGCTTTATCAGATAAGCCTTTTTAGCCCACGGCAGGTGATATTGTTTCATCCAATCACAAGGCGTTCATCTCGGATGATGTTGTCTTCAGTGCTGATTCAGGATCTTTCACCAAATTCACATGTCCTGTCCTTTGCCCAGGAAGGAAGTTAGAGAAAAGCTGCAAGGTGAATACTGATTTACTATCTTATCCTGAAATTCTGAGATTCGGTCTCTGATAGAGTGGAAGTGGGTCATGTTCTGTGGTTAGCTACATAACATTAGGATGTGGCTTTTTGTAGATATTTTTAGCCTCCTTAAAAAACCTCATGAAATGCTTTAAAAAATGTTTTAAGTAATGTGCAAAACATATATCACCACTCTATCCTTGATTCTGAGCTTATTACTGAATATGTCCGCTGGGGTGGAGTAGAGGAGGGGGTCGGGAATGGTGTAGAGCTTGATTTCTGTTGTTCACATTATTGAGTAAAATTGTGCCATTAACATTTTGTCATGTTCATTTTTATGCAACTGCATTAATACAGAAGCATTAAAATGTGTTTGTCAAGTTGTCTATGTCAGCATGTTCTGATTCATCTCTGGAAAAAGAGAGAGACTTTAAAAAAGAGCTTCTTAGAGAAGAAGCTTAGGATATGAAAGTTTCCGGGACCAGTCTGTAGTTTTTGCTATATTTTATGGAGATTCTATGGGTTTTTTTGATCCAGGAACTCATATTCTTGCTACAGCTCATTTGATTACCGGGACGGTCAGGTGTTGCTTATTACTGATTACCGGGACGGTCAGGTGTTGCTTATTAAGTCTTGAGTGGGTTGGTTTCCCTGACATAAGCAGTCAAGAATACCCACAGGTATCACTTCCTCTACTGCAGTAAGTTTTGAACTGATCAGTGACCTAGCTACATAAAGAAAACCATGTTGCATTAGCAACAAACCATGTCATCCAGTGTCTTACTGGGATTGGTCTATCATGCGAGTATGGTTAACAGCACTGTATGACATGTTTACATGATCATAGTACTCTTACAGATGCCATCTAAGTTAATGTTGATGGAGTCACTGCAGTGAGCAGTGAGGTCTCTCCACTCAAAGCATCTATGCTTGTTAAATTTCACTAATGAAAAATTTCAGATCACTGATCAGTTTTTATTTGTAAATAAAACGTGAATTATATCTGATGCATGCAAAATGACAATCATGATAATTAGTGTGTTTTATTGCTATTGTACATATATAGGAAAGTTGGCAGTTCTCTAATTTATCTATTCCATCACTTCAAGTCTTTAAATTCCAGCTTACACCAAGCTAGGTTACACTGACCCTGATCCTGCTAACAAATAGTTATCTGGTTTTGTCCCCAAATGGAGGTTTTGCTGGATCAGAGCCCTGGTTCATTGTTTAGGCCTAGCCCAACAGAGACAATCATAGTTTACACCCTCAATAGGGACTTCGGCTTACCTGCCTTCAGGAGAAATAGCCTCTGATTTTCCAGGGCAGAAGTTCACCTTCAATCAAGGGGCAAAAGCTAGATTAGGGAAGGTCAGGCAGTTTAGTCTTTCTGTGCTGAAAGATTGGACCTTCCCTAGTCCAGTTCAGAATTCTTTAGTGAAATTTAACATGCATAGATGTTTTGAGTGGAGAGATCTCACTGCTCACTACAGTGACTCCATCAACATTAAATTATATAGTATTTACGAGAGCACTATGATCATGTGCATTCATCACTGTGGACAATGACTGAGCGTGATGTTGACAGGATCCTGCAGTAGCAGCAGCTTCCCTGGCCCACAGAAACCTTGCCTTGGATCTCTGGTGTATAAGTCACAGCACAGAGCATTACTTATCAGGAAACCATATTGTCAAGCCCATTCTTAGCTAGATTTATATTTCCCTGGCAAGGCTAGAACCGAATCAACTTCCAGAGATTGGAAGGATATGTTTTTTGTTTTTTGTAACTTTTATTTTAGGTTTAGGGGTACGTGTGCAGGTTTGTTGTATAGGTAAACTCTTATCATGAGGGTTTGTTTGTTATGCAGATTATTTCATTGCCCAGGTACTAAGCCTAGTACCCAATAGTTATTTTTTTCTGATCCTCTCCCTCCTGCTAGCTTCTATCCTCTACCCTCCAATAGGCCCCATTGTGTGTTGTTCCCCTCAATGAGTCCATGTGTTTTCATCATACTTTTAAGTGAGAACATGAAGTATTTGGTTTTCTGTTTCTGCATTAGTTTGCGAAGGATAATGGCCTCCAGCTCTATTTGTATTTCTGCAAAGAAAATGAACTCATTCTTTTTCATGGCTGCATAGTATTCCTTGGTGTATATGTACCACATTTTCTTTATCCAATCTGCCATTGATGGGCATTTTTTAATACTGAGAAAACTTTGGGAAAATGTCCAAGAACAAGTAAATTTCCTTTGCACATATTCAATATTTAAGTATTAATTTTGCCATGAAAAGTCTCATAAGGTTGTATAAAAGATTGTAAGAGGCTTTGAAATTTAGTGGGTAACTTGATCTACTCATCCATTTGAGTTTCTCTGCTTGTATTTGCCTTCGACTAAGTGTATTAGCCTGTTCTCACACTGCTATAAAGAACTGCCTGGGACTGTGTAATTTATAAAGGAAAGAGGTTTAATTGACTCACAGTTGTGCAGGGCAGGGGAAGCCTGAGGAATCTTACAATCATGTCAGAAGGGGAAGCAAATAAAACTTTCTTCACTTGGCAGGAAGGAGAAGAATGAGAGATGAGTGAAGGGAGAAACCCCTTATAAAACCATCATATATTGTGGGAACTTACTGTCATGAGAATAGCATGGGGGAAACTGCCTCCATGATTCAGTTACCTCCCACCACATGTGGCGGTTATGGGAACTACAATTCAAAATGAGATTTGAGTGGGGACACAGCCAAACCATATCATTCCGTCTGTGGCCTCTCCCAAATTTCATGTCCTCACATTTCAAAACACAACCGTGCCTTTCCAATGGTTCCCCGCAGTCTTAGCTCATTCTAGCATTAACCCAAAGTCTAAGTCCAAAATCTTACCTGAGACAAGGCAAGTCCCTTCTGCCTATGAGACTGTAAAATCAAAAGCAACTTAGTCACTTCCTGGACACAATGTTGGTACAAGCATTAGGTAAATGCACCCTTTACAAATGGCAGAAATTGGCCAAAACAAGGGCTACAGGCCTCATGAAAATCCAAAATCCAATCAAGTAGTCATTAAACCTTGAAGTTCCAAAATGATCTCCTTTGACTCCATGACTCACATCCAGGTCACACTGATGCAAGAAGTGGGCTCCCATAACCTTGGGCAGCTCTGCCTCTGTGGCTTTGCAGGGTACAGCCTCTCTCCTGGCTGCTTTCATTGACTGGTATTGAGTGTCTGGCTTTTCCAGGTGCATGGTGCAAGCTGTTGATGGTTCTAGCATTCTAGTGTCTGGAGGACAGTGGCCCTCCTCTCACAACTCCACTGGGCAGTGCCCCATTGGGAACTCTGTGTGGGGGCTCCGATCCTACATTTCTTTTCCACACTGTCCTAGCAGAGATTCTCCATGAGGGCTCTTGCCCCTACAGCAGACTTCTTCCTGGACATCCAGGCGTTTCCATACATCATCTGAAATCTAGGCAGATGTTCTCAAACCTCAATTCTTGACTTCCATGCACCTGCAGGACCAACACCATGTGGAAGCTGCCAAGGCTTGAGGTTTGCACCCTCTGAAGCAACAGCCTGAGCTCTACATAGGCCCCTTTTAGCTATGGCTGGGGCTGAAGCAGCTGGGATTCAGGGCACCATGTCCCAAGATTACACATATTCTCAAAGCTGCACAGAGCAGGAACAGGATCTGGGTCTGGCTCAGGAAACCATTTTTCCCTCCTAGGTCTCCAGTCTTGTGATGGGAAGGGATGCTGTGAAGGTCTCTGACATGCTCTAGAGACATTTATCTCATTGTCTTGGTGATTAACATTTGGCTCATCATTACCTATGCAAATTTATGCAGCCAGCTTGAATTTCTTCCCAGAAAATAGATTTTTCTTCTATACTGCATCAGCTGCAAAATTTCCTAATGTGTTTGCTCTGTCACCTCTTGAATGCTTTGCTGCTTAGAAATTTCTTCCACCAGATACTCTAAATCACCTCTTTCAAGATTAACATTCCACAGATCTCTAGGGCAGGGGCAAAAAGCCACAGGTCTCTTTGTTAAAGCATAGCAAGCATGACCTTTACTCCAGTTTCCAAAAGTTTCTCATCTCCATCTGAGACCACATCAGCCTGGATTCCATTGTCCATATTACTATCAGCATTTTGTTCAAAGCCATTTAACTGAGTCTCCAGAAAGTTTCTTGCTTTCTGACATCTTCCTGTCTTCTGAGCCCTTCAAATCTCAAGGAAGCTTCCAAATTTCCCACATTTTCTTGTCTTCTTCTGAGCCCTGCACACTGTTACAACCTCTGCCTGTTACCCAGTTCCAAAGTTGCTTCCACATTTTCAGATATCCTTATAGCAGCACCCCACTTCTGTGGTACCAATTTACTGTATTAGTCCATTCCATGCTGCTATGAAGAACTGCCCAAAGCTGGGCAATTTATAAGGGAAAGAGGTTTAATTTACTCACAGTTCCACAGGGCTGGGGAGGCCTCAGGAAGCTTACAATCATGGTGGAAGGAAAAGCAAACATGCTCTTCACATGATGGCAGGAGGAGAAGCATGAGAGGAGATGAGCAAAGGGGTAGCCCCTTATAAAATAAAGGGCTGACGTTGAGGCAGCAATTAAGAGCCTACTAACCAAAAAAAGCCCAGGTCCAGATGGGCTCACAGCCGAATTCTTCCAGACATACAAAGAGGAGCTGGTACCACTCCTTCTGAAGCTAATCCAAACAATCCAAAAAGAGGGAATCCTTCCCAAATCATTTTATGAGACCAACATCATCCTGATACCAAAACCTGACAGAGACTCAACAAAAAAAGAAAACTACAGGCCAATATCCATGATGAACATAGATGCAAAAATCTTCAATAAAATACTGGCAAACCGATTGCAACAGCACATCAAAAAGCTTATCCCTCATGATCAAGTAGGCTTCTTCCTGGGGATGCAAGGCTGGTTCAACATACACAAGTCTATAAACATAATTCACCACATAAACAGAACCAAAGACAAAAACCACATGATTATCTCAACAGATGCAGAGAAGGCCTTCAACAAAATTCAACAGCTCTTTATGCTAAAAACTCTCAATAAAATAGGTATCTATGGAATGTATCTCAAAATAATAAAAGCTATTTATGACAAACCCAGAGACAATATCATACTGAATGGGCAAAAACTGGAAGCATCCCTTTAAAATCTGGCACTAGACAAGTTGCCCGCTTTCACCACTCCTATTCAATATAGTATTGGCAGTTCTAGCCAGAGTAATCAGGCAAGAAAAAGAAATAAAAAGTATTCAATTAGGAAAGGAGGAAGTCAAATTGTCTCTATTTGCAGATGACATGATTGTATATTTAGAAGACCCAATCATCTCAGCCCCAAATCTCCTGACACTGATAAGCAACTTCAGCAAAGTTTCACGATACAAAATCAATGTGCAGAAATCACAAACTTTCCTATACACCAATAACAGACTTGAAAAGAGCCAAATCAAGGACAAACTGCCATTCACAATTGCTACAAAGAGAATAAAATACCTAGGAACACAACTAACAAAGGATGTAAAAGACCTCTTCAAAGAGAACTACAAACCACCTCTCAAGGAAATAAAAGAGGATGCAAACAGATGGAAAAACATTCCATGCTCATGATTAGGAAGAATCAATATTGTGAAAATGGGCATACTGCCCAAAGTAATTTATATATTCAGCACTATTCCCATCAAGCTACTTATGACCCTCTTCACAGAACTGGAAAAAACCACCTTGAACTTCATATGGAACCAGAGAGTCCACATAGCCAAGACAATTCTAAGCAAAAAGAACAAAGCTGGAGGCATCACAGTACCTGACTTCAAACTATACTACAAGACTACAGTAATCAAAACGGCATGGTACTTGTACCAAAACAGAGACATAGACCAGTGGAACAGAACAGAGGTCTCAGAGGCAATGTCACATATCTACAACCATCTGATCTTTGACAAACCTGACAAAAACAAGCAAGGGATTCCCTGTTTAATCAATGGTTTTGGGAAAACTGGCTAGTCATGTGCAGAAAGCAGAAACTGGACCTCTTCCTGACACCTTACACTAAAATTAACTCCAGGTGGATTTAAGGCTTAAACATAAGGCCTAACACCATAAAAACCCTAGAAGAAAACCTAGGCAAAACCACCCAGGACATAGGGATAGGCAAGGACTTCATGGCTGAAACACCAAAATCATTTGCAACAAAAGCCAAAATAGACGAATGGGATGTAATTAAACTTCAGCACTTCTGCACAGCAAAAGAAACAATCATTGAAGTGAACTGGCAACCAACGAATGGGAAAAATTTTTTGCAATCTACCCATCTGACAAAGGGCTAATATCCAGAAGCTGCAAAGAATTAAAACAGATTTACAAGAAAAAAAAAAAACCCATTCAAAAGTGGCTGAAGGACATAAACAGACACTTTTCAAAAGAAGACATTTATGAGGTAAACAAACATGAAAAAATATGCTCATCACTGGTCACTAGAGAAATGCAAATCAAAACCATATTGAGATACTATCTCATGCCAGTTAGAATGGCGATCATTAAAAAATCTGGAGACAACTGATGCTGGAGAGGATATGGAGAAATAGGAACACTTTTACACTGTTGGTGGGAGTGTAAATTAGTTCAACCATTGTGGAAGACAATGTGGCGATTCCTCAAGGACCTAGAAATAGAAATTCCATTTGATCCAGCAATCCCATTACTGGGTATATATCCAAAGGATTATAAATCTTTCTATTATAAAGACACATGCACACGTATGTTCATTGAGGCCCTGTTTACAATAGCAAAGACCTGTAATCAACTCAAATGCCCATCGATGATAGACTGGACAAGGAAAATGTCATACATATACAGCCATAAAAAATGATGAGTTTGTGTCCTTTGTAGGGACATGGACGAATCTGGAAACCATAATTCTCAGCAATATGACACAAGAACAGAAAATCAAACACTGCATGTTCTCTCTCATAGGCAGGTATTGAACAATGAGAACACATGGACATAGGGAAGGGAGCATGATACGCTGGGGTCTGTTGTGGGCAGAATAGGGGAGGGACAGCAGGGGGTAGGGAGGTTGGGGAGGGATAACATGGGGATAAATGCCTGATATAGGTGATAGGGGGTTGGAGGCAGCAAACCACATTGCCATGTATGTAGCTATGCAACAATCCTGCATGTTTTGCGCATGTACCCCACAACCTAAAGTGCAATAATAAAAAAAAAAATCCTTGGAGAAAAAATAAATAAATAAAATAAAATCACCAGATCTCATGAAAACTTACTATCATGAGAATAGCATAGGGGAAACTTCCCTCATGATTCAATTACCACCCACCAGGTTCCTCCCACCACACATGGGGATTATGGGAACTACAAGTCAAGATGAGATTTGAGTGGGGACACAGCCAAATCATATCACTAAGATTCTTCACAAACCTATGGAGATGAAAGTTACCTTTTAGAAACTGATAAAGATGCAGCTAAAATTCCTTTTCTAAGAAATACAAGTTTTGTTCAGTGTAATTAATTATTTAATTAATAATTATCCCTGTGAATATTGGCAGTTTTGCACTGTTTTTTTTCCTTATTTTCTTTCCCTTTTTTTTTTTTTT
>NW_016107329.1:1546951-1557242 GCF_001604975.1 Cebus imitator
TTAGTAGTTTTTGTTTGTTTTTGTTTTAGAGACATGGTCTCTGTCACCTAGGGTGGGATACAGTGGTGCTCATAGCTCACTGTAGTCTCAGACACTTGGGCTCAAGTGAACCTCCTGCCTTAGCCTCTTGAGTAGCTAGGACTACAGGCACCTAAAAACATGCCTAGCTAATTTTATTTTTATTGTAGAGATTGGGTCTTGTGATGTTACCCAATCTGGTCTTGAACTCCTAGCCTCAAGCAATCCCCCGAGGTTGGCCTCTCCAAGTGCTGGGATTATAGGTATGAGAGTCACCGACACCAAGCTAAGTTTTACATTTTTTTATAAATTCATTTAAGAATTTCTCATTTGACTGAATATATATCTGGTTTCTTATAATTCAGTCACATGAATTCTTTATATACTCTGGATAAGAGTTCTTTGCATATATATGATTTTCAGGATATGCTAGTCTGTGGCCTATCATTACACTTTCTTAATGATGTCATATTAAATGCAAATAATTTTAATTTTGGTGAAGTCTATTTTACATTTTTTGGTGTCATATCTAAGAACTCTTTGCCTAACTGAAAGTCATGAAGATTTTATTCTATTTTTAAAAATGTTTTCTAATTTTAGCCCTTATGTGTAGGTCTGTGATTCATTTTGAGTGAATTTTTGTGTATGGTGTGAGGTAGTGATCTAAACTTACCACATGACACATGGATATCTAATTTTCCCAGCACTATTGTTGAAAAGACTATCAATTTCCCATTGAATTGGCATGGCATCTTTGTCAAAAATCAATTGACCATAAATATAAGGATCTATCTCTTGACTCTCACTTCTATTCCATTGATCTATCAGCATATGCTGATATGCTAATATCAGATAACTTTAGATAGATGTATTTGTATGTTAGTCTTTAGCCAAGATAGATATTACCAATTAGTAACTGTTTCTAAGATTTGTGGCATTGTCTACCTTGAATATGCACTAAAGAGATTTTGCAGTTTTGTTTTTCTTTTTAATAGCAAAAAGAAGCTCTTTAAGCGTTCCTTCCTCGTATACTTACTCTCTCTGGCATTTTCTTAATTTCCTATTCAACATATGCATACATATATTTTAAAAGAAAAGAAATAAAATAGACATTTACCATCGGAAAACATTTTGATTCAGGTTATGTGAAATGACAAGGGGTTGATTCAGCAGTTGGGGCTGCCTGAACCAGCTTAAACATCTGATATTTTGGGAGGTCTTAGGTGATTGAAGATTGAGATTAAAATCTCTGATATCGCTGTTTTCTTTTTAAATTTATAATTTTTTTCAGTGTACTTATATTTTCCCTCAAGTTTTGAATTCTTCCCTTAAGGCAAATTCCCAGAATTTGAAATGCCAAATTCAAGAAGGATAGCATTTCATTATGTCAAAGTGATAAAACAAACATTTGTTTTTCTGACTCAAGGGAGCCAACATACACTATATTATAAAAAGTAAAGGAATAGCTATGGGATATTGAAAAGTGTAATGCAATGGATGTTGTATATCTTAATTACATTATATGTAAAATATAATATATGATCATAATATAATGAAATTGATGTAATATACATTTTAGTGCCTTAATATTTACTTTTACATTGCTTTATAAACCAAAGCACATCCTTTTAAGTGGAATGGGTTTTAGTTGATAAAATCCATTAAGGCTTCAAGTTGTTCCACCAACTTTTTGTAATTGTCTTTCTCATTAATTCATTCAACTACATTTCATTAGGTAGAGACTGTGTTTTGGGTACATTTCAAGAGGCTACAGCTATGAATACAGCTAAGACTCTGCCCTCATGGAACTAACATCCTAGCAGGGAAGGCAGATAACGGTGACAATTATATGTAAAATAGTGATAATGACTATGAGAATATCCAAAGCAAGGTAAGTCAGAGAGTGTAATGAAATAGAGGTTGCAAGTGGATACTTAAAAGAGAGTTACTAGATAAGCCATTCTTAGGGAGGATTTGAGAGGAGACTTAGATGAATTGAGAGTGAGATGGGTGAATATCTGGGAGAATAATATTGCAGTTAATGTAAGCAAGTAGTTGGATATGAGAGACAGAAATTTCTAGGCAGTTGTGGATCACATACGTCTTTGTAGTAGGTCATGGTCAAGAGTGTGAATTTTATTCTGAGAAAATAGAAAGCCACAGAGGATTTGGTGAGCTAAAGAATGACACAATCTTACTTGTGCTTTTAATAATTTCTCTCGGACTGGGTGTGGTAGCTCATGACTGTAATCCCAACACTTTGGGAGGCCAAGGCAGGTGGGTCACTTGAGGGCAGGAGTTGGAGACCAGCCTGGCCAACATCATGAAATGTTGTCTTTACTAAAAATAAAAAAAAGATAATTAGCCTATCTTGGTGGTGTGCACCTGTAATCCCAGTTACTTGGGAGGCTGTTGCAGGACAATCACTTGAACCCAGGAGGTGGAGATCTTGGGTTCAAGTGATCTGAGATCATGTCGCTGCACTCCAACCTGGGTAATAGAGTGAGACTCTGTCTCAAAAACAAAAAAGATTTTCTGGGAACTATGTATAACTTTCTAAAGGTGGACAAGAATGGGAGCAAGAAGTATAGTTAGGAGGCTACTTATTATAATTCACATTCTGGGTGAGAGGAGTTGGTATCTTGAACTAGGATGGTAGGGGCAGAAGTGACAAGAAAAGGTTGGATTTTGGTTAGATATTGTCTTCGTCAGGCTGTTATAACAAAAATATTGTACACTTAGTGGTTTATAAGCAACAGAAATTTATTTCATACAGTTCTGGAGGCTGGGAAGTCTAACATCAAGGCACCAGCAGACTCTATCTGTGATGAGGGTCCACTTCCTCATAAGCAGCTGTCTTATTCTAACCTGACATGGCAGAGGAAGTCAGGAGTCACTCTCTAGCTTCTTTTATAAGGCACTGATCCCACTCATGAGGGTATCTTTCCAATAACCTAATAATCTTTCCATGCCCCCACCTTCTAATTTTGCCATCTTGGAGTTTAGGATTTCAACATATGAATTTTGTGGAGAACAAACATTCAGACCATAGCAGCTTTTGAAAGAAGAGCCAACAGGATTTGCTGGAGTTTTGAATATGGGGTGTGAGGATAGGATAGTAGCCTTTTGGCCTAAGCAACTGTGGGCATGTTGACACTATGTACTGAGATGTGAAAGATGGAGGAGCATATTTGGGGCAAAGGTGAAGAGGTGAGGAGCTTTGTTGTGAATATGTACCATTGGAGACCCTTTTCTCATCCTGCTGATGAGAAAATCCAGTACAGTAATGTTCTCAGGAGAAGCCAGTATTTTGTCTCTAGAGCTTTCGTAGAATTACTCAATGGTAAAATTCTATCCTTAACCAATTGTTTATCCTGGATAAACCCCAATATGTAGTTTATCCTATTTTAAAAATTAGTACACATTTTATTCTCTAAAATTGCAGGCTCATTTGTTTATTGGACATGACTTTTATTTACTTTTCCTCAGGGTTTGATTTTGTAGGTTTTGGACTAAACTTCATGAACTGCATAAATATAAATCCATAGTTATTTTCAAACATGCTAAGGAATCCCGTTTGATAGAAATGCATATTTTTGGCATTAAAAAAGAATGCTTTCTGGTGATTTTTGTATTAGTTTCTTAAAGAGCATATGCTACTTTTCCCTCAAGATTTAAAAAATTGTGATAAGATATACATGATGTAATATTTATCATTTTAACCTTTCACAATTGTACAATTCAGTGGAATTAAATACAGTCATAGTGTTGGCTAACCAACTGTCTATATCCAAAACTTTTTCATCATTCTCATTCAAAACTCTGTACACATTAAGTAATATTTCTCCTTTTTCCCCATCCCCTGGCCCCTGGTAACATTTATTCTACTTTCTTTTTATTATTTTTTATCAAAAAATTTTCATTTATAATCACACGTAATTACATATGTTTATGGGGGTACAGTGTGAGGTATTAATATAGGCACACATTGTATAATAATCAAATCAGGATAGTGAGTATGTAAGTCATCTCAAACCTGTATCATTTCTTTGTGGTAATAGCTTTTGATATCCTCTTTCCTAGCTGTCTTGAAATACACGATATATTGTTGTTGGCTATAGGCATCCTACTGTGTAATAGAACACTAGGACTTATTCTTCCTTATTTTAAACTCATTTTTTAGCCATTGAACAACTCCCCTCATTATTTCCTCCCCACTTTTTTCCCCAGCCTCTGGTAATCGCTGTTCTGTTCTCCATGACTATGAAATCTACTTTTTAAGATTCCGCATGAATTAGATCATGGGGTATTTCTCTTTCTATGTCTGGTTGTTTTACTTAATACTATGTCCTGTCCTCCGGGTTCATTCATATTGCCACAAATGACAGGATTTCATTCTTTTTATAGCCAAATAGTATTCCATTGTTTATGTCTACCACACCACATTTTCCGTATCTATTCGTCAGTTGATGGACACTTAGGTTGATTCCATCTCTTGGCTGTTGTAAGTACGTAGTGCTACAGTAGGACTGTAGATATCTTTTCAATATATCAATTACTTTGGATTTAAATTTATTTGGCTATATATCCACTAGCAGAATTGCTGGAGTACATGGTAGGCAGCTCTATATTTAACTTTTTAAGGCATCTCCATATTGTTTTCTATCATGGCTGTGCTAATTTACGTTCCCACCAACAGTGTGTACGAGTTCCCCAGAATCTGTTGTTTTAGTTGTTGTTTTGATGATATAAGTATATACCACTTTTGAGTGAGCTGGATAACTTTGAAGACAGAAAGCTGTGCAAGGTGTTAAGCTTGTATTATCTTGAACTGAGAGTGCCCAAAAAAGAAAGATAATGACCATAATTATTGCTAGAAAGGCTACATAACAATATTCTAAAACCAGAGTTACTATTCTGGGTACACATTCTTCAATATTTAATTGGTTCTCAAAAAATAAGTATTTCATCTATTAAAATGTTCACTTTATACCTTATATTAATCTGTTTTTGCATTGCTATAAAGAACTACCTGAGACTGGGTAATTTATAAAGAAAACAGGTTTAATTGGCTCATGGTTCTGCAGGCTGTACAGTCTTCTTCTGGAGAGAGGCCTCAGGCAACTTATAATCATGGCACAAGGTGAAGGGGAAGCAGGCATATCTTCATATGCCCAGCAGGAGAAAGGGAGAGAGAAAAGGGGGAAATGCTACACACTTTCAAACAAGCAGATCTCATGAGAACTCATTCACTGTCACGGGAACAGCAAAGGGGAAATCCACCCACATTATTCAATCACCTCCCACCAGATCCCTCCCCCAACACTGGGGATTACAATTCAATATGAAATTTGAATGGGAACACAGAGCCAAGCCACATCATCCCACTTCAGCCCCTCCAAAATCTCATGTCCTTCTCATATTTCAAAACACATTCATGCCTCCCAAAAGTCCCCTAAAGTCTTAATTCATTCTAGCATTAACTCAAAAGTCCAAGTTCAGTCTCATCTGAGAAGAGGCATGTCCCTTCTCCCTATGAGCCTGTAATATTAAAAACAAGTTAGTTACTTCCAAGATACACTAAGGGTATGGGCATTAGGTAAATGCTCCCATTCCAAAAGAGAGAAATTGGCCAAGACGAAGGGGCTACAGGCCCCATGCAAGTCTAAAACTCAGCAGCGCAGTCATTAAATCTTAAAGGTTCAAAATAGTCTCCTTGGATTCCATGTCTCACATCTGGGCCACACTAGTGCAAGGGGTGGGCTTGCTAGGCCTTGGGCAGGTCTGACCTGTGGCTCTGTGTGATTCAGCTCCCATGGCTTCTCTCAAGGGCTGGTGTTGAGTGCCTGCAGCTTTTTCAGGTGAATGGTGCAAGATGTTGCTGGATCTACCATTCCAGGGTCTGGGGGATGGTGGCTGTCTTCTCATAGCTCCACTAGGCAGTTCCCCAGTGGGACTTTGCATAGGGGCTCCAACCCCACATTTCCCCTCTGTACAGCCCTAGTAGAGGTTATCCATGAGGGCTCTACCCCTGCAGCAGGCTTTTCCTGGACATACAGGTATTTCTATACATCCTTTGAAATCTAGGTGGACACTCCCAAACTTCAACTCTTGCCCTCTGTGTGTATGCAGGCTTAACACCACATGGATACTTTGGCAGTTTCTGACTTGCACTCTCTGGAACAGTGGTCAGAGACTTACCTGGGACCCTTTTAGCCACTGGGGTGGCTGGAACACAGGGCACCATGTCCCAAGGCTGGACAAAGCAACTGGGCCCTGGACCTGGCTCATGAAACCATTTTTCCCTCCCAGGCCTCCAGGCCTATAATGGGAGGGGCTGTCACAATGATCTCTGAAATGCCTTGAAGGCATTTTTTCCCATTTTCTTGGCTATTAACACTTAGCTCCTCTTTATGCAAATTTCTGCAGCAGGTGTGAATTCCTCCCCAGAAAATGATTTTGTTCTTTTCTACCACATGGTCAGGTTGTAAATTTTTTGAACTTTTATTCTCTGCTTCTCTTTTAAATGAATTCCAATTTCAGACCATCTCTTTATGAATACATATGAGTGTACACTGTTAGAATCAGCCAGGCTTAAATCTTCTCTCATGTTCAAAGTTCAATATATCTCTAGAACAGGGGCACAGCGCCAGCAGTCTCTTTGCGAAAGCATAGAAATAGTGACCTTTACTCCAGTTCCCGATAAATTTCTCATCTCCATCTGAGACCTCAGCCTGGACTTCACGGTCCATATCACTATCAGCATTTCAGTCACAATCATTCAACAAGTCTCTAGGAAGTTTCAAATCTTTCCTTATCTTCCTGTCTTCTTCTGAGCCCTCCAAATTGTTCCAATGTCTGCCCATTACCCAGTTCCAAAGCTGCTTCCACATTTTAAGGTGTTTTTATAGTAATGTCTCACTTCTCTGGTACAAATTTTCTGTATTAGTCCATTCTTACATTGCTGTAAAGAACAACCTGAGACTGGGTAATTTACATAAAAAAGATGTTTAATCGACTAATGTTTCTGTGGGTTGTACAGGCTTCTGCTTCTGAAGAGGCCTCAGGAAACTTACAATCATGAAGGAGAGGCAGGCACATATTTACATGCCTGGCAGGAGAAAGAGAGAGAGCAAAAGGGGAAGTGCTACACACTTTCTAACAAGCAGATCCCCTGATAACTCACTAACATGAAAACAGCAAGGGGAAAATCTGCCCCTATTATTCAGTCACCTCCCACTAGGTCCCTCCTTCGACATTGGGGATTACAGTTTAACATGAGATTTGGGTGGGGACACAGCAGCAAACCATATCATAGCTTGTTTAAGAAGGTGCGTAGTATTGCTTCTAATGAAGGTGTTATATGGGTGCATTATTAACATTTTCTTTGAGTAGGGTAGTTATATTTACATCCACTTTAAAAGACTAGGCTTTTGTGAACATGAGCAGAGGAGTAGAACTCTGGGTTCTTGGGTGTTTATTTGATTTATGATTCACACTACTTTAAGGAGACTCTTGGTGTCACCTACAGTTATGCCTGTGCTTATCTTCTTAGTGAGAAGACATGTTTTATTGTCAAGCATGAATACTTGATAAGCTAGAAGAACTATAAATTTTACCCCTAGCATGATTGTTAAGGCACATAGGTTTATGTCTAATGAACAACACAGACTATCTAAATATAGTTGTCATGTAATTTTTTTTTGAGACAGAGTTTTACTCTTTCTCCCAGGCTGGAGTGCAGTGGCATGATCACAGCTCACTGCAGCTTTGACCTCCTGGGCTCCAGCAATCCTCCTGCCTCAGCCTCCTGAGTAGTTGGGACTACAGGTACATGCCACTTCACACAAATCATGTTTTTCATTTTTAGTAGACATGAGGTCTTATTATGTTGTTCAGACTGGTCTTGAACTCCTGAGCTCAAGTGATCCTCCTGCCTTGGCCTCCCAAAGTGCTGAGATTACCGGTGCGAGCCACTGTACTTGGCTCTTTCTTAGAAATTCAGTTGGGGGGGATTTTTGAAGACTATGCAGTTCAGTTCATTGGTTCCTTCTGATATTCTAAAATCCACCAGGTTAAGTCACATTAGCAGAGAACTGGGTGCCCAAACCTCCTAGCAGTGTGTCTCTGCCAAACTGCTCACTACAATTTTCACATGATAATCTTAGCCCATATTGATGGCTAATATACAGTAGAACCATTTGAAACTTACAGTTATGTCAGCTGAAAGGATGTAGTTGAAAATCTTGTTTAATATAACACAAAACCTATTCCATGTCCCCTATGTTTTTTCCAGCTCCCCATAGCCATAATTGTTCCCTAATTTCTCAGGAGATGGAACAGATCCCTAGGCTATAATCTGCCTTCATCCAAATCTGCAGTTCCCTGACTCTATTAATTAAGAACTTATTTTTCCTCAGAGATTCTCTCTTCTGTTATTTATTGATGTGGATTTTCCCTTTCATTTTGTTGTGCTTGGAGGGTAAAGGGGTAATTCATTATTTTTCCTTACTTCAAAGATTTATACAAAAATAGATTGTAGTTTCTCAGTTATCATTAAACATGTCTTGGCTAAATTGGTAAGTTGTTTTTTGTTGTTGTGTCTGTTTTGATTTTCATTTCTTTGATTTATTACTGAAGTTAATTTTTTCAAATAGTTGTAAACTATTCTATGTCCTCATTTGTGTATGTCATGTTTGTGAGCCATTTATGTACTGGGATCTCAGTGTCTTATTATATTACACAATTTTATTAGGTATCAAGGACATAATCTTTGGTTTACATATATATATATATATATTTGTACTTTGGTTTATATTTATATATCTTATATTTATATAATTATTATATATACATATAACTATGTAATTATATAAATATAAGCCTTTTACATTGACTTATATTTTGAGAAACAGAGGGCTTTCATTTTCATGCAGTAAAATCTATCTTTTTCCTTTGTGATTTCTTCCATTGCTTTCATGCTAGTTATCATTCAAATGCCATTAAAAAAATTACTTCTTGTGGATTTGGACATAATAGTATAATTTTTACAAGTCTTGTTTTATAAAAAGGCATAGTAGTATAGTGCTTAGGACACAAAAATGCACAATAAATATTTGTTGCTATATTGATAAATGATACTTGATTAATCCATGGAGTTTATATTTCCCCCAAAGTTATGCTGAAAAATTTTAACAGGAATACATAATATTCATTTCCATCAGCATTTCCTTTTGAACACTTACAGAGAATTCAAATAAAGTCATGATTTTGCATATTAGGAGAAAACTATACCCTTATCAATATTCTTGATTGAATAAAGGAGAAACTCTTTATCACATATTTCAATTTGCCTGGCTTACCAAAAATCCTATCTCACACATGCCAAGGCTCTTGAGTCCAGCTTTACCACATGAAGCATTGGGCAGAGAAATAGGAAAGAATTAAATGGTAACATGATTTCACATCTAGTGAATATATTTCTATCAATTTTTTTGTGTAAGACTGTGAGATTGTTGAATCAGTATTACATTTGGGGTCCCAGAAGATGAACTCCCGGTGAGGAAAAAAATACTAAAGTTAGATGGAAGAGGCTCAAGTCTTTACAGAACTGTGATTCACAGAGTGAGGTGGGACGGGAAGGAACCAATCACTAAGATGCCAGCGGCAGAGAAGGAAAAAATGTATTTTGCCATGAAAAACAATCACAGCATTGTTCTTTTTGTTTATCCCAGTATGCCACTTTAAATGCCAGGGAATACCAGTTTTACAGAAATTGGAGTCCCTACTTTTTGCCACATTTTAATAAAGCAGGGTAAGCTGATATACATATTTTGATAAATATAAATATATGGCAAGATCTAAATGTCATTTTCCCCAATACTGATTAGTTGATCATAGAAATTTTGAGGAGTTGCTATGGGTATCCTTCTTGCCCTTGGCTCCTCCATCGATGTACAATCCCACACCTCCTACCAGCTGCCCTCCCTTCCCCATACCAGGCCAATGCAATGGTGAAAAATGGCATCCCAGAGTCAACCTCTTGACCCCAGTGGTGCTAATTCACTTAAGCACCCTACATCATGAGTGTGATCCTCACACTCTTGCTAGCTTTTGAATGGCTTCCTGCTTCCTGAGGACACCTTGGCTCTTTTTTTTTTTTTTAATTTATTTTTTTTCCCCATTTATTTATTTTATTGCATTTTAGGTTTTGGGGTACATGTGAAGAACATGCAAAATTGTTGCATAGGAACACACATGGCAGTGTGATTTG
>NW_016107329.1:1559297-1593614 GCF_001604975.1 Cebus imitator
TCAAAGGCCTTCTCTGCATCAATTGAGATAATCATGTGGTTTTTGTCTTTGGTTCTGTTTATGTGGTGAATTACGTTTATAGACTTGCGTATGTTGAACCAGCCTTGCATCCCCTGGATGAAGCCTACTTGATCATGGTGGATAAGCTTTAACGTGGTCATGCTGACGCCTTAATTTTAGACTTCCAGCTTCTGGAACTGTGGAGAATAAAGTTCTGTGGTTTAAAGCCACTTTGTGGTAATTCGTGTAACAGGGAATTAATAGAGCTTGATTCCACAGATGCTTATCTAGAAAAATATGATTACTTACTTCAACTAAAGGTAACAAAAGTTGTCTATGAAGTTATCACCAATGGCTGCAGGGCAGCCAGCCCCGAGGGAGGGGGCTGCAGTGTGAGGTGAGTGGTTGTCATCTGTTCCTTTACTTTGGCCCACTAAAGGGGATTTGATATTCATGGCCATATGGGTTTCTACTGGCCCCATCTTAGGGCAAATTGGGGATGTAGTGTTATACACCATCTGTGTCCAGCTTAGGGGACTGTCATGAAGAAATCTCATGTCCTAAACACCTGTTGAATATTGCTAATCTGGGCTTTATCTCTGACCTATCCTTGTATATGTATAGCTGAATATTAGTTTATATTTGTATTTCCCCTCTGTGGTTTTCTCTTTTGTCACATCCTAGTATAGAGCTGGTCTACGTTTGTGTTTTCTTGCCCCAGGAAAATTTTGTGGCAGTGTGGAAAGCAGAAGTTGTCTGTAAAACTTCCTGTTTTTTTTTTATTTTTTCTTTGTTTCTGAAAACTAAAGCTTCAAGGGGAGGGAACGTCTCACAGAAAGCAGCATGGTGCCTGGGAAGAAATATGACCAGAGAATGATTTTCCTTAAACTAAAATAACTTCACCAAGTCTGGTGGGTGGACAGAACCAGGAGAGCAGTAGTAATGTTCCTGGTTCCTCTCAGCAGCCTCTTGAGAATGTGACAAGTCTCCAGAGAGGAAGCTCCTGGGTGCATCCTGGCTGAGAGAACTCAGGAAACACCTTCTTGAATATGTCCTTGCCCCACACAAGCACAGAAGCTGCAGGTGCTTGTTGTAGAAATGAAGGGAATGTCTCAGCTCTACTCAGCATGGTGGATGACCAGTGGCCTGAGGGACTCTAACATCCTGGCACTGTGTGGGACACTGAACCATGGCATAGCCCTGGATTAATGTGGGGGCCCCAAGAATGAATCTCATTTCTTACCAGTAGGGAAGAAGGTAGGCTCACAATTACAACTAAACTGATGTATAGAAAATAAAGATATGTGGCATTTTTTTTCCATTTGAGTTTGCAGACCAAGATTCAGCCCCTGTCTTTTCTTCTAGTGGAAACTGATACCAAGAAGGTGCACTTTGTCTGTGGGTTCATTGGTCGCAGTAGATCCATTCTCCAGTGAGCTCTTCCACCTCCACAGATGGAGTCACCAGCCTTCCAGCCGCAGATTCTGTTGGTCTCTTGATGTTAGAGGGCACTTTTTGAGGCCTCCCACATTTGTACTTATGGTTCAGTACCCAACATCCACAAACCAATGGCCTTCAAAAAATCAAAATGCATACTTGACGAATCTCTATTCTGGTTGCATCTTTTAATTTATGTATTCACTTTAGTTATTCACTTTATTTATTAATTTATTTATTCACTTCATTTATTTATTTATCCACTTTATTTATTTATTCACTTTTATTTATTTATTTATTTATTTATTTAGAGTCTTGCTCGGTCACCCGGGCTGGAGAGCAGTGGTGCAATCTTGACTCATGGCAACCTTCACCTCCTGGGTTCAAGTGATTCTTGTGCCTCAGTCTCCCAAGTAGCTGGGATTACAGGTGTGTGCCACCATGCGCAGCTAATTCTACTCTGGGTACATCTTTTAACACCTACCTGTCCACTACAAAATGACATTTTAGCTGCACCTACTCCACCTAGAAGGCTGCTTTGGCCTTACACCCCACTTCTCCCCTCTATTCCACAACCCTACTAACATGCCGAAGGGCGGCCAGTATGTGAGTGAAATACAGGTGTCTTAGAAGGATCCTGAGATCCATAAAGGGAAGGCCGCAGATACGAAGTGGGCCAGGGCATCAGACTGTGTCTGGTTCTCCTCTCCGTATATCCACTCCACCTGCCTATGCCAAAAGATTTAAAATGTTCTCTGAGATTCTTCAAAGTGAGGGAGGAGAACATCCCTGTGGACTTTGGATCCAACGGCCCATCTTGTCGTTGACTCTATCTTGCTTTACCTGATGCATCATAGCCTTGTCATTTACCTTGACTCTGGTGATTGACTTGATGAGAAAGAGAACAAGTGGTAACAGAAGTACTGGACTCCCAGGAATGTTGCCTGGGCAACCAAACATGAAGACTGCTTCTCACTGAAGGGATTAGGAGTCCCTCAGGATCTCTCCCAAGTGGCTTACAGAAACCCAGACTGTGTTTTGCTCTGCAATTGTGGAGTGGGCAAGGTGGTATTGGAAGAAGCACCCCCATGACAACTTCTCTTACCCCAGTCTTCACTGAAGGCATGGTACACAGGCAATTTTTTCATTTTGTGTACTGAACACATATAATTGCTGATATTTCCTGTATCACTACACTTTGGATGTCATTCATTCATTTATTCATCAAATGTCTGCCCTCTTACGTACCAGGCAGTTTTCTAGGCCATGAAGAAGCATTAGCAAAAAATATAAATGTTGTCTTAATCCCTTCCTTATGGATTCGACATATTTGAACAATTTCTTACTTTCTAAGGCCATCTTATCCAGATTTGTTTCTTCTCTTTCCCTTGCACATATAGGGCTAGCTTCTGAGACCCCATCTTGGGCTAGACTCTTCTTTTCTATGTTCCAGAAGGAACATTTTACAAGACCCTAGGGCATATTTGAGTAAATAATACTTGCAGGTATGCACAGGGCGTGATTTTTGCTCTGGTTTTGGAATGAATCGAGAGTCTAAATTGTGTTACATAATTAATTTTTTTCTGGAGAGGAATGCTTCAGTGAGGACAAGAACTTATAGAAGGATCCTTGCTGAAAATTTAACAAAGGCTTCCTTCTGTTGAAGCCAGAGGGCCAAAGCCACGAATTCTGTCCACCTCAGCATGTCTGCCACCTTCGTACTTAGATAATTTATGTAAAAGCCTTTTGTTGTTTCTCATAATATCATAGAACTTTAAGCCCAAAAAGAAAAAGGAAAAGAATAACAAGGATACTTCTTAGTGAGGTGGCGGGAACACCCATCCTGCCTGCTTAACCTTCACCCCAAATGAGATTTTCTTTTTCTTTTTAATAAAGTGTATGTACTTTCTCAGTCTTTCAACAGAAAAAAAATATGAGTGTTCCCTTGGGTACACTTTCTGTTAGGAAAGCAAATAACTGAAGGAGACCTCTGATTCAAGAAAATATTTCATAAATATTTCCCAGAAAGACCTGCCTTACTGAGAAGACAGAACAAAAATGGGAAATTCTGAAGTGAAGGCAAGCATTGTCTGCTGAGTGTTCTCACAGAAACATCTGTCTCAGCCCAGCCTGAGTTTGGCAGTTCTTTTCCATCCTGCAGAATGGAAATCCCTAAATACCACTTGGGATAGTTGACAGGCTTTTCTATGCTTCTTTTCCGTCATCCCTAGGACCTAAATCCTGCTTGATAAGTACATTTTACTTTCACTAAACAATTATTTATTGAGCAACTACTGTGTTCCAGCTTAGTGCATTTGTGACTTTCTAAAGCAAGGCTTTCTTCTCATTACGGTTTATGTGCAGATATAAAGTGAATGTGGAAATAGTGCGGATGTTTAAAACTGAATTACCAGATCTGAGATAAGAAGGTTGTTAAGTATCAAATGGACACTTTGTTCAATAGCCTGCCAAAATCCTTGGGGTGAAGTATACGAATAGCCCTAAGGGCTGATATACACTGAAGAAAGAACATTGTGTCAAAGGCAGCCAAACAGTTGATCATGGAGTAGACTTGACATTTTCCCAAGGAGGCAGTTATTAATGTATAGTGGTCAACATTTCTCTAGTACTGCGGTTGATATTTTCTAATGCATCTGTTATGAGGTGTGTAAAATTCCTGTAGGGTCATGAGCATGCCATTATAGAATTTGTGGGTGACCACATCGAAGCAGTTTTCTTCAAGACAGGGGGTGCATATTGCCTAATAAATCATTTACTGATTTCTTTGTACTTGTTCTTTCGTTGTCTGAGATTCCTTGCATAAAAAGAAGTTCCAGAGCTACAGCTCCTGGATATTAAGAGGATGCAGGTGACTGGCAGCATTTCTGCGTCTTGAGAGTGTCTGAGCTTGTGTGAGGGACATGTACTTAGCTTTTCCTGCCCACTGTGAACTGGTCTTGGAAGATCTTGGATCTGAAGACTTCTGATCCAATGGGATTCATTCTTCCTTCTCCTGCTAATGATGATTAAAGAGTGCTCAGAATCTTTACCAACCTGTAGAAAGCCTTGAAGGGGCAGAACTAGGTGAAGAATTTGGGAGTGGATTCTTGCTGTCTTTAGGCCTCCTTGCTTATCTCTGTTCTTGGAGAGATAAGTGTATAAGATGACAGGAAGCATCTTTTTCTTTACCTTTCCTTATGACAGACATGATGGGCTAAAGGGATTCTTACTGTATGAGTCATGCTGGCCAATGATCTTTGGTCTAAAAGATCATAACTTGATGAGTGGGCAAATTATTGTTCAGTTTGGACTTTCTGTTTTGGATTAATGATCATGTGTGCAAATTCATCAACTTATTTTCTTTCCTGGGAGGAATGTCTAATATTACGTTCCTGTGGAATGAAATGTATGGGAAACAACTTAAGTGATGGAATAAAAGTCTGTAGGCCCCAGACAGCAGCACTTTTCTCTCTGTCCCCCTGCTTCTGCCCCAACCAGGCCAGGACCTTCTGACAGTGATAAGAAAGGGATAAGATGGTCTTGTCAGCAGCAAGCAGACAAAATAAAAGTGAACTGACTGAGAAAGACCAGGGCCAGCAACTGCTTTACAGCAATAACCTCAGCAATTGAAGGCCTTCAAAAAAGTTTCAGTTTTAAAGTCCATTCCTGTATTCCAGTACTTCTGTAACCTGCAGAAGAATGACACATGGTTATATAAAAAGAGAAAGATGGGTGTGGTAGGAAAAGCCTGACACAGGAATCAGAAAATCTGAGTTTTAATCCCACTTTTGGTATTTATCGAGTGTGTGCTCTTGGGGAAGTCACACACCTCCATGAGCTCTAGTTCTCTTCTCTGTAACATGAAGATAACACCCATTTATGGAGCTTTCGTAAGCATTAAATATGTGTGCACTGCTTTGTAAGACAGAATGTCCTCAAAATCTTAGACAGTCTTATGTTCAATACCAATAATAACAGTACAAGCTGATTAAGAGTCTCTTTGAGACAGGGTCTGTTCTCTTGGGCTGCCGATTTGTTTAGACCAAACATAAACGCCACACTTGCTTTAATCCCTCACCCTGTCAGACTTGTGAAAACCTCAGCTGAATATTGACGTGATACTAGCTGTGTATACTTGATACAGGAGCAGGGTTTTAAGGCAGTCATAGTATGACCACAAATATTCATCTTGATCAAGAACAGACAAAAGATACATATGAAAACCAATACAAATAAGATATATGAATTAAGAAAGATCCCCAATTTAGAAGTTTATATGTCCAAAATAATGCCAAGAAACCACTGTGTGAAACCAAGTCCCAGAACTGCTCATATGTACATGTCATTCCAAGGCAAGAGCTTGGTTTGGACAAATCCCCAGGTGGTTGGCATCATCTTAAATTTAGTTAAATTGCAGGATATGTTGTTTCCAACAACTGGATTTCGCGACCTCAATCTCGATGCAGTATAACTAAAGTACAAGCAACGTTTTCAACATCATTAGATGCCCCAGCCATACTTTGTGCTGATAAGAACCACATTGGCCCCCTCAGCTGCTGGCTGGGATTCATCTTTTATTGGAAATTATACTAAAAATAAAATAAATAAGGAAAGTCTCATTTTTTTTTTCCATGTATGCTAGGTCATGGCACATGTACTATAGTGATCTGATGGATTTCAGGGACAGCGTAAGAATATATTTTCACATTGCTGGATTCAGTTTGGATAACCCTGGTAAAAAAACACTAGGTGCCCAAGAACCAAGATTAATCTTTTAAAAAATGTCAGTGTGTCTCTTACGTTAAGCATCATTTATCAGCAAAGTTTCTATTTTTTCTACTCCCGTAGAATCATCTATTAATAAAAACATACCATGGTCTTAGAAGGAGGTTAAAGTCAAATATTTTGCATTCGACATAAGATGCCCAGCTAAATAATCTAATAACTTTCGTCTTTTAACACATGGAACTAATTTTGCGTCTCCTTGAGAGAAAGTTTGTTTTTCTTAGCTGGGCTTCTGTGTTTGGCCTTAGCATTTCTGTCACCAGCACCCCCCTTCCACCACCACTATTAGGCAGAAACCCCAGCCATGGCATTCAACAAAGAAGTGGCAAACCTCCAAGAAATATATTTCCCACAAACACACAGCTGAGAACATTACAAACTGGGTAGGTCTGGTTTATGTTTGGTTCACCTCCGAATGTCTCACGTAAAACCTCTCAGTTGAATGGACCAGTGGCAATTCAGAAAAATCACTCACGAATGCTAGGATTACTGATCCAACATCCCCCACGTGAGCCTTTGTCTTAGGTTATGGCTTATGGTTTGCTGACAGAGGACATCAGAGAACGGGGACCAGGCTGAGGACAGTTTGCACTGTGTTTAATCATTTGGCGAAAGCTCAAGAGGATTTGTTCAAATTCAGAGAAGTAAAAATCCTCCACTTCAGCACCTCGTTCAGACGGCATGAGAACCAGATGGGTCTGTACATGCACCCTGATTGCTACTGTCTGATGTAGATGACTGGAATTCTGTACGTCTGTACCGTGACATCAGGGGACGCCACAGCCCATGCTTTTGCTTGGTAGACCACACTAAACCTTTTCTAATTAATGGAAGAACGAAAGCAGTCGTTCAAAAGGCACCTTGTCCTAGTCATTTGTAAATTCATTCCTTAATGAAACATTACATCAGGTTAGCACTTTACAGTTTACAAAGTGCTTTCATTTCCTCATTTAATCCTTAAAATAACCTTGTGAAATACACACGGCTGTTGAAAGAGGCTATGCAGCGGAGGAGAAAATCCAGTGTGCTACCATTTCTGCCTTTAACTTATATATGGTGTTAACTTATATATGGTCTAACGTTGAATTACAGCAAATTACAAAATATATATGTGCCCCTGGACCATGTCTCCTCCTAAGGGGATTATCTTTCTCCACACAAAATTTATGGGGCACTGATTCTCAGACATTTCCATTGACGTACTCATAACGGAACAGAAGAATGACTTTGTTTCAAGTGGGTGAAGGATGAGTATTGGGGAGAAAAGTTTGAATTGCAGGTTAAAATGCAATGTTGAGACATCACATTAAAAAAACCTTAAAATGTCTTATCCGTTTTGAAAAATATCTACATGCTTATTTTTGTTCCCCAGTTTTGAGCAAAATTGGCACATTAGAAAGATAAGCCACATCTATACGCAATGTGTATCCCAGAAACTTACACTATTTCATAATTGCTCAAACAAAAATATTTTCTTTATTCTTTTGTATATTCTACAAGTGTCCAGGGCTAACAATATTAGGGTAATATTGGGGCAAATTTTTCTTCAGGTTGTTTGGCCCAGTGTTTTTGGTCAAGGTGACTGTGCTGACAATACAGCTATTGAAGTTATGGTTAACAGGCATCTCTGTGGAGCAAAACTATGTCTGCAGGCTCTGTAGATTTAGGTGCAGTTTTTGTTAGGCTTTCCTTTCAGTTCATCACAAGCAAATATGGTAACAAGACACCGCTGCTTGCAATTCCTTAGCCTACAGAACCAAGTCCAACTTCCTTTGCAAGGAAAACAAGGATCATCATCTGGCTCTGCCCCTGTGTCTCTCTTCATCTTTGGCGACTTGTACTTTTCTTTCCTCCAGCACTTGAATCCTTGTAGTCCCTGAACACATGAGCATTTCTCCATGTCTGCACTTTTGTCCATTTGCACATGCCATTCTCTCCAATATGCTTTTCCCCTGCTAATGAGAATGGGAAACTACTCATCCTTCAATGTTATTTAAAGCATGACTTCTACTAATTGCATTTTAACTCCTGGAGCAGACAGAGGTATCTTCTTTTATGCCTCCATTACACTTGTTCATCTCACTGTGGTACCAACCATAATATATTTTACTGCTTTTCTGTCTGTCTCCTGAGTAGGTTATAAAATATTTGAAAGCAGGAGCCAAGGAGCCATCTGTCATGGTGCCTGACACAGAGCGAGCACTCAAGTGATTGTGGAAGAAATGAAGGATGGACCACATGACTCCACAGCAGTCATTTAAAGTGGTTCTCTAGCTATCACCCCAAAACAGCAGTAAAGAAAGAAAATATACCTTTTCTTTTCCTTCTTCTCTTTAAGTAACAAATTCTATCATTTCAAAAATTATAATGTTGAATATAATATTCTTAAAAAGTGATTTGGCTATACTTTTTGGGTTTGCTAGAAGCAATATTTTGATGAAATGCCATTAGTAATGTCATAAGAACAGAGGATGGTAAATGGCTTTACAAAACACTAAGTTATAGTAAGTCATAATATGCTAAGTTATCAATTAAGTGGTTTAATTGATAATGGGACTTATAAGTTAAAATAGAATAGGAAAAGAGGGAGTTGTAACAAGTAACAACTGTTATAAATAGTACGGGCTATTTTAGCCAGCTTATGACTGTCCTTATTCATCGTTTCATTCATTGTGGTTGTTATAGATGTTAAGCATGTTGTTGTTAAGGATGGAATCTTCATAATAACTAGTTTTTCTCAACTTCTGAGATATGTTAAGGATTCAGTGACTTGTCACAGGCTTTAATGATGATTATAGTATTCACAACCAAGAAAGCAGGATAACATTAGAAGATCAGGGCTGTGGATGGAAGGCAGGAGCCTGAGTCTGACTACTCTCTGAAGTTATTTATGTTAGAGGATGTTTCAGCTCTTATTAGATGAAGTTTCATATAATTTTATCAGTTATTCTTATCAGATGAACTTCCTTAATTTTGTTGTCTTACTTTCTTTATATTCTTTTTGATAAGAATACTATTTAGAGCACTTTGCATCCTTTGCCAATTTTGGATTGGGAAACCATAAAGAAAAATAATAAGATAATCAAGGATGCGGCATATCACTAATAGTTGCCTGGGAGTCACAAATACATATAACTTCTTACATGGTGGCACAGGAATTATTGAGAAACTCAGGTGATCTAAGGTAAGTCAAATGTCTGGAATAAAATTAAAGAAGTGAATTAATTTATATGTTCATTAATGGCATTAGATCACACACACACATGTTTACATTTTCATTTCTTGGCAACCAGTTACATTTCAAGGTTGGTACGCTAGCTTGAGATTACATCCTTATAATCACAGAGTATACTCTTATAATCTACATACAGAGATGCGCCTAAAACCTAATACTTTGTGGCCATAGCTACTATGCATATGGTATGCACCTAAGGCATGTCAATGATACCATACCCTCTAGACAGATAATTCTGATCCCTATTATTATGAGGAATGATAATGTATGTGCTGTTAAAATCCCCATCTCTCTGAATGTTTTTGATTAATGGAAGCACTTTTCACAATAATGCTGTGTGTTGTCTTGTCTCCAAAGGTGGCCCCATAATGAGCTATGTCTTAGGGTGTTCAAATCTTTGTGTAGTGTCCTTCTACATTATATCTGGGCTGGTCTGTGGCTCATGTTACCCATGGAACACAACAGGAGTGACCCTGTGACAGCTCTGCTCCTAGCTTTTAAGAGACTGGCAGCTTCTGCTTCCTTCCTCCTGAAATAGTCACTTTTTGGGACCCCTAAACCACTATGTAAGAAGGCTGGCTATCTTACTGAAGAAACGCTGTGGTTGGCACTGAGCCTATGAGACGAGAGAGGAGCTGTCTCTGAACTTCCCAATTGAGCTTCCTGATGACTCCAGGCCTAGGCAACATTTGATTACAATCTCAGGAAAGACTCCAACAGAGACCATCAGAGGACTCCTGGCCTGACCACTGAATTATGAGAAGTAGTAAATGATTACTCTTTTTTGGAGATACTAGGTATTGGGGTGATTTGTTACATAGCAATAAGTAACCAAAATAGTATTGCAATATTGAAAACGTATCTAAAAATTGCTGGTCTAAAATATACTTTAGAAAATTAAGAGGGCTCAAATTGCTGTTGCTCAGGCTAAGGCTGTTGGAGTCCTGGTCCAACTCTGACTGAAGGTGAGCCTTCTGTGGAAAAGATCCAACAGCTTATTCCCAAGGGTCTTAAGAACCCTGAGCTGACCCAGGTAGTTCAGACATAGAAGATACTTTCAGGGACTCCCCTCACCTTGCTTTGAACAACAGATCGGCCTTGGAAATCAAATTCTTTTTTGATGCTGTTTTGTGTTCCCCAATCCTCATACTTGCAGCGAAATTCTTCTAATCATGTTCTTATATTTATTGTATCTATCTCTCTTAGAAGTAAAGGGGATGAAAAGAAGAAAGGGTAAAATATGCCAAGATTATGATTTTGTAAGAAATGGAGCCTGGAAAGACCTAGGACTGGGTGGATGAATAAGAAAGAAAAAAAGGCAAAAGAAAATGCATAATTAAGATAAAGTAGCTTTTTCTTAAATCTCAAATCTTTTTTTATTTCTTATAATTTTGGTAATGCCATCTACTTATGACACTCTTTGTGATTTTCAAAGCCCTTTTCCCTTACAGTAGACCATTTGTTCCTTAGGACAATCCTGTTAGATTGGAAACTAGCAGGACGGTATTCCTCCTAGTTTTGAGGATGCTTTAACAATTACTTACATTTTGAGAATATGTTACATGGCAATTGCATGGTAATTCTATTTGCATATTATATGTAAAACATTTGTACGTGTTCATCTGGATGGATTTTTTTCCTTCAGGTTACTTTGGAGTTAAAAGGTGATCAATACTATTGATCAATATTATTCTAAGGCCTCACTAAAATTTGCTGAAGTTTTCATTCATTTGTTTGTTCATCATTTTAGTTTACTTTTTGTCAAAGTGGGAACGTCTTTTTAAGTAAAATCTTATAAGGAGCCACAATATGTAAAAGCAATACCAGTGGAGCTGTTCTAGTTTAAAGGGAGATGGAAGGATGATTGGAGCCAATGCCCTTGGCTTGGGTCTTGGTTTCCTCTTAATCATCCTGCAGCAAATCCTGGGAGAGCCTTTGTAGAACTAGAGCAATACTGAACCCTGCATTTTGATTGAATCCCAAACTTGGTGACCCATGTATGTTTTATTTGACTGAAGCTTTTTTTCTCCAGCAAACACTACTCATTTCTAATCCAATTTAGTGTTTCCTTTTGTCTCTATGGATTTTCTATTTGCTTGAGCTCCTAGTGGATGTCACTGGAGATTCTTATAAACTGACCCATGGCATAAAATGACATCTTTGGTCGGAATCACCAGTGCCATTCATCCATTTATCCGTTCACTGACCCTTCCATGCATCCATTCCTTTACTCATCCACTACCCACCCACCTATCCTTCTTTCCATTCAGATATCCTCTAACCACTTACATCTCTACTCATCAATTCATTTGTGCATCCATCATCCATTTCTCATTTACCTACCTTTGTCAGAAGTAAGTGGAAGGATAAGATACAATAAGGTTGTGGTACATGACTATGTATTCATTCATTTATCCATCTATCTATTTATTCAGCCAGTAAACAACAGAAAGTACCTGTCCTCATAGAGCCTGAATATCAGGAATAAACCGTGACTTTTATTGGATAACAAAATTATAAATGAAGAAGTAGGCATCTTACTTCACTGCATAGAATTATGCACATGACAGAAACATTTTCCTATTTTAAAAAGGGGACTACTCATAGTGCTAGTTCTACTTTCTAGGGCTTCTGTGAGAACTCAAGAGATAAAACACGAAATAGAATTGCTTGAAGCTCTCTGAGAAAAGATGCCAGTGGAACAAAAAAGACCACAATTAATGCTCTCAATTACTTAGAATCATGGCCATAAGGCAAAATCCAAAGCTGATAATTCAAGTCCAGAGCCCTAGTTCCAAAACTATCCTCCAGAGAGGAAGAAATGGATGCAAAATTGTGCCCAAAATAATTTATTCTAGTTAAAAAAAAGTAATTTTTGGCTGTAATAGTTTTTATCTGTCTGTTCCTAGGAATGGAGATAGTTGGCCATTATTGGTGGACAGGAAGAAACTGAAGCAAGCTGCTGAATTTACAAGTTGCTTTTTAAAATAAGTTTTACAGCACAGGGAATTCGAGTAGTTTGTCTACTACTCACGACCAGTGTTGAAACTTGGATGCTTATAAATGCTGGGAAAGGTGAGGAAATGAAGTAGTTTTTTAGGCTCAGATTCAGGAAAGAAACCTACCCAGACTCTGGATGTAATGTCTGATAGGAAACAGCATATTCCCCTGCTGCTTGTGGAAATGCCGTTTGATAATGAGTTTTGACCCAATTTCTTTGCTTTTTGCAGCATAATAATTTCAATAGCTGGGGACACATTCTGCTGCCTTAAAAAATTGTCTCCTAGATTAAAATAGCCTCTTTATTCTGACCCCATCTTACACAGCACCCCATTCTCACAGTATGTTTTACTCAATTACATAGTGGTCTGATTCACAAAATATGACACTGACCTTTAGACTAATTGTCTTTTAGGGTTTTCTTGGAACTTTTTCCTGGATATATTATATAGTCATAAAAATTCTATTTTCATATTATTTTTAGAATATTTACCTGGATTTATTTTTCCCCCATTGGGTTGCTTTCAAATTAAAAAGTAATTAATATTATTGATCAATGCTATTCTAAGGCCTGATTGAAATTTGAAGTTTTCATTTGTTCATTCATCTATTCTTTTCTTTTTAGTCTTTTTCAAATAGAAGAAGGGAAAATAGGACAGAAACACAGCATTTACACAGCAAGAATAACTAAAAATCTTTACTGATCTGTATTTTTCATAAGCTGCTTTCCAGAATGTGCAATGAGGTTCCCGTTTATGTGAGGGCTGCAAGGTCAAATTTCAAAACAGTCTCCAGTTTTAATTTGGATCAATTTGGAAGAAAGAATTTGAAAAGCTTTAAAAAAAAAAGGGTACAAATGAGGGATGTTATTAGAACCAGCAGAATATAGTGGAAAACGATTCAATTTGAAGCCAGGTGAGAGTTTAATCCTGGTGCTAAGTCTTATTACCTCTGTGAGAGGGCAAGTCTCAGCCTCTCTGAGCCTCCTTTTCCTTATTGGTAAAAAAGAAGTAGTAATTAAATAGGCCAGAAAGATCACAGAAATCTTTCTCAGTTTGAAGATAGATTAGGGAGATGAATCAGGTCGCTTTCACTTTGGTTTGCTACCAAACCAGCAAAAAAGCAGCGCAAAGAATATACCAGAAGTCAGGACTAAAAAAGGTAGAGCTGGATCTCTGATTTCATGCCCTTGCCTGTCAGCAAGGCCTGCAAAAATAGAAGGTCTCAGTTCCTACACAGAGTGAAGAAACCCCTCTCCACCCTTTTCCTTAGGCTCACAATGTGAAGGGTCACTTCCATGACACCATTTTTACCTTGATTCTCTAGCTATTTTTTTTTCTGGACAGCTTCTCAATTGCTGCTGTATTTTCTCTTCTACCTGCCCAGTAGATGTTGGGGTTGCCTAGAGATCTAGCATCTTTCTGCTCCCCTCCCTCTGTGGGATCTCCTTTGGATGATCTCACAGTATTTGACAAACTTAGTGCTTTCATGGATTCTGCTGCCACCCTACATACAGAAAGTACTCACATTTCTCTCTTGCCTATGCTTATACCTAATGGACACCTCCACTTGAATATCCCATAGAAAACCTAAATCTGTTCAGCTCAAACTCAACCAATAAACTCAGCCCTCCTCAAACATATTTCAGTAAGTGGAATCCTCACTGCCTCACTCTCTGAAGCTGGAAATTTGAAAATCACCCTTCATTTTTTACCATTTCTATCTCGGTTCAGATTCTCTCTGCTCCTGGACTAGCTCTTGCCTAAATTCATCCTGTATTTCTGCCACGGTGATTTTTTATTCAAATTACATTACATGACATCTTTGTCCAAAATGCGCGGATGACTCTGTATTACCTAAGGGTAAACTCCGTATTTCTTGGTAGGACCTATTAGACCCTCCATGGTGGGTCTGCCCCCTCCTTTCCCGTCTTTGTTCCCTGACACCTTTATGTGCAACAGATGCCCCACCCACGGCAAATGAGCCCCAGTTCTCCAGACTCGGCATTTGCTCTCTCACGAAACTTTTAACATTTTTCCTGCTCTTTCTCATTTAAATGCTGTTATCCCTTTTACAACCATGTCAGGCTTCTCCACTTCAGAATTCACTTCAGAATGTCTTTCCTGGGGAAGCTTTTCTGGACCCCACATGGCTGGAATGTCTGTTCTTCTACAGCACTTTTGAAATACTCCTTTCTTTTTTTTTTTTTTTTTTTTTGAGACAGAGTTTCGCTCTTGTTACCCAGGCTGGAGTGCAATGGCGCGATCTCGGCTCACCGCAACCTCCGCCTCCTGGGTTCAGGCAATTCCCCTGCCTCAGCCTCCTGAGTAGCTGGGATTACAGGCACGCGCCACCATGCCCAGCTAATTTTTTGTAGTTTTAGTAGAGACGGGGTTTCACCGTGTTGACCAGGATGGTCTCGATCTCTTGACCTCGTGATCCACCCGCCTCGGCCTCCCAAAGTGCTGGGATTACAGGCATGAGCCACCGCGCCCGGCTGAAATACTCCTTTCAAAGCATTAGTCTCACTATCCTGTGGGTGCTTATTAATTTTTCCCTCTCCCTTGCTAGATATTAAGTGGGCTTCTTGACAGCGAGGAATCTTCTTTAATTGGTTAGCCCCAAGCATATTACCTGGCACATAGTAGGAGCTAAAGAATGCTTTTTGAAAAAAGTGAATGCATTCTACAAATCCAAGCAATGTGCCACGTGCACTGTTGTCTTGCCACTGTGTCATTATAAATTTTTTTTGGTGTGTGATAAGGTTTTGTACCCAACTACATTGAAAGTTTGGGTGAGAAATAACTAGTTTTATTTTATTTTTTATTTTTATTTTTTTAGTGCAAACTCAGGGCTCTTTATTCAGGCAGTAAAGTAAGGAACAGCAAAGTGGGGGGTCTACACCATCACCGTGGCAGCAGAAAGCCTCAAAAACATAAAGTCCCTCGACTTCTCTGTCGGGTAGACGCTTCCTAGCTCGGGACAAACACATCTGAACTGGCTGAGAACAAGGCCAGGTCCTGGCCACGCTGTGGAAGGACGGCAGGGTGCGTGGCCTCTGGTCAGTCCAGGAAGGGCTTGGTGAGGGCTTCCACCAGCTCCTGCTTTTCAGCCCACTCTTCAGCCCGTATGCCTGGCAAGCCTCTTTCAGCACGGGCACAGTGAACTTGCCCAGCGTGCCCTTGTTGATGTGGGTCTTCAGTTCCTCTTCTGAATACTCCACCTTGGGACTTTTGCTTCCAGAACCTTCATTATTGTGTTTTCTCTTGGTCACTTTCCCTTCAGGATTGTAATCTGGTGGGTAAACAAGCTCCTTAAATTCATCCACCAGGGAACCCAGTCTTTTATTCATTGCTTCAACCTTGGGCAATGTCAGGTCCACTGCTTGTTCAGCCTCCATCAAATCCAAGGCCAAGGCCTCCAGGTTCCTGAAGTGCTGCTGCAGCATGGGGTTCTCAAAGCTGTCACTTCTATATGTGAAGTGGAGCTTCTCAACAATAGCCTTTATCTTGTCCACCTGCTCTGGAGTTGCCATGAATTTTTTCAGTAAAGGGCATCTTCCTTTTACCATCAGCAAATGGTAAAAAGACCAGCTGAAAGCCAGGAGGAGTCACCTTAATTTTCTGGTCATCCAACTCCTCATCCTGTAGAACCAAAGCCACAAAATAAGGGGGGATGTTCCTCCGGGGTGTATATCTGCACTATGCTCCTCCTTCTCCAGACACTTGATGAGCAGAGCACTGAACAGGGTTGAGCTTCCAATCACCAGCGGCTCCTCTGGGTACACCAACAGGGAGGGTCTCAGGTAATGGTGCTTCGTCAACATTACCAAGGGCTTGAAGCCTATGAGCATCAAACCTGGATCATCAAGTCATTTTAGCTCTTCTGTTTCTTTCTCCAGTATAATCTGATGACTTCCCATAGATCTGCGACCTCTTGGTATCGCTAGGCAGAAGCAAACCGCCTGTACTTGTATTAAATGTCTGGGTCTTGGTTTTCACTGGTTCATTTGTTTCCTGATAGAGCTTTATTGGAGGAGGCTTGAGAGCCTTCTGGACCAGGTTATAAATGCCCACAGAGATCACTGTATCTTTGCTGACCTTCAGCTTTAACCTGCTGAGTGCTCACTGTCTGGTCTCCTTGGTACGAACCTTCTGCAACAAGTCCTCTAGCTTGCTGGATTCCTCAAAGTGAACCCTGAGGTCCTCATCCTCTGCTATGCTGATAATATCTCTGTAGAACAAGGATATGTCAAAGCCCCCAGGTTTCTTCAGGTGCATCAAGTCAAGGAAGATGCCTGTATCTAGGAGATCACCGGCTTTGGTCCTCGCCTGGCTGGCTTTGGCACTGTCATTGCCGCGGGGGTTGTCTTCATTGGTGAACAGCATGATCCTCTTATGACTCATCTTGAACTGGATATCACTAAAGAGGTTGGCACACACCCACGGCACTTCGAGTAGCTAGATCCGTGGCCCATCAGTCTTGAAAACGTTTTTGTCCCTGCTGCTCCTTACATGGTCAAGCTCTAGAATTCGTTTTGCACCTGGATTATCCAACTCCTGTAAGACATTAATATTTTTAAAATTCACTGAATTTTTGCCTTTCTCGGTACCATAGAACACCACTGCCAAGAGATCTCGTTCACTGCTTATGACCTTACTGATGTACACACTTTGGATACACGGCATGCTCATGTCAAAAGGAGTCAACTCATCTGCACTCTGAGATTCAAACGTAGCCCTGGAAGCATCAACCAAAAAAATCAAACCATCTCTTCCTGAATATTTATAGTCTCCACTTGTTTCAAGGTTCTCTTCTTGTTCTTCTTCTACTTCTTCATCGCCCTAGGTTTTGTCATAGGACTCCCACCCTGACGTGTTGGCTACTGCTCACTTTGGCACAGGGAAGGGGCCAACTTGGACAGAAGAGGAGAATGCACGCAGGCGCGGGCCCAGTTCTCCCTCCCAGTTCATGCTCCCTACATCATCACACATGTACGCGCTGCTTAGCGTCAGGCAGGCACATTTTTTAAAAACTTTTTTCTGAAGCTTAAAAAAAAGTGCTAAATAATAATTAATTGTAGAAGCAGAGAATAAGTTTTGAACAACTACTTAGGTTGTGATTCTTTATATCTCCTTGTGTAATAATCTGAGTTCTTCAGAGAAACAGAATTAATAGGATATATATGTGAAGAAATGTATTATGAGAATTGGCTCACATGACTATGGAGACCAGGAAGTCCCATGATTTGCCACCTGCTGTGTGGAAAACAAGAAAAACTGGTGGTGTAATTTAGTCTAAGTCTGAATTCTGAGTCTGAAGGCCTGAGAACCAGGGGGCCTGATGGTGAAAGTCCCAGTCTGAGTCCAAAGGCCCAAGAACCAGGAGTGCTGATGTCTGAGGGCAGGAGAAGATGGGCGTTCCAGCTCAGAGGGTGAATTTGCCCTTTTCCAACATTTTTCATCTATTCAGGCCCTCAACCCACGTGGGTGAGAGTGGATCTTCCTAATTCAGTCCACTGATTCAAATAATAATCTCTTCTGGAAACACCCTCACAGACACACCCAGGCATCATGTTTTATCAGCTGCCTCAGTATCCCTTAGTCCATCATGTTGGCATGTAAAATTAACCGTCATACCTTGTTATAAGTGAAACAGGCCCTCAATTTTTCTTTTTGACAGATGAATGAATGTCAGATGATTTAGAATGAAGCAAATAGACAAAATTAGGAGCTTGTGGAAGCCTCCACGTGCCATTGTCCACTTTCCCTCCTACTGCCATTGCAAATGAGGCTGCCTTCAAAGGAATTTTACCTCGATTTATTTTCTGGCTCATCTGCTGATGCTGCAGTAGTAGATGCAATAGGAGAGGGAGCATCGAATAGGCTAACTAGGAGGAAGACAAATTTAGGAGAAACAGAAGCAAAAGTATAGGCTAGGAGAGGCCTATGCTTAATCCAGCATTGGTTAACCGTTGGGCAATGTCATTAACCATTGGAGCAATATTATTTCAACAGGGGGAGCCGAGTGTAGATGAGGGGAGATGGGTCTTTGTGAGGTGTGTCAGTTGGGTTTATGAGGCTCAGTTTCAGCTAGCTGTGGAGAGGAGTGTGATGATGAGAGAAAAGGCAGCCTGTTGGCAGGACCACTGCAGGAAGCTGCTGGAACCATTACCCAGAGCACAGATAACACTGACAAGTCACATGGCAGGAACTGTTTTCATAGATCTTTTCAAACGCAATTAAGAGGATCTAAAATAGAATTTTAAGCTCCCACAACACCTTGACATCAGAAAACCATGAATAAATAAAATTACAAAATCAGAACGCAATTCAAAGGGATTCCATGTGATAATATCTTTTTCAATAAATGCTGCAGAAAAAAAATTGTGTGATAAGACCGTATCGTTTCAATTTTCTCCTCGGGGTTTTATATCCATATGCTTTTATGTATAAAAATGTGATTTTGAAAAAAGCCCTGCCACTGAGACACCTGGGTTCCCAGTAGGTGTTCACAATAGGACGAGCATGGAGGGGCTGGCAGCATATGTGCCAGGCAGACCGCATTTCCTTATGACATTTTGTGGGACAGGAAAAACTCTTGCCTGTCACCTCCTTCAAGGGACTGCCATTTGTATAAGATTCTCCCCCCAGGGATTTTTCCCTTGGGTTAAGGTATATTTCTAGGAAGTTCCAGCTAAATTACAAGTACATTAGCAGGGATGAGCAGCACATTAATCCAATTACAGGAGTAAAGACCTTAATGCAAATTTTTCTAAAATGTATTTTACAGAATATTATTTCTGAGGCATATTAAGTAAGCAAAGGGGGATCTGTGGCCAGACAAGCTTGGCAAACCCTGGGTTAAATAGAAACAAACGATTCTTGCCCTACTTGTCTTCCTCTTCTCTTTTTTCCTCTTCTTCCTCTTTCTCTTCTTTTCTCCCATTCTCCTCTTCTTCCTCTTCCTCTTTCTCCCTGTGTCTCTTTCTTCCTTTCCTTCTCTTTCTTCTTCTCCATCTCTTTCTTCTTATTTTAACTATAAATTCCTAAAGGCTTTATTACATGTAGAGTGAATTTCCAAGGAAAGAATGTAGTCAACAGTTTCCAACTTACTTGAATATGAAAAGTGTTTTATTTGTGAGTTCAGAGAAGCACACTTTGGTAAATTTTGTCTCTGCAGCAATTAGGTGATCACACCTGAATCTTGAGAAGCGCGATGTCCGAAACCCAGGTTCTGGATTCTCCTGAAGTGGGCGGCTGCGTGTATGAGACACTACAGGGGTCCAGCAACCAATGGCTGCAGGAAGAGTTTTCCGAACTTAGCAGGGGACGTAGCAGAGGTCAGAGGGCTCCGGAAGGCAAACCTTCCTTAGCTCCCAGTCTTGCCTTCTGAGGAAAGCCAGGTAGGAAAGGCAGGTGGAAAGAAACAGCAGCGATGTGTTTTCTCTGGGCTTCAGTTTCAGATTTGGTTTTGAGCTCAACTCAGTAACAGATGACACATCTGATCTGAGAAGATATGGTTAGGGATGAGTTTGGCTCTTCCCCAAATAGACAGGTCCTCTTGGAGAGTGGATTATCCTTAAGAGTGTTAGGTATTTCGAGGCCCAGGATGGCCTCACCCAGCTCTCCTGGAAGGGCTCTGTGTTCCTAGTGCTGCAGAGGACAGGCAGGGAGCATGACAAGATGTAAAGATCATGGGCTTTGACATTAAAAAGGATAGATTTGGAAATTTAGATACACATGTAAGTCTGAGCCCTGCCACTTGCCCCATTGATGACTTGCTGAATTACTTGAACTCTGTACCTCGGTTCTTTTCCTTGGTGAAATGTGAGTATATGAGCTTGAGTTGCAGTGGTCGCATCTGTCAAATAACAGAGTTACACCAGACGTGTAAAATTATTTTTAGTTCTGATGTTCTAAATTAGATTTAAACACATGCATGCACACACACACACATGAACACACAAATAGTTTATCATTTATACATCTATACATCATTTATATATCATTTATACACACACACATAAACAGTTAATCAAACCATTTTTAGTAACAAGGAACTGCCTAATTTCTGTGGTCTGATGAATATATTTTTCTGCTCACATCTCTTGTGTATTTTTGTCTTATATATATACAGACTCTAGAACAAAAGAAGTTCTTTTAGATATGGAGATAATGTCTACTAAGATGATTTAATTAAGCAGAAACATCTGGTGGTTTAATGTCTACATTTTCAGGGTATTCTTTGAATAACTAATGTATGCCCCATAACGAAATGCTGAGTTCTAATTTCTGATAATAAGAAACATTGTTTTGAAGGTTAGTTGTTCCAGTGTCCATGAATACTTATTAATAACAGTTATTTGTCATAGTCATTTTTATATTTGCATGGCAATATTTTTGCAGGGCTCTAACCATTCACAAACGCTGTTTTGCTAACTCACAAATAAACTTCTGGGAGAAATAAGAGAGTGTTTGGCTACTTATTCCTATTTTGCTAGATGTGGAAGCAGCTTCCTTGGAAGCTTTGAAGTTAGAGATATGACTTGGAATTAAGCCAAAAACTGAACATAGTTCTTCTCATTTCCCAGTCTTTGATTTGCCAACCCATGAGTAATGACTTAGCACTTTATATTAATAATGAGGACGATGATTATAATAATAGCTTTTGAGTTTCCTGTTTTGAGCAATTCAACCTGCCTACCCCAAGCCCTTCATCCATTTTTTAAAAATAGGCACATGAGGCCAGAGCCTAATTAACAGTCAGGATCACTTTTTCCTCTTTTACTCGCAATCACTGGATACTGTTTTATCTTAGAAATGTCCATTAGGTTCTTTTGGAACCCTCCCCTCTCCAGTTGCTTTGCTGTTTCCAATCATTACTTCATCACACAATATATGGATTTTTAGAAACAGCTTCCTGGCTTGCTTCTCTGCCTTCAGCCTCATTTCTTTTCACTTCACACTGGGCACCATTGCTGCAATACTATTCCAAAGACACGCCTTTCCTTTTGTCACCCTTCCCGGGAGCCTACAGTCCATGCGTTAGCCCAATCCCTCTGTCTGACTTTTGAGGCTTTCCATACCTGGGACTTGTCTTAGCTCCAGCTTCCATAACAAAATCCCATAGACTGGATGGCTTAAGCAACAGAAATTTATTTCTTACAGTTCTGGAGGCTGACAAGTACAAGATCAAGGTACTGGCAGAGCTGGTTTTATTCTGAGGCCTCTTCTTCTGGATTGTAAGTGGCCACCATCTTGCTGTGTGCTCACATGACCTCTTTTTTTGTGTACCCACAATAAGAGAGAGAGAAAGAAAGACAGAGCGTGCACTCTCACTGGTGTCTCTTCTTAAAAGGGCACTAATCCCATTGGACCAGAGCCCCACCCTCTTGACTTTATCTAACGCTAATTACCTCCTAAGACTCTTTAAATGCTATCATATTGGGTACTAAGGATTCAGCTTATGAATGTTGAGGGGACATAAAGGTTCCGTCTATACAGGGTTCCTTCAATCACTTCCATCCTTTTTCTGTTGCTCCTTGGTGTGCATTGTCATCTCTAGTTTTCTCATGCTAGCACTTCCCCTCTATATGCAGTGATTTTTCTCTGTATGCATCTATTTCTGCTGCTCACCAGCCTTGTCCCTCTCCTGATGCCTTGTTTACCTGTTTTATTCAGAGGATGTCTTCTTTCCTCGTATTTCTAATTGAATAGATCCTTTAAGGTCCACCTCAAATCGCACCTGTCCCAAAGCTAATCTCCAATTCATAGGATTATCCTTTCTCTGAACTCTCACAGTTATAGTCACACTGTAATTCAACACTTAATCATTCTCTAATTCTTTTATAGTATTTGTGAAATATCTTATTGGAATTTGTACTCTACAGTGCATTTTCATGTTCATAGCCTCATGTGATTCTCTCACTGAGGTAGAAATTATTATAATTTCTATTTAATACACAAGAAAATTGAGGCTCAGTGAGGTTAAATGACTTACCACTGGTTATAAAACTAGTAGCTCAGTGTACAGATGCAGTTTTCTGACTCTAAGTCTTGTAGTTCATCTACTCATTGCTTACTCCATTTTATGAGTCTTTATACAAGTTTTATTCTTTCCTATAGTAATTTAGGTTGTTTTGTGTCTTATGAATCTCTACAGGTAGGATTAAATTCTTTTGTGTGTGTGCATTAGGGGAAAACAAATACAGTTAATTTCTATGAGGGAGTTTAGAGGTTTATTCCAATTGCATTTCTTCATGCCAAATCATAAACTAGGTAATTCTGTAATAAATTGTTGTCTATCTATTGAATAAGTGGAGAAATAGAAATAATGGCTTAATTTCTCCATTCTGTCTATCTACTAGATTAGATGATTTCTCTTTATTTTTTCTCAAGTAAAAAGTGTTAATCATAAGCTCTTGGCAAATACAATGCATTTATTCAACAAAGGAAGATAGATACCAATTTTGTTTTGTCGCAATTGCAATGTGTATATCTAAGATTCTCAGTACCTGATCTCAGTATATTTTGGCCTCCCACTCAGCAGATGAACTCAGAGGGTGTAGCCAATAGGTGGGGGTGAGGGAGTGTGAAATAATTTAGTAGTGGAAACCCACCAATCACACCTGACCCCAATCCGTCCAGACATAGTGCAAAGAAACCACTTACAAATTCTTTTAGAGTGATACCAAATCAGAAACGTTTAATGTGCACTGAAAAAGCCAAGTTAAGAATCAAGTTCAGACGTTAAAGGTGTGATATCTACAACTAGAGCCAAGTTAGAAAAGGGTTGGCCCTTTATGCGGCCAAATTAAACAAGACACAATTGAGGCTAACTCATCCCTCTGGGCACTTGTAAAACCTACACGTGGGAACTTTTGAAAATGAAGTTAGCACCGATTGTGTCTTATTTTGCTTGGCTGCTTAATGGGCTAGCCCTTTAGGAATTTGGCTCTGACTGGAGATATCACACTTTTATGTGTCTGACCTCCTCCTTCAACTTTCCTTTTTTTGGTGTATATATAGAATTAAAAATATCAGATACGGTGTTACATGATTAAGTTTAGAAAGAGTAAATGACAAAAAGAAAATATGAAAAAGAGCAGAATGTGCTTCAGTAACAATGTAATTAGACTACCAGGGACATACTGCCTTCTTTGTGGTCTACTTCACGTTTAGTGGTTGAGTTGGATAGTACTGGTTAAGATCACCAATGAAGCTACTTGGGGGAATTCCCAAACCAAGCCTTGTTCACTCACTGCCATTACATTCATAGGCAAACATGCTTAAAAGGGGGCTGCAGGATACGTGGGCATAACAAGGCATGAGTTAAGAGGTGCACAGCAGACAGCCAATGTACTTTAGCCCAAAGATAGATCTTGTCCAACTGCCTCAGTGTTTTAAGCTAATAGATCGTGTGTCATTACTGAAGGGCTGGTAGCTCCTGGGGCTGCAGGCACAGGTAGCAAAGAGGGTGTTAAGAACATAATAAAAATTGCTTTCAAGGGTGTTTTCCTACTAAGATGTTCTACGTTGTACCTGTCAGCAAACCTCCACCTGCTTTGAGGCTGTAAATTTAAACACCTACTCATCAATGCAGCGTTGGCTGCATAGATTATCAAGGAAATATTTCATAGCATTTGATTATCTTGTAAATCTTTATTGCAATGCAATAAAGCAAGCATCTCTACTGAAATCTCCTATGTACCCAATTTTGGGCCACTATTCCAAATGGCCTCTTTCTGAGACACATACATATAGAAAATTATACTTTATTTTTGGTCCAATAACCAAGTAATTATACTCAACTGTTCCTTTAACAAGGCATTCAGTTGAAAGACATTAAAAGCTTAATAAGTAAGGTGTATAGTTATCCTTATATTTTCTGGACTTAGGTCCTACAGATTTGTGTGTGTGTGGTTTTTTTTGAACGTTTATGTTTTTCAGCATTCATGTGGCTGTGTGGGAAATAGCTTCAACTGCTTACTGTGATCTGATTTAAGGTTTTATTCTTAAGCCATAAGGTTGATTATATCACAAAATTGATGAAAGGGTATTTCCTACTGTCAAACTTTCGGCAAGATTCAGTGCACTGAGCTCAGGAAAGGGCATTGTAAATATGTACATCTTAATTCTTAGTCTTTTTCTTATTGTTGTGCAGCTAAGGGTAATTCTTTTAAATTTTTTTTCATTTTTTATTTGGCAGTTTCATGCTGAGGTAAATGTTGGCAAATGAACAAATAGCTTCTGTTCCAGGTTCTCTGTGGTTCCATTCCAGGTCAGTCCCAGGATCTTGGCATGATTTGAGAAGTTTCTCCTGGGCTCCACCATTTCTAGCCAAGGAGACGTCTGGGAAGCCAAGCTCAGGAATGTCGCCATTCCACTGAACCATTTCCATGGAATGACTCACTTGGAAATCTATTTTTCCTCTGTGAGATTTCCTGGACCTATCTATTACTGAAATTCCTAAGCAAAAGATACCATTTCAGGACTTGACCATTGTTTTTCGTATGTATGTGTATGATATATTTTTTCTTTGAAAACTGAGGATGGCTTTACTAAACATCTGTTGCATGAGTCTATATTCTTCAGGACTCACTTCTGAAAATCTAAGATTCCTTTAAAGTGGTTCATGCTGTTGAGTGACTGAATCTTTACTTTTCTGTTTCTGCAAACCTCATACAATTTATTTTATTTTCAAAATAGACAACTAAAAATTGTATTATCTCGTACATGATATTTCAGGTCATGCATACATTGTGGAATGGTTCAATAGAGCTAATTAACATATCCATTACCTCACATACGTATCATTTTTTTTTTTTGTGGTGGGAACACTTAAAATCTATTCTCTTAGCAATTTTCAAAGTACAGTACTGTTATTACCTACAGTCACTACATTGTACAGTTGATTAGGAATATATTCTGCCGCTTTAATGGAAATTTTGCATCCTTTGACCAACCTCTCCCCAACCCCCACATATGCAGCCCCTGTTAATCACTATTCTACTCTCCACTTAGATTAGTTTAACTTTTTAGATTCCATATATATGTGAGATTATGTGGCATCTGTCTTTCTGTGCCTGGTTTATTTCACTTGACAGAATTTCCTTCTTTTTTAAGGTCGAATAATATTCCATTGCATATATTTAGCATATTTTCTTTATCCATTGATCCATTGATGAACACTTAGGTTGAGTGAGTTCATATCTTAGCTATTTGCCAATAATGGTGTGATAAACATGGCAGTGCAAATATCTCTCTGACGTACTGATTTCATTTTCTTTGGATATATGCCCAGTATTGGGATTGCTAGATCCAATGGTAGTTGTGTTTTTAATATTTTTGAGAAATCTCCATACTGCTTTCTGTAATTACTGTACTAATTTACTCTCACCAACAACGTGAAAGCGTTTTCTTTTCTTCATATCTTCACCAGCAATTATCTTTTATCTACTTGATAATATATATTCCAATAGGTGTGAAATGATCTCTCATTATAGTTTTAATTTACATTTTCCTGATGATTAGTGATGTTGAGCATTTTGTTATATTCTTACTGGCCATTTGTATTTAGTCTTTTGAGAAATGTCTAATCAAGTCCTTTAACCATTTTTTAATTGTGTTATTTGTTTTCTTGCTATTGAATTGAATTCCTTGCATATTTTGGATATTAACTTTTTATCAGATGTAAGAGTTTGCAAATAATTTCTCCCATTCCACAGGTTGTCTCTTCACTCTGTTGTTTCCTTGGCTTGCTTTTTAATTTAATGTAATCTTATTTGTCTATTTTTGCTTTAGTTGCTTTTGCTTTTAAGGTCATATCCTAAAAAATCATTGCCCGGGTCAATGTCATGGAACTTTTCTGCTAAGTGTTCTAGTAGTTTTACAGCTTCAGATTTCACATTTAAGTCTTTAAGCCATTTTGAGTTGGTTTTTGCATATAGTACGAGATAAGGGTCTAATTTCATTCTTTTGCATGTGGATATCCAGTTGTCTCAGTATTATTTATTGAAAAGACTGTCTCTCTCCCATTTTGCGTTCTTCGTACTTTGTTGAAAATCAGCTGATTATAATAATAGGTTATTTTCGAGATTTCTATCTTCTGCTCTATTGGTCTATGTATATGTTTTTATGCCAATACTAGGTTGTTTGGATTACTGTAGCTTTGAAGTTTATTTTGAAGTCAGGTAGTGNTATCCTAAAAAATCATTGCCCGGGTCAATGTCATGGAACTTTTCTGCTAAGTGTTCTAGTAGTTTTACAGCTTCAGATTTCACATTTAAGTCTTTTAAATGATTTTGATTTGATTTTGTATATGGTGAGAAATAGGGGTCTAGTTTCATTCTCTTGGATATGGATATCCAGTTGTCTCAGTACCATTTATTGAAGAGACTGTCCTTTTTCCATTGTGTGTTCTTGGTACTTTGTTAAAAATCAGCTGACTGTAAGTATATGTTTTTTTCTTGAGTTCTCTCTTCTGCTCTATTGGTCTATGTATATGTTTTTATGCCAATACTAGGTTGTTTGGATTACTGTAGCTTTGAAGTTTATTTTGAAGTCAGGTAGTGTCAAACCTCCAGTGTTGTTCTTTTTGCTTGAGATTGCTTCAGCTATTTGGGGTCTTTTCTAGTTCCATATGAATTTTAAAATTCTTTTCTCTACTTGTGTGAAAAATGCTGTTAGAATTTTGATAGGGATTACATTGAATCTGTAGATCACTTTGGGTAGTATGGACAGTTCAACAATATTAATTATTTCAATCCATGAACCTGGGATGTCTTTTCACTTATTTGTGCCTTTCTCTATTTCTTTCATCAGTGTTTTATAGGTCTGAGGGTGCTGGCTGGATGACTAAGGCTACGGGAACTGGGCCGGTTGGGATGGACCTGAAGCCTGGCCTGTGGAGCCCAGCCTTGTGATACCTAATCTGTCAGACTGGCCTAGAACCTGGGGTTGCAAGATCCTATTTGTGGCTGGTGCGGACTTAGAGGCTCAGTTCATGGACGCTGGCCTGGAGCCTAGGGCCGCAGGGGTTGGCCTGGTGCTGAGAAAGCCTTGTGCCTGTATTTCAATGCATGGGCCCCTAGCCTGCAGGTGCTGGTCTGATGACTTGGGCTCTGGGTGCCAACCTGGTGCTGGGTCATGCCTGGATCCTGAGGGTGTGGGGGTCAGCCTGGTGCTGGGGGGTGGTCTAGAGACTGGGATGGCTGGGATTGGCTTAGTGGTGGAGTAGCTCAGAGACTGAGTCTACATTGCAGGCCTGGAGCTTGGGCCTATGGGATCCAGCCTTGTGCCTGGGTGGGCCTGGAAGTTTGGTCTGTGGGTACTGAGCCAGAGTCTGGGTCCATGTGGACCTGCCCAGTGCTGGGTTTTACTGGAATAGAATGGGTAGTGAGGTTCAAGGCAAAATGAACCCCCTTCTTTCCTTCCCTCAAGCAGAAGGTTATCTCCTCTCCAGTCTGTGCTTCCTGGACATGGGGGAGAGGTGACGTGGGTAATGTGAAACTTTATTTCTGAGCCTCTTCAATGTGCCTTTCTCATTTCTGTGCCACACCCAGGTGCTGTAATCTCTTACTTGGTTTCTTTGCCTCTTGTGAAGGTATTTTCATGCATGGATAGTTGTTCAAATCAATGTTTCTGTAGGAGGCATGAGTGCCGGAAAATTCAATTCCACCATCTTGCCAACATTTTTTCACATAATTTTTCTTAATATTGCTAATAGTCTTTATAACTTTGTAATTGATTTATTTTCCTGTTTGGAGCATTAAAATGTACAGTGATAGACAAATGATAGTATATTGGAAAGACTTCATCTAAAGATATGAGAAATTAAAGGGAATGTTATGCATTCACCAGATATTCATTATATAACTACTCTGTGCAAGGTGCATAGTAAATGAATATTTACTAAGGACATTCATATTTTGGAATGATCTAGATATCATATGACAGTGATTGGAATGTCCTTTATTTGAATGAACATCGTTACTCAAGCCATACGTAAAAGGATTTCCTGAGAGAAATGAATCTATTGCTTGAGTTTGAGAAAAGTAGTCTTGATTTAGTGGAAATATAGTGGAAAGAACCTTTTCTAAGGATGAGAAGAATGGCAACAATATAGAGAAATAAAAATTTAAAAAGGGCTAAATCAAGTATGCATTTACCACTCAATAGCTTTGCCTAATTGACTTTACATAAGACAATATGTTTAATGTCCTGAAAAATGGGGAGAATGAAATAGTGATGGCACGGAGGCACGGGTACTGAAAAGCTTTAAAGACTGTGGCTAGGAAGTCAAAGGGACAATAGTTGAGAGATTGATTTTTACACTCTTTTCTTTATGTTTAGACCAATCTTTGGGAGTGGCAGTGTTTCCCTCTTTGATTTGTTAATTAGATCATCTTAATTAAGGATCACAAATGTGAAAGACAACATATGGTATTCCTAAGAAAAGCAATTGATCTACTCTCAGTGCCCAGTGAAGTGCCTAGAATGTGATATTTGCTCAATAAGCAAGGAATGTTCAGATGAATGACAGGTTCCGAGTAAGTTCAACTCTTCACTTCCCTGAGCATTTATTGCACATACTCACTGTTGATCACAAATTCCTCTTTAACTGAATAATCACTACTCTTTATATTTTGAAATCTCACCCTTGATCAATTCATAGAAACTCAGAAACTTTCCCAAATAGGAATAGTTCATCTGAAGAGTGGTAAATAAGATATTAAGTTTGCATAATGGCAAACAATTATGCATAAAAATTGTGTGCAATGACTTAGAAAGAATAAAAAAACACTTGACAATTTTTAACCTGCATCTGGTTCTTTAATTGTTTTGGCATGTGAGAATCAGAGAGTCATGCAGGGATGCAAATATTAGCACATCTGAAGACTGTCACTTGACTGCTCAGATGTCTTTTTGGTATACCTCTATGCTGCAGAATAGACTCAAAATAGTAAAAAGTGTCAGTGTTCTCATATTTGAAATGACTGAAGGTAGTTTTGAACTTTCACTGAAGCAAGTGTCATGGGGTTAAAGACATCTACCAAGACTGCAATGAACCATAAAATCATCCCCACATCTGACATATGGTTTATAACTGAGGTTGAATACCCATCAAAGATTACAGAGTGATATTTGACAGCAAATACTTTTGTTGTATCATTTGTTAGGATTTTTAACAGTGAACATATATATTATAAATATTTCCTTTCCTTTGTGTTTATTGCCTTCCCATACTTTTTTTTTTAGGAGTTTGAAAGAAAAACTTCAAAAGAATACAATGATGAGTGTCAATAAATTTTCGGAAGAGTTTAATGATATAGTTAAGATTTCTTTTCTTTTTTTTTTTTTTTGAGACGGAGTTTCGCTCTTGTTGCCCAGGCTGGAGTGCAATGGCGTGATCTCGGCTCACCGCAACCTCCACCTCCTGGGTTCAGGCAATTCTCCTGCCTCAACCTCCTCAGTAGCTGGGATTACAGGCACGTGCCACCATGCCCAGCTAATGTTTTGTATTTTTAGTAGAGACGGGGTTTCACCATGTTGACCAGGATGGTCTCGATCTCTTGACCTCGTGATCCACCCGCCTCGGCCTCCCAAAGTGCTGGGATTATAGGTGTGAGCCACCGCGCCCAGCCCCTCTTTTTTTTAAGATGGATTCTCTGTCACCCAGACTGGAGTGCAGTGGTGCAATCTTGGCACTTTGCAACCTCCACCTCCCAGGTTCCAGTGATTCTTCTGCCTCAGCCTCCCAAGTAGCTGGGATTACAGGCATGCACCACCACACCCGGCTAATTGTTCCATTTTTATTAGGGATGGAGTTTCACCACGTTGGCCAGGCTGGTCCCAAACTCCTGACCTCAAGTGATCCTGCTGCCTCAGCCTCCGAAAGTGCTAGGATTACAGGCATGAGCCACCGCACTTGGCTATGGCGTGATCTTGGCTCACTGCAATCTCCGCCTCCTGGTTTCCAGTGGTTCTTCTGCCTCAGCCTCCCAAGTAGCTGGGATTACAGGAATGTCCCACCACACCCAGCCAATTTTTATATTGTTAGTAGAGACAGGATTTCACCATGTTGGCTGGTCTCAAACTCCACCTGACTTGGCCTCCCAAAGTGTTGGGATTACAGGTGTGAGCTACTGTGCCCAGCAAAATTTCTTAAATAAAAAATTGTCTCTTGACACAGACATGGCTACTTCTCCAGTTATGGTGTAAAAGGAGACTGTCAACACCACCACAACCACACCGACAATACTGACAATAGCAGAGAACAACCGCATTTTACAGATGCAGCAACTGAGGCTGGCGGAGGGCAAATAGCAAAACCAAGGTTACATCGCTACAGCTAGTAAATGACAAAGCTAGGATTTTCATTACAGGATTCCAGGATTTTCCAACTCTCTAGACTACTGTTGAATTCCCAATTCTCTGTCATTACACATACAGTTGTATATCTACACACACATGGGGTGTCTTTGAAGGTTGGTTCCAGGACTCTCCACGGATACCAAAATCCAAGGATACTAAAGTCCCTTGTATAAAATGGTATAACATTTGCAAATAACCTATGTACATCCTCCTGTATACTTTAAATCACCTCTAGATTACTTAAAATACCTACTACAATGCCTACACATGACTTGATTTGTGTGGATTCAGTGCAGTACTTGGCATGCAGCAAATTCAAGTTCTGCATTTTGGAACTTTGCAGAAATATTTTTTCAAATATTTTCAATCCACAATTAGTTGAATCCATAGACATGGAACCCATTGATATGGATAGCAGACTGCATACCATGTTGCCAGTCTTGGTGGTTGAGTCATAAGACATATCGCTGCTCTTCTGAGGATTATACTCTTGTCAGGAAGATAAACATTTAAACAGGCCAGGCGCTGTAGCTTATGCCTGTAATCTTAGCACTTTGGGAGGCTGAGGTGGTCGGATTGCCTGAGGTTAGGAGTTTGAGACCAGCCTGGCCAACATGTGGAAACACTGTTTCTACTAAAAATACAAAAAAACTAGCTGAGGATATTGGTACGTGCCTGTAATCTCAGCTACTTGGGAGACTGTGGAGGAGAATCACTTGAATCTGGGAGGCGGAGGCTGCGGTGAGCCAAGATTGCGCCACTGCACTCCAGGCTGGGCTACAGACCGAGACTCCATCTCAAAAAGAAAAAAAAAAGTTTAAACAAGCACTCATGAAAATACATGGCAATAAACAAAATGTGGAAACCTAAAAGAACTCTACATAGGAAAGTGGAAGAGGGAGTTAAAAGTATAAATAGACGTTTTAATCAAGAGAGATGTATGTTTTGGTCCAAATCAGTTGTTTTCTGTAATATAAAACATGCTATCATTTTACCAGGACATGCAAATCTACTTGAGGAGAGAAGATATAGCATTTGCATGACTGTTACAGCTCTGTACAGTTTCAGAAGATACTGTTGGGATCAGGGAGGGCTACACAGAGAAGGTGGGGCTTGAGTGGGACCTTGAAAGATGAGTGAGATCTGGATGGGAAGACGAACATATTCTAGGCCACTGCAGTGGCTCACATAAAGGCATGGAGTTGAGTAGGCATGAGGGGTGACTGTAATATACTGAACGGATTGGCCTTTTTAGAAAATAGGTTTTCCGGGGAAGTGGTACAAGATAAGACTAGAAACTTATAATAACCAACAGAGAACACCTGGCAGGAAGAGGAAAGCTGACTGCAGGGGAAAAGAAGATACACAATTCATCTCTCAAAATTGCCTCGGGTTTGGTTCTGTTCACATATTAACATTTTTGCCTGAGATCTTTCCTCAAAAACTCTTATTTTATCATTAAGCACCAAAGCCAAAGAAATATTGAAATAATTATCTGAAAAAAGAGGAAGTAAAAGTTAGGAAATTATTTCCATAACAGCAGAGTATTTCCTTAGGTGAAAAAATGTGAGTTATTTCTTTTATTATTTTTAATACTTTACTAAAAATAAAGTCCTTGGAGGGTCAAAAATAAACTCTTATCTTCAGTCATTCTACTTATCTCTGAAACTTATCTGATAAGAGTATTTTCAACTTTTGAGTTGTAGGAACAAACAATCTTAATAAAATTATATGGTACTTTCTTTGATATCTGATTTCTAGCCCTGTTTATTGTCTTTCTTTTAACATTGCTATTACTATTACTATGCTTTTAAAAATGGATTGTGCAGATTTGTTACTTTTAAGTACACAGAAAACCTTCAAATGAAACGTTTTTCTAGACATCTCTTTTATGAGAACAGGAACAAGTATATATGCTTTTTCTCATTTTAACTGACTACTAATACGCAGTATTAGCAAGTCAATTTTGGGCATTTCAGAAAGCAATAATAAAAAAGTAAAATATTCTTATCTTGATATTTTACTTTTTTTTCTGTTTCATGGTTATAAACGAAAACATTTAGGGAGTTCTACTTATAAAGGTCCTCTTGAGTTATATATTCCATGTTAATAAATTGATGTAGAACATGATTTTCTCTCATTTCAGGAAAGCTTATGGGTAGATTTTGTTCTGCTTTAAAGTTAGTTTCCATTTTTATTCTTCACAGGAATTATACAAAGGTAAAATGAAGTATGTAGACATTAAAGAAATACCCAGTCATTTAAATCATTGGAGTCAGTCAAGCAAAGACCTTAAGACACAGTCTCAGGCCTCCCAGATTATGTAAATCTCTCTGAGGGAAAAAAGACTTATGTGCAAGAAGTAGTGAAGTGACATTGCAGATGAGAATGTCAAAATTTATTACCATTATGTAGAGAATGTTATAGGAATTCTGAGAAGATGAGAGGCCAGTGAGCAGCACAAGTCATTTTAGACATCTATTCACGGAGGGAATAGGGCAAATTTTACGTATGTGAAAAGTGGGAGAGGTGCCCTTCAGAGCTTGAGAAACTTGAGTCTGGACTGACATGGGTAAACTACCTGGGACAGTGGGCGTAGTTCAGACGTGGTGGACAAAAATTGGAGTCAGATTATGGACAGATTTGAAGTCTGGGTTGGGATGCATGGGGGCAGACATCCCCCATGATACATTCAGTATCTAAGGCATGTTATATGCTACAATATTTATCCATTAAATAATTCTTTCATTTATTCATTGAGAAAATAGTACTTGACTCCTAATATTCGCTGAACATGCGGTCAAGTGTTGGGTGTAAAAGGTTTCAGAGAAAGGAGAGACCAGAATAAGGGAAACTAAGAGGCTGATTTGTTGTCCAGATAAGAGAAAATGAGGATCATCACTGGAAGGACTGGATCTGGGAGACTTTCTGAATTAAGATTAGACCAGTCATTTTAACTGGTTGGCTATCAGGCATAAAGGAAAGAGTAGAAGACAGCTTCAGATTTTCAGCAGGCTGACTGGGAGAATCCTATTGATAGAAAGAATAGGATTAAGTAAATGGATCCAATCAAATTAAGTAAAGAGGGCAGGTAGCACCTTGAAGTAGTAGGGTCTTGTATGCAATTAGAGATATAGGACTGAAGCTTGAAGTAAAGATCAAGATTGGAAATAGATATTAGGGTCATTAGCAGTATAACGTTAAAGCCAGTACATCTAATTTAATAAGGCAAATTACTTATTTTCTATGCTTGATAGCACAGAGACAAGACATAAATGTCACACATGTTCACAACTTCTAGGAGAGATCACAGAAACATGAAGAGAAGACTTATGAGGGACAGAAAAATGGGAGCAGCCAAGTGTCACATGTGTTAAAGTTTTCAACATTAATTTTGATAGACTTCTTTTAAACAAATATTGTTGCCTGTCTACTATGAGCTAGATACTATTTTAGGCACTAAGTTTTTTTTTTTTTTTTTTT
>NW_016107329.1:1593738-1598094 GCF_001604975.1 Cebus imitator
GCGCCACCATGCCCAGCTAATGTTTTGTATTTTTAGTAGAGACGGGGTTTCACCATGTTGACCAGGATGGTCTCGATCTCTTGACCTCGTGATCCACCCGCCTCGGCCTCCCAAAGTACTGGGATTACAGGCGTGAGCCACCGCGCCCAGCCAGGCACTAAGTTTTTAAGACTGAGAATATAAAAGTCCCTGACTTCATGGAGGTTGCCTGTCAGTGGGGTGAGTGCAAGAGAGGTTTAAATACTGTAATATTGTGTGATACAACACACAGGCATTTTAACTAACTGACATAGATATGAAGATTCATACCAGGGGTGTAACCCCCAAATAGAAGAAAATACTTCTAAAATGGGACATCTTTTCCTCTAAGGTTTATGATTCAGTAATCTCAATGACAATAAAATAGAGTCATAAAATGAAGATAAGATGAAATGTGGACTGAACAGAACCTGAGGTGTGTGACTTACGCACATCACCGTCATATATAATACAGCTTCTTTCCAAGTCTGTACAGTGTTCAAGTCCTTGAAAGAGGGAGTTGGTAAAGGGAAAGGGCAGGACTAGGCGCTTGAGACACATTTGTTACTCTGGGGAATGAAGCTGCTGAGCAGGCCTTTTCTGCATTGTTAGGAAAGTATGTAATAAACAGAGGGAAGAAGCTTCTGGAAGCTGGGCAACACACACTAATTCCAATCAAAAGGTCTCTCCTTCGCAAATATGCATCTTGCTTTTGCAAGGATAGTGTTGTATCTCATAGAAAACATCTGCATATCAGGATCCTGTTTATATTAGTTAGACATATGAAACATGCTTGCACATGCTCACATACATACACACAAACACAGCAGTTGGCCCTTTGGTAACTGTCATCATTTCTTATAAGTTTTTCAGTGGCATTTATGATAATTCAGGTAACTGTTAAGTATGGCCATATGTAAATGCTTGCTTGGTTAGCCAGGAAACATTTAGTATGAATGGCAAGGTGTGACTGTGAACGAGCTGTCGATATGTATGTGTGGAGCCAATGTATATTTGCTAAGTTATGAGATGATTTCTTGCAGGGATAATGATATGTTGAAAGACAAGAATAAGAACACCGTTACTAGATGGCAGGGAAAAGGAATAAAGACATTGTGAAACTTTTAAAAACCTACATTATAGGTCTCTGATTTAGGTCTGTAAAGTAACCATTATTTACTCAATAGTCATCAAATCATAACTATTTATGAGGTTTGGAGAGGGTAAAAGAGAACTAACAAAATAAAACTTTGCAAGTGCCAAATGATAGTGAAGAAAATAAAAATGATGGGAGTTTAGAAAGGCTGAAGAATAATGAGATAACCAAATATGAAAACTAATTGACAATATCTTAACCAATATGGTGATGTGTGTCATGTAAGATAAAATGAATCCTGTAGGGACAGCATTTCACGCTGGACAAGCAATTTTATTCTCGCCTCCTTGGCCCTAGGAAGGTGAGAGGTTCTTTAGAGGGGAGGCTGGATTTAGGAGCAACTTTAAGCACAGGACCTTGTTTCAACAGTAGTCTCCAGGTGAAGAAGAAAGAAACCAAATTTTCTGGTATGAGCAGAGAAGCAAGAGCTGAAAAAGTTTGAAGAGCCAACATATAGGGGATTTCGTGACCAAAGGCAGAAAATCCCTGCAATGTTGGTGATTCATTCATGGCCCTTTATATCATGAGAATTAACACCCAGGCTATAAAGTTAATTATATTATATCACTTCAGCACTTGGGAGAACACAATTTGACACAGCACATTAAAAATCCCTGGCATAATGAATATATTACTCTAGGATTCTAGCAAGCTCTAACGAATAAATATATAAAGTTTAAGCACATTCCCAAGAACCTAGTCTAGATTCACTTGATAAACTAGATAAGCTTACAGTTAATGAATTTGTTCTGATTGGCTGAGTTAATAATAAGTGCTTAAAACTCGCCTAATGCATATTTACTCAAAAGTCTTAGGACAGTATGAGTGGTGACTCTATGTGCAGTTAGAAGAACAATGTAATAAATATGTACTCAAAAGCTTTAAGAACTATTACTACACATTAGAATTACATAATTTTTATTTTGTTTTCTGTCCTTTACCCCCACCAAATTGCTATATGGCAGGACTTTATTTTTATTACCATAAATAAACAGTATAATTATCCTTTAAAGAAATTTGTATAGTCTGGTGGAGAATTAATAAAAATCATTATAATTGCAATGTGTAAAATGAAATATTTTAAACACATAGCTTGGCAGTAACTACTTGGAAATTTAACAAGTAATTTTTATTCTCTGTATCTGTAACTTCTACGGTCATTACTTTTAAATTTAAGTCTGTGGGGAAGATTCTTTTGGCTTGAAAATGAACAACATTTTAAATATTTGGATTCAGGGCCAATATAAATATAAGTATGCAATAAGTTTCTTTTGTGATAATGAGAGATATGGCAAATTAAATGTTTTAGTCATTGTCTTTATGGAACTTTTTACCTTGTTGTGCCCCAAGCCAAATGCTATATGGAGAGACTGTCCTGATACTCTTCTTAGCCTAAGTTTTTTCGTTGTTCACCATCACTGATTCCTCAGGCATTTTTGTGGACACCTTATACCCGAGGCAATTCCAGTGACAGGGATCAACAGGTCTGTAAATTAGAAATCCTTCTAGCTGCAAGTGACAACATATCTGGGTAACAACAGCTTAAGCAAGTAGGTGTTTGTTTTGCTTAGGTGTCAAGTCTACAGGCTGCGGTTGGCTTTACTTCAGTGGGTCAGCACTGCTGCAGCTGGTTCTGTGCTGTTTTATAGGTGCTGTTGCAGCACCAGGCAAACCTTCATCTTTAAGGCAGGAGGATGTGAGAGAAGGGTCAGTGACAGGTGCCTCTTTTACCTCGATAGCAACATCAACAAAAAATTACCAAAGGCTTTGCTAGAATCTTCCTGAAGAGACTCCTGCTTCTATGTAATTGTCTAGAAACGTGTCACATGGCTACCTAGCTGCGAGTGAAGGTTGACATGTGAGTTTTTAGTTGAGGTGGGAATGGGAGAGGGGGTTGGAAGTGAGTGCTGGGTTAACCAGACAACAGTATCTGCTACCCCTGAAAAGCCTGCACTTTGCTGGTAAGGAGCAGAGATTCCAATTTTGACATTTTGTGTGTTTTTGGATAAATGTTATATAGTTTAGTGCTGTGGTCAACAGTACGGCATATACAGCTAAACTGCTGGAGTTCCAGTTTTGCCCCTGTGCCAGCTGAGTGACATTGGGAAAGTCACTTAACTGAAGGAAGAAAGTACAGATGGCAGAAACTGCAAAACCAATGGAGAGCTTCATTTCTCTCTGCTGCATCCATACTCGCTAGACCTGTACGTTGACCCCAGGGGAGACCTGTTAACCCTTGGGCCACTTTTAATATTTCTTTCCGGACACAGGGAGGGGGAGCACTACACACTGGGGTCAGTTGGGGGGAAATAGGGAAGGGACGGTCGGGGGTGGGGAGCTGGGGAGAGATCGGAAGGGGAGAGATGCCAGATGTAGGTGATGGGGAGGAAGGCAGCAAATCACACTGCCACGTGTGTACCTATGCAACAATCTTGCATGTTCTTCACATGTATCCCAAAACCTAAAATGCAATAAAATAAATAAATGGGGAAAAAATATTTCTTTCCCTTGATGTTACTGTCTCACATATCATATGATAGTAAAGAAAAATATTGAAAAAGCAACCTCACAGTCTTATTTCCTTAAAAACAATCTTTAATGTTTCAACTCCTTTTTATTCCCTAACGTTTGTATGCATTGCAATTTAAATATAATTGATTATCAATTTGCTTTTTTGCACTTAATATGATTTCATAACCCTTTTCCTTCTCTGTTTCATTTTGTTCTTAATGAATGTCTGTGTCATCTTCACTGATTAAAGGATTGACATTAGTGATACAGCTTAGAAGGCTTAGCCTTACATTTCTTATTGCCATGAGGCATAAAGAGTCATTATGTCCCAGTAGCAAAAGAACACAATCATATTTGTTATTTTTCAAAGCTATTCTTTTAAAATTCTTCTGAGGATTCAGGATCCAAGATGGCCGTTTAGGAACAGCTCAGGACTGCACCTCCCAGTGAAAGCGCAGAGGGTGAGTGGACGCCGTGTTTTTATTGCCCACAGACTAGGAAATTCCCGGGCAGAGGTGCTCCACGGTCACAAGCGCGGCTGTTTCGGCCAGCGCGGCTGTTTCGGCCAGCGCGGCTGTGCCGGCCAGCGCCGCTGCTTTGCCCCGCGCGGCTGCTTTGCCCCGCGCGGCTGCTTTGTCGGCGCCCCGGAGCCGCGGTTCTCCGTACAAAAT
>NW_016107329.1:1602974-1669599 GCF_001604975.1 Cebus imitator
GGGGAGAAATGCCAGATGTAGGTGATGGGGAGGAAGGCAGCAAATCACACTGCCAGGTGTGTTCCTATGCAACAATTTTGCATGTTCTTCACATGTACCCCAAAACCTAAAATACAATAAAATAAATAAATGGGACAAAAAAAATAAAATAAAATAAAATAAAATTCTTCTGATTTGAGAACAGTAACCACAATAACTTAAGAATTCACTTATATTGTATAAATCGGTCATACAGCTGAAAACCCTGCTGGTTTGACCTGCAAGTAATCTTTGTATTTAAATATCTTAAAGTACTATTTTTAATTTTAAATGATGATAATGTCTTATTATTATAGGTATATTTGTTGGTATGTACTTATTCATAGCAAAGGCAATGATCATGTCTTAGAATTAAGTTTTCCTACCAACTTTATAACACTGAACAGGTTTTTAAATGTACCACTTATCAAATTAATAGAAGGCCAAACCATGGAATTTAGAAAAAAAAAAAGAAATAAAGAAACTTGATTACATAACTCCAAAAAATTTTTAAAACTGATATATACTTTGTAAATTCTTATTGATATCTAACATTTGTTATCATAAGGTTAAATAATTACAAGTTCAATTTCTGACAAAAGCTGAAAATAAAATTTGGTTAAAAACAAATTTAAAATTAAAGTGATACATCACTTTTATTTTATTTTTATTATTTTTAAATATATATATTTTTGCACTTTAGGTTCTGGGGTACATGTGCAGATCACGTAGGATTGTTGCATAGGCACGTACATGGAAAGTCGTTTGCTGCCTCCATCCCCCCAACACCTATATCTGGCATTTCTCCCCATGTTATCCCACCCCAACCTTGCCACTGCCTGCTGTCTCTCCCCTGTTGCCCTCCAACAGACTCCAGTGTGTGATGCACCCCTCCCTGTGTCCATGTGTTCTCCTTGTTCAACACCCACCTATGAGTAAGAACATGCGGTGTCTGACTTTCTGTTCTTGTGTCAGTTTGCTGATAATGATGGTTTCCAGGTTCATCCATGTCCCTACAAAGGACACAAATTTATCCTTTTTTATGGCTGTATAGTATTACATGGTGTTTATGTACTACATTTTCTTTGTCCAGTCTATCATGGATGGGCATTTGGGCTGGTTCCAGGTCTTTGCTATTGTAAACAGTGCCACAATGAACATACATGTGCATGTGTCTTTATAATAGAACAATTTATAATCCTTTGGATATATACTCAGTAATGGGATTGCTGGGTAAAATGGAATTTCTATTTCTATTCTGAGGAATCGCCACACTGTCTTCCACAGTGGTTGAACTAATTTACACTCCCACCAACAGTGTAAAAGTATTCCTATTTCTCCACATCCTCTCCAGCATCTGTTGTCTCCAGATTTTTTAATGATCGCCATTCTAACTGGTGTGAGATGGTATCTCAATGTGGTTTTGATTTGCATTTCTCTAATGACCAGTGATGATGAGCATTTTTTCATGTTTGTTGGCCTCATATATGTCTTCTTTTGCAAAGCGTCTATTCATGTCCTTCACCCACTTTTGAATGGGTTTATTTGTTTTTTTCTTGTAATTCTGTTTTAGTTCTTTGTAGATTCTGGATATTAGCCCTTTGTCAGATGGGTAGATTGCAAAAATTTTTTCCCATTCTGTTGGTTGCCAATTCACTCTAATGATTGTTTCTTTTGCTGTACAGAAGCTCTGGAGTTTAATTAGATCCCGTTTGTCGATTTTGGCTTTTATTGCCAATGCTTTTGGTGTTTTAGTCATGAAGTCCTTGCCTATGTCTATGTCCTGAATGGTTTTGCCTAGGTTTTCTTCTAGAGTTTTTATGGTGTTAGGCCTTATGCTTAAGTCTTTAATCCGTCTGGAGTTAATTTTAGTGTAAGGTGTCAGGAAGGGGTCCAGTTTCTGCTTTTTGCACATGGCTAGCCAATTTTCCCAAAACCATTTATTAACAGGGAATCCTTTCCCCATTGCTTGTTTTTGCCAGGTTTGTCAAAGATCAGATGGTTGTACAGGTGTGGTATTACTTCCAAGGCCTCTGTTCTGTTCCATTCGTCTATATCTCTGTTTTGGTACCAGTACCATGCTGTTTTGATTACTGCAGCCTCATAGTATAGTTTGAAATCAGGTGGCATGATGCCTCCAGCTTTGTTCTTTTTGCTTAGCATTGTCTTGGCTATGCGGGCTCTCTTTTGGTTCCATATGAAGTTTAAGGTGTTTTTTCCAGTTCTGTGAAGAAGGTCATTGGTAGCTTGATGGGGATAGCGTTGAATCTATAAATTACTTGGGGCAGTATGGCCATTTTCATGATATTAATTCTTCCTAAGCATGAGCATGGAATGTTTTTCCATCTGTTTGTGTCCTCTCTTATTTCCTTGAGCAGTGATTTGTAGTTATCCTTGAAGAGGTCCTTTACATCTTTTATTAGTTATATTCCTGGGTATTTTATTCTCTTTGTAGCAATTGTGAATGGCAGTTCGTTCTTGATTTGGCTCTCTTTAAGTCTGTTATTTGTGTATAGGAATGCTTGTGATTTATGCACATTGATTTTGTATCATGAAACTTTGCTGAAGTTGCTTATCAGTGTCAGGAGATTTTGAACTCAGATGATGGAGCCTTCTAAATATACAATCATGTTGTCTGCAAATGGAGACAATTTGACTTCTTGCTTTCCTAATTGAATACCCTTTATTTCTTTTCCTTGCCTCATTGCTCTGGCTAGAATCTCCAGTACTGTATTAAATAGGAGTGGTGAGAGAAGGCATCCTTTTCTAGTGCCAGATTTCAAAGGGAATGCTTCCAGTTTTTGCCCATTCAGCATGATATTGGCTATGGGTTTGTCGTAAATAACTTTTATTTTGAGATAAGTTCCATCGATACCTAGTTTATTGAGAGTTTTTAGCATAAAGGGCTGTTGAATTTTGTCAAAGGCCTTCTCTGCATCAATTGAGATAATCATGTGGTTTTTGTCTTTGGTTCTGTTTATGTGGTGGATCACGTTTATAGACTTACATATGTTGAACCAGCCTTGCATCCCCGGAGGAAGCCTACTTGATTGTGATGGGTAAGCTTTTTGATGTGCTGCTGCAATCGGCTTGTCATTATTTTATTGAAGATTTTTGCATCTATGTTCATCATGGATATTGGCCTGAAGTTTTCTTTTTTTGCTGAGTCTCTGTTGGGTTTTGATATCAGGATGACGTTGGTCTCATAAAATGATTTGGGAAGGACTCCGTCTTTTTGGATTGTTTGGAATAGTTTCAGAAGGAGTGGTACCAGCTCCTCTTTGTGTGTCTGGTAGAATTTAGCTGTGAACCCATCTGGACCTGGGCTTTTTTTTGGCTGGTAGGCTATTAATTGCTGCCTCAACATCAGCTCTTGTTATTGGTCTGTTCAGGTTTTCAACTTCTTCCTGGTTTAGGCTTGGAAGGGTGAAAGTGTCCAGGAATTTACCCATTTTTTCCAGGTTTACTGGTTTATTTATATAGAGTTGTCTGTAGTAATCTCTAATGGTAGTTTGTATTTCTGGGGAATCAGTGGTGATATCCCTTTTATCATTTTTTATTGCGTCTATTTGATTCTTCTCTCTTATCTTTTTTATTAATCTGGCTAGGAGTCAGTTTATTTTGTTGATCTTTTCAAAAAACCAGCTCTTGGATTTATGGATTTTTTGAAGAGTTTTTTTTTAATATCTCTATGTACTTCAGTTCTGCTCTGATCTTAGTTATTTCTTGTCTTCTGCTAGCTTTTGAGTTTTTTGATCTTGCTCTTCTAGTTCTTTCAATTTTGATAATAGGGTGTTGATTTTAGATCTTTCTTTCTTTCTCATGTGGGCATTTATTGCTATAAATTTCCCTCTAGACACTACTTTACATGTGTCCCAGTGATTCCAGTATTTTGTGTCTTCGTTCTTGTTGGTTTCGAAGAACATCTTTATTTCTGCAACACCTGGGTCTGTTGGGGGTGGGCTAGGAGAGGGATAGCAGGGGGTGGGGCATTGGGGAGGGATAACATTAGGAGAAATACCTCATGTAAGTGATGGGAGGATAGATGGATGTAGCAAACCACCACGGTTATGTGTATACCTATGTAACAATCCTGCACAATCTGCACATGTACCCCAGAACTTAAAGCACAATAACAAAAAAATAAAAATTAATAAAACATATGAAAATTACACTATAAAATAATTGATCTAAAATATATAAAGAACTCTGATAACTCAATAATAAGAAGTCAAGGAACCCATTTGAAAAATGGACAGAATAATTTAAGAGATACTTTAGGGAAGAATGGTACCAAAAGCAAATGAGCACATGGTAATGGGAGGTACATTCATGAGAAGATACTCAATACCACTTAATATTAGATACATGCAAATTAAAGCCACAATAAGGTATCACTGCAAGCCCAATAAAATAGCTAAAAAAAATGCTGATAATAATAAGTTCTGACAAGAATGTAAACAGCAACTCTCATGGATTGCTAGTTGTACAACCACTTTCAAAAACATGTTGTAGCTTCTTATAAACATACACTAACCATGGAACCCAGCAATCTCCCTCCTAGGTATTTCCCCAAGGTAACCAGAAATAAAATTGTGATAGAAAGCCAATTAGGCATCAAGCATCTGGGGAGGGAATTGCTGCAAAAAGACATGATGCACCATTTGGGGGTGACAGAAGTGTTCTATATCATGACTTTGGGGGGAGGATCCACAACTTTATACAACTGTCAAAATTTGTAGACCTGTACATTGAAAATTGTGGAATCTTATTCTACATAAATGTTATCATAATAAAGCTGATCACATATTTTATTGCCCAAGATGTAGCAGGAATTGTATCTACTACTTTTATCTTCCCAACCCTGTTTTTAGAATAGAGCTAAATTTGGAGACTCTATGTAGAAGTGTAACAGAGGCTAGAGCTCTTTGATATATCTACTAAAGCCTTTGGTAGCACATTTCCCAGAATTTGAGACGGCAAATGACTTCAGTTCAAGAAACATTTTGAAGCATGGGTAATTCCAATTCTTTACTTTCAAGAAAGCTGAAAGAGGATCCCATCAAGTTGTTAATCCTTATATTTTAAAAAAGTTTTGATGATAGACCACTAAGTGATTATTGTTTTCACATGTAACTTGGAAATTTGAGGGACAATGTATACCAAAAATCCTCTCATTACCATTTTCCTCTTTATGTAAAAACGGTTTATAAGCACTTAAATCCATAAAATAGAGGCACGAAATAGTTGCTGAACTCTGTCTTAGTCTAACAATAACAGGGTAGTGTGTATTGCATTCCAGGCTTTTGTCTAACTACATAATATTTATCCAAAAATACACACAGTGTCAAAACTTTCATAAATACATTACATTAGAATAAAATTATATAATGGAAAATAGATTCACATTCATTCTAGTCAAAAGAAAAACAATGTAAAATTCTGAAAAATAAAGGCAAGCTTCTCATTTTTAAAAAATAGGTAATAAGTATCACATCTATCAGGTACGTAGATTTCATTGGATGTATTTAAAAGTGACGTATCCATCCCCTATCCGCCTACCCCCTGTTATCCCTCCCCTAGACCCCCACCCCGTGACAGGCACCGGTATGTGATGTTACTCTCCCTGTGTCCACATGTTCTCATTGTTCAACACCCACTTATGAGTGAGAACATGCGGTGTCTGGTTTTCTGTTCTTGCATCAGTTTGCTGAGAATGATGGTTTCCAGCTTCATCCGTGTCCCTGCAAAGGACATGAATTCATTCTTTTTTATGGCTGCATAATATTTCATGGCATATATGTGCCACATTTCTTTATCCAATCTATCGTTGATGGACATTTGGGTTGGTTCCGAGTCTTTGCTATTGTGAACAGTGTCACAATAAACATATGTGTGCGTGTGTCTTTATAATAGAATGATTTATAATCCTTTGGGTATATATCCAGTAATGGGATTGCTGGTTCAAATGGTATTTCTATTTTTAGATCCTTGAGGAATTGCCACATTGTCTTCTAAGTACAAATATTCTAACACAGACCCAAATACTTCATGTCTAAATCATTAAATACATATTCATACAATTGGGAAAGATAAGCTTTTCTCAGATATCAATATTTGAAATTGTTTGCTTGGTGTTAAAAAGTGTTCCTACCTTTGACCAATGCACCATAGTAAGATTAGGGCTAAGAATAAGGCCTGGCCATGAAAGAGGAGGTGGGAACAGGACAACCCAAACACTGGGCATTTCAGGGAGGGCAGTTTGGGGAAGGCATCCGTCTGGAGGTTGATGAAATGGAAACTTACTCCCATCCATGCCTGCATACCCTTTGAACAATTTCGTGAACTCTCAGGGATAACCACAGCACAGTTTGAAGACTGTTGTTCTATACTTATGTGGCTTTTGACAAGGTGAAGGATTGAGAAGCAATGGGATACCAAATATTTCAAGGAGATAAATTGTTTCCTGCTGGAAGAGAGTGAGAGTTTCCTAGATGGAAAAGAAAATGATATCTTTGAGGAGGAGTCAAATGAGGTTGATAACCTGAATTTCCTCAAGTCTCATGTATGACAGATTTTAATGTAAGAGCTCTATAATTCTTTCTGTGTGTATGTATATATGATATATAGGATATATATATATATAAAATATATATTATCTACTACCATTTTGTGGGAGGTGAAAGCTTCATGAAATACTTTTATTATTTTAAAAAGACTATCATTGTGTATGTGTGTATATGCACACACACATACATATACATATTCATATACATATACACTATATGTGCAAACATCACCATTTTGTAGAAGATGGTGGCTTTATTTATAAGTTCATGAAATACTTTTATTATTATTTTAAATCAGTTATCATTGTCAAACTATTTTTAAGAGTCATTAATTAATGTTCCCCCTGTCTGATTTTCTAGAGGCAAATCCCAGTTAGTATCAGTGGGAGACCGAATTATGAGAGTGTTTAATTAAGAGTTTCTTTCAGGCACTTTCCAAAGAACAATTTAATATCTGAGAAACTACCTTATTTGTATCTCTAGAATTGAACAGTGAGAAAACCTTGACAGTAGTCACAAAGATTCAACTAGACCAAACTTTACAAAAATCATTTTAATTTATTTAAGTCTTTAAAATAAAATATTCATTTAATATGATACTCACAGAGGCAATAAAATACATAATTTAATCAACTTTTCAAATTCACTTAAAAATAGAGAGCTATCGTTTTAGAAAGCTCAGCTATTTTTCTTCCCACTAGCATGTTAGGGAAAAAGATACAAGTCACAAGATACCACATCATGTAAGAAAGCCAAGTTCTGTCTTGCTTACCTGTCTTGATCAACAGGGAGGAAAAACCTGCTTGCTGCAGCTGCTGGCATCTGGGGACTTGATTTTTGGTGTGTTGAAATTACAATATGAGTTCTTAGGGTCCCTTTAGTGCACCTGTCTGTTTTCTGATTGATGAGAAATGTGTAGGAGGTACTTAGCCACTAGAGTGAAAATCTTCCTTTTCCACAGTTGGGAGCATATTCTTTGACACTCTCTAAGAAGGAAATCTGTACCCCCTCTCCTCCACTATCTCTTAAGATTATTTAGTCCATTTTACTATTTGTCTAATGATGGAAAAATATGGAGACATTATTCAACTGTAAATGGAAACTTTGTATAAAAAGATAAATGCTATGAATTTTAAAAGCAGAATCCCTCATCCCTCTACTGGAAGAGCTAAGTTGAGTTCCTGTTCCCATAATGCTTTGGTGCACCAGCAGGATCTGAATTCAGAACATGCAAATGTAAAAAGTCCTTTCAGCCAAAACATTTGCAATGGACTCTATGAGGCAGTGAAAATATCCAGTGCACAATGGAACAAAATCTCTAAGGACTGGGTGGTTAAGATTGTGTATTCTGATTGCTGCAGAATGAGGGAAACGAAATTAAATTTGATCTTATGACCAGCTACTTCCCCTTGGAAGCCATAAACCCCTCCTGCCATATACCAGATACTCCTGGCTGTGTTTTGAATACTGCTTAATACTCATTTCCCGATCACTCCTGGACTTGATTCTTCTTATACTACTTACTCCTGCACATCTAATTGACTGTAGTTAAGCATTTCAACCGGGTTTCTGTTATTTGTGCTTTTCTATGTATTTTTTACTATCTCCCATTGAATTAATTCTTCCACTAGAGTCAAGGTATTTCTCCCAATACTTCTGTCTTTGCACCTCCTGCCAACTCCCTGACCATGATGTTTACTGTGGGTGGTGCCTGTGAACGGAATAGCTGTCATATTAGTCACATGGACCTGCTGCACACAGAAAAACCTGGAGGAAGTCCCTCTCCCAGGTTTGAAGAGCTCTTTGCCAAACACAAACCATTGAAAAGAATTATGTTTTTCCTTGAAAGATCTAGTGGGTATCACTGGACCCCTGAGGTAGAGCAACAGATGTGCAATATCCCTATTGAATTCACTTTGTAATAATTTCCTCTCATTTCTGCTTTTGAACTGTCAATGGAGAAGGCAATTTTTTAAAAAATACAGAAGTCAGATATTTCCCCATGTTATATTACAAAGTTATATAAATAAATAGGTTGCAAAGTTTTCAAATAATGATTAAAATGTCAGTGAAAGATGTTCATGGCAATTTTTACAATCATAAATACTGAAGAAAATCTTGACCACTATAATAATAATTCATTATATCTATTTTAACATATAGAAAGTCAAGTCCTCATCTCTGGGCTAGGAGATTCTGTGTAAGAATTAAGTTTTGGTGTTACAATGTTCTCATTCTCAGTGTTACCTATGTCAGGTTTAGTCTAAGAATATTTTGGAGGAATATTTCAATGACAATATGTGTATATGAGTATATATACATATACAAAGCATATATATATGAAGCAATATTTGTCCATTAGAGAATTGGACCACCAGTCACTTGGTATTGAAACCAATACATGAATTCAAATGAAATTCAAATTTTTACTTTAACTCTTTTTTGCCAGTTATCCTACCAAAACATAATTAAATATAGTTATGGTTTAAGAATGTAATTTAGAACTTGTCTTTTTTGTCCGTTTGGTATCTACTTTTCATCCAACTGAAATCCTCCATTCGTCTTATAAGACAGTGACTCAGGCTCTGTTTCATTTTCTTTGCTCTCTGGAAGTTCTTCCTTATTTTTCCCATGACATTTCTTATATGCCACATAAACTGGAAAACAATACACAGGTTGTCAAGCAAATTTTATAATAATAAACTGCAAAATTACTTTGTATAGAGATTATAACCTATGATTCACATGGCAGATCACATTTTCTGTAGACTGGAGCGGCTTAGAGAACGCAATCACCAATCACTCTTCTTAGTTCTATGGCTACTCATAGTCAGAGGGATGACTGCACTTCAGGAAGACCTAGCGTAAATCTTCAGGAGACATTTGCTCAGGGCAGCCACAAGCCTTCTTCAGGCATTCAGCCCTGCACGTGGTACTCAACAATGATGAGAACAATAGGAAGCATTGGTTCTGTACCACTCTATCCCAGTGAATGTGCTAGTCCTCAGTAAATACACACATGGTGCAGTGCAAGCTCCAGGACCTTGGTTCAATGGTCCTTCAAGTCCATAGAAAGACTTGAACTGGAACAACATTCCCATTCCCTCCCTGTCTTCATTCGGTCTTTTCCCCAGAGAAAAGAGACTCGGCTGATGGGTGATCAGCTTTCTTTTCTGTGGAGCTGCTGGTCTCTGGTAGCAAGCATTTCTCAGCTTATTTTTAAGGTCAGCTCACCATGATAGGCTCTGTCCTGCAAGGCAAGACCTGCAGTGTATATGTGTGTGTGAGTACATGTCTGCACATGTGTGAGTACACATCTGCATATGTGTGAGGCCATGGAGGAAAGAGTGTATCCATAAGCCCATTTGGTTGTGGATTCAAGCCATGTTTTCCATTTAACTTTTATCCATAGCAAAAGCGCTATTTTGTTATCTGAATATCTGATTTTTCTTCTACTTCTCAATTGGTCACAAAGGCAAGAGGAGGGCAGGAAATACTACTTTTAGGACCCTCCCCTCAAATTTTAATACCTCACATATAAAATGGCCATAATAATATTATCTACCTCATAGGGCAATTGTGAACATTAAATGAGATAAAATTAAATGCCTAGCATGGTCTGTGAAGAATAGTAAATGTTCAATAAATGTTAAATTTCATTATGATACACAGCTAAGAGAGACAATGACTTGCCTCAAAGATCTTATTGACCCAAGATCAATATCTCCTTTAGATTGGTCCCTGAACTTCCAGTAATATATTATTTTTGAAGCCACTGAACCATGCTATTGAATTTAATTGAGCTTGTGGTCAATTTGAAGATCCACCACTTACTATAAACTGTTTTAAGCTGAGAGTCCCTCAGCTTAAACTTATGCCAATAATTTTATTTAACCAAACCATACCTCTTATTTATCCCTTTTTCTTCCTCTCCCTTCTTTTCCTCCTTCCCTCTCTCCCTCCCATCTTTCCTTTTTTCCTTTACTTTCTTTCCTTCCTCTCCTTTTTCCAAAATATATTTAGAATCCCACTTTTATCACCAAAATATTGCGTCCAGGCATTGTATACACTCAACAAAGATTCCTTTCTTATTTTTATACTTACTGGTATAACTGTGGGAAAGTTCCAGACCAATTTGAATGCTCCCCTTTCCTCATTCCTTCAACTTGACTTTTTATTAATTAATCTCCTTGGGGTTAGTTTTCAACTAGTGCATTTACTTAATTGTTCTGTCAACCAGTCCACTTTCTCTGGCTTGTCTAGTAGACATCATTAAGTAATTATTTGGAGAGATCCCACTGTGTACCAAATTAGGTAGAGCTCTGTACAATCAAACAAGGATCACTATACAGGAAACAAAGTAATTAGGCATGGGCTCCTGCTTCCTGTAGCAGAAGTAAATCCATGGGATGTTTTCAGTGGATCCAGAGTATTCTATTCTAGAAAGGAAGCCTCTGCTTTGAGAATGACATTCAGGACAGGAGTGCAGAAGAGATTCGCATTCAAGGACAAGTTGAAGACCTGATGAAGCTAAGTAGAAGAGCAAAGCAAAACCAAACAAAACCAAACTGTGTCTCTGGACATTTTGTGACTTAATTTTTACATTATTTTTGTTGTATGCCTTCACTTTATATTCCCCATTAGAATGTCATGAGGCTTTAAAAACTAGCTTTTTTATTTACAAAATTAGAGTGTAAAAATAGAGGTTAAATATTATCAATCCTTGGAAAGGAAAATGTAGAAAGAATTTTCAACTAGGTGAAGGCCAGTGTGGGTGGTGGGGCCTGAAGGGAGACACTGGGAGAAGTAAGCATTACTTAAATTACACCTAGCACTTTACATAAAGAACATTTTGCTTCAGCCACTTCAATTATATGGGTATTTAAAAATATATACACATATATATATACACATATGCACACACACATCTGCCTTGTGTTAGCCCGGTAAATTTTCTTTGTATACCAGTTTTCTGATAAATATCCTATATCTATAAAGCGTATCAAGACAATGTTTTGAAAAAGATTGCCAAATCCTGAGTTCCTGGGCGAATGCCCAAAACACACAGCCTAATGCTCCCAACAAGTTCCTCTGCCTTCCTAATTACTGAGGAAAAGAAAGTCAATGGAGAGAATTGGCATCCATTACTTTTCACTTAAAAACAATATTTGCTAGAATCTTTTGGTAAAACTACAATCTTTTCATCACAACTGAAAGTCATGATAATATCATGGTGGCTTTTTCCTCTCATATATTTGTACAATTCACCACCAGGAACAGGGAGTTTTAAAAAAATGCTATTTTAGTAACTCCAGGATTTTTCAAAGAAAATCATCATAAAATGGGATCGGCATGATTTCTTACCTCCTACAAATATTGCGGCAAAGGCGAGCTGGAAAATGCTGTAGATGAGGGGGAAGGTGAAGACGACATTGAGCTCCTCAGGAGTGAAGGAGAGCTGAACGATGGTGGAACACAGCTGCGTGTTCTGCATCCCCGTTTCAAAAGCAACCGTTCGGCACCTAAAGAAGATGTTAAGAGAGTGTATGCTTTAGTTGTTGTTTTGTTTTTGTGTAACATTAAAAGCAGATATAATAATAAGTACATATATATGCATTTTGTCTCTGCTTTTAATGCACATATTTAAGACAGGATTATTCAATATACAACTTTCTATGGAATAAATATACTTATTAATGTATATTATATATAATATCACCTATTGTAGTTAATATAAATAAATATATTTAATATGTACATATGAAGAGATAGCTCATTTACCACAGTGCTCAGGAGTGGCCAAGAGGGTTCATTTCATTCTTTTCAATCCTGACCTTGATAACAGTGTAGAGTACAAATCGGTCAGGGGCTCAGAAAATCCTCAACATACGGTATTTGTTGTGGCTGTTTCATTGTTTAATTTGTTTTATTTAGGCTGGGATAAACAGGTGTCCCACACCTGTAATCCCAGCACTTTGGGAGGCTGACGTATGAGGATTTCTTAAGCCCAGGAGTCCAGGAGTTCCAGACAAGTCTGGACAACATAATAATGAGACCCTGTTTCTAAAACAAAACAAAAATTAGCCAGGCAAGGTGGTGTGTGCCTGTGTCTCCCAGCTTCTTTGGAGGCTGAGGCAGGAGGATCACTTGAGCCCAGGAGTTTGAGGATTCACTAAGCTGTGATTGTGCCACTGGGCTCCAGCCTGGGCAACAGAGTGAGACCCTGTCTCAACAAACAATTGTTTTTTTTAAAATCTTGACAAAAAGTCTATAAGGTAGAAACTATTGTCCCCATTCTACAGATGATAAAACTCAGAGAAAGAGAAAGCGCTAGGCCTGAGGTCCTCTGGGTGGTGTGTGGTAGGATTGGAAGGCAATCCCAGGTCTGCCTGACTCAAATACTGTGCTCTTCCTGCTGCCCAATGCCACTTCTCTCTTTCCCAGCCTCACACATGCATCTGTCTCTACACCTGTGTTCTCTCTGCCAGTCTATTAGATGGATTAGTCAAAAAGAATCATTTCTACCCAGTACGAAATCTAGATGTGCCAAACCCATTCTAATATTCGGCCCCTTTGGAGGATGAGCTCACCCTGCTGCCAGCTAGAGGAACACCTGTCTATTTCACGGCGCCCAACTGCCTTCATTAATGTTACTCCACTCAGAGAATAAGAATGCCTTGCAATGGAAGAGCCCCATCTGCACTGTAAGGGGAATGGTCCAGAAGACTGAGCAAAAAAGAGGCGGTCAGTATTTTCTTCCTGGGGACTTGCATGACTTCGGAATCAATGGGTCAATTTAGAATGACATATTCAGAAATAGGATGAATGTGATGAGAAGCGAAGGATTTTCCTCTTGTCTTTGGTGTTTGCAGCTGTTATGGGTTGATTATATCACCCTCTCCCACAGATACATATGTTGAAGTCCTAACACTCCACACCTCAGGATGTGACCTTATGTGGAAACAGGGTCATTGCAGATACAATGAGTTAAGATGGGGGGTCCTCATCCAATATGACTGGTGTCCTTATCAGAAGGGAAGTCTGGCCTCAGAGACGTGCTCTGAAGGAAGACATAGGAAGAAGACAGCTGTCTGCAAGCCATAAGGGAGAAAGATAAGGGATCCCTCCATCATAGCCCTAGGAAAGAAGCAATCCGGTGACACCTTCATTTTGACTTCTAGTCTCCAAAATTGTGAGACAATAAGAGTCTGTTATTTAAGCTACTCAGTTTGTGGTTCTATCTTATGGCAACTCTAGCAAAGGAATACAACAGCTATTACAGATGAAAATTCCCAATGGGATTTACTAAAACGCCATACCTGTGCCAGGGTTGACCAGCGATTCTAGCCAGAAGAAACCCCAGGGTGTAACCTGCCACAGGAAATATTGTCCCTATAATCCACAGATTAGGATGGATGATCCAGGCGCTTTGGTACAGTATGCCTCCAACCACAGCTATGAGCACGATGAGGATGGCGCCCGCGATGGACCCAATCTGGAGTAAAAGGAAGAAGTGAACCCAGCAATCAGAGTCAAAGCAAATCCAAGTATTTTTGTGAGAGACAAAACCTCAGCAGTCTCCTTGTCCTTGGGGGAAGTGATGATAAAGTTATCTTTCTATGTACTTCTAGCCAGGAGGCTGCAATCAGCCCACTGGAAATACTGGCGCTTGTCTCGTGCTTTAAGCTTTAAGAACACAACAGGACATGTAACATCCATTTGCAATTAGCCTGAAGACTTTTTAGCTTGCAAATTATCCCTGTTAGAAAAAAAGACAACCCATTTCAGCGACAGCCTGGAATTCTTGGCTTCTAGATTCAATTACTCCTATTCTGTTTCCTTTAGTAAGTCATGAACTTTATAAAGTGTAGTTTCTTCATTTGTAATTGGGGATAAAATCTCACCCCAGTTACTTTTTATGATTATTATGATAATGAGAAAATGGATCTAAAACTCTATACAAGTTTTAAAAAGATATAAGCAAATAAAAACCACTGTTGTTATTTTTTTCTTCTTTTCACATTTAAAACAAGATTTGGAGATTATAAACTTTTTTGTCAAGAGAAGCAAGGAATACGATGGACTTGCTTTGCTCCTGAGCAGCAGAATCTATCTATATTATCTGCATTCATATCCATATCATATAGCTAGAATACAGTTGGTAAAGGGGAGCGAATGGTTGCTTTATGAATCTACTGATTGCCTGGCAATGAAATGGCCCAATGGATACCGACACAAAAAATAATATGTTCTGTTTTCTAAGAAAGCCATTTATATGTGTTGTATAACACAAACTCACATAACAAAGATAGCAGTAATACGTGGTGAGAATAGAATAGAGCAAAACCAAGAGGTGATATTTCAGTTGAGTGTCTTAAACATGGGTAGAAATTTTTCCTGTGACTGCAATAAAGAAGGGCACGCTAGGCTGGGCACGATATCTCATTCCTGTAATCCCAGCACTTTGGGAGGATCACTTGAGCACAGGTGTGCAAGAACAGCCTTGGCAGGATAGTGAGATCCCATCTCTCTCTCTCTCTCTATGCACAGATAAAGAAGGGCATTCTAAAAGAGGGGACTGAATGGCTGATGACTTCAGACCCCCACTTGACAGTAATCATAAAATAAGAATAAAACCATTTCATGGATGGAAAACCCTATTGTTTTGATTGTCACGGCGGAACATTTAATGGTGTGGATTGGGATACTTACTTTAAGTATGATCTTTGCTTTTTGGGGCCATTTGTGATTAACAAACATTCCAATGGAAACAGGAACAACAAGAGCAACCAGAGAGGTACCTAAAGACGACAGAAGGGCAATGGGATCAGCAGAAGAGGTGACACAGGAAAGAGACAAACAGAAGAGTAAGCAGCCTAAAAAAGGCTTACATAGTATTTCAGTCTTCCTTCCGGAATACACAAAACAGAATACAGAATTACACACACACACACACACACACACACACACACACACACCCACAGTCTCTCTCTCTCTCTCTCTCCTTCCTCACTCACTCCAGTAAATAATTTAATATTATTGGTGGATAATTGATAATATCAATGCTGTAAATTCTTTCACTAAATTCTGAATTAATTTTTCAGAGTTTCTTATATTTTCCATATACATTAATTTCAATTTGTCAGAATCTTGGCTTCCTTGGTCTTTATATCTCTAGGAAAAATGCCTCAACAAGGGGTGTGTGTGTGTGTGTGTGTGTGTGTGTGTGTGTATGTGATAAAAAGACAATATTTTACATTCGTTAATGATAGTAGAAATAAAAAATAATTTAAAAAGATTTTATAATGATGGAAAATGCCCCAAATTAGCTCAAGATCACCAGGTATTCTGACATCTCATGACTTCTAGTTAAACCTAGTTTTAGTTATTCAAATTTACAGCAGAGAGGTGAGAACATAGGTTGAGAAAGTGTGCTTTAAATTTTCCATGAGATAATGTATTTGACGACCTCTCATGTAATTATAGTTCTTTGCCATAACATGCTCACCCAGCCAGATAAAAGATCCATTGTTCAGTTTCACCATGTTAAATTTACTGCTGTTCTTGAGACATATGGTTTGTTTCTCCACGTTATTTAACACTATTTGTCCAATAGCTGATTTCAAGTAATTTAGCGCCAACAACTTCTAACTTTTCCTAGGTTGTGTCTTTTTCAAACATCCTTTTAAAGCAGTGTAAGAAAGTGATATTGAACAGTGAAATTCTGTTGCTTAGTTGTTGCTTAGTATTGACTGAACTAGGTAGATTTAACTTGGACTGGAAAACGGATTCTAAAATCCAAGGCTATAGATATTAATTGAAGTGAATGCACTAATGATGAAAACTTAATTTCCTTGTAGTCTTCTAGCCTTCGTGGCGATATAAGGGTCAGTGATGACTTTTGCCCAGAAATTACTTGACAGAATTAAGTAATGACTAAAGATACTAAGAGTAGGAAAAAAAGATGGATGAAGGGGAGTAAGAAGGGAATAATGGAAAAAAGGATGTGAAAGAGTGGCATTGACACATGTACTGCTGAGATCCCCCAGAAAATCCCCCTGGGGTATCTTTGCACCCTGCTGCTTTGGGAGTGATATGATTGGGCTCTGTGTCCCTACCCATATCTCACGTTGAATTATAATCCCCAGTTGGAGGATTACAATTAGAGGAGGGGTCTGTTGGAGGAGGGGCCTGGTGGGAGGTGATTGAATTGCGGGGGCAGGCTTCCCCCTTGTTGTTCTTGTGATAGTGAGTTCTCATGATATCTTGTTGTCTATAGGTGTGCAGCACCTCCCTCTTCGCTCTCTTTCTCCTGCTGCAGCCACGTAGGAAGTGACTGCTTTCCTTTTCCCTTCTACCATGATTGTAAGATTCCTGAGGCCTCCCCAGCCATGCTTCCTGTACAGTTTGTGGAACTGTGAGCCAATTAAATTTTTCTTTATAAATTATCCAGTCTCAGGTAATTCTTTATAGCATTGTGAGAACAGATGAATATAGGAGGAAAACACCTTCTCCTGGGTCTTTAGACCATTGCCTAAATTTTTGAAGTTTATAGGTCTTAAATTTAAACCATCTGGGTATACAACTTGTTAGTGATGTGGTAGCTTAAATCTAGGTGCAAGTCCTGTGTTTGGAATGTTAGCATGGTTAGTTAGGTTTTGGTCCTATATTTTAATGTGCTGAATCTGGCCCTTCCTGCTAAGAGTTTTCATCTCTTCAGGGCACCCAAGCCAACACAATAAACACATAAGCAGCATCACTTGCCGAAATCTATGACAGAATTGCTTTTCCTTTCCTGACCAGATGAGGCTAGATGAAGTTTTTTAGGGACTTGAGGCACTTTGTGTTTTTCTTTACACCCCCAGTGTGTGGCTCCTGCTTGTAGAGGATGTTGTATCTCTTTGGTCTCCAGTGGGCTGGTGATCTTTCTCTTTTCTTTCCCCAGGCTCTGTTTGTTTTACATATTCCTCACATGCCCATGCTCTCTCTGTGAAGTGCCTGTCTATGTGGATGAAAAAGCATCCACTCACAGTTTCACCTTGAATCCGTAACTTGGTCTTTAATCAAGTTTACACAGTAGGTATCAGAGGAAAGAAAGGTAGAAAGAAGAATAAGAATGAAAGAGAGTGATGAATGGGTTCATGTGGTGGGACTGGGAGCCAAATAGATTTGGAGCTGAACTTTCTGTATTCTCAAACTCTGGGAACTGTACAAATCATTGAATCCCTCCAAGCTTTGGTTTCCTCATTTGTAAAATGGATGGAGTTACGTCTGTTTCACAGTGCTGTTGTGAGAATTAAATGATGAAATGGATATAAACTTCTCGGCACAAGACACGAACAAAGGTGGTAGAGAGGAGTAGGTACTATAATTTGCAGCAGTGTTTTTTTTTTTTTAATGGTACCAGCTGCATGGTCTGCCTCCTCCCCATTCAGATGTCAGCATCTGACAGGGGTCAGAAGAATCTTGTATATCAAAAACTCATACTGAATAGGGCATGTCAAGGAGGAAGTTTTTTTCCCCTCTCTAATAGTAATGGTAAAAGTAGGACTAAAAACATTGTAATACAGATTATCTCCACTCAGTATTCACCAAGTTTATACTAATTCAGTTGTATATTTTCTCAATAATACGAATCACAGAAGCAGTCTTTCTGGAAATGGAAGGAATTTCAGTCCAGCTACCCATCCTGACAGGAGTCCCTCTTGCAAGCATCCATGTGGCTTACCATCTAGCCTTTGCTTTTATGCTTCCTTCAGTGGGAAACCCACACCTTTTTGAGGCAGCTCATTGAGATTTGTTTCCAAGGTCAGTGGGGAAAGAAATCCAACTATTTGGCATGTAGTGTACCTGGTGATTGATACTAATGTACTATTTTGCCTACATCTTGTCCTTTATTTGTGATAGTGCTGTGGGAAATGCTTACTCCTGGTATACCGGGAACTCTTTCATTCTCCCCTTGACTCTCATCCCTAAGTTACAACAGCAACTTAATCTCCCACTATAATTTGTTTATCCAAAAACAGAAAATAAGATTTTTGGGATGGGGGTGAAATGAGACAGGGTCATTACTAGTGAATTTGACTTCTGGAGCATGAGATACAGACATTGCCATTAAATCAATTTTTGCCTCAAGATGTGGCTCACAGGTGAGTGTTAGAAACGGTGTGTTTCACCTAGTAGTTTTCTGTTGTAATACTCCAGATTGCTGACTCAGTGCTCTATTTTGACACCACTACAGGATTTTAAAACATTTCTTCAGGCTGGGTGCGGTGGCTCATGCCTGTAATCCCACTTTGGGAGGCCAAGGTGGGCAGATCACTTGAGGTCAGGAGTTTGAGACCAGCCTGACAAAAATGGTGAAATCCTGTTTCTACTAAAATACAAAAATTAGTTGGGTGTGGTAGTGCATGCCTGTAATCTCAGCTACTAGAGAGGCTGAATCAGGAGAATTACTTGAACTCAAGGGGTGGAGGTTGTAGTTAGCTGAGATGACGCCACTGCACTCTAGCCTGGGTGTCAGAGTGAGACTCCATCTCAAAAAAAAAAAAAGTTTCTTGGAGTGTCTGGAGGCAAAATCCTGTGACCAAGAACTAGTGACACTCTGGGTTAAGGAATAGGTGGAGGCTCCCACATCCACAAAGCTTAAGCCTCCTCAGTCCAGACTGACAGGTGTGGGGAGGGGGCTCCTCTCCCTGGAGATTCAAATGGCATAAAAAGCAGTTTCTCCCATAAGGTCAAGGTTTGGAATTTACATTCTGCCAAGGCTCATCAAACACAGGGGTGACTTTATAACGAAATTGGGCAAAAAAACTGCTGCAAGGGAAATAATGGTTGGGTGTGAGCCTGGTCTGAGAGGTTAGCAGGGGTAAGCAGAGAATGTGATGAGGGTAACAGTCAACAGTCTTGCAGAGGGACGACTTACCTATGTTATCATAGGGAATTACGATGCTCCCAGAGTCAACCCACATTTTGGTATAGATAAGGAGGCACAGCGGCATCATTCCAAGGGCAAGCAGTGTGGAGCATGTGGTCATGCTGACGCTGAAAGGCAACAGGCAGGTTGATACATCCACCTGTGTGTTCTAGTGGAGACGCTGTTTATTTTTATTTTTTAATTTAACTTTTAAGTTTAGGGCTACATGTGCACATTTGTTATACAAGAAAACTTGTGTCGTGGTTTTTTTTTTTTTTGTCCAGATTATTTCGTCGCTTAGGTATTAAGCCTAGTACCCATTAGTTATGTTTCCTGCTCCTCTCCCTCCTCCCACCCTCCACCCTTCAATAGGCCCCAGTGTCTGTTGTTTCCCTCTATGTGTCCCTGTATTCTCATCATTTAGCTCCCACTTATAAGTGAGAAAATGCATTATTTGGTTCTCTGTCCTTGTGTTACTTTGCTAATGATAATGGCCTCCAGCTCCATCCATGTTCCTGCAAAGGACATGATCTCATCCATTTTATGGTTGCATAGTATTCCATGGTATGTATGTACCACATTTTCTTTACCCAGTTTACCACTGATGGGCATTTAGGTTGATATGATGTCTTTGCTGTTATGCATAGTGCTGCAATGGACATATATGTACATGTGTCTTTATAATAGAATGATTTGTATTCTTTTGGGTATATACCCAGTGATGGGATTGATGGGTTGCTTGGTATTTCTGCTTTTAGGTATTTGAGGAATTGCCACACTGCTTTCCACAACGGTTGAACTAATTTACACTCCCACCAACCGTATATAATTGTTCCTTTTTCTCTGTAACCTCACCAGCATCTGCTAATTTTTGTCTTTTTAATAAAAGCCATTCTGGCTGGTGTGATATGGCATCTCATTGTGGTTTTGGTTTGCATTTCTCTAATGGTTGGTGATGTTGAGCTTTTTTTGATTGTCGGCTGCATGTGTGACTTCTTTTGAAAAATGTCCGTTCCTGTCCTTTGCCCACTTTTTAATTGGTTTGTTTGTTGTTTTCTTGGAATCTAATTAAAGAGCTTCTGCATAGCAAAGAAACTATCAACAAACTATCAGATAACCCCCAGAATGGGAGAAAATTTTTATTTTCAATTCATGATTAGAAAGTCCTACAAGAACCTGTCTCAACCTATAGCATCATCTGGTGTGATGAATAGAAATATACACATGCCCGAGTGTGTTCAGGGCCTGACCTTGAGCAAAATAAGCCACATTTGGTATCTTTCCACTTTGCCTTGTGCCATCCTCCCCTCCCCTTTTGTTCTTACGGGTCAGAAGCAGTATTAAATGATGGAATAAAAATCATCATTAAACAATGTAAAGTTCCCTGGGTGTGCCATCCTTCAAACATTCCATTAAAGAACAGCAAATACATTTAGAGCAGCCAACACTACAAGGGCTGCATGTGTCTGACCATGCTGAGATGGGATGGGCCTCCCTGGGCCCCTGGAATAGAATGCATGTCTGAGGGAAGAGGCCTCAGTGTGTTGCCATGAAGCAAAAAAAATTACTGCCCAAGTGACCCTAGCTTGAGAAAAGAAGAGGAAGCAGACTTAAAAATCAAAAGAAAGCATGCGAGCAGCCAGGGTAGCCCTAAATCCTTAGGACTGAGCAAGCCACTGACAATTTAGCAAATGTGTGTTCAGAAGAACTGAGCACATAGTGTCTGGTATCATACCTGCTCAGAGCATTTGTATTTTAGTAAGTGGGTCTGGCTGAGTAGGCTTTCTACATGGAGAAGTTAGTACCAAATGATGCTAAATCTAGTACTAGGACAATGGGTCAAAGAGTGAGTCCTCCTGGTCCCCTTCGGAGTGATCTATACACTGTGTACATTCTCTGCCTTTAAAGCCTGAGCTCTAAAGCCACACACTATCTGGGCTGAAAGCAGTTGATGCCACTTAGTGTGTTAAAGTGTGTTAATCTGAGTAATTTAGTTGACTTCTCTTTACCAGTTTCTTTATCTAACATGGCTGTAAGGATAGAATGAGCCAACAGTGTCCAGCACTCAGAACAATGCAAAGCACTCTATTAAGAGCTGGTTGCTACCATCATTTTTAAAAATAGGATCTCTCTCTGTCACCCAGGCTAGAGTCACCATCTTGGCTCACTGAAGCCCGTGCTCAAGTGATCCTTGCACCTCAGTCTCCCGAGTAGCTGGGACTACAGGGACAAGCCACCATGCCTGGCTGGAACTACAGTCATGAGCCACCATGCCCAGCTAATTTTTAAATTTTTTGTAGAGATGCGGTTTCACCCTTTGCCCAGGCTGGTCTCAAATTCCTGGGCTTAAGCAATCCTCCCACCTCAGTTTCCCAAGGTGCTGGGATTATAGGCACTAGCCACCGCACCCTGCATCTCTTTGCTGTGATCACTTATGTAATCGTGTTTGTGTATTTTGCGTTCCACCAAATAGAATCAGGAAACTTAGAGAAATTTCTCTGAAAGGCCCTTCCCTCAATAGGTCATCATTGAAGTTGTCAAGAGTAGTAATTTCTTAAGTGTGTGATGTGTGTACCTGAAAGAAAATGCTAAACATTTATATTACCTGCCTCCCGAAACAACAACAATAACAACACACTATGCTAAGAAAGTAGCTGGCGGGACAGTACGGTGGCTCACGCCTGTAATCTCAGCACTTTGGGAGGCCAAGGCAGGTGGATCACCTGAGGTCAGGAGTTCGAGACCAGCCTGACCAATATGATGAAACCTCGTCTCTACTAAAAATACAAAAATTAGCCAGGCCCACCTACTTGGGAAGCTGAGGCAGGAGAATTGCTTGAACCCAAGAGGTGAAGGTTGCAGTGAACTGAGATGGTGCCATTGCATTCTAGCCTGGGCAACAGAGCGAGACTACATCCCACCACCAAAAAAAATAAAAAGATAGTAGTTGACAATGAGAAATTTTGTTTCAAGGCATGTAGATAAATTTGCACAGTTTAGCAAAATAAAGGCTGGGGGCAAAGTCTCTCAGGGAGCTTAATTTCCCTAATATTATATATATATATATATATATATATATATATATATATATATATATATATATACATATATATATATATATATATATATTTTAACCAGAATGGCCTCATTTAAAACAGGTTTAAATAGTTTAGATAAAAATATTTGTTTTAGCAGAGCTAAAATATTATGAAGGAACAAATGCTATGGATGTATTTAAAACTCTAAGCAGTTCAATCTATTCTGGTCATAGGTTAACTTAATTTAGATACAAAATAGATGCTAAGGCAGAATTCTACACAAGACAAATAAGTTAATTTGTTATTAATAGTGCTTTGTCCTACTTATAATGAAAGTACTGGAGTTTGAAGGTGATATTTTCTCTCTTCCTTCCTCCCCTTCTTTCAGTGTTCTCTCTTTTATCTTTCACTTTAAAAACTATATCAGAATGGACTTAAAATTGTCCCAATAATAAATTCACTTTTGTTTCTGTGCATCCAATATTTTTTTCTAGATTGTGGTGGAAGTCTCAGGGTGGGGGGAAGTGAGGAGGATTTATTACCTGGTTCACAGTAAAGAGAAGGCTGATGAAAATGTGAGAAAATGTTTAAGAAGGAAGTCTTTTTCTGTCTGTTTTTCTTTCAAAGTTTCTTGCAAAACCTTTAATTCTGAATATTGCTAAGATAATCTATGAGGTTGTATCATAATTTTGAGTTTGGTGAGGACAGTTTCTTAAAGACCATGAGGAGGGACACAAGAGGATTTGGAGAAGGAAAGGTTTAGATTTGTGGGCAGCCTGGATGAAGAGATCCTGCAGAGGAACAGGAGAATAGGCGGCTAGAAGCTAATGCTGTTTGAATGTATGTAAGAACAAAATCAAGCAACTCAAAATGAGGTTAGAAAAATCCACAGATAACAAATTTTAAGAAATAATATAGAAGTGCAAAGTAGCAAAAGAAAATGTCATCTTTTTTTTCTTCTTCTTCTTCTTCTTCTTTGAGACAGAGTTTCGCTCTTGTTGCCCAGGCTGGAGGGCAATGGTGCAATTTCAGCTCATCATAACCTCTGCCTCCTGGGTTCAAGCAATTCTCCTGACTCAGCCTCCCGAGTAGCTGGGATTACAGGTGGGCACCACCACGCCCAGTTAATTTTTGTATTTTTATTAGAGATGGGGTTTCACCATGTTGGCCAGGCCTGTCTCAACCTCCTGACCTCAAGTGATCCATGTGGCTCAGCCTCCCAAAGTGCTGGGATGGCAGGCATGAGCCCCCATGCTCTGCCAGAAAACATCTGACATGAAAAATCTGAAGTTCTATAAAAGCCATGGTATCAAAAATAAATGTACTACCATGAACCTCTATTAGAATGAGCGAAAATACTTAAGTGTAAGAAAATTTAAAAACAAAGGCTTTAATTTTGACTTCAGCTCTATTAACTGCCAGGAAGAATTTTTTTGTGTGTATGGAAATAGCAGAAAGAATAAATGTAAGTTTAGTGAATGTTGAGGAATTCAGTGAAGTCGGTGTTAAGCGATGCAAAAGATTTTAATCATATTAGGAGTAAAATACCAAGTTGAAGGATGAAACGTAGTATAGACATTGGAGAAATGATAAGCGATAGAAACAGTGTAGAGAAAGCTTACGAGCCTGCATAGGGGAAGCAGGTAGATCTTGGTGATTCCAGTTCTGACTCAGGCATGCATCCACTCAATGACCTTGGCCAAGGTTATGAATCTTAATTATCTGCCAAATGCAGAAAATAATAGTTTTAACTTTAGAGGATTCTTCTGAGGATGAAATACACCATTGCTTTTTGAGTCCTTAGCACTGTGCATTGTTTAAATGCTTAATTGTTTAATAATGTTTAATAAAAAAAAGCTGGCAAAATAAATGCTGCTGGAGAGGAACAATGTTTGGTTACTTTGAGGGAGAATAAAGAAAAAAGCCAAATGGTTTTTGGTTAGTTCTCCCAGAACAGAGAAGAGAAAGACATTTATGGGGTTGACATAGGAAGGACTGAGTCCTGTGGTTTTGTGATAAGCCAGAGGGTCACGTTTCTGGAATATCTAAAATATCAGTGGATACTGAAATGGAAGGTGAAAAATTTAACAGCATTTGCCCAAAGAACAAAGGATGTGATAGGAAAGTCTACAAAATAGAAAATCTATAAAATAATAAAAAAAGGAATGTAGAAAGTAGGTGGTAAGGAAGAAATTGGGGAAACTCAGAGAAGGATGCATAAGAATGGATTCTCCAAAAAAGCAGCCAAAGAAAGGAGGTGAGAAGTCTTTGCATGGTGTGGCTGAGGCCATTAAGAAGGATGAAGACCCCAGATATTTGCCTGTGTCTAGGGAGAGAGCAGACACAAAGGAGATAGGAGGTTTCTGTGTCCCCTGAACTATGGGTTTTGGTCACCAGCAGATTCACCTGAGAGGTCACCTTCTCTTCTGTCTGATGCTTTTTGTGCATGTGATGTCCACAGCACAGCTGTAACTCAGGTGAAACTATATGTGCACCGATCAGATTCACAAACAACTTTCCAGGCTGGGAATAGTCAGAGAAGGAACTGAAATAGTACTTGCTGGATTTCAATGAGCAAGGATTACTGTCTATTGTCTTCTATTTTTCAAAGTCACTAGAGATTGCAAAATGCAGTGGCTCTCCAGGTTCATAAGAGGTGACAGGGTGAGAGGGAAATGTTTTGGTTTCTTCTCCCAAGAACGATAACCAGGAGAGTTAGAACAGGTGGAATGGCTTTGCTGGCATTGTGTGGTATCAGTTCTATTAGTGAAGGTGCCTGTTGACATAAACAATCGTGTCTTCATGCCATCGCTAGAGTTCAAGTGGAGATGAAGAAGGTAAAGTTCTGAGTGTACACAATTGGAAATATAAATGTTAGCTAGGATTGTATCTAAATAAATTATCAGGAGACTTTTTCCAATTCTCCATCCAGAAGAATAAAAAATTTCAGAAAACTGTTACGTAATAGCTTAGGTTTTACTCTTTGAATTCATTTGTATTGAAGAAATATTAGAATATTGTTTTCCTAACACACAATGTGTAATATCATCTTACACAGCAGTATAATTGAATCTCTTCTCAATGATTCTCTGATAATAAACATGATTATCAGCTGTTCTAAAATACAGTGACATCTTCTTGTGTTTATAGAAGAATAAGTGATACAGAGACCAGAGACTAGAATAAGTTCTACAGACACCAGAGAGAATAAGTGATGGAGAGACGGCTGTGTGTTGTCAGTGGTCTGCTTTGATTTGTAGGCATTTCAATCTTCTCTTTTGCCTTTCTTAACACTCTGCTTTCTTCCCCACTTCTTATTTCTGGGAAATAGCACAACAAAGCTTTAGAATAAAAATAGTTAAGTAGGTCCTGCATGAGGAGCATTAAGTGAAATTTATGAGATTAAGTGAAATTTATTTTGGGTGTGCAGGATCTCTTATTGGGTCTTGTTGAACTCTGGAGAGGTGAATTTGCTCCATGTCTCATTATAGGGGTTATTCTGACTTGTTGGAAGGATTCATTTGCACGGATATAGCTGGAGGCTTCATATTCTACTTTGGTTCTGATTTTTAAAAAAATTATAGGGATTGTTATGCTAGGTAGACAGGATTACATAATCATCTCCTGTTTCAAGAGAAATAACATTTCCTTAAAGCCAGAGAAAAATGTAAATTGGAGCTTTTAGGTTAGATTTTACTGTGTTAGCTCACAGAAGAGAATTCATTTCAACAACCTAATAGCCTAGCAGCACACACATTTTTCTTCTGTCTTATAAAAGGGTTCCATGTGTGGCATTACATTGACGTACAAAACTCTTCTGCATTAAAAGTTACAAATATCATGAGAAAGCTGTTTAGTGGAGGTCAAAGCCCAAGGTTCCATGTAGTTCACTTTTCTCGGTTTAATAGGTACCGGCATTTTGAATTCTCACTTCTGTGTACCTGCGTCCAGGCCAAACTAAATTGAAGTCTAAAAAGACCTTATTGCTACACTGTGGTTCACAGATTAACTAAACCCTGAATAGCACTTGCCATTCTTTGTTCTTTTATGGGCTTTCCTTAAGAAAAAGCAATTGCAAGGTGGATACCGTGTGTTTTCTTATGTGAAAGACTGAATCATGTGAAGGTATAGAGTTTGTATGACTTTTCTAAAGTTTCTTGAGGAACCAGCACCAGTTGAAATGAGACAGCAGGTTCCTAATTGCTCACTGGACACTCTGTCGATCCAGTGCTTACATTGCTACACTGTGTGCTTTTCTCCTCTGCCTATAGTAGCTGGGGATGAACAGAGCTGATTGCCTACTGTACATTATGTAATAAGTACATGTTGCATTGGCATCTGGATGGTTTGCAGAAGGAAATGCATACCTTTCACAAGAAATGAATTGTGAGCTAAGGAAAAAGACGTTTGTCCATTCAACTTTAAGCATTAAAGTTCTCAGTCTAGTCACATTAATGCTTCATCTTATTTCTATTAGTTTTTTTTTTCCCCCTAGTGCTAGTTCAGACTGCCATGGGATGAATTGGGCAAACATTGCAATTTAGATTACTCTGTGGGAAGTGGAGAAACCATTTTGTTTATTTTGTAGTAAAGTAAGCATAATTTTAAAAAAGCCGCTGTAGGCTTTTTTCTCCCACTTTTAATGCCAGTAGAGGTAAAGCAAATTTATAAATTCTTCCTTAGATTTTATACCAGGAAAATGTTTGCCCAAAAAACTGGCTATATTTGATGGAGCTGACTGCTATCTCACTAGAGTTTCTAATGTCTGACAAATAGTTTGATTTTATGATTGTACCCAGAGCTCCTCATCATTACAAAGAAAGTGTATTTTGCTTTTTTTTTTTTCCTTGCTGCCAACAGGATAAACCTCCTTAGCTGCAGCTTGTGGTTTGGAAAAGATTACTATTTTGAAAAACTTTGAATCTTTTCCTAGAGATCAACAGCAATTATGCAACCCCCTGTTAACTGAGTTAGATTGCAAAGCACAAACACAAAATATAAATCCCCCAATTCCAATAGCTAAACAGCTGTGCTAGAAGGCATGTGAATGCATTTATTCCCTCCTGTTTAATTCTTTAGTCATACTTTAGATCCGTGGCAAATCAGCTGGACATTCAGAATGCCATAAGCTTCTGGAAGGATGACCCCCAGGCGATTGCAGGAGTTAGAGGTGTAGATAATCTTACCTCAGGTCCATGTCGCCGTCAACCCAATAGGCCAAGATATTGGAGGCAGTTCCTCCTGGGCAGCATCCCATAATGAGCACCACCACGGCCTGGACGGGGAGGACGTCAAAGGCCACTGACAGGATGAATCCCATGAGGGGCATGATTCCAAACTGACAGAGGAAGCCAACACAGATGCCCCACGGCCGCTTTATGTGTCCTAGAAATTTCTTGACTTCCACGTTGCATCCCATGGAGAACATCACCAGGGCCAACAGGACGGTCAGCACGGTACTCAGGACCACACTTAGAATGTTATTGAAATTGCTCTCAGGTACCACACAGGATGCGCCGGAGCAAACTGTTGCATTGTCCACACAGATGTTCCGGTAACTCATTGCTGGGACTGCTTCTCAACAGGCTGGGTCCACAGAAGTGCTGGTCCCTGGGCCCTGGCTCTGCTGCCAGTTGAGATAAGCAGTGTTTACTTCCACCCCATCAAACTTTTAAAGCCCTCCTAAAAATATGTCACTTGGTGTCTCTTTTGAAAGCCACCTTAGGGAAGTAATAAAAAACAATAAATGCTAGTATGTCAGTTTCGAGAGGTAACATTACAACACAGAACACATTGTGGATCATAAACATTCAGCGAAATTATTGGTCAAGACAGAGAGTTAAGATTAATCATTTATTGGCATGATAATGAACCATGCCATATAAAAAGAGCCATGTTAATGTTTAATGCCACGAAGGTTTGTTGCATAATTTCAGTTAAGTGACACTTAAAATCAACTCGGCTTAGTGCAGAATCTTATAGGGATTGAGTCATAGGAACGCATATTGTTCTCACATTTCCCTGTAAATAGACGGATTTAGGGTCCTGAATCTTTGAGTGCCCTGTCCCAAATTATATTGCAAATTAGATGTCAGACTGTGAACTGCGACCCAGATCTCCAATTTCCTCCCCCAATAGTTTTGCTACTGTATCAGTGTTTCCTGGAATTGCTCTGTAGTGTCCATAAAGTATAGGGAAGTTTGAGAAACTTCTGGGGCCTTGGTGCAAATCTGAGATAGTAATATTTGGGAGGACAGAATGTTTTCTGGTGGAAAGGATCTGACTTGTACAGCCACCCTCAATTACTCACACATGCAATTATCTGTGCGTTGTCATAGTAACAGAGTGCTTTATAGATGGAGACAATACAATTATTTAGAGGGATGAACCTCAGAGGATTAGGTCAAAGTGACAGGATCTCTTTGTGCTTGGAGTCATAAATAGAGATTAGATTTTTTTTTTTTTTTTGGCGGAGGGATTCCAAGGGAGTTTTGTGTAAATGTCAAATAGTTGACCTCATTATGGGCAGAACGCTGTATTTTGGGGTATAGGGAAGATAAAGAAAGAGGTAGAGAAGAGATTGTCCTGTTTTCAGGAGTTTATAACCCAGTTGTGTCAGGAGTTCATAAGCCAATTGACACAGCAAAAGAAAAAAAATTGAATATTTCGATTATGATTCACAAATTATAGGACAAGTTGTAATTTATTCATCAACTTAATAATCTTAAATTAAGTGGGATTAGCACCCCCATTTTACAGATGAGGATTTAAGGGTTGAGAGAATGGAGTGCTTTAGATAAGGCTAACGGGAAATGAGAGAACAATTTTCTTTCCTGTGGCTCATATCTGGAAATACTGGAACCCAGCTTTCTGATTATGGTCAGAAAACAGTTGGTTTGGCTTGCTGGGGATTGGAGTAATATCTTAGAAGAGAGCTTCTGAAACTCGGTGTGAACGGGATTCCCCCGGAGGCCTTGTTAAAATGCAGATTCTGATTCTGGAAGTCTAGGATGAGTCTTCTTTCTGGCAAGCTTGTAGTCGATGGTGATGACACTGATCTGCTGTCACACTTTTAGTATCACGGCCTCAGGATATCATGGTGACAACAGTTGTACCCATGCTGGTGACAATGGAACTTATGGTTACAACTGAAAGCAGCTTTTGCAGAGAAACTCAATATAGGAAAATTAACCTTTTATACAGCTTGAGAAAATGTGAGCTGTGGCTAGAATGGGCCACTGAGCAAAAAGCTAATAGAGGGAAATGTCCAAGCCGCTGGTGGCAGGTGATGGCGGTGATGGGGGCTAGGGATCGAGCTACTGGGAAAAACCTGAGCCTTTTCCTTCCAGGGAAACCACGATTTATACTTGTTGATGTGGCTCCTGGCCCAGGAGAGAATCTTCGAGTTGCCAGGTCTCACTACCTGCCTTTTCTAGCACAAGTGGGCTGCCATTAGTTCTGGACTGGCTGCCTGCCAATTCCTGGGAGAGCCTCTGCCTTTCCTACCTCCTTCCCCACCTTAACAGCTAAATGATAAGCCAGGTAATTCCCAAAGAGGCCTCCCCTCCCTCTCCTAGATGTGTCATGACTTGGCCCTACCCTGCTGGTCTCTCCAAGCATCTCCTGGGACTGACCTCTGGTCTACTTCTGTCGGAAGCTGGCCCTCCCCAGGGCAGATGAGCCAAGTGCACTCCCTGCTGCCACACCTGAGCACCTGCACCTGAGCACCTGTGGCTGGCTCTTCCCCCTCACCGCACCCCACCCCGAAAACTGATTAAGGCAGATGTCCATTCAGTGTTGATCAGTTTACAGTCTCTCCTCTCCACATTCTCTTAACCTCAAACATTAGGTGAAGGGCAGAAAGCTAGCCCAGGATTGAACGGCAAATAGCCTCTTTGCCAGGTCTGATCTGCAAAGGAAAATTTGAGCCCTGCAGGTGGGAAGGATTTGGATTCTGAAATTTCTCTTAAAGTTGGAAGGCTGCAGTGCCAGGCCCAATGCACAGGGCTCAAGACAAGAATATTCAGACACCCTCCTTTGAACTCAAATGGGGTTCCCAGGGCAGGCCTCCTATTTTGGGCGAGGGTTGTGGCTGGGCTGGCCAGGTGTCATCCATGCTTAGGCTTTTTGCCCACACGGCTAGAAGCAGGGAAGAAAAGTGAAGAGAGCGGAAAGCAGGTTCAGAACAAAGCTAGTCTCAAATTTCAGATGACTTGCTAAGGAGATTTTAGGCTCCCAGGGGCAGAATGCTTTGCATATAGACAACTTGCAAATGAGCAGTCTGTTTGACTAGACAGAGTGCTACAGTTCTGCTTATAAAAAAGTGCCAATGCATTTTTAATTTTCACATTGTTTTTACATAAATTTGCACATTGGGCTCGAGAGGTTTTACAGTCAAGTACTGGAATGATTCACAATTAATTAATACACTTAACTTCAGCTATATTCAAATCCAGACACTGACAGTATCTAAATATATAAAAATCATTCTCTTTAATTGTAACACGGAGTTGGGAACAGATGCACACCTGAGAGGAGTAGTCAGGAGGCTGGGGCTTGATTTTCATTGTCATCCTTCTCAGTCATTTCTGCACCATTTCATCACACTCTGCGCATGCAGGCCACCCTGCAAGAAACCAGGAGCCGATTCCTGCTTCTGGCCGCCTGGGTGCAGACATGAGAATTGTGGTTTAATTTGACATCCCAGGCTTCCCTTTGGTTTCTGTATATCAATTGGAGGACGCCAGGGTTTAATAGCTTTCTATCATGTTTGCCCTGAAGTTCACATGATAAAAGATGAGCTTTCTATCTTCTGTTGTGTTTCATCAGAAATGGCTCTATTCAGATCAATGGCCGTCTCGGATTTGAGTGATTCTGTTAAGCGCTTTCCTGTGACTGAGGTTGTCCCCCTCTCTCTCCTCTCTAGTTCCTTCCTACAGACTGATCTTTTATGGAACCTGAAAGTTCCACAGTTAGAGCTCTTTGGAGTTACCAGACCTTCTTTAAGACAAAAAGGTACTCTGGGGAGAATGGCCTGCGAATGACTGACTCTTCACTCTTGAGGGATTGGAGGAAAAAGGCAGCATAGTATTGAGGAGAGAAAGCAGGATAGAAGAACCTGGAGTCTACTGGATGGAAAATGCACTGGGCTTGGAGTCAGAACTGGGTTCTAGATCTGCTTCTTTTGAAAATACTGTTCAGGCTATTAAGGTTTTTATGAATGAATGTGAATCCTTATGAAACGTCTGTAGGATGGTCCCACCACTTTGGAAAATGATTATAGCTGAATATCCACATGTCCTCTGACCCAGTCATTCCAGCCCTTGAGAAGAGGTCATGAGAGAAGAAGGCTGGGAGTAAAGATGGAAGAATTTGGGGGACATACAGCTAGGAAGTGCATAGGTGGATGGATAGTTCACCTTTGAGGGACTGTGTTAAGGAAAAAAACTCTTCCTGAGTCCACAAGGGATGTGGTTTCAAAGGCAGAAATATCCCAGCACCATGCCTCCATCCATGCCCGCATCAGAGAATGTAAAGTTCTATGTCTAAGTTTCCCAAGCTCGGGCTAGGTAGAAATTCCAGGTGAGCATCTTTGTTCAAAAAGCCCACCAAAAGCTCTGGGAGGAGGGCGCACTATTGTGGGCCAGGCAGCCAATCCAGGTTCAGAGTCTAAGATCAATCACCCCAGAGGAAGTTTGAAAGAACTCCTCTCATTGGACAAGAACATGAATGAGGCAGGAGTAACTCCAGGGTGAAAACTCCACGGCTCCTCACGTGGATCCCCTTCCATGGCAGCGTGGGAACTGTCTCTCCTTCTCTCTCTTTCTCTCTCTCTGCCTAATAAATCGCTCTCTGCCAACTCTCTGCCTAATCGCTTTCTGAAAAACTCTTTGGGTCCACGATATTTATCGAAGCTCAACGTAACTCCCAGGGACCCTTCCCCCATTCTTGGGGTCAGAGAGGCCAAGGACCTGGGCACGTCGGGGAAAACATTGCAATGGGGAGGGAGCTGAGTGGCCCCCATTCCGATCAGGAAACTGGTGCTGCTGCTCCCATCCTGGCTACACCTTCAGCATTTTAGCAAGGGTTGGCTCTGTTAATCATCGTATGTCTTACTTATTTTGTTATTGTTGTCAAACGTTTTCTAAATATCTGAAAACATTAAACTCTCTGAACCTATAATTAAATACTTTTTGGTTAATCATTCCTAGATAAACCTTCAAGCAAATCCTCTTCACAGACCGCAACTTTTGCACGCTTTCTGGTTCACTAGTAACAGGAAATCTCAAAGTAGAAAATTAATCAATGAATTTTGCCAATAGCTCCTGTTGTCTCTTGCAGGCATGACAAAGGTTTTGTTACGCACATTTTTGTCTTTGCTTTCAGAATGTGGATGAATACCGAATTCCTGTAAATTCATGACCTTGCGGTGGCTGATTGTATTATTGCTCTCAGTTAATTGCTTCCTACTCCTCCGTAATGAGATTCTACAGCCACACCTGTTGAGACGGACTTGCAGTGATTCTCTGTTGAAGGAGTAGCCGCTTTATTTATTTTTTGTCTTTTTTTGTGGGGTAGGGGACTGAATCTTGCTCTGTCACCCAGGCCGGAGTGCAGTGGTGTGATCACAGCTCACTGTAGCCTCCATTGCCCAGGCTCAAGCAATTCTCCCACCTCACTCTCTCTACTAGCCGGGACCACAGGCATGCACTATCATGCCTGACTAACTTTTTAATTTTTTGTAAAGATGAGCGGGGGTGGGATGGGTTTGGAGGGTGTGCTGGAGAGAGTCTCACTATATTGCCCAGAGTGATCTCAAACTCCTGGGCTGGAGCAATCCTCTCACCTTGGCTTCCTAAAGTTCTGGGATTATAGGCACCGGCCACCACACCTGCCCAGAATAGCCAATTGTCAAGCATTAGTGTTAAACCATGGGATTGCTTTGGCCAAGTAAGTTATAGTGGTAGCAATGGGTATGCTGCTTCCAGGGAGAAACTCCTAAAATCATTGCGTGTTTGCACGACGTTTTTCCCACTCTTTCCCCTTTGAAAGTGAGTGGCAAATCTCAGTTAAAAGCTGTTCCCTCATCTGTTTGTAGAATGAGAAGATGCATGGAGCAGAGCCTCGGAAGCCACAGAAGCATGAGGTTGTGCTGTAGACAACAGGGAGCGTGGGGACTTTTGTAATATGGTATAAAATAGTAAAAACTGACTGTTACTTATCTGCTGTGATTTTCAAGCTAATCAGATCAACATTTTCTGTTAGTTTGTAGGAATTACCCATTATAGGTTAATTGTGTTCCCACAAAATTCATGAATGGGAAGCTCTAATCCCTACTACCTCAGAATGTAATAATATTTGGAGATAAGGTCTTTCAAGTGGTGGTTAAGTTGTAATATGGCTGTTAGGGTGGTGTCCTCAGAAAAAGAGGGCATTTGGACACATTGAGAGACATGGGGAATGCCTGCCAATCTATCTCTAGTGTTGCTTTCCATCTTAAAGTAAATTTTATTGGTTTTTTAAAATATGACGTACTAGTCTGTTCTCATGCTGCTAATAAAGACATATCTGAGACTGGATAATTTATAATGGACTCACAGTTCCACATGGCTAGGGTGGCCTCACAATGATGGGGGAGAAGCAAGAGACGTCTTACATGGTGGCAGGCAAGAGAGCATGTACTGGGGAGCTCCCATTTATAAAACCATCAGATCTGTGAGACTTATTCTCAGGAGAACAGTATGGAGGAAACTGCCCCAATGATTATCAATGATCTCCATCTGGCCCCACCCTTGACACATGGTGATTATTAAAATTCAAGGTGACATTTGGGTGGAGACACAGAGCCAAACCATGTCAATGACTACAGCAGATTTCTCCTTGTAGTGCTTGTGTGGAATATCTTTTTGTGTCCTTTTATTTGTAATCTTTCTTTTTCTTTAAATTTAAGCTGTGTTTTTTTAATAGCAATGTAGTTTATTTATTCTGAAAATTCCTTTCACTTAATTTTTGATATAATTTATTGTATATCTGGGTTTAAATCTTTAGTTTTATCAAATACTTCCTATTTGAATACATATTTGATGTTCCCTTTTCTTTCTTGCCTTGGTTTTATTATTTTCTTTATTTTTATTTTATTTTTTTTAAAATATATATTTTATTGCACTTTATGTTATGGGGTACATGTGCAGAACATGTAGGATTGTTGCATGGGTACATACATGGCAATGTGGTTTGCTGCCTCCATCCCCATCACCTATATCTGGTATTTCTCCCCATGTTATCCCTCCCCAACTCCCTACCCCATTCTATCCCTCCCCTAGTTTCCCCCAACAGACCCCAGTGTGTGATGCTCCCCTTCCTGTGTCCATGTGTTCTCATTGTTCAACACACGCCTATGAGTGAGAACATGTGGTGTTTGATTTTCTGTTCTTGTGGCAGTTTGCTGAGAATGATGGTTTCCAGATTCACCTATGTCCCTACAAAGGACATGAACTCATCATTTTTTATGGCTGCATAGTAGTCCATAGTGTATATGTGCAACATTTTCCTTGTCCAGTCTATCATCGTTGGGCAGTTGGGTTGGCTCCAGGTCTTTGCTATTGTAAACAGTGCCGCTGTGAACATACGTGTGCATGTGTCTTTATAATAGAATGATTTATAATCCTTTGGGTATATATCCAGTAATGGGATTGCTGGGTCAAATGGAATTTCTATTTGTAGATCCTTGAAGAATCACCACACTATGATTTCTGAGTTGCTTACTATATTTTATAGATCATTTTAAATATTTCTTCCATCCTTTATTTTGAATCTATTCTTCTGATCTGTCTACCAGTTCACTAAATCTATTTTCATTCTACTGTTTATTCTGCTGCTAAGCTAATCTATATGTTTCTAATTTCAATTATTGTACCCTTTATTTCCAGAATTTTCATTTTTTTAAGTTGTCTAGTTCTCTGATGAAAATTTTGTTTGTGATCTTCTTGAACACAGTAAGCAGACTTCCTAAAAATATAGACTCTCCAGTATCTGGAAACACCATAGATCTGATTCTATTGTCTTTTTTCCATACTGGGTTTCATTTATGTTGGTCTGTCTCCTTGCTTATTTAAAAAAATTATGTAACAGACTCCAATCACTGTCTTCTATTCCCAAAACATTATCAGCTGTGCAGTGAATTCTCTCTACTGTCTCTTCTAGAATTCACAAGAACAATCCTTGGGGAAAAATGGGTTCTGCTGTTTGTTTAACCTCTTTGGTTATCTCTATTTCTTATCTTATTAGCTCTCTATTATCTTCAAGCAGATTATTTTTAAAGATTTCTACAGCTATTTTCACCTCATGGAAATGTTGGTCAAAAATGCTTACTCTGCTTTAACTGGAGTACTTTTATATTGATGAATTATCATGTTTCTTTTTAGTGTTACTTTCCTTTCATCCTTTTATTGATTGACATCCATATGTGAATTTATTTCTGTCAATGAGTTAGTCAATCAGAATTTGCAATTAATGAGCAAACTTTATTTTGAGAAAAATCTGATAAGTCTTACTAGTAAGCATCATCTCCAACCTTACCATGTAGTTTATTGCTGGCTGCTGTCTATCTTTGATTCTTACCATTGTATTTTGTTTTATGCTCAAATAGTCACTAAATATTGTAGGTATGACTGTACTTAGATTTTATTTTAGTCCATTCCCCTTATTTGATAGAAGTGGGGGTTGCTATTGCATATCTTGAGGAACATTCTATTTATTCTTTTTAAACTACCCTTTTCTCATCTTCAAAGATAATCTCTTCAAGGAAGACTAATTTCAACCAGCCAGTTGACAGGAAAGAAGGGTCAGGGGTGGAAACTTCTCACTCTTATTATGAGTTGATTGTTCACTCTTCATACTATGTGATCTTCCAGTAAACTTGTCTTTAAATTATGTTGATATGTACAAACTACTGCAAGAAAACTTAATTCTCAGGGTTCTAAGGAGAGACATTAGAGATGTAAAGAGGAATATGATATATAACTAAATGTAATAAAGAACAATCATTTTAATTTTTATACATCAGTTGTACTAAATATTGTCACTATTGCCAACTCCTCAGGTATTTGGGACATAGTAATTGAACTGAATTACAGAGTGAGTGAAACTGATGATATTATGTAGGAAAGCCTTGTTTAAAAATATCTGCTCTTGTGTCAGTTTGTTGAGAATGATGGTTTCCAGGTTCGTCCATGTCCCTACAAAGGACAGGAACTCATCGTTTTTGATGGCTACATAATATTCTATGGTGTATATGTGCCACATATTCCCTGTCCAGTCTATCTATGCAACAATCTTGCATGTTCTTCACAGGTACCCTAAAACCTAAAATGCAATTAAAAAAAAAGAAATCAAAAGCCAACAATAGCAAATATACATGTCTCTGATCCCCGTCTCTACTAAAATTGCAAAAATTAGACAGGTGTTGTGGTGCATGCCTGTAGTCCCAGCTACTCAGGAGGCTAATGTAGGAGAGTTGTTTGAACCCGGGAGGCAGAGATTGCAGTGAGTTTAGGTCATGCCACCGCACTCCAGCCTGGGCAACAGAGCGAGACTCTGCTTCAAAAAAAAAAAAAAATAAATAAATAAAACCTGTGTTCTGGTAAAATGTATATTTTGAAAAATCAATGGGTGTCAATTCCCATCAAGCATTGTAAGACCCAACAATTTACTCACATATGGGCTTGATTTTCCCGTGGCATGTTTCATTTCCGCAAACAGAAAATCTCATTGATTTGGAAGTTATTGATCAGAATGTCCTTCTCTGTTACTGAGTGCTGAAAAGGAAGAGCAGCACTTCTCAGATATGTTTGGAACTCCAAAAATCTCCACTACATCTTAAAGCATATTACTCTGGAATTTTGGACTGTCTGCAAAGTTGCTGCAGTCCCAATAAATGTTAAAAAGTTTAACTACAATTTATTGCATCTGTTTCATTGAGGATTGTCTTAATATTTGATAATTATTGAGGAGAGCATTTGAATTTTTGCTGCATATGTGGGAGAATACAAATATGATTATTATTATTTTGCTGTAAGAATTCCTTTTTATTCCAAGCAGTAGATCACCTTTCGGGTTTCTATCACTCAGGAAGTGGTAGAGGGTTTGCATAGCTAAGCAGGAGGATAGGGTCTCTCTGTGAATGTCTTAGCTTCTGGTTTGCTGGTGCAGAGTGGTTGGAGTTTATCAACTTTCCAATAACTGATTCCTTAAATCAATTCATAAGACAGTGATATTTGAACCACAATGCCAAATAATTATTAATTACAATGGAGAAAATTTATTTCTGGTGGTCTGTATCCACATACCTCCTTTGTAGTGTCAGGGTACCTTAGGGGTACTCAGAATTTTGCTTGCTTATATGAACAAAGGGAGATAGCTAATCTTAAAATCTGTTTGTTTTTTTCATGCTATGTAAAATCCAGAGAGCTCTCCCTGCCTTTTAGATTTCTCAACTCTAGTGAGCTTTAGAGAGAGCAGCATGTCTGTTCCTATAATTCAGTCTTGCTTTCTTCTGAATAATCCTTGATAAACAAAGAGGAATTTCTCTGCTTTGCACTTGCCTTTATTTGACCTTTGCTGAACATTGCCTTGATGTTTATGCATTTCTTTTTTCAGAATAATAATCCCATTGAACATTTTATGAATAACTAGTTAAGTCTTTTCTGGGATAGTCTACTCTCATGCCACTAATAAAGACAAACCCGAGGCTGAATAATTTATAAAGAAAGAGGTTTAATTGACTCACAGTTCCACATGGGTGAGGAGGCCTCACAATCATGGTGGAAGAGCAAGAGATGTCTTACATGGCAGCAGGCAAGAGAGAGCTTGTGCAGGGGAATTCCCCTTTTTAAAACCATCATATCCCATGAGACAGATTCACTATCATGAGAACAGCATGGGAAAGACCTGCCTCCATGATTCAATTACCTCCCACCAGGCTCCTCTCATAACGCATGGAAATTATGGGAACTACAATTCGAGATGGGATTTGGGTGGGGACACAGCCAACCCATATCATAGACACTGCTTTTTGAGGATTTTACCTAAAAACATTGTCTTTCTGAAGACTTTTACAATAAATCTATCTTTTCCTTGACATATTTATTTTACTGATTTAATTTGCAGAAGATAACCATCTTAGGTATTTGGTGGGCATTATCTATTTTATAGATTATGTTCATAAGTTAATATACACAAACATATTTACATATTTCATATCGTCTCTCAGAATAATAAGTTTTACCCCTAAAATTACCTAATCTTTTTCTCAAATGAAGAAAGAAAGAAGATCATTCCTTTGAAATAAAAATTGCATTTGTGTAGTTGGGAGACTTTCTTGAATGATATCTTGAAACTAAAGAGGGAAATAATTACTAAAAGGAATCCATACTTATTCCCTGTCCAAATGTAGTAAGTAAAGAATGACCGGACTGTGTTTCATCTTTGGAGCCATGTGTGAAAAGTGGTGCAGAAAGACTTGGCTTAGTCCCAGTAGTAGTGTGAATCTGTGTAGGAGAAGCCAGTGGCAGGTTGTCCCCAGGTATCTCTGTATCATTTTAAGAGCCTCTACTGGGAAGCAAGAATTAGAAGAACAGGCAATTGAAATGAATAAATAGCAATATGGTTAAATAAGAAGTCTTGAGGTCCTCAAAAAATGAAAAATGGAATTACCATACATTCCAGCATTCCCATTTGTGGGCATATATCCAAAAGAATTGGAAACAGTATCTCAAAGAGTTATTTGCATATTCATGTTTCAGTGCACCATTATTCACAATAGCCAAGAGGTGGAAGCAACTTAAATGAACATGGACAGATGTGTGGCTAACGAGATGTGGTGTATATCTATGGAATATTATGGAGCTTTGAAACAGAAGGAAGTCCCATCATATGCTATGGCATGGATGAATCTTGAAAACATTCTGCTAAGTGAAATAAGCCAGTCACAAAAGGACAACTTCTGCAATTCCTCTTACAGGAGGAATTTAGAGTAGTCAGACTCTTAGAAACAAAACATAGAAAACTGGTTGCCAGTGGCTGTGGGAGGGGAAAATAGGGAGTTGTTGTTCAGTGGGTGTATAGTTTTAGTTTTGCAGGATGGAAAGTTCTAGAGATCTGTTGCACAACAATGTAAATACAGTTAACACTGTGCACTTAAAAATTGGCAAGATGGTAAATTTTATGTTACATATTTTTTCAAACACAATTTAAACATGAAAGGATTGTCTTGGATTGTATTGCTTTTCTCCAGCTTCAGACCGACACCAGGATACTTGCCACCCCCATCACACCTCTACACTGTCCTGTGGGACCTCACACTTTTCCTGGTCTTGCTTTCATTGCATGTGGATTTTCCTGTCCACGGTTCTCGGTTCACTACGTTATCAAAGAGTTAGAAGGCAGAGTGCTGAGAGATTTAGAGGAGACAAAGGCTTTGCTTGTTTGGGAGAGGTGGAGAATACTTGCTTTCAAAATCTTTCCTGATCTTGGCCTCGTTTTCTTGTTATTTACCAATAAGTCCCGGGGATAATGTTTGGGTGGACACAGAGTCTGTGAACTCCTAGGAGATACTGTCCAAGCACCCAGGCTGAAGGCTCCGGAGGAGCTAATATAGAGTGTGTGAGAGAGGGGTGTGTGAACTAGACAACCTTTAAAGTTCTTTCAACCTCTGAGATTCTACTATGCCCCTCAAATCTATTTATCTTTTATTGTCATAAACACAGGCTTTTGTGACACATTTATTCAAGAAGTCCCTGTTGACATTTTATATTTTTCTAAATGTCATGCTTTTATCCATTGTATATGAAATTTATATTAATTTCTATATGGGACAATTTATACAAAATAAGAGGGCTTTGTATGGTTTTGAGATTCTGAAAATTTTGATTTATATAAGGTATTACACCAGATTTTCTGTAATAACTTCCCATTTCTGCATTATCTTCTGACTTTGAAAGTGAAGGAGCCCATAAACTATATTTTACAGTTAAAAGGCCTTTAAAAAATATCAATAGAGTCTTAGCTTTGGTATCAGTGTGCCATCTAGGGACAAACAGGCCTGTCTCAACAATTTTATTTATTTTACTTATCTTAACACATGATTTATTAGCAAAGACTCCACGAAGCTAGCCTTCTCCTAATGTAATGCATTAATCTAAGTGGGACATGAACACTGAGGCCAAACCACAACAACCTGCATTATTCAAAGCAGGACAATTATTTCCTGAAGATGAAAGCCCCTTTATGAGCACTGTCAATTTTTCATCTTTTTTTCCATAGTAAAACTGTTTTTTTATCTGGTTCCTGTTGGTATCCCAGGTGGTAGCTAACGTTTAAATCATGACATATTTGCTAGAAATTCCATCTATCAAGAAGTAGAAACAGGCAGTACTGCGTTGAGAGAAAGGGTACTTGTAGTGGCTTCAAAATAATTTTATGTTTTAAGTATCCTCCTTCTATACAAATGGAAAGTGGATATTTTTAACATTCATCAATGGCTTCACACAGAACACGTTTTGGAAGTCACTTAGGCTTTATAACATTCAGCATACTTACATGTGAATTTTTATAGATAGGCAGTTAAGTCACAACACTCAATACCTAGGACTTCTCTCTCTCGTATGTTAGATTTCCTCAAAGTGTCTTAGCAAATGTTTATAAATGTTTTGATTTATTTTAACTCCACAGTGGCTTACCTTAAAGTAAACAGTCACCTGGAAAATCTTTTATGACTCTGCTTTCCTAGTGAGAGTGGATTTGCTATTGTCCAGTAGAAAGCCATATGGGTGGGTATGGAGTTGACCCTTGGAATCAGACATTAGACTGTAGCACAGACCGGAATGACTTGCATTGGCTGCAATGAAGGAACATGCAATGGACAAACAAATGCTTTCATTATGTTAGATGGCACCGTTTTGGCTTCCTTCTCTTTGACATTTCTTCCCCTTGAATTAGAGGGAAGTCTGCCTGGTTCATTTGTGGATCATCAGAAATATAATAAGGATAGCTCTTTTAAAATATAAAATTAAAAAAGAACACATTATCTATAGAAAATTCTAGAAGCTTATTAATTTTCATTTTTAAAGTCACCTCTATTACTTATTACAGAGTGGCAACAGAACAATCTGGAGCCAGACCACTGGGTCTGAATCTCAGCACCCCCACACCTTTCCTACTTATCTAACTTGGGGCAAATGAACGAAAGCATTTTGTGTCTCTGTTTCCACTTTAGTAAAACGGGTTATAAATAGTACCTAGTTCATGATGACAGCATGAGGATTAAATGACCGTTCAAAGAACATGGAGCAAAGCTTGTCACATTTAGCTTATTGAAAAAGGCAGTTTCTTACTTTGGTTAAAGAGAAACAAACCAAACCCAGCCCTGTGGTTAGCTTTCTAATAGCTCCAGTGATGGGTAAGTGAATGGAAAAAAGGCTTTCATTACATGAAAATAAATAAATATTAAGTGCCTACTATAAGCAAAGTAGTACACTAGGGAGAGGCTTAGAAGTGAAAGGTGTAGCTCCAAATGCTGATGGGTGATGCAGTTAGACAAGAGACAAGAGGGAGAGGCTCACTGGGGGTCTCCTGTAATGCCCTGTGCATCTCTCTCATAGCTCTATGTGTCATTCTTGCTGGTTTCAAGGGTAGCCTCTGCCTTTTAACAACAGGCTCTTTGTTTTAGCCCTAGTGCCTTACAGTTCCTGGAGGAGACTAGGTGTTCAACTCGTATTTGTTGATTGAATTAATAAATGCATGAATCCTTTTGAAAAAAAATGACCATGAAACTATTCACTAAAGAAGTGAGATTTGATATAGGCTTTGAATGTTGAGGGAATTTGCATAAGAGTTGCCAGATCAATTACAGGATGTCCAGTTAAATTAAAATTTCAGATAAACAATAAATATTTTTTCAGTATAAAAACGATTCATGCAATATTTGGGATATACTTATACTAAAAAAATGATTCAATGTTTAAATTTCAGACAATGAATTTTTTTGTATAAGTATATCCAAAATATTACATGGAATATACTTTTACTAAAATCTATTCATTATTTTTCTGAAATTCACATTTTCTTGGATGCTCTGTGTTTTTATTTGCTAAATCTTGCAACCCCAATAAGAAAAATAGGAAATAGAAGGAATTTTAATTTAAGGAAGTGGCAAGGGAAATATATGTAGGCATTTTGTTTTTAAGAAAATTAGTTTTTGGCCGGGCGCGGTGGCTCACGCCTGTAATCCCAGCACTTTGGGAGGCCAAGGTGGGTGGATCACAAGGTCAAGAGATCGAGACCATCCTGGTCAACATGGTGAAACCCCGTCTCTACTAAAAATACAAAAAATTAGCTGGGCATGGTGGCGCGTGCCTGTAATCCCAGCTGCTCAGGAGGCTGAGGCAGGAGAATTGCCTGAACCCAGGAGGCGGAGGTTGCGGTGAGCTGAGATCGCGCCATTGCACTCCAGCCTGAGTAAAGTTAAAAATAAAAAAAAGAAAATTAGTTTTTGAGTAGAAATACCTGAATGAAGAATTGGGGTGGGAATAATCCCAGGAATAGTACTCTTTCTTCCTCATTGATTTTTTTTTTAAACTGTATATTTTTGAGCACCCTCTTCTGACCCCACCTTCATATTCCTTGATCCACCAGCATAGATGATCTATATAAGGTAAAGGACAAAGGTTTTCCAAGACACATAGCCTTTATCATTCAACCTGTAAAGTTACCTTAAACACTACTGCCTGTATAAGAGATAGGTCCATGACTGTGTGTTCAGGAAAAGAGTGACTCACAATAAGCATACATTTAGACATTTCAAATAGATTTACTGTAGCTCTTTAATGGAAATAGAACCTGACCGTATTGTTTTCTATAGATAGACTCAACTCTGGACTTTGACAGGTGCTACAGTAAGTTAGCCGAAAGTTTTCCCTTTGCTCTTTCAATTTACTTATTATAAAAGGCAGCCTGGGCTAACTCTCCCAATATTGGCATTCCTTTTTCCTCCCTCCCCCTTCCCATCCTCCCTCCCTCCCTCCCTCTCTCCCTCCTTCCTTCCTTCCTTTCTTTCTCTCTTCCTTCTTTTTATTTCTCTCTGTTTTTCTTTTTACTGGTTCCGTGATTCAATGCTTTTTAAAGAACCTAGAAACAAACAAATTGTATGGGCAGTTTTCATGTTTATCACATTGTCTGTATTAAATGCCTCGTGTTCATCATAATTTGCTGGGCTATGAGAGGCCTTATAAATATCTAATAAATGAAAACAACATATTCTTCCAGGTGCTCCTGTTGAAAAGCAAGACAAAACATTTGACCTATCTCTTCAATTAACATTCTTTACCTTAAACTACTTAAAATATTGAATATAAAGACATCGGACCCAATTGTGCTCATTAACAGTAAATCTTCTCATCTTTCCCACCTTTCAACTTTTAGACTTTAAGGCATTTAAAAGGCACAGATCCAGAAAGGCAAAACCACAGAGGCCAAAAAGCAAAGTGAAGGGAAGGTAAAAAGATATTTATTTTCTATCAGCATTCATAACTTTGCATTATTCAACCTAATTTTATTTTTCTGCAGATGTGAAGTAAATTGTTTATAATGAGAAAAGGGAGAGAACGTTAAATTTCATGGGATGAAAGACTCTTTCAAAGATAAATCAAAGGGCAATTGAGAAGTGTGGTCCCAAAGAATAATAATCGAATCTTGCCTTTTAAACTTTATTTTATTTCAGTGGCTCCATGGCCTGGTGCATTATGCAGTCACCTAAGAACGTGAGGTACTGGTGGGATTTCACCGGAAACATTAAGTATAATGCCTGGTTCTCCCTTCTCTCTCTCTCTGGCTTTCAGTATATAGACACAGCTATGGAAAATATTATTCACTGCCAGTAATAGGCACAAAAGGGAAAAATAAATGTTAGGTTGATATAGTTACTAATATTTGCAAAATAAAACAAATTTAAATAAATATAAGGTAAGCAAAGGATGTTTCTTCATGATACAGTATTCAATTCAATTTGGAAAATATTTACTCAGTGATTTCAGCAGGCCAGGCTCTGTTTCAGAACATCACAGAAAATGTAATGATACAGTCTTCATGCTCAAGGTGATTATGGTTTGATGGTGGCAAGGAAAAAATTCAATATGCAAGTGATTATCATATAGAACAGAATGTAGTAAGAGCCTAAGGAGGGCTATACCCACGGCCCCAAGACATGTTTGATGGAGAAGAGATTACATCTCATTGTGAGAGCAGGAGGATAGGGTGATTGTGGTCAGGCAGGAAGTAAAATTTGAAATGGAAATTGACTGGGGGAGAAATGGGAGAATAAGTTTCTAGCGGAAATAAAGTTGCAAGTCACTGAAAAAGATCACTGAGAAAGATCTAGCCCTGCTGAAGAATCTGGTGTGTGTAGGCAATGAAAGGAGATCAGGCTAGAAAGTTAGGTTGGGGCTAATCTTCCGAAGGGCTTTAAATGCCAGGAATGTGTCCTTTCTACCTAATGTGGCCAGCTGCAAGGCACCATTGAAGATCTGCCTGCAATAATCAGATTAATTTGCCATCAATTTGAAAAGTGTTTTGGATCAGAAGGAATGTGTGAGTAAGAGCAAGAAAGACTTGGAAGCAATTTAGAATCCAATTGAGAGGTGGTAAGACTCTAAAGAAGATTGGTGGCAGTAACAGTGGATCTGAGGAGAGCCAAGAGTGTCCGTTGTGTTATAGACTGCTCCTGTCTTTCAAAGAGGCTTGGCTACACCAAATCAATCAGCTCCCTGCTACTTCTGGACTTAGATGTGTCTCGCTTTCCTTCTTATGTTCTGGGCTTTCTAGCTTTGCCCAGGAAAAGGGAACAGGGGAATAGCATGTGCAAAAGTTGCTATCTAGTTGATGGCAAATTTTCTTTCCACTTGAGTATAACAAAAGCAACATTTGAAAATATTATTTATCACTCTATAAACCACAAAGTGATGGAAGAAAGAGTGAGCTGAAACAAGCTCGAAAAGTGCACCTATACTGATTTATCAGTGCTTGCTCAAGACGCCGTTTTCCAGTTCATGCACTTGAGCAGCTCTCTCTCATTGCACGGGTGCCTGTTTATCACGCTTCACTTACCTTGGGAAGGATGTTAGTGAGACGTCCATCACCTCCTGCGGAGGTCTGTCCTGCAGACCCTGACTCAATGGCAGATGAATGAATACACTCTCACACCCAGTACAGTGATTTCGAATGGGTTAGGGATGGCTCTTAACTGCTTTCAGAGGGTGATTGCAGCTAAATAACCACGACTCCTTGTACCTCCTCACATTTAGTCAACATAGATTTAATAACAGAGGTCCTAAGTCAACATGCTTGTGGATAATTAAAATAGTTAAAAGAGTGGTTTTACGAATAATAAAAGCCTTTGGTTCTGGGGCCCAGACTAAAAACTGTTAATGGGTAATTCCCCTTTGACCTCCCCCTGAGAGGACCATCAAGCACAAAGTTTACATGAGTAAACAGAGTAGAGACAAAAGAATGTGGAGTAAACAGAAGGAACTGGGGAAGCTTTATTGTCCCTGTCTTTTACCCTATGACTTAAAGTTCTAATGTGATGAACTGGCTGCCTTCAGCCTGTTCCAATAAAACCTTTTGGCCTTCCAGAAGGTTTGAGACTATAATCTTATAACTTTCTCTAATACTCACCTAATATTTTGCCTGTCACCCTGAGTAAACTCCAACATGTTAGGAGGGAGGCACTGTAGGACAGATGTTGCATCAGGTTACTCAAGACAGCCAGGAAAGATTGGAGCCAGAAGACAAAAATAAAGCCTGCCTACTTAAAAGGGGGCAAGTCTAAAGTCAAGAGTCAGCTTATGATAAGAACAGCGTTGATGAAAAATGATTGAATAAGATAAAAATGCCTAAAATTGGGGTACCTGGAACATGGTCCTTTGGGTAGTAGGCCCAATAATAATAGGTAATATTGTTTTGCTATTCATTATCCAATAGTGAAGTTACAGATATTGTAACCTGCATTTTCCCCTCTCCCTAACGGTGATATTGAATCCGAGAATGGTCTGCCTCAGTTCTGTGAGGTTTCAGTGTATTCACACTTAGTTCTTCCACCAACTTTATGAGGCAGGGTTTATTTTATCTGCACTTCATAGGTGAAGAACTTCAGGAGGCAAACTTCAGAAGGAGGTGAAGTGACTTGTTCCAGATCACATAGCCTGGCAGTGGTGAAGTTAGAATTTAGCTTACAGGGAAGAATAAGAAAAAAAAATTGAAGGTAAGTAGCCTAGGAAAGTTAAAAAATAATAAATCTAGTGTTTCCACAGTAAAGTCATAGAAATGTAGGTAAAAATTACATGTGGATATTATCTAGGACCCACTAGATTCACATAAATAAATGGTACTTAGATTAGGTACTTACAACATTAAGATTTGGTCTTCAAAACAGATTTTTTTAAAAAAATTAAAACTTTAATTTATATATTTTTTACAGGCTGGGTCTTGCTATGATGCCCAGGCTGCTCTCAAACTTCTGGCCTGGAGCAACCCTCCCATCTTGGCTTTCCAAGGCACTGGGATTACAGGCTTGAGCCACCGCATCCAGCCTTTATTTTTTATATTTTATTAACTGTATCCACAAAAGTGTTAAAATTGGAGTAGGAAGTCTTTGGTGTAAATTTATTTGGCCTTGTTACTTTCTTGACCTTGTTACTTTGATTGAAATCATAGACAGACATAGACTATAAAGATATATTTTTCATTTTCCTGTTCCCACTCTGCTAGACTTTGCCTGCAGTTCTGTGATGGGAACAAATGCATTTGTCTTTACAATAAATGGGCTCCCAGCTGTTGTGCGTTTGTCTGGAAGGACATTCCAGATCTTGGGCACATCAAGCGTGGGGGCCGTTTGCATCTGTGTGAGTCAACCCTGTGAAGGCCAAGTACTCATGGAAGAGATGGATGCTAAATAGAATGTTAGCCTGGTGACAAAACACTCCTGGGGAGCTATGTGCTGAGCATCAGGGATCAACTGCCTTTCCAAGAATGTAAAGCAATCCTTGTTGCACTGAGAGAAATAATTGTCAAGTTGCTTTCTTGGTTCTTTGGGAGAAAATGTTGGATTCTCTCCCTGATAAGCCTGATAGGTACTTTGAGCCAACTTCCAAGGGGCCAAGAGTGTCAAGGTGAAGTTCCCTACTTCTTGGAAGAAATGAGAAGTAAATTAGAATGTACTATAATGTTCATCAACTAGGTAATGGGCAACCATGTTTGCTGAATGTATGTTAGTTTAGCATTGGCCTTTTATAGAACAGCTACTTTTACACGAAGAGATGTCTTTCAGAAGCTGCTGGGTAGAGTCCAGCCCTATTACCTCTGTAGAAGCCCACTGTCCTCTTCCCTAGCCTGTAAGTGGATCTACAAGGCAAGCTGGGTGAATTCTTATGATAGGGAATCACCAGGAGAAGTTTCTAGAGACACTAAACTTGCATTACTCCTTTTCTCCTGGGCAGAGCATTATAAATCCCTTCCAAAACCATCACAATCTCTGGCTTCCCTTGGAGCCTTGCTGTCTTTTCCTCTCTGCTTCCTTCTCTCAGTTGAATTTGTCATGCGGTTGCTCTCATTGCTGCTGTCCTTCCAGAGTGAGCACAGTTATTAGGAATTCATAGGGACAGATTGGTTAATAGGGGTGGGATGAAGGAAACTAATGGTAAATTGTAATCTGCATCTTAGAAATAGAAGGTATTGATGGCTCAAAGGTGAGGTTTATGTGGATTAAATGGACATGATGGATATGAAAATGTTCAAGCAATTTGTTATGAATAAGGCTGTTTGCAAAAGTCTAGATGTGCTGTCACATCCTGTCCCTTGTGCCCTTGGTTTTGGAATCCTTTTCAGTATGTGCACCATATGAAATTGGTACATGAGTTGAAAACTATTTATTGGCTTAGTTATAAACATAATTTCTTGTTCTAAGGGCATTTTATAATTACGACTATATAAAGATTTTTCCCACTCTGTATTTATACCTGGAAGTGTACTTCATTCTCATTTATTTAAGGAATGAATATTCATTTTTAGGTGTACTGAGATCTTTGCTTTTCTTCTTCAGGTTAACCTATTTTGACCCTTATCTGCTTATTAGCACTTTATAAGCATAGGTAGAATAAATAGAATGAAATAAAACACATTAAGTGTGGTAGCTGTGTAGTAAAGAGAAAAGGGAAGGATTTTGGAAGGTAGGATACAGTTAATGGCTCATTAATTTCAATTATGTCATTACTTATTAAGCACAAATAATTTAAAATTGGCTATGCATAGGAAATTAACAGGAGACTTAAAGATCTTTGGTGGGTGGGTATAAGGCTTACCTTTATGTGTGTGCAAAATATGCATCTTAAATAATAATAATACATAGAAAGATGTTTCTGTGGCCAGCAATTAACGTTTGTTTTCAGTTAAAAGGATAGTGCTTTCAATAACTGAGTGAACGTATCTTGAAGCAGGAAACTTATGACATAAACTGCTATCTCATTCAATATGCAGGGTAATCATAACCTCATTGAGCCTGCAGTGTGAGTGAGATTCAATGCATGTTTCGCCAAGGTCAAAGTGATAGACAAGGTATATAAAAAGTATGGGAAGAAGATAATGAAGCAGAAATGCCCAACCTGACATGTCATTATTTTTATATGTTTTGTATCAACAAAATATTAGTTGAAAGAGACAAGTTGCTTATCACCATGTAGGGACAGAACAAATTTGGGTTATGTGATCTGGAAGCTACAAGATGATGGTTATAGTGGCTCAGGCAGCACTAAGGTAAGAGCTATTAGCTGACAAGTAGTGTTTTTTAGATTTGTTTTGTTTAGATTTAGAGGAGAACATTTATTGACCACCCACTATGCCAGAAAGCACTGTATCGTCATTTTTCATTTGCTAACTTAGTTGATTCTTCTAATAACCTTGTTATTACTGACAAATGAGAACATTTATTTTTGTTAACATTCATTACCAATAGTAGATGTGGTCAGTATTGATAAATTGTTGGGATGTTTATCGTAAAATGCAGATATAGGTTTGGAGAGGAGGGAATAAAAGAACCAAGAAAGGCTGAACCAAAATGATTTGGGGATACTGACATCACAATTCCATCCTAAAAGAAGTGTGAATCATTTTTAGTAGTGCGATACAGCAAGACAGCTAGTTAGAACTCTGCAAAGTGTTAGTGGTGCCATTAGTTGAGGTGGTATTTTTTTTTTTTGTAGGATCATTAGAAACTGTATTTCAAGCCTATAGACTATAGCCCTAGCAATCTGTCTTGTAAATATACATTCTTAGCAACTAGGAAAACCAGGTGTGGTGATTTAAAATTGTGTCCAAACTCTTTCCTTTAAAAGGTAGAGAGTAATTCTGTTCCCTTTGAGTGTGAGCCACATTTATTGACTTGTTTCTAATGAATAAGATAAGGCAAAAATGTTGGTGTGTGACTTTGAAGACTAGGTTATAAAAGGCATTGCATCTTCCTTGTTACCCTCTTGTGGAACACTCATTCTAGAGGACATGTAAGCAACCCCATGGAGGGATACATGTGGTGAAGAGCTGAGGCCTTCTGCTAAGAGTTAGTGAGAAACCAAGGCTTCTGGCAATAGCTGTGAGTGTGCCATCTTGGAAGCAGATGGCCCAGCCCCAGTCAAGCTTTTAGAAGGCTGCAGCTCTGCCTGTTATCTTGACTGCAACCTCTGAAGAGACCTTGAGCCATAACTACCCAGCTAAGCTGCTTCTGCATTTCTTATGCATGCAAACCGTGAGATAGTAAGTGTTTCTTGATTTAAGCCACTAAGTGTTGACTAATTTGTTATACAACAATAGATAATTAATATGCAAAGACAGGGGACATATGTGTTGACATAAATTAACCTATATTATTGGAAGAAAACAAGTTGGTTGCCCAAGAAAATGGAGCCTCAAGTCAAGCTTGCGTGCCTATGCTTTACTGGAGAATATAATTGGAGGGAAGCAATTATGAGGGGAAAAGGAGAACGAGGCAAGGAAGACAGAAAACAATTAAAAGTGGTGCCTAAGAGAGTGGGCTACAGCTTTGCAGGGTAACATAGTTGGCTGTTCAGTTGCTTGGGCTGCGTCTAGAGAGGTGGAGAGGTGACACAGAATCACTATGTCTTGGAGCTGTCAAGTAGGAAGGCTTCTGCTGGCTTCTTCCTGTCTATCAAAGGTTAAATTACTTTCCACGAGGCATTAACTCCTCATCCTTCTTGGCAGTGTTAATTTGTCACTCTGGGCATCCTGTGGAATAGCTAGATCCTGCATGGGTTTAGTCACATTGGATCTGGGCATTGAGATGGTTGTAGTTACTGCAGGAATGTATGAGATAAAAGCCAAGACAAGGCCTGACTCTTAGCCTCAGGGGAGACTGAGAAAATTGATGGTGTCATGAGATGCAGAGAAATGATTACAGAAGCGTTGTTCTTTACTGCAGCCATTGTAGCTGTAGATGAAGCAAGTGGCTGGGACCCAGGGCCCGATGGGGCTCGGTGGATCTGGGGCGTTGATGAGGTAGTCTGGCATCCAATTCAAGACACACCATGTAAATGTATGAGGACTATTCTGCTGCCAGGAAACATAAGAACGTCCCTGCCGAGACGTTGCCTTGTAGTGGGCAGGAGTTCCAGCTCTGGAATTTGATTCCCAGCTCCTGCTTTTACCAGCTAGGTGACCTTGGGCAAATTCCATGTCCTTTATGGGTATTGGGTATCTCATCTTTATAATAGAGATAATAATAGCACCTTCCACCCAAGGTTCTTGGGAAAATTCAATGAGTGAATAGATCCACAATACTTGCGACAGTGTCTGGTACAGAGTAAGTCCCAGATAAGACACAAGCTACTGCTGATATTATTGCCTACTAGGGACTTATGTACATGAAGAGCTGATAGACAAAGGCATAAAAGATAGCACTAATAAGTGAGTGGACAGAAACACTCTAAGCGAATGTGGGCCAAAACTGGATTAAGAATTTTTCATGTAAAAGGAAAGGTAGCTGTGTAATCGGAGTGGTAGATTAACCATTGAGTGTTTCTGATAGCTTGTATTTGGGAATGGAAAAGTATCCTCTGATGATTTCTGGGTTGATGAAGGCTAAAAATGAGAGTATGAGAACAATAACATTTATTAAGTACCATTTACGTGTTACCTGATTTTTTGGATATGTATTACCACGTATGTGATCTGATTTTCCTAGACCTGCTAAGTGAGGAAGTTCACATCTTTCCCTTACTCTTACTAATTTGGTTGGATTTGGGATACCAAAAATCAAAAATCAAGTCAAGAAACAAATAGGAATCAGGGTCGATTTACCTGACTTGCCTTAAACTACGCAGCTCTACAACTGAATTGAAGGAAGCAAAGAGAATAACAGGGGAAACAAGGTTCATGAAAAATAAAAGTAAGTCAGCTTGCCAGTACACATCTGGGAGACCAGAGGCCAGAGTTGGGAGAGAAGAAGAAAGCACATATTCCACAAACATTTTATGCCAACGTTCATGATATCTCAGGCATTTTGCCAAATTCAGGTTTTATATCTATGAAAGACAAAAGTTCTTGACCTCAAAGTGTTTCAGCAGGGTGTTGTAGATTAATTTTAAAAGGCTATGATTCAAATGACACATTGTATATTAAATGTATGTAGAAATGCATAGAGATTTTTAACTATGAAAGAAATACGGGCCAAGGATAGTGGTTCATGCCTGTAATCTCAACACTTTGGGAGGCCAAGGCAGGTGGATCATTTGAGGTCAGGAGTTTGAGACCAACCTGGTCAACCAACATAGAAAACCCCGTCTCTACCAAAAACGCAAAATAATTAGTTAGGCATGGTAGCACATGCCTGTAATCCCAGCTACTTAGGAGGCTGAGGAAGAATCCCTTGAACTTGGGAGACAGAGGCTGCGGTTAGCCAAGATTGCACCACTGCACTCCAGCCTGAGCGACAGAGAGAGACTCTTTCCCCTTCCCCCAAAGAAAAGAAAAAAAAGAGAAAGAAATAGGTAATGTGGGACTCATCTTTCTCTGCAATCAACTGCAATGTTGATCAATATATAGAAAATAACTTTTCAGATATTTGGCAACAGGCCGCACAGTCTTCTAATGCCTGAGAAAAGGCAAACTCACAATGAGTCCTATAGTTGCCTCAGGTTTCTGCCTGAAACCACTTTTTGGATCATGATATGAGGAGAGGAAACACAAGCAGGGCATAGCAGTTGCACTGAGCTGAGAAGACAGAGAAGGAGGAGGCTGGAATTTGCAGGGCAGAGTACTCAGGAGGCTGAGGCAGGAGAATTGCTTGAACCCGGGAGGTTGAGCTATGATCACACCATTGAACTCTAGCCTCGACAAGAGAGTAAGACTCTATCTCAGCACACACACACACACACACATTCTCATTCTCTCTCTCTCTCTCTTTCTCTCTCTCTCTCTCCCTCCCTCCCTATCTCACAAATTTAATTAAGTGATATATGGAAATTATATTATATTAAGCAGTATGTTAATATGATTATGTTGGTTTACTTCCAAATAATAAACCAACTTTGTATTCCAGAGATAAACTCTTACTATAAAAGAAAAACTTATTCTTTTTTATTTTATTGCATTTTAGGTTTTGGGGTACATGTGAAGAACATGCAAGATTGTTGCATAGGTACACACGTGGCAGTGTGATTTGCTGCCTTCCTCCCCATCACCTATATCTGGCACTTCTCCCCTTGCTATCTCTCCCCAACTCCCCACCCCTGAAAGACCCCAGTGTGTGAAGCTCCCCTCTCTGTGTCCATGTGTTCTCACTGTTCAACACCCACCTATGAGTGAGAACATGTGGTGTTTGATTTTCTGTTCTTGTGTCAGTTTACTGAGAATGACGGTTTACAGGTTCATCCACGTCCCTGCAAAGGACACAAACTCATCATTTTTGATGGCTGCATAGTGTTCCATATGTGCCACATTTTCCCTGTCCAGTCTATCATCGATGGGCATTTGAGTTGGTTCCAGGTCTTTGCCGTTGTAAACAGTGCTGCAATGAATATTTGTGTGCAAATGTCCTTAACTAACTCTTATTATAAAAGAAAACACATGTCATCTTGATAGTTGAGGAAAAGAATTCCTCAACTACAACATAGACTCATGTAAAAATTCTCAGTCAACTGAGACTGGAAGAAAATTTCCTCAACCTGGTAAAAGGTATCTATAAAAGAAACCTACTTCAGTCATGCCTACTGATGTTAGGCACCCAAGACAGGAATAAGACAAAGCTAGTTATCTTCATCACCTAAATTCAGTATTGTACCAGAGGTTTTTCTATGCAGTGCAATATGGTAAGAAAAACAAAGATTTTACATTGGAAAGAAAGAAGTGCCTAATGTATGGATGGCATAAATTGTATGTATAAAACCTAAGAAATCTACAATTTACAAAATGCATACAAGAACTAATGAGTGAGCTTTTAGTAAAATGGCAGGATATAGGTTTAATACACACACACACACAAATCAGCTTAGTTTCTATGTGTTAGCTATAAAAAATGTGAAAATAAATAAAAATGCTATTTCTCCAAGACATAGCTTAATCAAATTGTGGAAAAACAGTTATAAGAGAAAAATCTTAGAAGCAAGAGAAAAAAAAACAGGATACATAAGAGAACAGTTAAAAGTGACCACTGATTTCTCATAAGAAACAATGCAAGCCAGAATTACAGTCTTAATACCTTAGTGAACGTAAATTCAAAAATTCTCAGCAAAACACTAGTAAATTAGAAACAGCCATAGAAAAACATAAAGCGTTTTCTATGGCATAGAAAAACATAAAATACTTAGAAATAAATTACACAAAATGTATATTCTGGTTTGAATGATTTGTCTCCCCAAAATTTATATGTTGAAATCCTAGCCCCAGGGTAATAGTATAAGGAGGTTGGTCCTTTGAGAAGTAGTGAGGTCATGAGTGTGAAACCGTCATTAGTAGGATTAGTGCCCTTATGAAAGAAGCCTGAAGGAGCTCAGCTACCCCTTTCACCATGTGAGGACAGAGCTAGAAGTGGCCATCTATGAATGAGAGAGTAGGCCCTCACCAGACACTAAATCTGCTGGCAACTTGATCTTGGACTTTTCAGCCTCAAGAACCGTGAGAAATGTTTCTGCTATTTGCAAGTGACCCAGTCAGTGGTGTTTTCTTCTAACAGCCAGAATGAACTAAGGCAGTGTGTGAGATCTGTGTGCAGAAATCTAGAAGACATAAACAGAGAGAAGTTAAAGAAGATATAAATAAATGGAGGACTTTATTTAGATTTTAGGACTTGATATTAAGATATCAATTTTCCCCATTGACCTATGGATTCTATGCAATCCCAATCACAATCCTAGAAAGCATTTTTTTGGTAGAAATTCACAAAGTGATTATAAAATTTCAGTGGAAGTGCAAAGAACTTTATTGTACAATATGGTAACCACTAGCCACATGTAACTATTTAAATTAAGCAAAATTAAGTAAATTAAAAATCTAGTTTCTCAGTTATAAAATCTAATTTTTCATGCTCTTAGGTACACATGGCTTGTGGATATTGTATTAGAAAGCACAAATGTAGAACATTTTTATCATCACAAAAATTTATATTGGATGGTGCTGAAGAATAACAAAGTTTTTGAAAAAACAGAATGGAGGGGAGTCTCTTATACTGCTTGATTTCAAGGTATATTAGTCCATTTTCATGCTGCTGATAAAGAACACCTGAACCTGGGCAATTACGGAAAAGAGGTTTAATACAGACTTACAGTTCCAAGTGGCTGGGGGAAGCCTCACAATCATGGCACAAAGCAAAGGGGAGCAAGTCACATCTTACATGGATGGCAGCAGGCAAAGAAAAAGAGCTTGTGCAGGGAAACTCCTTCTTATTATACCATCAGATATTGTGAGGCCCACCCACCACCATCAGAAAGACCTGCCCCGGTGATCCAGTTACTTCCCACCAAGTCCCTTCCACAACATTTAGGAATTCAAGATAAGATTTGGGTGGGGATACAGCCAAATCATATCTTCCTGCCCCTGTTTCCTCCTAAATCTCATGTCCTCACATTTCAAAAACAATCATGCCTTCCCAACAGTCCTTCAAAATCTTAGCTCATTTCAGAATTAACTCAAAAGTCCAAGTTCAAAGACTTATTTGAGACAAGGCAAGCCTCTTCCTCCTATGAGCCTGTAAAACCAAAATCAGGTTAGTTACTTCCTAGATACAATGGGTGTACAGGCATTGGGTAAATACAGCCATTCCAAATGGGAGACATTGGCCAAAATGAAGGGGTTACAGGCCCCATGCAAGTCTGTAATCCAGTGGGGCAGTCATATCTTAAAGCTCCAAAAGGATCTCCTCTGACTCCATGTCTCACATCCAGGTCACACTCATGCAAAAAGTGAGTTCCCATGGTCTTGGGCAGCTCTGCCCCTGTGGCTTTGCAGGGTACATCCTCTATCCCAGCTGCTTTATGGGCTGGCATTGAGTGTCTGAGGCTTTTTCAGGCACATGATACAAGCTATCAGTGGATCTAACATCTCGGAGTCTGGAGGACAGTGGCTGTCTTCTCACAGCTCCACTAGGCAGTGCCCCAGAAAGGACTCTGTGGGGGGCTCTGAATCCACATTTCCCTTCCTCACTTTCCTAGCAGAGGTTCTCCATGAGGGCACCACCCTGCAGTAAACTTCTGCCTGGGCATCCAGGTGGTTTCATACATCTTCTAAAATCTAGGTGGAAGTTCCCAAACTCCAATTCTTGTCTTCTATGCTCTGGCAGGTTCAACATCAAGTGGAAGCTGCCAAGGCTTGAGGCTTGCACCCTCTGAAGCCATGTCCTGAGCTCTATATTGGGCCCTTTCAGCCATGGCTGGAGCAACTGGGATCTAGGGCACCAAGTCCCTAGGCTGCACACAGCATGAAGACACTGAGCTCAACCCATGAAATCATTTTTTTTCTCCTAGTTCTCCAGGCCTGTGATAGGAGGGCTACCTTGAAGACCTTTGACATGCCCTGGAAACATTTTTCTCTTTGTCTTGGGGATTAACATTCAACTCCTTGTAACTTATGCAAATTTCTGCAGCTGTCTTGAATTTCTCCTCCAAAAATGGGATTTTCTTTTCTATCACATTCTCAAGCTGCAAATTTTCCAAACTTTAATGCTCTGCTTCCCTTATAAAACTGAATGCCTTTAACAGCACCAAAGTCACATCTTGAATGCTTTGCTGCTTAGAAATTTCTTATGCCAGATACCCTAAATCAACTCTCTTAAGTTCAAAGTGCTACAAATCTCTAGGGCAGGGGCAAAATGTCTTTTTGCTAAAATATAACAAGAGTCACCTTTGTTCCAGTTCCCAACAAGTTCCTTATCTCTATCTGAGACAATGTCAGCCTGGATTTCATTGTCCATATTATTATCAGCATTTTGGCCAAAGTCATTCAACAAGTCTCTAGGTTTTTCTACACTTTCTAACATTTTACTGTCTTCTTCTGAGCCCTCCAAACGGTTCCAGCCTCTACCTGTTACCTAGCTCCAAAGTTACTTCCACATTTTCGGGTATCTTTTCAGCAATGTCCCACTCCTGGGACCAATTTACTGTATTAGTCTGTTTTTGCACTGCTGATAAATACATACCCAAGACTGGGCAATTTGTAAAAAAAAAAAAAAAAAGAGGTTTAACATGGACTTAAAGTTCCATGTGGCTGGGGAAGCCTCACAATCATGGCAGAAGGCAAGGAGGAGCAAGTCATGTCTTACATGGATGACAACAGGTAAAGAAAAAGAGCTTGTGCATGGAACCCCCCCGTATAATGCCATCAGGTCTCATGAGACCCATCCACCACCATGAGAACATCAGGGGAAGGACCTACCTCCATGATCCAGTTATCCCCCACTGAATTCCTTCCATAACACATTGGAATTCAAGATGAGATTTGGGTGAGGACACAGCCAAACCATATCACAAGACTTAGCCATGTTCAAGACTGATATCGGCATAAGAAAAGACACTTGGAGCAATGAAACAGAATATTGAGTCTAAAAATAGACACATGCATATGCAGTCAATTGATTTTCAAAAATGGTGTCATAGTTGTTCACTGGACAGAAATCATTTCTTAAAAAGTAAATGGTTCCGGAAGAGCTGGATATATGTATTGGAAAAATAAACTTCAGCCACTACCACTACTTTGTAATTTACACAAGAATATACTTTAAATAGATCATAGAGTTAAATGTTAAAGCTGAAAACGTAAAACCATGAGACAAAAGCATACAAGAAAATGTTTGTGACATTGGGGTAAGCAAACATTTCTTAGAAAACAAAAGCTAAATATAAGAAACAATGATTAGTTTAACTATATCTAAAGCTGCTTTCTTTAAAAGACACTCTTAAGAACATGAAAAGCAAGCCAAAGATTGTGAGAAGATACTAGAATACATGTATCTCACAAGGGACTTGTAGTCAGAAAACAAGGAGATTCTATAACTTAATATGGAAAAAATAAACAAAATATTTGAACAGGAACTTTATATAAGACAACATATGAATGGCCAAGGAGCACATGAAAGGATCATCAACATCATTAATCATTGGGGAAAATAAATGAAAATTGCTGTAGGATACTGCTGTATACCTACTAGAAAGGAAAAAAGTAAAGATTTACAGTACGAAATGTTGGTAATGTCATTGACTACTGGAAGTCATACATCACTGGGGGGAAATAAAAATAGAAGATAAACTGGAAGTTTCTTATAAATAGGCACTTGACATTGTACCTAATAATTTCATTCCAAGAGAAATGAAAATGTATGTTTATGTGAAGACTTGTACAGATATGTTCATGGTAACTTTATTCATGATGGCTAAAAGACAGAAACAATCAAATGTCCATCTACAGTGAAGCTATATACACCATGTGTGATATAAATACATAAAAAATAAATAATAAGCTAATAATAGTTTTAAAAATACAGGTGAATCTCAAAAACATTAATCTGGGCAAAAGAAGCCAGAAAAAAAAGCAAACTGTAAGACTGATTTACATCAGATTATAGATCAGGTAAAATTCATCTGCAGTAACAGAAAGTAGATCAATAATTTCCCAGGTGCAGGTGGAATGGCCTGGAGTAGATCCGGACACCAGGTACCTTTCATGGGGATGGAAGTGTTCTGTGTCTCGTATGTGGTGCTAGTCACAATGATGTATGCATTTGTGAAAATGCATTAAGCTTTACACATAAAATGAGTACATATTATTGAATGTAAATCATGCTTCAACATGGTTGATTTTAAAAGAATAATGATTTATAAAAGAAAATAATAAATTTGCCCAAGAATCATAAATTCAATCCAACTTTTAAAAATGAACATATCATACATACCTTTAAGTGTCTTTATCTATTTTTACAGAATCCCATAAATATTATATAGTTAATAGAAGCAATAAGACCTGGAAAGTTGTTCAAGATATCTGAAACATGTTACAAACAGTTTATTATAATAATAGCAATCGGTTAAGATGTATTATGTGGCTATAATGTGTCATGCAGAATGTTAAATGTTTCACATTTGTTGTTTCATTAATTACTACAAATCTATAAGAAATATATCAATATCATATCCATTTTGCAGGCAAGAAAACCTAGTAGTGGAGAGGTAAAGAACTTGCTAAGAGGTCACAGAGTAGCAAGGAGAAAGTGCATTGGGATATGGGGTGAGAGAGAGAGAATGCTGATGGACTAAGGGACTTATGAGAAATTATGAGGAGGATGTGTTATTGACCTGAAACTTAATTATTTTGCATATGAGGGAAGGCAGGAACAGTATTCAAGCCAAAGGACCAGCATAAGCAGACAGTCAGCCACGCAAATGCAGGGGAGATTTTTCCCTCATGTTTTAGTTCCTCCAGAGTTAGAAGAAAAAGAAAAACTGTGTAGATTTAGCAGAAGACTAGGTATGTCTTTCCCAACTCAGAAAATGTCCCTGTCTTCTTCCATACTCTTTGTGTGCTATGAAATTTAAAATACTCTCTTTGGCTCCCAGAATCCTTCAGTGTCAATGGCTGCATGGAGCCAGTGGCAGGGGCAGGCTGCCTTCGCTCGCTTCCCTGCCCTCGCTCCCTGGCACAGTTGCTGGAGTGTCTCTAGGGTCATACTTCTGTGTCTGTAGCCCAACCCTCAAATTGTACAAATAGACTCACAAAATGGGTCAAATGGTAGAGAATTTTTGGACTTGGCATGGCTCTCCCTCAACCCAGAGAGGAAGAAATATATTTTATATGGACTTTCTCAATTCAGAATTTTAATTTTCACAGTTGAAGATTTATAAAATTTGTAAATTAGAGATATTATTTAAGTTTGGTCTTACTTTCCAAATTTCTCAGGATACCTAAAATCTATTGCCATTTGCAGTGAATTGAATTGTATTCCCCCCACGTTCCTAAGTTGCACTAATTCCTCATCACTAATGTGACTGTATTTAATTATAAGAACTTTAGAAGGGAATGAAGGTTACACGAGGTCATAAGGATGTGGCCCTGATCTGATAGGATTAGTGTGCTTACAAGAAGAGACCCCAGAAAGCGCCAGGTCTGCCTTTCTCCCTCACACACGTCTGCTGCATGAAGACAGAGTGAGAAGGCAGCCATTTGCATGCCAGGAAGGGGATGCTCACCAAGAACAGATTCCACCCGCACTTGGATCTTCATTCTCACTTTGGGCTTTGACTTCCAGCCTCCAAGACTTCAAGACATCAATTTCTGTTGTCTAAGCCCCTCCATCTATGGTATTTTGTTGTGGAAGCCCAAACAGACTGACTTCACTATGTAGTTTTCAGATAGTACTTAGATAATTTCCTTTTATATGTTAGAACTAACTTGCATTGGCTGTTTCATTCCTGAGTTTCTTGAATACTTTAATACTTGACAGGCGCTGTGCAAAGCTTTTTACCTGCACCAATTACTACTACATTTACCATTCACAGTAACCTTGAAAAATACCTTTTTCAACTATCCCCACTTTCTGTAAAGGGACACTTAGTAAAAGGGTGGTTTGAAAGGGCAAGTGAGTGGCAAATGAGGTCCGTTGGAGACAAAAATCGGCTTTCGCTCATCACGCTGCACTGAATGAAAACCATGAAGCCACATTTTGAACCAACTTTTCATTATCTGCCGCTAATTTGCAGCTGGTGCACCGGGATGTCTCTGCTATCACACTTTGTGTTCGAATGTTTGGTGTAGTACTTGGAGGCCTGCAGAGACTGATGCTGTTGAGAGATGTCATCTCTTGTGAGTGCCAGTTGGCCAAGCTTCCACGGATGTGAACCATGCACAGGCAGCCCCTGACAGTCTCATGACAGAGTGGTGAGTAGCCTGAGACAGCCATTTGTTTTGAAACTGATCTCAGTGCCACAAATGCTCTGTCATCTGTCAAAAACCAGTGCTGCTTTGTTAACCAGACTGTCATTTCTTTAATGGCATCATGATGAGGCACACAACTACCGCTGCAGTTACCTGATGATTTTGGAGGCAGCTTACTTAACAAGTGCCCTCTGAGTAGCATGAAGACGGCAGGGACCAAAATAAAGCAAGGGGCTGCCAACCTGGGGAATACGAGCTGAGGGGCAGGCTGCTTTTTAAAATATTTTCAAGGTAGAGATGCTGAAGTTAGCTGTTAGGGCCTGTGACCCTCCAAAAATAGCATGCAAACTTGCATGTGTTTGAACCTATGTACATTTAAAAAACATTCTCAACGCTGTCTGTAATTCATAAAAGGCAAAGAACTCCTACTTTTGCAAGAAGAGTCTTGGGACCTTTGCTTGTCACTTCTGAATTCAGGTTTTACTTGCCAAGCTAAAGCAGCTGGTACTAGTTTCTAGCTCCAGTGGCAGATAGTTAGGGAGATGCAAGCTTAATTTCTTTCAGGACCGGAAAAGGCTAACACTGCAAGACTAGAAGCAGTGACAAACATGAGGCTGCCATAGTTCCTACCCTCCAGTGATTTCCATTCCTTGGTGTCATAGAATTCACATAGCAAAATTTGAGATCCATTGCAAGGCTCTACCTTTAATATCAGCATATCTGGATGATAGAAAAGATACTCATATATTTCACATATACACACATACACATACACTTAGCAAATTATGATTTTATGGAATTTTTTCTGCCCTCTTCTACAGGTTTCAACATGTAACAATAATTTTCTGGGAACTCCATCTCACCCTATAAAAGAGAAGATTGGGTAAGTTGACCAGAGTGTCTTGGCAAAGGACAAAAATATGAAATAACCAGTTCAAAGTCACCTCTTATGTCTTGAATAGAGCCTCAGCTGCCTCTGTCTTTGAAATTCTTCATTTACTAGGCAGGGTCAGCCCCTCTCAGAGCTGAGTGTTTCACAGGATGAAGGTAAAATGACACACGAAATGACGGCACTTAAGCACTGCTGTTTTCTGAGTGTACGTTGTGCAGAGTGTGAGAAGTTATTTCTCATAAGGACAATCTTTAACTTAAGCAATATGTCCTGAAGATGTCTTACAAGGGCAATCAAGATATAGCCAGGGGGCTAAGTGGGAGGAAGTTATAATGTACAAGGTGAGTCTTTGGAGACTCTGAAAAACCCATTAACGGAGAAGTTATTAATGTCTTTTTTTAATGCAGCTATAGTGCAGAGGCAGACCCCAAAGAAACCAATCCACATTATGAAACATTTTACAGAAATCCGTTTTTAAAAATAGGAGAATGCTATAAATGAAGCCTTGAGGTGGGAACTGAGTACATGCCTAGCCTCCTGGGCCAGTTGTGGATTTTCTAAAGAATAAAAGAAAATTCTACTTTCGCCTTCACTTCAAGACAGAGAAATAGAACAAAATCACCTACTATAAAATTTGATTATCATTTTTATTTCTCTCTTTTTCAGATTTAATTTTCTTTCTCTCTCTCTTGTACTTCCCCTAATCAACGCTAATATCTTCAGGCCTCTGTTAACTTGAATTTAGCTTTAAACACATCAGGTAATTAAGACTTTATTAGCCATGGGTATGATGCCCAGTCAGGTGAGTTTCTCTGCAAATGGTGGTGGAACTCTAGACCAATGAATTTGATGTTTCTGTCCTATTATCAGAAGGGAATAAACTTGGATATGTTTTCTCCCTTAGAGGTTGACAGATTTGCATTCATTTTCATTAGACTAAGAGCTCTTTGTAAACATAAACTGGGACTTATTTTTCTTGATATCCCTCCCTCATAGCACAGACCTGGTACACAGTAGCGATCAACAGACACTTGTCAGCTGAATACATTCTGAGCCCAGGAAAGCTTTAGTTCAACCATTACATGGAGACTTTCTTCTTTGCGCCAGAACCTCTGCTAGTTGCTGGGTCTACAGAGACAACAGAACATGGTCCTCACTTTTAGTGTCTCCTGTGCCTGGTGGGGATTGAGGAAGAGGGGGATCATTTCTGCCAGTGGTGGTGTCAGGGAGAAAGAACTCTGAGTAGGCGTTCACTAAGAGCAGGATAGACAAGCAAGAAAGGGTGTTTTAGAGAGACAGGAGCAGGGCCAAAGGCAGGGTGGGCGTCGCAGCCCAGGAACCTTGGATGCTTGCCTTGGCAATGTTCCTTGTGACCTGAGCAAGAAAAGACATTGAATGCTGGAGACTGTGAGTGCATGTGTAGCTCTTGGAAAAGGCCTGACAATCATAGAACCATGGACCATGGTCCTGACACCCCAGCTTGTCCAACAAGGTCACCTAATGCCCTCTAGGAACACCCTTTTAAATAATAATATGTACACAGAGGGTGCATGTATTAGTCCGTTCTCACACTGTTAAAAGCACATCCCTGAGACTGAGTAATTTTTAAAGAAAAGAGGTTTAACTGACTCACAGTTCGGCATGGCTGGGGAGGCCTCAGGAAACTTACAATCATGGTGGAAGGCAAAGGGCAAGCAAGGCACCTTCTTCACAAGGTGGCAGGAAGGAGAACGAATGCAGGAGGAACTACCAAACACTTGTAAAACCATCAGGTCTCACGAGATCTCACTCACTACCATGAGAACAGCATGAGAGAATTGAATCATGGGGGAAACACCACCCCGTGATTCAGTTACCTCCATTTTGTCTCTCCCTTGACAGGTGGAGATTATGGGACTTATGGGGATTATAATTCAAGATGGGATTTTGAGTGAGGACGCTGTCCAACCATGTCAGTGCAGAAGTGCAGGAAACACCTCAATTAATGTTAGTCAAAATGCAGATTTGCTTTTTGAACTGAATTCTCTCAATTCCCAGGTCTTAGTGGTAGGTGGAAAGAAAAAGGGTCAAACCAAATAAACAGCACTAAGTAAAAATTTAAAAATCTTTACTTGACATTGTTCGACGTTCATCCCGTGGCTGCTGCATGCTTTTGTGCAGTCACAGCATTTTTACTTTTTATTTATTTATTTTTATAGAGCTGGGGTCTTGCTAGGTTGCCCAGGCTAGCCTTGAATTCCTGGGTTCAATTCCTCCCACCTTGGCCTCCCAAAGTGCTGGAATTACAGATGTGAGCTACCATGCTCAGCCAATAATGTCTTTAAAGGTAAACTTGGAGGGAATTGTCTTCTGTTACAAGTCTGTGGGGGCCCCACCGGCAAGGCCTTTGCCTACTGACTCATCACTGCCTCTCCCACTTGCCCTGGACATTGTCTTGCTGCTGGGTGTGAGATGCAAGAAACCAGGCAACACTTTGGCCTCATAATATGTGATAAATCACGAATATTGAAAGAGCATGTTGGAAAAAGTGATCTTTCTAGCTCTCAAATTCTACTGCTCTAGCAGCTCCTTATTTCTTCTTCACTACACTTCAGTTTTTGTTTTCTTCCCCTCTTCTTTGTTTTTCCCTTTAGTTTTTTCTTTTCCCCTTGGAAACAGAAAGTAGAAATAGAAACTTCCCTTTGCTTACAACCAGATTTAAAAAACAGATATGGGAGGGATTTTTTTAATAGTTTGAGCTGTGCTGGAAAGTTTAAAAAAGATATTGCTTAATTGAATTGTAAACTTTACTAAGATGGGTCTTAACCTTTTATTGTGAATCTGATAAAAACATTCCCCCACCCCACAATATTGCATCTAATGACAGGAAACCATCTTTCTTTCAAAACTCACTCGGGGATTGCAGGTTAGGAATCTTTTGCATATCCAGAATCAAAGATGGGCCAGAGAGTGGGAGATTGTCCATGCATGTACAGAGTTCATTCTGCTTTTCTTTTTTCTCTTTTGCCTCTTCTAACTCCCCTCTCCAACCTCTGCCCCTCACACGGGGGCAAGTCATAGTTTTGTCAGGTGGCTTGTTGAAAACAGCACGTGTGCTATCCCATGTACTCCGTGGAGAATGGCCATGGGCCCTGCCACAGGCCACTCAGCTGACAAAGGCATCCTGAAGATTTCAAACTGCAGGGGAAATGCAAACCAGGTTGCTGGACTTCAGGAGGGAAATGGAATAGTAATAAAATGAGGCCAGGAGTGCAGCCAATGGTAGGGCTTCCTGTTGAAAACCTTTCTATTTTAAGAGATATTCTAAATTGTCTGCTCTGCATTTTATAGAATGATAGCCAGAAATCTCAAATTCTACCTACTGTGTGGAAAAGTTGGAGATCGCTAAAGATGTGTGTGAGTTGCCTTTGGCACCGCAATCATTCCTCACACAGTAGTGAGTGTTCTGGATAGGTAAAACATGCAACCTGTGGATTGACATAGGGAGGGTGACAAGCAGTCTGTGTTGCAGTGATATGGCATGAGAGACGCGTGTGAGCATGTTCGTGATTGTGTGTGTGGGACTGACCCACCGATGGGGCTCTGCCTGCTGCTAAGGAAGCTTAGTGAGTCCTCTTGCTTCTTCATTTTTAAAACCTTCAAGTAAAAAATGACAACTGAAGATACTAAAATAGCAGCAACATCACTCAAACATCTGGTTCATCAGAATGACTTTTAGGAGATAAAGATGTCTTTCTTAAGTGAAGGGTTTCATTTTGCAACTTCAACATGTCAGCTATCAGCCTAGCTTGCAATGCACCTCTTAATACTCAAAATAGCACAAACAGGAAAACAAGGTCATTCCTATTAAAAGAACGTCCTTGCAAACGCTACACGTCATAAGATGCTCCTTGAGGGGTTCACAGTGTTTAACACAGAAGATTCCTTTTCCATTTCTCATCCCAGAGAATGGTGTGATTTGTATTCATTCTCTAAGTTTTACCTTTTATTTATAAAATGAAATGAGTTCTCACATGCAGACTTGTAAATGAATATCCTAAGAGGCCAAGGTGCATTTCTATTACTTGGGCCATCAAGGAGTTCCTCTGGGTAGTGACAGTGTGGGGGCTCTGGGCCACTACAGAATTAATTGAAGGATAGTTTTTTGAGACTCCCAGCTATGCCACCTAGAGGGTTGGATCGAGGGATCGTTGATTGATCAAAGATATTCATCTTGATAAACCTCCTTCAATCTCAGATCTTCAGCATCTTTGGTATGACTGCAAATGGAATGGATGCCAGTCATTTGATAGGAGCTACATGAATGGGAATTAATGCTGTCATCTCCTGCTCCTGCTTTGTTCATTCTCCCAAGAAGCCTTGGGAAGTCCACTGCTTTTAGGCTGTGTATCAGCTTCCTGCTGCTGCTATAACAAATTACACAAACTCAGTGGTGCCAGGTAAAAAGCAAATCTGGACCGGGCGCGGTGGCTCACACCTATAATCCCAGCACTTTGGGAGGCCGAGGCAGGTGGATCGCGAGGTCAAGAGATCGAGACCATCTTGATCAACATGGTGAAACCCCATCTCTACTAAAAATATAAAAATTAGCTGGGCATGGTGGCGCACCCTGTAGTCCCAGCTACTTGGGAGGCTGAGGCAGGAGAATTGCCTGAACCCGGGAGGCGGAGGTTGCGGTGAGCCGAGATCGCGCCATTGCACTCCAGCCTGGGTAACAAGAGTGAAA
>NW_016107329.1:1669649-1717561 GCF_001604975.1 Cebus imitator
AAAAAGAAAATCTGGACCTAGATAGGGAGGTGCTATGTGAGAAAGAATGATTGCAAGAGGGATAAAGGGCTATTGCATTAGGGAGAATTCAGTAACTGTGACGTCTGCACGTGTCTCAGAGATCAGCCAGAAGAAGGCTTTTCTTTTATAAGGGGGAGTAAACAAGACTAGGGAGAACCAGGCTTGCGAAGTAGGATGAATGAGGAAGATGGCATGATAGGATAACATGTCCGAGAGCGTTTTTCCCCTGAGGTCACCCTATTCCTAGTATAGGGCACAAAGGAGGGGCTGTATGCTGGCTCTGCTTGAGGGTCAGGACTAAGGGAAGGAGAGAAATTTAGCCAAAGTTAGCTTAACATGCCTTTTGTTCCCATGGACAACAGGCAAAGCAGTTCAACTTATCATTTATGGGGCAAAGAACAGGACTTTGGAGGGTCTGTGCCTGGCCTTGTCCTAAACAAGTGGTTATGCTTGAGTGTCATCTAAGTCACATGGGAATGAGTGACTCTCTGCAGGAAGTCACTGCCCAGAGCACAGAATAAAGGAGATTTCTTAACATTCGCTGTTTTCCAGGAACACAGGGCTCAGGCAGAGTTCAGCGTTGCCAGTGGTTTAGAGAGTCATAAATGTGTTGTCTTGCAGTCTGGAGGTCAGAAGTCTGCGGTGGGCGCAACGGGGTTAGAATCCAGATACCGGCAGGGTTGTTTTCCTTCCTGGAGGCTCAGGGGGATCTCTTACCTCTTTTCTTGCATTTTCCAGCTTCTGAAGGCTGCTGCATTCCTTGGCTTGTGGCCCTTCCGTTTGCAAAGCCAGCATCAGCTGGGGGAGTTTTTCTCACAAGGTATTACTCTGACGCTCCTCTCTCTCACGCTTACACATTTCAGGTCCTTTGCGATTATGTCTGATCCACCTGGATTATCCAGCCTGCGACTGATGAGCAACCTTCGTTCCATCGGCAACCTGATTCCCTTACACCACATAAGGTAACACTTGTGTGCTGGGAATTAGGATGTGGATGTCTTTAAGGGTTATGATTCTGCCACTATCGAAGAGATCCTGAAATAATTCACAGGAGGTAGAAAAAGACGTATCTTACCAAACTCTGCTTTCTGAACACTTGTTTTTGTTTTGTTTTGTTTTGTTTTGTTTTCTTTTGACTGAAGGCAGCAGCTCTCAAACTTTGCCCTTTTTATACTCTTCCCATTTCTTGAAGACGCCAAAGAGAGTTTGTTCATATTGCTTGTATCTATTGATACTTACTGTACCAGGAATTAAAACTGAGAAAAATTACATATTTATTAATTCATTTAAAATTTCAATAAGAAATATGTTAATAGGAATAACAGATTTTCATTAAAAAATAACTAGCTGAGCATGGTGTCATGTACCTGTAGTCCCAACTACTCAGGAGGCTACGGCGGGAGGATTGCTTGAGCCCAGGAATTTGAGCCCAGCCTGAGCAACAGAATGAGACCCTGTCTCTAAAAATCCAGAGAACAACTCCCCCTCTGCAAATCTGCTAAAACAAAATGTTGGTAAGAAAAATGGCATTACTTTACATTTTTCAAATCTCTTCAATGTCTGGTTTGATAGAAGAGTGATGGATTTCATATATGCTGTTTTGGTTGAAGCATATGAAGAATATCCAGCCTCACATAGAAATGTAGTTGGAAAATGAAGGAGCATTTCTGTAGGCTTTATATATACATAATTATGAATAGACTTCTTTGATATTACACCAAAATTTGGTAAGTGAGATATACGGTAGTTTTTACGCTGTTCATTCCATAAGGAATCTAAAAATATAGAGCTTTTTGTAGACTATTGCTGTAAAATCCAGGGGTCTTTCAGTTCAAAAAGTTTTTACCCATGCATGATTTTATAATGGTATTTCCTGTTAATCTGGACACTATTGGTTCATAAAATTATGAAGATCTTCCAGTTGTCTTATAGTACCACACCAAAAAGATCACATTTGATTATATCACTACTAATTTTATCAGAAAATATTTTTAAGTATTGGGAAGCTCCCAGAGTCTATTTAGTTTTTCTTAATTTGAGTTTTTTTTCCGAAAGGTCAAATTTTATCACTGGCAACAAATTTGCCTTTCCTCTATGTGGACACATGCACTGGCGTTGCAAAGGTAACGAGCAATAAAGCTACTGCAGCAGGCTCTGCACACAGCATGGTGGCGATGGCAAACTACCAACACGCATAGCGTCCTCACCACTGCACACTCAGTGAAAGCAAAGAGAAGAACAAAAACTTTTCTAGTAGGTCCATGATGAAGCAATACAATTGTTCACTTGATTATTAAATATCAACCTTTAGTATATTCAAAACCTATTCTATGTGATGAAATGGCAAGGAGGAATATTACATTTCTGCTGCAGACCAAAGGTCAAGGGTCATCTCCAGGAAAAGATCACGGGCTGCTAGGCTGCAAGCTGAGCTACCATTTTTTTTTTTTTTTGGTGAAATAATATTTTTACTTGAAAGAATGGTGGAAGGACAAACTATAGTTTCAGACTTGAGTATTTGGTAGATAATTTTCTTAAAGATGAACAAAACAAGCCAGTTATTTCAAGGAAAACAATAAATAGTAAAAAAGGTAAACAATATTTTTGCATTGTTGTAAAAATAGTTTTAGCTTAGGGAACACTGAAAGAAAATTCTTGGGAACTCCAGCATTGCTACACAACACTCTTTGAGAACTTCTGACTTAAGATTTGTTAAGGTAAACAACAGCAGGGGATAAAAAAGATAAAAAATACCACCTTTGCTTACCTTAGTATAACCATGTTTATCAAATTGTCTAATTTGATAACTAGATGTCTTTTTCATGAATGACAAGACAGGACGCAGGCAGGTTATGTTTGGGAATTTGGAATCAGAAATGTTTGGAGAATGAAAGATGCTGTGACTAGCCAGCGACCCGACTGCAGGTGGCAGGTTCCCTGTGAAGCTGAACAGAGTAGAAAACACTCATGGCAAGAAAGATTCATCTTTACTCGGAAGACCCTCAAATGACCTAAGTGGCTGAACTTCTTTAAATGTCTGTTTGCTCATATGGTTGGGGATAACCGGCTTACCTCCTAATGTTCTTGTGAGAGTTAAATGAGATAATGAATCTAACTTGAGTGATACAGGGTAGGGGCTTCATAATGAAAGCTGTTGTTAGGATGACTTCATAGCTTATCTCCTGGTCTCTTGGCTCTCTAGACCTTTGTGCAGCAAACGCTCATTATCGTTCTGAGACCCTGTGGCATTCAGGACCCAGGTGTGCCAGGTAAACAATTTCTTCTCCACCCTTCAGCCTGACTCTGCAGCACATTCTGGACTTGCCGTGTCCTCCCCAGCTTACCCTCCATTACTGTAGCCCCAGGTGACGCCGGGTCTGGGAAAATCTACTCTTTGGTGCTCCCTTGAAGGTTTGCCCCTCTGGAGCGAAGTGCAGTGCACTCCTCTGATCTAACAGACTTTTGTCTTTACCAGCCAGCGTGCTGCTTAGAGTGAGCCAAAATCTTTCTGTGCCAGCGTGTTTTGTAATTCTCAGATAAGGATCAGAAATCATCTTTAAATGGTCTAAACCATTTTTGTGATAATTTAATCTTGAATCTACATTTTCCTTGTGAAGGAAGTATGAGTCACATTTTTAAAATTGCCAGAGATAACTACACTGCAACTACCACTACTAATCGTAATGACCAAATTGCCAGGCACTTTGCAGATGTCGTTGCGTTTAATCTTCCCTGATTCCCTAGGCGGCTATCATGATGCTTTTTGTGTGTGGGTGTGTGATAGGGTCTTGCTCTGTCACAGAGATGGAGTTTCTACAGTATTGGTGAATGTATTAAGGCCACACACATAGTTTTAAGGAAAGTTGGAGTTCCAATTAAAGTCTGTCTCACTTTTTCAGCATGCTTCCCCTCTTTCCAAAGAATAGCATGATGCTGGGATTTTAAAAAACTACTCAGTGCAGTCACAATGAAAATTCAAGTTTTTTTTCCCTAGAGTGCTTTTCTGCTTTTCATTTGTGGTGGTGTTGTTGTTAAAACAGAGGCTTCCTGACATAATTTCTGACAAGAGACAAGTTCTTAGCAGGTTTAGACAAGGCATCTTCAGCCAGGAGCGGTAGCTCATGCCTGTAATTCCAGCACTTTGGGAAGCCGAGGCAGGTGGATCACCTGAGGTCAGGAGTTCGAGACCAGCCTGACCAACATGGTGAAACCCTGTCTCTATTAAAAATACAAAATTAGCTGGGCGTGGTGATGGATGCGTGTAATTCCAGCTACTTGGGAGGCTGAGGCAGGAGAATTGCTTGAACCCAGGATGTGGAGATTGCAATGAGCCAAGATTGCACCATTGCTCTCCAGCTGGGGAAGCAAGAGCGAGAAACTTCATTTCCAAAAAAAAAAAAAAATCTTCAAAACCTGGTTTCACCCCCACACTTTGATCACCGCCTGTGCACATGCAGCTTGGCTTCATTTGTCTATTTGGTGAGTTGGAGGTTGATGGTGTCCTGGGGGGTGCTCCCTGCTTGTGCGTGGGCTCTCCAATCCCATGCTGGCTTTGCTGGTCTGCCCTGAATCAGCAGTAGTGAGGCAGTACTCAGCTCTGGGGACAGACTTGGTGACAGCCTTGATCAGGGTTCAGAGCACCATGAGTCTGCAAGGGCTGAAAGATGCTCTCCTGGGATGGAAAGGGAAAGATTCCTTAAGTGCCCTCTTGGGTGAATTGCATCTGAAAGCTTCTCTGTACTGAAGCTCTGGTGAATGTCTGGGTTTATCAGTAAAAATAACTCTTGGGCTAAGGGGAAATGTTCTTTTTTGTACTTTCCCTGTGTCCACACAGCAGCCTGACGTTGCTTGCAGTGTCTTTTCGGACCTCACCTGGCTTAGCCCACCATGGATCCACTCTGGCCAGTCCATACGGAAGTTAAATGCTCTCCACTGCAGGCAATAAATACAACGTAGCCCAGAGGAAATTTATTTATTCCAGCAGCCAGGTGTTTTGGCCTCAATACCTCTTCATGTGTTGGAAAGAAAATATTATTTTTCTATTTGTCTTTCTCCACCAAATCTGAAATTCTTCAGGCATTATCTGTAATGGCTGAGTCTTAATGCTTCCTTTCAATCTTTAATCAATGACGCAAGGCACATGTGTTTGTCTCCTGTGTGTTCCTCGTCATTTTTAAGTGCCAGTTTGTAGGTTTAATATCATCTAAAACGTCAGGGCTCTGGCATGGTTCTAATTTTAGTCCCTTTCTATCTTTTCTCCATTGTTTATGGAAATGATGAACGCGCCTCTTATCAAATCAGTAAGGATTTGCTAAGCGTTTTGCCACATTTGTCTTAAAGTTCTGAGCTCATCTGGCTCCTTAAAGATGTTTAATTTTGTGTAGTCTCAAGGGAGATTATATTATTATGAAGAGGCATAGAAAACAAAACCGACTTCAGAATAGGTCGTAGACGTGCTGAGGTTCTAAGCAGGTAGGCATCTGTGATTGGCTCCTCTGAATGGACCTTGGATGAACAGAAACTATTCTCTTGTATGGGTTTTCCAGGCTTTCCAATTCCTCAGCATTGTGGAGTCATGAGGTGTTATTATACTGTCATTAATGAGTAACTTGTCTTATTCAATATTATATTCAACTTTGCATGCAAGTTGACTTAGTCAAATAGTAGTTCATCTCCCTTAAAGCACGAAGTATGACATGGTCTAGTGGTTCTGTGACATCCCTGTATCCCAGTCTCCTCCTGTTGTTCTGTTCCCCCATCCTGATCTTACAGCTTTTGTCTTCTTGTTTACTACCTCATGGCTGCAAGAAGGAGGTTTCAGCTCTCTCTTCATGTCCACGCTCCAGGAAGGCATGAGGAAGGGCCAGCAGCCTCCTACAGACACGTTTTGGAGGAGGATGGCATCTTCAGGGGTTTCTGTCCCCCTCACCTGGTCCAGAACTATTTCAGGACCCTGCTCTCCCTCACCCCACCCTCACTCCTGCAAGGGAGGCAGTGGATCTGAGTATTTCTGGCAGAACATATCAATGCTCTGGGCAAAACTGGGATTCGTTAGTAAGAAACAGGGGGAGTATTTGGTATATAGTCCGCCCAAGGTACAAATATTAATGCTCTTCTGAGTCTAATAATCACTTTTTGTTTCATCTGGTCCTGCCTCTGAGCAGTATAGGTGTTCTAGTTCCTGTTACATATTTCCCTGGGCTCTTGGTGTTTTTCCAGTTAACCTTGTTCCATTGCTCACTCAGAGTCCTTGACATATTATACGTAGCTAGGTAGAGAAACCTCAAGTATCTTGACTCTACTTTGAGGCTGTGTGTTAGATTCCCCTAACTTCTTCCATGGTTCTTCATTCTGGCAACCGAGACTCACTTCAGGCCTGCCTCATATCCACGAGTCCCCTAGTTTTCTAGACTGTTTCCTTTTTGATTCTTGGTGTTTGCATTTTTGTGGGTTTTACCCCCTTAGAACCTCTCAGCTCATCTACAACCCATTCTGAAATTGGGTTTGTTTTTTGGACCATTGGAAAGCTGTATCCCCCATGACCAAGGCCTCTTAGAAGTCTCCAAAGCTTTAAGCAGTGGTTCTCACTGGACATCACAAAAGGAGGCACTCATGCCAGGTGCTTTCTGTGTTAAGTGCATAAACCCTGAATGCACTCTAACCACATTCCCTTCACTTAATATATCTGAATTGTCAGGAGGACCCAGGGGAGGTTCAAATTGAGGATTTTCCCTCTAGTCATTGTTATGCTGGTATGACCTATGGTCAGGGGAGGATTGATGCAATTATTTGGACAGGAAATCTAAATAAGTAATTTTCTTTCCAAGTAGGATAACTGCTGGGTAGAAACTTAAAAGAAATCTAGAAACCACTGGTCAAATGCCTGTGTTTCATAGATAGGACACCTTGCTTCAGAGAGATGGAATTATTAGAAGTCATATGGGTCAGTAGGGGTGGGTCTAGACTTAGGAGCTAAGGTTTTACATGCCTGGCTAGAGGGCTTTCCACTTACACATTTTTTTTTTAGGATAAAGGTTTTATCCTTCTACACCTGTCCCTTTCACCTAGGAAGGTTGGAACCACCAAGAAGACTGACTAGCCATCAGAGCAGTGGGTGACTCAGAGATACCCGGCCACCTGGTGCCTGGTACCCACAGATATGATTGAAACAGCCTTTGTGAATACACTAAAGGGTCTCAGCTAAATCTTCTTACATTTTCTGCCTTAGCCTCCCCTCCTTCTGTACTTAAAAAGTATTTTGTCACTACACATTATATCATTGCAATTGCTTTTATAATTAACCTGGAAGAAAAAAAAAGGTGTCTGATTTCAAAGGAGAGTCAGAAATGCATTAATTCACCTTAGTGACTTACTTTATTTAGTGCAAAAGTGTTCCACATACAGAGAGATCAATCACATCACAGCTTTTCTTAATTGCACTTTACCCTTGAGTGCAATTAAAAGCATCAGCGCAGCCCGGTTTAATGCTTATATTCTAAGCCTTCCTTAGCTGTTGCTGAATGGGGCCCTATACTTTAGAAGGTGCTTTTAAAAGACACAAAGACCTAGGTTATACTCTCCTTTTCTACCCCTTTCAGGTTCTGGATGAATTGGTCTCAATGCCCACTGCGTGCTGGGCATTGAAATTATTCAAAAATAATGAAACAACAGCAAGAAGACAAGCTCCTCAGATGATGATTAAGTACAGTCAAAGTAGAAATAAAGATTTTCACGAGTTTATCAAAATATTACTTATATTTAAGTAATCGGTTTTCATGAGCTGAAATATACATTACATTTTTCTACGTAAAATGCTCTGCATAAGTCATTTAGTGTGATTTTATAAATACATACTTATATATGACAAATGTAGATTTGTGTTCAATGATATCTGTTCTACAATCTTTTTTTTTTTTAACAACTACTTATTAAGGCAAAATGAATCAATCAGACTCCACTGAGGGAAAGCTGGACTGAACATAAGAAGTGGTCAGATTTCATGTGTCATTAAATTATTCAAATCTTTATTTAACAGAATAATTGGTTCTCTGGTAGATAATGATAGTTTTCCCTCAATATACGTTCTTCCTGCTCCTTTAATCATAGAACTTCAAAATGCTAGCTAGAGACACAATTTCCCAGAATAAAAACTAAATTCCCTAACCTATTTCACAGCTATTATGGACATATAATTAAATTCTAGCCAAAGTGATATGAGCAGAAAGTGGTATAGTATCTTCCAGGAAGCCTCCTCAAAGAGAGGGAACATGCATTTCCGTCCTTTCTCCTTTCTTTCTGACTCCCTGGGACCTGCTTCTAGAGCCAAGGCTGCCATCTTGGTCCTCAAAGCCGCTGTCAAGTGCTGAGAATGGCCTGGTCTCCTTATAATTGTGGAGCCATTATACAAAGTCAGTTTGAAAGAGAAATAAATCACTTCTTGCTTCAGCCACTCTTGTTTTGTGTTTTCTGTCTCATTAAGCCAAACTGAATTCCTCACTTGTTCTGTGTTATAAGTGGACGTGACCATGCTAGTTAGTGGAGGGGCATACTGAACAGCGTCCAGCAAGCCCATAGACTTTCTGAAACATTCTGAAAACATTTATGGCTCTAAGAAAGCCCATTCTATGCTCTTGACACTTTTTCAGAGTTCCTATTCTTCATCCACAATTCAGTCTGTTTTGATCTATTTTCATCCTTCTGATTGTCTTCATATGTCCTCTTTCCATCATGATGGGTGATGATCCAAGTTGGTAAAACCAAGAGACAGAACTGATATAATCTACTGCCTTAAGTATGTAAAATGATTTTCTAAGTGCCTCAGATACTAATTCTTTAAGGCCCACACCTACAAAACAATTCCGAGCACAAAGTATTTGAAGAATGCAATTATTAATGGATGGATAAGGATTGAAGATTAATGAAAATTATTTTTTCAAAGGAGATCAAACATGTGAATTGCTAAATTGAAGTTAGTCATCGAGGTTTGGGAGCACGACATCAGTGATTGCACAATGGCTTTGCTAAATTAGGAAACAGTATCTTGAAACCAAACAAATGTACATGAGAACAAAACCAAACTCTATTAAAAGATTGAAGTTATCTAAACAGTGATGGCAGAAAAATAGTCAAATCATCATCTATCCTGAGAACAGAATCAGTTGCTATTGCTTCACAGACATAAAATGGCTGGAAAATGGTGGCGGCTGCACTAAAAGAGGGAGAGAAAGCCAAATGGAAGTCTTTGGTACCATTCGGGTAGTTATGCACCTGCTTATCTCCCTTGGCTGCCATGGAACTTGGAGCATGTCCTGTGTTCAATTCATACAGAAATGCTAGATGAAATATAGTACAGAAAATGTTTGCCTCAACATTTAAAAAAAGACTGGAAACAACAGAAAGTGTTCAAGAGGAACCAAAAATGTGTATAGAAGAATGGGTTATATAAGAAAATGTAAAGATTTGGCACTTAGCTTGGAGAAAGGGAGTTTAAGACATGATAATGGTTTAAAAGCATCTCTTGACATGAAGACCTTAAAGAGGACTGAACAATAGGATGAATTTAGATGCATCACAGAATTTTTGATTTATGTGGAAAAAGGTAATTTGGAAAACTGCACATGGTGGAAGAAAATGTAATAAACTAATTTTACTATGAATTGAACTTTAACATTTTAAGTGATTATCAAATTATTTTGACTATGAATGACATACAATATTTTATTTGACTCAAACCTGTGACTGAGGCAACTACAGTTTATTATAGAGACTAGTTACAAGGCAGCAGAAACAATTTCACAGAAGCAACTAGATATGTCTAGCTCACGTTTTGCAAATACATAGTAAACTGCAAAAGTCTTCTAATTTTTAGGTACTGAAAGTCAGAGTGATGATTAATTAGATTGGGAATTTGTCTCTGTAGTAAAAGATGATCTTGACAATAGATGGAAATAATGGAGTTTCTATTCTAAGAAATATTCTCCCTAAAGCAATCTTACCTTTACTGGAACTAGGTAAGCAAATTTTGATGGTATTCCCTTCGGATTCCCAAAGAATAGTGAACTCATATGAAAATGAAGAAATTTCAGTTTGAAACTATTAAAGAAGGAAGAGGTGAGACTAATGGGCTGAAGATAAAATCCAAACCCATCAATTGTATCTTAGATTTTATTTTACTAAAGTGAGTAGAAAGATTTATTGCCTGTGTCTTAACAAGAGAATTAAGCAAATTGAGTCAATTATTTAAGTCATATTTATTTGAACGTCTGTTTTGAGGCCACGATTTAGCTTGACTGTCATTTAGCAGATCATCTGCTTACTTTCCTTTAAAAATTTTCTTTATGTAATTAAAAATTATGTATAATGACAAAAAACAGATTTACTTTTTTTAAGAGACAAAATCAGTGATCACATTATATACTTATAAATAGATGTAAGTTGATTAATAACTGGTTATTTTACTCTGAACAATTGAATGGAAAACATCTTAGTAACCCCCTTGAAATCCAAATGATATGGTTCTTTCTCAAATCTAAGCAAAATTATAAACACCACTCATTTAAAAAAACCTCAAATGGTATGCCATTGTCAATTCATCATTATACATTGCCCATAGAGTCGGGCTATATACAAAAGCTTTCTTTCACAGATATTTCAAGTTTGTTTGTTAAATATAACTTATAAGACTTGCTTTTCTAATTAAAGAACCTTAAAAAATTATGGAAACATTCAGATATATTCTAAAATAATTATTTCCATTGTTTAATCTTCATATAGTTTGAAATAAGCATGGAGTTTTAGAATCCACTTTACTGAATTTCCCTTTCTCCCTTCCCTCCCTCCCTCTCTTTTTTCTCTTTCTCTTTCTCTCTCTCTCTCTTTCTCTCTCCCTCTCTCTCTCTCTTTCCCTCCCTCCCTCCCTCTCTTTTCTCTCTCTCTCTCTCTTTCTTTCTTGTCTTGCTCTGTTGCTGAAGCCAGAGTGCCAGGGTGTGATCATGGCTCACTGAAGCCTCAATCTCCTGGGCTCAAGTCATCCTCCCACCTCAGCCTCCCATTATAGCTAGAACTACATGGGAGGCACACACCAGCATGCTTAACTAATCTTACTACATTTTTTTTAGAGAAGGAATCTTGTTATGTTGCCTAGGCTTATCTCGAACTCTTGGGCTCAAGTAATCCTCCTGTCTTGACCCCCCAAAGTGTGATTACAGGCATGGGCCATGCACCTGGCTTATCAACTGTCTTAAGAATGGCTTAAGTGTATATGGCTTCCCTGTATTTACACAATAATTGTGGGAAACCTGAATGGCAACACTATTAGAGCAATTGAATGAGTTATTACTGAAAGCCACCTAGAGACTGTCTAGTTCAAACCCTGATTCTATTTTTAGATTAATTAAAAGTTTTAAACTATCAAGGAAGAGATGAGGCTAATGGGCCAAAGATAAAATCCAAACCTACCAATTGCACCTTAGATTTCATTTTACTGAGTAGAAAGATTTATTGCCTGTGTCTTAACAAGATGATTAAGCAAATTGAGTTCTCTCTATTGTGCTATCAAACATTAGATCATATTGCTTTTATTGAACTGTATTTTTGTACCCATTAACCATTCCCACTTCATCCTCCCCTCCCACTCTCCTTCCCAGCCTCTGGTAGCTGTTACTCAACTCTCTCATGATGAGATCATTTTTTTTTTTTTTTAGTTTCCATATCTGAGTGAGAACCTGCTAAGTTTGACTTTCTGTGCCCAGCTTATTTCATTTAACATAGTGTCCTTCAGTTCTATCCATGCTGCTGCAGATGACTTTATTCTTTTTTCTGAATAATATTTCATTGTGTATATATGACACATTTTCTTTACTCATTTATCTGTTGATAGGCACTTAGGTTGATCTCATGTCTTGGCTATTGTGAATAGTGCTGCAATGAACATCGGAGTGCAGACATCTCTTTGATATACAAGTTTTCTTTCTTTTGGATATACAGTTAGCAGTGGGATTGTGGATCATATGATAGTTATATTGCTAGTTTTTTGAGGACCCTCCAAACTGTTTTCCATAGTGACTGTGCTAAATATACATTCCCAGCAACAAGGGACAAGGGTTCCCCTTTTTCCACATCCTCACCAGCATTCATTATTGTCTGTCTTTTTTTTTCCCCATTTATTTATTTTATTGCATTTTAGGTTTTGGGGTACATGTGAAGAACATGCAAAATTTTTGCATAGGTACACACGTGGCAGTGTAATTTGCCGCCTTCCTCCCCATCACCTACATCTGGCATTTCTCCCCTTGCTATCTCTCCCCAGCTCCCCACCCCCCACCGTCCCTCCCCTATTTCCCCCCAACTGACCCCAGTGTGTATTGCTCCCCTCCCTGTGTCCATGTGTTCTCATTGTTCAACACCCGCCTATGAGTGAGAACATGCGGTGTTTGATCTTCTGCTCTTCTGTCAGTTTGCTGAGAATGATGGTTTCCAGGTTCATCCATGTCCCTACAGAGGACCCAAACCATTTTAACTGCAGTGAGAGGATATTTCATTGTGGTTTTAATTTGCATTTCTCTGATGATCAGTGACACTGAGCACCTTTTCTATACCTATTTGCCACTTGTATGTCTTCGTTTGAGAAATATCTATTCGGATCTTTTCCCCATTTTTAAATTGAATTACTTAGGTTTTTTTTTTTTCTATTTTGTTTGAGCTCCTTATACATTCTGGTTATTTGAACCTTCTCTTTCATGAATTTCTGATTACAGTTGTTTTCCAGTTCACCACTGCAATCTTAGTCGTTTTCTAATTAAATGTGTAATTGTCATAGATGTTGCATGTGTTTTGCTAAAATGGTAACCATTTTTGGTAGCATATTTTATTTTTTTTAGTGATCATGTCCCCTTCCATTTATTAAATAAAGTAGTTCTTAATAATTATCACATTTATATTATTTAAATTCTTTGTATTGTTGAAAATCATTTTGTGAAGTCCCAAACTTAAGATTTTAATTGGGACGTCTAACTTACACATGGAATTGCAGGGAATCAATGTCGTTCTTCTGTCTACACATGCAGAAGCATGGATGCTTTTGATAATTTATTCAGGTTTTCTTTTATTATACATCATTTTTCTTTTTACATGTTTTCCACACATGGTAGAAAAAGTATATTTGCTCAATAATATGCCCAGAAAAAAATGCTAACAGTTTTTAAGGATTTTGTAAAAACTAAAAATTAGACAGGTGGATCACGAGGTCAAGAGATCAAGACCATCCTGGTCAATATGGTGAAACCCCGTCTCTACTAAAAAAAAAAATACAAAAATTAGCTGGGCATGGTGGTGTGCACCTGTAGTCCCAGCTACTCGGGAGGCTGAGGCAGGAGAATTGCTTGAACCCAGGAGGCGGAGGTTGCGGTGGGCCAAGATCGCGCCATTGCACTCCAGCCTGGGTAACAAGAGTGAAACTCCGACTCAAACAAACAACAACAACAACAAAAACTAAAAATTTCATTACAAGGTTGTTATTGGTGTACTGGAAAAATTATTGGTGTTTGTGTATTTGTCTTTTGTACATCTACTGAGTTGAACTTTGTTGTTAATTTGAAGAGGGTTTTTCAGTGTGTTTATATAGATTTTCTAGACATATAGCAGCGTCAGTCATTAATAATGATACTATTGTCTCTTCCTAATTATGATCATCTGTTTTCAGCCTCAGTGTAGTACCCTGAACAATGGTAAAGGAGAATGATGGTTATAACCTTCCTTTAAGGAGGTTGACTCTCGTTGACTTAATGGCAATGGCTTTTGGTATTAGATTGTTAATTTTATTTTTCTTAAAATTTAAAAAAAACATAAAATCAGAATAACAATTGAATTTTTATTCAATATTCTTTTTAACCATCGATTAAGGTGACTACAACATTTTTCCAGTTTGAGTTAATAATGCTATAAACTATTGTTATAATGCTAGAATCCCTCTTATTATAATTGTAATGCTAGAATCTTTATTAAAGCATTCAAGGATTTGTTCTTGATATCAGTGTGTTATAAATTTGCTGGTATATTGGTTAGGACTTTTATATATACATACAGAAACATATAAGATTGATCTATAATTTCTGCTTTGCTCATTATCAATCATTGTTTATTAGAGTTATGGTAGATTAATAAGATACACTCCTCAGCTTAACTTTTTTTCCTAGGTGTAAAAGACATATAAATGACTAGGATGACTTGGCAAGTCAAAGGTTGAAATTATTTACCTAAGTGCCTGGACACATAATAAAATACAGTCTTTTCCTCATGCATTCTATTTTTAAACATATTCAAGTTTTCAGTTTAGTTATTTAATGTTGTCCGTTATAACCTCCATTTATTTTTTTGGAGACAGAGTCTCACTCTGTTACCAGGCTAGAGCGCAGTGGCACGATCTCGGCCCATTGCAACCTCTGCCCCCTGGGTTCAAGTGATTCTTCTGCCTCAGCCTCCCAAGTAGCTAGGACTACAGGTGCATGCCACCATGCCCAGCTAGTTTTTGTATTTTTAGTAGAGATGGGGTTTCACCATGTTAACCAGAAGGTCTTGATCCCTTGACCTCGTGACCCGCTCACCTCAGCCTCCCAAAGTGCATTTCTTGGTAACATATCAAATCCTTAATATGAAATTATTCGAAATATTGTATATATGTTGATTTAACTTTTTTCTAATTTTAATTATTTTTTTCTTGATTTGCTATTCCTGTTACTTAAATTATTTCCTAAGAAACCACTATTGTATAAATATATATTAATTTTAATTTTTTCCTGCATCTATTTTTTATTTTGTTCTTTTTTATTTATGCATTTATTACTTTCTGGTCAACTTATTTTTAATATTTTAAACTCCATTTTAAAAATGACATATTAGTATTTTTTCTATTTTTAGCCAGGTGTACTGGCTCAAGCCTGATCCCCGTTACTCTGGAGGCTGGTGTGGAAGAATTTTTGGAGCCTAGAATTTGGAGGCAGAAGTGAGCTGTGATCACACCACTGCACTCCAGTCTGGGTAACAAAGTGAGACCCATCTCTTAAATAAAAATTAAAAATTAAAAATATTATAGTATTCTTAGGTTTTAAATATTCCTTTGGTGGCCTAATGATGATTCTATTTTGCAATGTTTGCTATCTCTTTTTTGTCGATTAAGTCTTCAAATAATGTTTTAGCATTCAGGATTTTTGTTTGTATCATATGAACAAATTGATTATATTATCAGATAATCTAGCCTCTATAATTTCTGCCTCTATGATTATGGAACAGAGATTGTTCTTGGCTCAATTTACTATTGAGTTTTCTGTAGAGTGTAAAACTTGGTTTAGCTTGACAAAGATTAATTCACTAATTACGTTATTTTAATTCTTTATGTCTGAGTCTCTCTGATCTATTACATATTGGTACTGGTGTATTGAAGGGGTTCACTGCATTTTTGCTTTTTGTTCATTGTTCTCTGCATTTATAAGAGGGTTATATAATTTTAAAATGTATAATTATGTAGGTTATACATAATATGTGAGATAACTATGACATTATTTTATATAGAGTATATTTATATAGGCAACAAATAGTTGCCTATTTGTCTATTATACATTAAATTTGTGTAATTAGTACAATATGATGATTCATTTTTTTTTAGTTTTAACATATTTAATATTGAGTACTTCTTTGATATTAATCTTGTCTCCTTGCTTCTTTTTGGTTGCTATTTTTTTCATATCTGATGCACCTTTTTATTTATTTATCTTTCTTTGTTTAGTATTGTTTCATTTTAGGCCCCAAATGAAATGTTATCCTGCAAATTAAAAATAAGTAAAGAAAAATTCACATCCACAAATCTTTGTGCTTTAACATCAGGCGTTGAAGTCACTAGTGTAATTGATATGTATAACAACTGTTCTTATTTTCGGCACCTTTTTTTTTCATGATCCTGCTTATCCTGTAGTGTTGTTGAAAGTTTAAGTGAAATAATAGCAGGGCTCCTGGCTTATGCTAAGCTCTCAATAAACGTTGAGGTGAAGCAGCATCTTCCAGTGGCTCAACATTGGCTCCGAAGGCTAGTCTTCTGAGTTAAAATTGCAGTTCTGGCACTTACACGCTATTTGTCTTTGAAAAATTTACTGAATTTTTTGATCTTCAATGTCATATTTCAAAATTGTGGCAAATTATCTCAAAATTATAGCATCTACTTCGTAAAATCATTTTAAGAAATAAAAAAGAGAGAAGCAAACTTGTATAGCACCTGGCATAGAATGAGAGGTAAATAAATATTAGCTATTTTTATTCTTTGCATATTCTTGAATCTCGCTTTTTTGTTCTGTGATGATTTGGAAAACAGGTGTGCATCCTGTTTTTGACTCCACTGGCAATTACCTTTGAAGTTTTTCAGAAACACAGTGCAATCCAAATTTTTCTAATTACCAGTGAACAACGGTATCATAACTTCTTACTCTGTCATATGTAAAACTAATCAGCATATTTTTAGCAAATTTTAGTGAACTTTTATATTTTATCATTTAAAAAATAAATCTGAATCTTATTGATACATATCATTGTTAGTAAATTACAGGCTCTTTTGAAAAAACATTTTACTCGATTATTTAAAGATAATTTAAAAGTTTCATATTGAAATCGGCCAGGCGTGGTGGTGCACACCTGTGGTCCCAGCTACTCAGGAGGCTGAGGCAGGAGAAGTGCCTTGGTATGGGTGGTGGAGTTTGCAGTGAGCTGTGATTGCACCACTGCACTGCAGCCTGGGCAACAGAACAAGACCCTGTCTCAACAACAACAACAAAAAAAAATTAAAGTGATTTTATCTTATTTGCAAAAAATCACTTAGATATGTAACTACTGTATTTGTTTAATTTTATTCTGGGCTCAGCCTTTTTTCTTTAAGTTATGTCCTTCATATTTTTGGCTCTTTAATTTTCATTACATTTTTGGTCATCTAAAATATATTCTGAAGTCTTTTTTCAGGCAACATACATGAAAATGATTTTTTTCAGTGTTCTTGCATATCTGGAAAAAAAACCCTTTCCTTCCCATTTGTGAATTAACAACTAGTTTGATGTAGGGAAGTCTTCGATTTCTTATTCACCTATGCGGACATTGCTCTAGTTTCTTCTGAAATCTGTTTTGATAATGGAGACATATGAGGCCAATGTGATGTTTCTTCTATTGCTGAAAACCAGAATTTTTTTCTTGATTTTTGAAATTTGTCCTTCTTTCAAGTTTTATATTCTGTTTTTGAAACCCTTTTGATCTACAGATGCAATCAATTTGATTTCATTTAAAATTTATAAATATACATATATTTCAGGTTTTTTGCTCCCTTTGTTACTTTGCTCTTCATTTTATCTTTTACTCCTAATATTTTTATTTTTCCTTTGCATTTTGAGATAACTTTGTTAGTTTTTCCTTGAGTAGAACCTAAACAAACGTATATTCTTTTAATGATGCTATCTTAGGATTTTAATTCTACTTTCACAGTTTAAGAGAAGGTCACAAAGTTTTCCAATTTCAGATTACATCCCCGTCTTTCATCTTTTTGTCTTATTTGAACCCCTTTAGGGTAGCATACTTTTTTTTTTAAATGGCATGCATGATTTCTTGCATATCTTTGAGAAAAAGGCAAAAAATTATCTAGAAATTCTTATTTTACAGGTAGTAAGTAATTTTCAGAGATAGGATTCTTCAAAGTCTTTAAGATAGTTGATGCTCTCCCTTTTATATGATGTTGCATAAACATTCATAAGGAAGATAAGGAATTATTGTTTCTTCTTCTTTGACTGAGACGCATTGGTCTTTTTTTTGGAAGCATTTGCCAGCAGATAGAATACAAAGTCTTCCTTCAGCTGCTCTTACTGTCCACTTAGGTGCCTATCGAAAACCTATCTTAGGACAAAAACAGTGTGTTTCTTGAAAGCAGGATTTATCCAGTAAAGTTCTTCTAGACTTATATAAACTTGTATCTTACCCTGTGGCTTAAGAACTTTGCCTCTGATCCTGAGATTGATAAGTTCTATCCCCACATCACTTGTGGGTATCCAGGATTCTTTTCTAATAAAAAAATATTTATATTTAAAAATGAATATTTCTGGCATATTCCGATAATATGGTTTTCTTTGTTTTTTTGGGATTGCAAATGCATATCCCAAAATGTAATTAATTTGAGAGACTGAATAGAGAAACAGGCAATCACCAGACTATATGTAAAAATACATCTAGAGCAACCAGCCCCAAACGTCAACCCACTGTCTATAGTAACCAGCACAGGAAGTGAGCCTATTATCTATAAGTCAGACTTGAAGAAAGTCAGAACACTACCTCTAGGAACCAGTTCAGGAAACCAAACAAAAACCCCTGTAAGTAATAGTCTGTCCCAAATGGCCAGGACTTCATTAATAACTGACAGTTTCTTTAATTTTTGCCCCTGCTTCCCGCTTATGACCACCCAGAGAAAACCACATGTGCCCCCTAAACAATCACAGAAGATGCCCTGCTTCTGGATCACTCCTCTCCATCTTCCTTAGGCCAGCAACCTCCAATCAGGGCATAGCTGAACTCCTCCCCTTTTCCTACTATCAAGATTTCCTTCTCTTCTGCCTGCCTTGGGGTCACTGCCAAAATACAAGTGATGTTTGCTGACTCCCTTGTTATAGCAAGTTCTGAAGTCTTTGCTTGTTTTCACTTGGTTGCCCTGCACTTATTTCTACAAATTATACTGTTTTCTTGGTCACCAAGTTTTAGAAATTCTAGGTATTTCAGAATGCCTGTTAATGGGGTATGTAGATGGTGAATAACAGAGTGGTGGTGGCCGCCACGTGGAGGAGGGAACTTGTACAACTCTGAAATCGTACGTGCATGGTAAGGTGAGGCAAGGTGGCTGGGAATGGAGGCACTTAAAAAAAATTGCAGGTCTTCAAACTCCCAGCTGGTGGCAGTCAGTGTGTATAAGGTTTGGCATTTTCCTACCATCATCTCAGCAGGATGTACTGTTCTATCTCAGAGAGAAACAAATGCAGAGCAGCGGTTTTGTTGAAAGTCCATCTCCATCTATTTCCTATATACTGGAAATCCCTCCCACCCTCCATCAATGGTTTGGTATTATCCCTAATTTCCTGGAATGTCACGCATTTAATTTTTTGTATATCTTCATAGCTATTTTAGTGGGGAAATTTGGAGAAAATCAGGAATTGCTACATAAATGCCATCTTAACTTGGAAATTAAACCTAACTGAGCCATTTTAGAGATGTGAAAACTGGGGCTTAGAATTCTTGAGCTCTTGCCTATTATATCCTCTGCTCTTTGTTTTCATTTTCTTTTTCATAACTCATCAGAGTCCTCAGCCAACACTTTTGAATGAATTTAGAGTAATAGCTTCTTGCATAATAGCTGTATAATCTTGGACAAGTTATTTAATCTTCTTAAGCCTCAATTTTGTCATAAAAAAGGTTGCTAATAGGATTGCCAAAGAATTAAACATGTCAGAAACCATTCTTGATGCTTCTGTGTATATCATTATGTATTACTGTTTTAATCCTCTCGAAAACTTAACAAGGCACAGACTTTTAAGATTCCTAATTTACAGATAAGAAAATGAAGTCTTAGAGAGATAAAATAATTTGCCTAAGCTCATACTTCTAGTAAGTGGTGGTCCAGAGTTTAACACCAGGCAGTCTTAGCCCAGATTTGCTTCTTAAATCACAGCACAGTTTTTTAAACCACAGTTTCTCATAGTGCTAAAACGTAGCTATGCCTAAATTTAAAAGACGCCCTCAGATGAGGCTAACTAGGTACAAATGACCTACCTCATACTCTGAGTGCCCAAGGACTGAGGACATCCAAGAAGACGAAGACTCCAGTAGTCCTGTGGGGCAGTGTCCTCAATCCTCATTAGTTTAAGTAACTCAGGTTAGCAATGTGGCCTAGTGGGATGATTCAAGGGCACAGGTGTGAAGGTGGTATGACCTTGAAATATACTTGGTTCTGCAATTTCTTTAGGAATATTGGATTCCAAAACAACTTTGTGGTTTGAGACATTTCCAACCACTTTGGGAAGGAGGCTGGTAGGTCTGGGAATTGAGATGTCATCAGATCCAACAAAGACAAGCTTAGGGGCAAGATAGGCTTGGGAAGCAATTTAAGCTTTCTACTTATGCTTGTAGCCTGAAATCTCGCAATTTTCTGAAGTTTTGGGACAGTGTAAGGAGGGCTTTATGGGACTGCCTGTGTAGTGTTTTGAGGTCATAGTTAACAGAAGAAATGGAAATAAGCTGGCAATGGACCTTTATTATTCCTTTTAAGTGTCCAGCATTTTATTTCCCTGACTGTGAATAGGAGATTTCCCCTCCATGATGAGATTTTTGTAGAGAACGGCCAACTTCCTAGCCTAGAAGCAAAAATACCAGAAACACACTTTCCTAATCTCTTTTGCAGCTAGGAGTGTTGAACCAGGACTTCATTGTGCACAGAATCAGAGAACATGGAGGATCCAAATTTCCTGGGCAGGAATGACAGCAGGGCACAGGTTCGCCCCCACTGGCAGGAATAATTTCTCCTGGCTATTGAATTGTGCGCCCTGAAAGAACCAGGGAATATTTGGGATCGTGAAATTCAACTGTCAACCACCTCATGCTGCACTTTAAACAGAGCCTGCACTGCAGATGCGGTCTACCTTGAATCTTCTTCCAACTTTAGAATTTGTCTTCTGCTCTTCCTCCTGTCTGTATCACTCTTTTAGGTGTCCTGTTTTGGTTCATGACTGTAATCCTTGATCTGAAACCCTTATTATTATTGCCTATTTTATAGCTGCCCCTCAAATTCCCTATTTTGGTTTTTGTTTTCATGTATGAGTCCAATCAACTTATGTTATAGGAATTTTTTGGCCAATATCTTGTCTTAGAATTCTCTTCAATATTTATTTCAGACTTGATCTCATTTCTTATGTTCCAAGCTCATCTCTTATGTTCCTTATCCATCTATGCTCCAAGCCCGAATCTTCCAAGCATGGGTCTTCTCTGGGAATAGGTGAGACCCACCATATGTCTATTCAGCAGGATACAGGCTGACATGAAGGGAGCTCACTTAAAATTAATAGGATAGGTTTAAGAACTAGAAAATCTTTGGCTTCCAGGCTCCTGCTTTTAGTGTTGGCATGGGCCAATAACCTAAAAGGGTTGGTTTGCTGATCTTAAGGGGTATAGTGACAGCAATTGCCTCACAGTGTTACCGTGAGAACTAATCGAGGTTGTGCATAAAAAAAAAATGCTCAGTCAGAGCTGGACAGTCAGACCCTCCCTAAAGAGGTTGCTCTCACCATTCACATCTGTTAAGGCAGTGGCAATACTTTGGATTTGGGAGAGTTCTGGGTTATATTTCACTCTCTGTTTACCAAGCAGAGATTAACTTTTATATGGGCATGGACTTAGTTCGCTTAGTTTACCTTCTGGAAGATGGAAACAGATTTTAGCTGGGTCTTGTTAGTCTCTCCTTTTCCGTGTATTCACACTATAAATAGTAATTCTAACATGCACCTAAGATAATGCACTCAACACATAATTAATATACATAATGTTCCAGAAGGGATTTAAATACATGCAAGTAAAAATGGAAACAGTTTGTGTAAGCTGCTGCTTAAACCAAGAAGTATCATTCCAGAAGAGCAGGAAGTGGGATGCTGGAAATGCCTGTTCTCTGATGACATTCCTAGTTCTCTGGTTAAGCGTTCCATCATCTCTGTCAAGGTAAAATCCTTTTACTGCTCTGCTCATTTTGCTCTGATTCCTCCCTCTTCTCTTTCTTTTCTTCTTCTATGGATTGCGTTTTCTGCTAAGCTTTAGTACGCAGAACTGGAGTTAGCTGTTTATTCACAATCCTGCCCTAAGGTGGGCTGAAGATGTTTTGGAGAATGAAGCCTCCTGGAGTTTCTCTAAGTGATATGAAGTCCGCTGGAGAAAGACTTCCGTTCACTTACTCTTGAGTCCACCCTCTCCCTCCCCGCCTCCTACCTTGTAAAACACAAAGTGAGAACTTAGGGGAGGTGTGGCGTGCTGGGGGTAAGGGCACACATTTAAGGGAGTAATGTGAGCGAACCCCTACATTTGTCAATTTCTTCCTGTTATCTGATTTAAGCATCACCATAATCCAATGAGGAGAACATTAGCACTGTTTTACAGACGAGAAAACTGAAGCTTGGAGAAGTTATGTAACTTGCTTAATGTAAGCTACTAGTTAATAAATGAAGTACTAGGATTCAAACTCAGGTTGGTCCGATGCCAAATCAAGAAATAATTCCACAACCTTATCTCTTGCAGTTTTTAAGCTCTACTTAATAGTCTCTATTGAAAGTTTGCAAGTCTCCATCCAACCCTATTTTCACAGTAACACAACTGAAAATAATTGAAATATATTTGACTAAAAAGATTCTGGAATACACATTACTGTTCCTTTCTGAGAGGGATAGATGTTCAAGTCTAAGGTGGGGTGGTTTGTTTCCTACATAAATCTGGAAGCTCTTTCATCTCTTGTCCAAGGTTGTAGAGCATTGTTTTCCATTGCAGTGGTGAGATGATGAGATTAAACTATTCTCAGGTGAAACTACATGCAGTTCCAATTTCCAAATATTTTTGCTTTCAAATGACTTCTCTGGAGGGAAAGGGGCTATAAATCCCCTAAACAAATAATAATAAATGTTCTGGTCGGTGTCTGTATTACAGAAAGATTACTTTGGCATGCTGGCACTTAGCAAATGAGAAATGTCAAAACAAATAAACTACTTAATCCATATTGGATCATGACAAATTGATTTGGAAATGCTGTTTTCTCTTATCAGGGGCTGCTCCTGCAATGGATTGTTTCACATTTTTTATACTGGCTTTGAGGCCTTTGACTCATGTTATTGAGAATAGAAAGGCAATTTAGCAGGTCTAGAAAGTACATGACAAAGTGCTTTAAAAAAAGTTTTTATCCTCCTTTTCCTGAATTGATATTTTATGGCACCTTTGTGTAGTCATGATTACATCAACTTTTTATGCTGAGAAAAATGCTCAATTTAAGTATCTATAACCATTTCTATCATCTTCTAGTTTTTATTATTTCATTCCGAGTATCTATAAAAATATCTGCTTTAAAATTATGCAGAATCATAATTTCTTTGGTAGCTATCCTCAAATCAATTGCTGCCGAAGAGATTCTTAACAAATTATTATATTTAAGAGAGACTTCTAGAAAGCTGATTGCTGCCCTATCAAATTAAGACTTGTTAATTTTTTGGCCATAATTGTAGTTATTTTCTTACATTATTTTTTAATAATTTATGTTCTCATAAACTTAACAGATAACACATAAAACATAATTCTTTTGTGCCATCAACTCTTTGCCTAAAACTCCCAACATTCTCAAGTAGTGTGATTGTTGATTTTGATTGTTCACTTGATTGGATTAAGGGTTACCCAGGTGGCTGATAAAATATGAATTATTCTCAGCACTGAGCCTGTCCCTCTTCTGCTGAAAGGGAAACCCAGGTGGTTTGTCATTTGGTTAGAATGATTGGGTTTTCTCAAATGTGTCTGTGAAGCTGTTTCTGGAGGTACTGGCATTTGAGTTGGTGGGTGAGTGAGAAGCCTGGCCTTGGTGTGGGCAGGCACCATCCAATCAGCTGGAGGCCTGATGGTACACAAAGGTGGAAGAAGGGTGAATATTTTTCTCTCACCTCCAGAGATGGGAAACACTTTTTCTCATGTCCTTCGGTGTAAGAACCCCAGGTTCTCTGACTTCTGGATTGGCATCAGCAGCTCCCTGGGCTCTCAGACTAGGAGTTACACTAGAGCTTCCTTGGTTCTGAGGTCCTCAGACTTGCACTGAGCCACACCTTCTTCCCTGGTTCCCCAGCTTGCAGATGGTGTTTCAGGGGACTTAGCCTCCATAATCTAGTGAGCTAATTCTACTAATAAGTATCTTCTTGTATATATATCTCTATATCCTATTAATAACATCTCTCTGGAGAACCCGGAATAAAACAGTGGACACTATTACTCTCCATACGTTAGAGAGGAGGGAAGTGAGGTGCAGGTTCAATAACTTGCCCAAGGTCGTAGATGCTAAGTGATAGCACCTGGGAATGAAGCTTGCAGCCTGGTGAAACAGTCCATGCTGCATTTTTTTTTTCTTTTTTTTTTTTTTGAGATGGAGTCTCACTCTGTCAACAGGCTGGAGCGCATGATTCTGGCTCACTGCACCTCCAACTCCTGGGTTCAAGTGATTCTTCTGCCTCAGCCTCCTGAATGGCTGCAATTACAGGTGCTCACCACCACGCCCAGCTAATTTTTTGTATTTTTAGTAGAGACGAGGTTTCACCATGTTGGCTAGGATGGTCTTGATCTCCTGACCTCGTGATCCACCCACCTTGGCCTCTCAAAGTGCTGGGATTACAGCTGTGAGCCACCGCGCCTGCCCCATGCTGTATTTCCTTAATAAATGAGTGGAAAGCGTCACATTCTTTCTTCTCAGTGCAAATAAGTTTTAGAAAATTGTAGTCATTTTCACTTTACTTGCTTCTTTAAAATAGGCTTACAGCATTACAATACCTGGAATGCATATTTCTAAGGCATATATTGTTATTTCTCAGTAGTATTGTCACTTCAAGCGCCCACAAGGGGAATGGCTACGTCAAAACCACGTGACTCACAGTAGGTGGTGGCAATCAGTAGGACTGAAAATTATAGCTAAGGAGTTTGATTCCAAAGTCATTCCTCCTTCTCATTCCCAGATAATTAGTTGTGAAATACCAACAATAATGTCAGCTTATTACACTTTAACTTCATCTCAGCTCAACTTAGTCTGCTGAGTTTCTAATGATGACAGAAATCCTGGGTAGGTACCTATGGCAAATCACTCACACCAACATCATTTGAGAAGATAGGACCACCGTGGGCAATGGGAAGGCTAGTAAGAACAGTGGTCTGTGCCAGAGGTTGTAAACTATGACTTCAGGCCAAACATGTGCCTTTGGGTGTATAGATGTGTTTCATTTAACCAGCTGAGTGTTTCACTTTTAAATATTAGCTGCCAATGTTTAAAAATTCATGCACATTCGGATCTCCTTCTTCTTAGGAAACATCAGAAGATCTGGCAATCTTGGGCTCTCATTGTTAATGCCAGCAATGGATTGGACCTGAAGGCAACTTCCCTGTTTAGATGAATCATTCATTCTTCAAGTTCCCCAAGCCCTGACCATGCACCATTTCCTTGCAACTCCCTGAACTGACTGATTTTGTGTGTTAAGAGAACAATGATTAGCAGTTGAGTTGGATTCCTTCCTATGCAAAATTTTCTGTTCTTTAATCTTATGAAAAATAAATCTCTGTCACATGATCAATCAGTTCCAGTGTTGCATGATTAATTGCAGACTGAAAGCTGTGTAAGAAAGGGAAAAGAACTTGGACTTTGGAGTCAGGAAATTCAAGGTTCAAATTTAGACCCTATAAATTATTGGTTGTATAACCACTGAAAAGTTTTTTCCTCTCTTTGACCATTGGTTTCTTCCTGTGTAAAGTGGAAAAAAAGACCACGTGGCAGAGAACTATGAGTAGATACTTGGCATACAATAAATGCCAGGTTTCTTCAACCTTTGCTACTGCAAGTGGCACTAAAGAAGCTGGAAAAAGACTTTGGCTTTATTCTCAACAATTTCAGTCTGATAAGGGGGATAGACTAGTGTCCCGTTATCTGTGATGTTAACTTTGATCACGTGTTTCCGGTGGATTTTTGCCAGGTTTCACCACTGTAAAATTACTATTTCCATTTTTATGATTAGTAAATAATTTGTTGGGAGATATTTAGGGAAATTGCAAATATTTTATTCTTCATAAACCTTTACTCAATAGTTTCAAGATTCATAAATGATGGCCTGGCACCGTGGCTCATGCCTGTTATCCCAGCACTTTGGGAGGCCAAGGTGGGTGGATCACCCGAGGCCAGGAGTTCAAGACCACCCTGGCCAACATGGAGAAACCACATCTCCACTAAAAATACAAAATTATCCGGACATGGTGGCACACACCTGTAATCACAACTACTCAGGGGGCTGAGGCAGGAGAATCGCTTGAACCTGGGAGGCGGAGGTTGCACTGCAGCCTGGGCAACAGGAGCGAAACTCCATCTCAAAAAAAAAATCATAAATGGTTTTTGCCTGAATAAATTATTATGATAGTTGTCAAAAAATACCTGAGCATGGTATTGGAAGTGAGGGAGCACAATCGTTATTTTCCGAGAAAGAGCCTGGGCAGGCCTTTTTTGTCCACCCTGGACTGCAGGACACCTTTGTCGCTCTCCCTGAAATGAAAGAAACACAATCCGCTGTTCGTCTTGGTGCTACTTACAATAATGACTAGGGACTGAGTCAGGGAATGTGTCTTGTCCTCTAGGGATAATGGGGTACAGACAGGAAGATGTGGGGCCTTTCATTTCTGTGGTTGGATATGGTGAATTGACTTCCATCGAAAATACACAGTCAGAAACTGCAAAAGGGCGTGATGCATGTTGCACTGATACGTCTGTGTTACTCCTTTAGAAACAATCAGTGCCCTGTTCGTCTCTGATCACAAATCCCATTACCCTCCCTCTCCCTCACCCTGCCTTGGCCAGACTGGCCTCCTCGCTGTTTCTCGAACAGGTTGTGAACATTTCTGCCTCAGGGCCTTTGCACTGGCTGTTTTAGCTGATGAGAATCCTTTTCTCTACATATTCACATAGCTCTTCCCTTACTTCCTTAGAATCTTTCCTCATTTGAGAAAGGCCTACATTTACTACTCATTTTTTTTTTTAAATTATACTTTAAGTTCTGGGGTACCTGTGCAGAACATGCAGCTTTGTGACTAGTCATTTAAAATTGCAACACTCTCTCTAGGATTCCTTTTATTCTGAGTAATTTCTTTTTCGCTGCTCCATAGACAGAGCTGGGCTATCTCACAGGCAGAGTAGCCTGGTTTTCTCTTATCATCGCAGCAAGCTATGTAAGTGTTTTCTATATTATCTTGATTGTTCCTAAAAACCCCTCACTAGAATGTTAGTTCTACAAAGGCTGAATTTTTGTTGTTGTTGAGTTTTGTCTGGGGCTGGAACAGTGTTTTGTTGGGTAAATATTGTTGGATGAATGGATGCATGAATGGTAGTTTCTGCTTAAAGTTCAATGATGGGGCAGACTTCCACTTGGCTATAAAATAGAAGAAAACTTAAACAACCTAGGAGAGCGGGACTATTCTCTGGCAAGGCTGCCCGTGAAGACAGTCGGTCTGGGCCCCTGAGCCCTGTGCACCTGCCTCGTTTTTATCTGCAAGGCGGCTCTCTCTGCTTTCCTGACGCGTGGGCGGAAGGTGTTCTGCCATTCTAACCCAAAAGGTCCTGCACTTAGAGTGCTTAGAACTGTGGCCTTCATCTCTCATTATACCACATGCCATAGATCCTGGCGTCCAAAGGGAGTGTGGATTTCTCTGTTTTGCTTTCAAACCCAACCCCCGGCAGAGACTTCTTCCTCCAGCTTGGGTCAGCTGCCACATCCTCTGCTCACCTGACTGCGAGGGAAAAGGAGGTTTTAGGGCTGCCTGAGGCCACCCTGTGGTCCTGTGCTTGCGGCTAGTGACCTTGCAAAGGGAAAGAGAACCTTCTTCTCCTCGGGAGCCCCTGACTTCAAACAGTCGGGTGCATTTTGCTTGCGTTGCCTTTGTCACCTGAGTATTTTGCGCTAATTTGTCCCTCTTTCTCCTTTCACTCTTTTTCTGATCCCCACTCACACTGGCCTTTGTTCTTGAGGTTAAAAGCAGCTCAGGCCAGCTTGATGCTTCTCAATGGACTCCCAGGCATGGGGAACACAATTGAAGGGGCCGGCCAGGCTCTGCCTCTCAGTCTCTCTGATGCAATGTGGGGCTTCTCAGGTGGTGCGGCTGATGGAGGCCCCAGCATCCCCCTTGCATGGTCACTGGTCAGTTTTCGCTCTGTCTCTTATGCAGTATATTAACCCCGGGAGGGCATTGCTGTCTGCAGCAGACAGTGGAACAAGGCTGCCTGTTCAGCTCCTTTGCTCTTCTGATAAAAGCTGACTGGGGCGCAGTCAGTAGCCGTCAGGTTCCTTTAAAGACCTGCCTTGCCAAGAGAAGAGTCGTTTGTTCAGGTCTGCATTTGGCTAGCATAAAAGGAATTGCAGGGACTGGAGTAATAGTATTCTATTGTGTCTTGTCCAGAGTAACTGTAGAAAGTAATTGATGATTACTTGTTATTTTCCCCAGCTTAAAATTTCAACCTGTGGGCGATCCCCATTGGCAGGCTTCACCTAAACCTGGCTTTGTGCCACTTTTTTTCTTAGATTTGGAAACTCAAAAGATTATGTAAATTTGTTGGTTGTAAGTATTGGATGCCATCCCATGAAGACTGGACCAGAGACAGCAACATAGTTCCAGGTAAATTTATGAGCTTTTGTTCAGGCTGGACGTTTTGGCCTCATATGAGGACGTTTTAGGGAATTTTGTCGCATTCCTGAGAAACGTCTTTAAAAGTTGAGCTGCCAGTGTCCTGTGGGGCAGTTCCATATGGGGGTGCAAGGAACCCTTCTGATGAACTGAGAAGGAACCAAAGGCTTCCTGACACTCTTGCTGGGGTCACACAGGTCACCTACCAAGCTGATTCAACTGGCTGAACATTTGTATAGAAAAGCTAGATAAAGCAATCTCCTCTGGCAGAATGAACGTTTCCACTGAGTGTGAGCGAAGGCCCATCAGCTAAATTAAAAGATTAAGATATGCAAAGGATATCTAGTGCCTCAGTGCATGTGGAACTGAACTGTTTTATCAAAAGGTCGAGGGAGTTATAAAGGATGAGACCCCTTGAGGGGAAGTGGAGAAGCCAAGGGGCTGGAGGAGATGCTCAGGCTGAGAGTGACAGGCAGAAGCCAGGAGGCTTAGCCAGCTGCACGAGCCTCAGGCAGAGCTCAGTGGTCTCTGCCTGCGGAGGAGAGAAGCAAAGACATATCAATCAGAGAAGAGAGTTCAGTTGCCAAAAAGTGCAGTGAACCAGTGTTCTCTCCCCTTCTCCTTACAATAAAGGGAAAATTAAAAGTAAGCAAACAAATAAACGACTATCACCCATAACTTTCACAGTAAATTTTAGCTGTTATAATATTTTCATATAGATAATATTTTTTGAATGAGTTCTGGACATCGAATGTACAGCATGGTGACTTTTGTTAACAATACTGTAGTGAATACTTGAAATTTGCTAAGATATTGATCTTAGGTATTGTCATAATACACAAAAAAATTAACCATGTGAAGTTATGAATATGTTAATTAGTTTTTAGGTGGTAATCATTTCACAACCTATATCAAAGTATCATGCTGCACATCTTAAATATATACAATTTTTATTTGTGAATTATAGCTCAAAAAAGCTGGAAAAGATAATGAAACAGTATTTTGTGTTGGCTGTTTTTTTTTTTTTTTTTTTTTTTTTTTTTTTTTTTTTTTTTTTTTTTTTTTTTTTTTTTTTTTTTTTTTTTTTTTTTTTTTTTTTGGGAAATGGTCTTGCACCAATCATGTGCTCTTGACGTCAAATAAAAATTCTTGCTTTATCCCTAGATGGGACTTATTTTTACCTATGTAATTCTGGTTACAACAATGTGAAATGGTACTGTGTGAGAGTTATTTTCCTTCATGCCTGCTGTTCGTGTTTAATGACTTGAATCTTTAACACAATATCAACAACTTAAAACTTAGAGAACTGCCAACACAGATGCTAGTTTACTTTGTATAGCTCTAAGATGAGAACTTCAATTTCATACTGGGGGAAAGTCACCTACACCTCCCCTCCCTGCCCTTAGAGCTAGAACTTATTTATGAAGCAACCTCAGCTAAATGCAAAGAAGGCCAGCAAGAAGAGAGAGAATGCATGTGTATTCCAAGTCTATTATGTTCCGTGCTAGGTGTATGACATCCTGAGCCTCCGTGGTTTTGACAGTGTGGTCCCACGAACTCTAACTTCTGATGAGGTTTCCTGGGGATGTGCCGAGAGCCAAGCACAGCGTCTGTCCTCCTGGAGTTCCACTTGATCCATTTTATATTTTGGGATTACCTGTCACATTTGTTTTAAAGACGGTTACTGTTGCTTAAAAATAAGTTTTAAAATGGTTTCTGTATAACACTTCATCTTCACAACTTTCTTGTGGGTTTGCTACCTGATTTCCATTTTATAGATGAAAGAATTGAGGTTCAGGGTAGTCACCTGGCGCAGGGACACGGGGGGGTCAGTGGCCTCCCACTTTGTATTTCTCCACAGTCTCACTCAGAAGTGAGAAAAGATGCCTCAGAGAGAAGGGACTTCAATCTTCATACACTAATGCTCATGCTGGTTCCTCACCAAGGAGTCCCTGACTGCCGTTCCTGTATTCATTTGTCACTATGATGATGGACATGATGGGAAGTTTTCACAACATTCAACAAATATTGAGTTAAGAGAAGAGTCAACTAGAAGTCTGCCCAAACCTGAAACGAGGCTGTGAGGACATAGGGCGGTGAACAGGACACCTGCCTTCATGGAGCTCACAGCGCAATAGATAGATATAAATATTAAACTGCAGACTTGTTTTCAGTTTTGAGGAGTACCAGGTCCTGTTAATATAAACGGTATTGAGTTTGATGGGAAGAAAAGAGATGCTCAGGGCAAACTGGCTGAGAGGTGATGGCCGAACAGCCGCGATGGAGGTAGAAGAACTCTAGGAAGCAGACACACGAGCTGCAATTTAAGCTCTTTTGCTAATAACAGCTATCTTCTATTACGTTCTTACAATGGGCTTATTATTAATTCTTCCAGCAACCCTATGAGAAAATAGTGACCATGGGCATGTATGTATGTTTACGGAGGAGAAAGCTGAGTTGTGAAAGGTTACAGAACTTTCTGAAATCCGCAGCCAGGAGGGAAGGGCAATTGTGTGGAGCTCTAGAGCCATCTGTCCTGAGCTCTCAGCAGCCCGCACTCCTGACTATGCTTCCACACTTCTGCTCAGCACAGCCTTGACCCTGGTGCAGCAGCGTGGACAAACCACACACTCCTTTTTTATGGCAAATGGAGTTTATATTGCTTGTTAGCCCCAAATTCGCTCCCCATGTTCCCTTTTCTTTCTTGCTGGAAGCCTGAGTGATTGCTGTCAGTCTCTTTCCTCTGTAGCTTGTAGCATCCCCACCGCCCCACCTGGCATCTCCAACTCCTCCTTCCGGGAGGCAAGGGTTCAGTCCCTCTTACTCTATCCTAGGATCCCTAATCTCCCTGGGAACAGAGGCAGGGAGGGTCTTGCAAATCAGCCTGGAGAGCTCTGGAATTTAGGAAGCCTTTATGTGGTCAGGATACTGGTCTAATGACCATGACCACCTTGCTAAGACAAAGAACTATTCTCACCTCTTCTGATCGAGGCTACTTCTCCTGAATCCTTTTTCTTCTCAATGTGTGGGCCTGGAGACTTACTGGGGTCTTGATACCAGGTGGCAGCTAATAGCCACTTCAGTGCTTACTTGTGGGCAATTGCAAGTTTTACACCTTTCCTGTGTTCTTGCCTCCTGCTGGAGTATTACATTTGGGTGATTCCCACAAATTTGGTTTTCCTAGTTTAAAAGAGAAATTAGACTCTATTTTTAATATTCTTTACGAAACCCCCCATGATAAAACAACAGTCAACAGTGCCTAAAATTTCCAAGAATGATTTAACTTCATTGGGAGAGATCTTATGTTGATGTCTTTACACACTTTTGTATAGATTTCATGTCAAAAGAAATTCCTCAGCCTGCAAGTTCAACATGACAATTTCAAATCAGAGGTTTTTTTATATACCTTAGCCAGGTCATGAGGGTTTCAGCATTTAAGGGAGAGAACTCTTATCTTTATAAATGTTATTTCAATGTATCAGGAATTCCCAAATCATAATCAGACAGCATTTATCCCTGGCTTGTCACTGATTTGTTATTATTATACACTTCATTATACCAGACACCGGGGGGATCCAGCAGTGACTAAAACAGACCAGGTACCTGGTTTCACTGAATTTATATTTTAGTGGAGGAAAACACACAACGGGATAAAACATAAATTTAAAAAAGGTTAATTTCAGATAGCAAAAAGGGATATAAAGAAAATGGGATGGTGTGATAGAGACCCAACTTATAGCTGAGGGTGACAGATTCTATCTATCTGAGGCAAAGTAGTTAGGAAAGCTGTTAATTATGGTGACCTTTAAGTAGAGGCCTGAATGGAGAGAAGAAGCCAAGCCTGTGAAGACTGGAGGGGTGGGTGTTCCAGCAAGAGGGATTGCATGTGCAAGGGTCCTGAGGCAGGAATGTGCCTTGTGACTTTGAGAACAGAAGGGCTTATGTGGCAAAAGTGAAGCACGGGGAGTCCAGGGAATTCTGGAAAATCTGGAGGTGAGAGGAGGCTGGGCTTGGGCATGGGACCCTGACTTGGAGTTGGATTTTATTCTGTGTGAGGTGGGAAGCCACTGAATCACAGGATGTAAAAGCTGTGGCAGAGAGGCTTAGCAGGTGACCGGGGATGTCTGGACTACGAGGATGGGCCTTGGACCAGACAGGAAGCCGCAGAAATGGGAGAAGTGTGTGAATTCCATGTATATTTCAGAAGTAGTACTGATGGGATTTGCTGATGGATTGCATGCAGGGAGGTGGTAAGGAAGATTCCGAGGCTTTTGACTTGAGTAACTGTGTGGACGGATAGTGGTGCCATTTACTGAAATGGGGAAGACTGAGTGAGAATTTGGGGTGTAAATGACAAACTCTGATTTGCGATTCGAGTGTGAGTTTCATAATAAATATCAACGTGAGATCAGAAGAGGGAAGAAGAGATCAACAAAGGGAAGTTGAGAAGGAGCCCTTGGTAAGTGGAATAATGAGTGTCGTCGAAACCAACAGAAGAAAGAGCTTTAGGAAGGAAGGTGTGGTCAACTTAATGAGGTACATGTGGAACGTCGAATAGCACAGCTGTGGAAGAGGGTCCAGTGGGGCTCACTGGCAGTCTTGATTTGGTCAGTTGCTGAAGAAAATAGAAATCTGGTTGGAATCAGTGATGAAGTTGGGAGATGAGAAAGCAGACAGTGGAAACAGCCTGTATGTGAGGTTATACTGTGAAGGAGGCATGGCGTGGTGATTAGGACATTTGTACATTAAATACTGTTAAGGTGGGAGGTGTGTCATACATTTGTATTCTAAAGGGAGAGTTCTGGTACTGAGCCATACCAGTCAGAATGGCTATTACTAAAAAGGGAAAATAATAACAGATGTTGGTGAGGATGCAGAGAAAAGATAGTGCTTATACACTGTTGGTGGGAATATAAATTAGTACAACCTCTATGGAAAACAGCGTGGAGACTTCTCAAAGAACTAAAACTAGGAGTACCACAGAATCTGGCAATCTGGATATCTGGATACCCCAAAAGAGATAAATCTTTCTATTAAAAGGATACCTGCATTCACCTGTTTGTTGTAGCACTAGTCACAACAGGCAAACTATGGAATCAACCTGTATTTATCAATGAATGGAGGAAGGAAGAAAACGTGGCATATATATACAGTAGAATGCCATTGAGCCATAAAAAATGAAATCAAGTCTTTTGACTCAACATGGATGGAATGGAAGACTGTTATTTTAAGTAAAACAACTCAGACACAGAATGTGTTCTCACTTATGTGTCGAAGCAAAATAACATATACAGATGGACGTAGAGTGGGAACGGTAGGCGATGAAGACTCAAGATGGTTGTAGGGTGGAGGTGAGTACATGATGAGAAATTACTTAATGGGTACAATGTACATGATTCCGGCCGTGGATACCCTAAAAGCCCTGACTTCACCACTATCAATACAGACGTGTAACAAAATTACACTTATATACCCCACACATTTATACAAATAAAATTTAAATGTAAAAATGCAGATGAGGCCCGGCATGGTGGCTCACGCCTATAAAATCCCAGCACTTTACCAAGGCAGGGTGGATCAGAAGGTCAGGAGTTCAAGACCAGCCTGGCCTAGATGATGAAACCTGTCTCTACTAAAAATACAAAAAAATTTTGTTGGCCATGGTTGTGGGTGCCTGTAATCCTAGCCACTCAGGAGGCTGAGGCAGGAGAATCGCTTGAACCTGGGAGGCAGAGGTTGCAGTGAGCCCAGATCGTGCCACTGCACTCCAGCCTGGGCAACAGAGTGAGACTCTATCTCACACACACACACAAAATTCAGACGAGAGGGGACATGAGATAACTCCTGAGAGTAGCCAGGTAAAGTGAGGATGGGTGCAGAGCACGAAGGGAAGGGTGGGTTTTGATTTCATCTAGGGCACTTGTTGTGTCTGAAGGGGAAAGGCAGAGGACAGACACAGATATGCAGAGGCTGGTGAACTTGGCGGTGTCAAAATGAGGAAACTCCTCTTATGGCTTCCATTTTCTCAATATAACAAGAAAATGATCTAAAGATAGAAACCCTTGTAGACAGATTTTAGGGGAACAATCCATTAAAAATGTAAAGGAGTTCAGGGAGCAGGTCTGTAGCTTACAGTGGTGAACCATCAGCTATGCAGACCCATCCACGTCCTCGGGTTTGCTTGTAACCAAGGTCTCGAGCAACTGTGTCTTATTAGATATCAGTACCTGCTGATAAGATGTGGGCATTGCAGTCCAGGGCTGCTGAGTACGAATGGTTCAGAGCTTCCCACTTCACAAAGAATAAAATCCAAACTATCTCAAGGCTCCGTCTCTGAACTCAGCCTCTGCTCCTGCCTCAGCTTTTCTGGAAGATTTTAGAAATACATTTCAGCACTTCCGTAGCTGAAAGGAGACCCTTGAAATGAGAAAGACGGCAAAGAAAAAGTGATTAGTTGTTAAGAAAGTGCCATTTTAGCTGATTTCCTAGAAAACTGTATTCTTTGAAAGGAAAGTTCCCATTTTATAATTAAAGTCTGTAAGATAGTAGAACCTTTGATCCGTTAATCATTGTGACCTGCCTGCTTTTAACTTCTGCTTGGCTGGCCTTTGTTACTCAGCATACCAATGTATCTGGTTATTCCTATCTCACAGATGCCTCTGAAGTCTGGTTTGTGGATTTTCTTCCTTAGGCAGCCTCTTAGATACTTATATTGCCCAGGTCTTGATTTTTAGGATTTTTCTCTCCACACTGGATACTTTCCCTGGGCAATCTCATTCACCTCAAGGATGTCAACTATCACGTATGCTCTCTGGTAACCCAGAGACCTGTATTTAGCCCCTCTCCTCATTGAAGACTGGGAATGGGTGGCCCATTCCTTAGGGAATTCTCTTGTCAATGCTCCATCTTACGTCTTACATTTAATTCAAAGAAAACTGGATTTGTCATCCTCCTCACGTTCAAAATCTGCTTTACCGCTGGTCTGAAGGTTGGTAAATTCAGTTTTCTTTCTTACAGTTGCCCAAGCAAGAAACCAAGGAATTATATTTCCGTCACTACCTCTGATATCCGTGGTCCCTGCTATCTCTCAAATATGTTCCCACCTTCCCTCCTCTTCTCTCTTTCTTGCTGGACTTTTCCAAGAACGCCACCAGCTATTTCTTCTGTGTCTAGTCCCTCTTCCTTCACATTCCTTTCTTTCTTACCTGCTTCTCTCATCTCACTCTTGTTCTTCCTCTACATGTACAGTTGTAGCTTAACCAAACTGCTTGTCTCTCTATGAATACTGAATCTTTCATCTCCATGGCTGGTACATGACTGAAGTACTCTTTATGTCTACTTAATTGATTATTTAACTGATCCGTCTATTAATTAACTACCCGACTTTTAAATTTGTATTATTTTAAATATTTATTTATTTATTAATTTATTTTTGAGATGGAGTCTCGCTCTGTTGCCCAGGCTGTAGTGCAATGGCACCATCTCGGCTCATTGCAACTTATGCCTCCCGGGATCAAATAATTCTCCGGCCTCAGCCTCCCGAGTAGCTGGGATTACAGGCACCTGCCACCACACCTGTCTAATTTTTGTATTTTTAGTAGAGACAGTGTTTTGCCAGGTTGGCCAGGCTGGTCTCGAATTCCTGACCTCAGGTGATCCACCAGTCTCAGCCTTCCAAAGTGCTGGGATTATAGGTGTGAGCCACCATGCTTGGCCCTATTTTAAATTTTAATTCATTTATTCTTAGCACAAAGGCATTGTTCTAGGCAGTGAAGAAAGGGATCCAAGAGGACCCTTACTTTTCTTTTAAGCTCTGATTTAGAACGGGATTCTCTGCCATGTCTCTGTGACCCCTCGTTTGACCTAGGCTGGGTTGGACCTTCCTCTTCTCTGTCCTCATATTACCGTCACACACCTTCATCAGATTACCTGGCGCACAGTATGTCATTCTTGATCTGCTTATCTGAGAAACCTGGGAACTGAGATTCAGGGATCTGTTCTTCATGTCTCTGTCTCAGGCAGACACATGGTTGTGGCTCATTAATACTGAATTCACCAGTACGGGAACAAATGAAGGGGTGTTTGAATACCAGCCCCCACCCTCATTTTTTAGTGGTTCCAAAACAACAGTGTTTTTAACGATCCATTTATATACGTTTCCAGATAACCTGCTATAAAAACACTGCTATTTGATTAAGGGTTCAGGGGGTCAGATTAGATGGTCTGTTAAAAGTTCCTCTCAATTCCCTCCTGGTAATATATCTACAGATATGAAGGGTTATCCAAGGTGAGGAGACTGACAAATGATCTAATGCAATCCAAGGCTGAGTTAATAGAGAAAAGAATGGTGTCCGGTTCACAGAAGATAATAAGCCTTCTGCACTCCGCGCTACTGAACTCACTGCAGGAAGATTGTGATTAAGTCTAGGTGCCTTATTGAAGCAGGAGAGCACCTCTCTGACATCAATCCAGAGAGGTCAGTGGGTAATGAACCTTATATGAGAAATGTTTGAAGGTACAGTAAATATTCAATGGAGAAAAGAGACATCAGCACAGAAACACGTCTTCAGCAATTTGAGGCCTGTTATGTTGGTGAAGAATTAAAGCTATTCCATTTGACTTTAAGAGCTAGGCTTTTGGGGCCTAGAATTGTCTACATTGTAGATTTTGGCTAATTATAAGTAAGAATGTTTTAACAATTGAAATGGGCTGCCTTTCATATTACTGGGTCTCTCAATGCCAGCAATGTGCAAGAAGACAATTACTATTTGGTAGATAATCTCCCCAGATCAAAGATTCTGCTAGTCCAAGATGGTGACCATTTTTTTTCCTCATCTCCAAAAAAGATTTAAGAAGAAATGAAATTTAAGTACAGCAGGACAATTTAGGCAACAAGAAGGAAGTCCTGCCAGACAATGATGCTCATGAGTAAGTTTGTCAGAAGTTTTCGGACATCTCAATTGCAGAGTAACTTGAAAATTAGTTTGGATAGTCGCTTGTTAAAATAATTTAACTATTTGTGTTCAGAATCAAGAGGAAGTAAATAGGTGGGTTGTTATTATCCCTGAATCAAGGTTTTATTTGACCTATATAATGTCTATTTTCCTTATAGTAAAGCATTTTTTTTAGCATGGAAATAATTTAGTTAAGAAAAAAACAACAACAATAATAAATAAAACTGAAAGGCCAGAGGACAGATTAGTGTTTTATCAATTCATCAACTGTATTGCTAACAAAATACATTAAGGAATTCACTGTAAGATCTTACAGAACCTAAAACTATTGCTTTGTTCTAAAAATAATTTTTCCTATTCTAAAAAAAATCCAGATATTTATTATTTTATCTTTACTCATGATTGCCAAGCATTTAAATATTTTTAAATGTCTTAAAGATGTTTTCCCCAATTAATTTCTATCCCATATGTGGCATTTTTGAAGGCAGTTTTATTTGAACAAATTGACAAATATATCCTTTATTTGAATATTGGGATATGAAATTCAAATTGCTATTTTTTTATAGTTTATCTATACTATCTTTGCCTGCTATAGGCATATAAATTCTATTATCATTAATAAGAGTTATACTCAAACAACAAAAGCGTTTACTCATTAGTGTCTAATGCACCTCTCAAGGTTATCCTAAGGTGCAGAAGTTTAATGAGTACTTAATGAGAACTCTAGTACCACTGATTAAGAATATCTATCATGTTTGTGATATGGATATCACAATCTAACACAGAGAAGGTAGTAAAAATTTTTAGTCCCAAATAGCCTCTTTGGTTATTAATCACATATATGAAAAGCACTTTGTGTTGACAAAGTTATGACCTTTAATTTAGTCCATTAATACTTGAAATCTGCTAATCTCTTAAGTAATTCATCACAATTTAAATTTTCATGCAGTAGAAGACACTTGTGTAATAAATAATATTACACAAGACTGAAAAACTTAGATCGTGTTTTAAAATAGAAGTTTCATATACATTGAAAAACTGCTTGCACAAAATTTAGTAGAATTTTTTTTTGTTATTGCTTTGAGAAATAATTTACAATGGAAGAATTCATTAGCTGTTAATATGGTGTGAATGAAATCAGTCTAGATAATTCAGAGCAATCTTATGTCTCCATTCACATAGATTCGTAATTATACATCATGAGCAGGAATAAAACATTTTTAATTGTGAAACGTCTTCTGAAGCTCCTACTAACAGTTTGATTTGAACATTCTGATCCATTTTATCTGCTAGGTTAAAAAAAAACCAGACAAAATATAAAGTAGAATTGTTTAAACAGAATTCTGAGTACCGTTTTACATTCTCAGCTATACAAAGTTTTTGACATATCCATTGTTCTTAGTCATGGTGCTAGCAATGCTTCCCATGGTACCTGTTATTTTTTCTTTTTAATCACTTACTGAAAAGTTTCTTTCCCAAGGAACTGATAGGTTAACTATTGTCCTCCTACCTTATTAGATGGTGGTAATGATCAAATGAGGTAATATATGTAAAAGTGCTTTATAGCCATAAAAAGCTTTATAGGTATATAATTTGTTTTTGTTGGATATCAGTAAAAATGGTCTGTAAAATCGATAGCTTCTGAATAAGCACTGGGTAAGTTGTAACAGTCGTGTTTGAATGGTCAGCATTCCAGGGCTTTCTTTCTCTCTGTCTTTCCATTCTTTTTTCTTCTTCTTCTTCTTTTTTCTTTTTTTCTTTTTTTTCTTGAGACAGAGTCTTACTCTGTTGCTCAGGCTGACTGCAGTGCCTCAATCTCAGTTCACTGCAACCTCTGTCTCCTGGGATCAAGCCATCCTCCTACCTCTGCCACCTGAGTAGCTGGGGACTACAGACATGTGCCATCACATCTGGTTAATTTTTGTGTTTTTTGTACAGATGGTGTTTCACCATGTTGCCCAGGCTGGCCATGAGTCTTCTTCTATCTTTCTGTTTCTGTCTCTGTCTCTCTCTCTCTCATGTTTACACATCCATACCCACATATTTCAACTGACTTGCCATTTTAATGTGTACTTACTATAAATAAACCTAAATTTTATAGCCCGAATTGTTTGGGTAGAAAAAATATTCATTCAGATTAATACCTAGTAGATTTCTTAACCCATAGGAATCAGGAAGAGCATGTGGGATGATAGAACAGGTACCCAGTAGGTGAAATCTGATAAATTAAACTAAAAGCAAGTTAGCGGATACCATCGTAAAGATTGATGAGCCCTGCCATACTGTCTGTAGAGAAAAATAAAAAGAACAAAGCAAAACGGAGAGGTCTTTGGTACAACACACAGGGTAGGAAAAAGGGAAGATCAGGAGTAATTGACTGAATGTTCAAATATGAAACCATTATTAATAGATCCTATGCAGGTGTCATTGTTTTATTTGTGACTACTTCTCAAGGGTCTTAGTTCATCTGGACTTCTATAACAAAGTAGCATAGACTTGACAGCCCATAGATGACAGAAATGTATTTCCTACGGCTCTGGAGGCTGAGAAGTCTAAGGTTAATGCGTAGTAGATCTGGTGTCCAAAGAGGGCCCACTCCTGGTTCATAGATGGCTAACTTTGTCATACCCTCCCAAGGTAGAAAGAGGGCTGGAGAGCTCTCTGGGGCCTTTTTGATAAGGGCACTCATCCCATTCATGAGGGCTCCATTGTGACTAATTACCTCTCAAAGGCCCCATCTCCCAATATCATTTCATTGGGGGTTAGAAGTTCAAGTCTGGTGCTGTGGGGACACAAACATTCATTTCATAACATCAAGGGTGTTGCAAATGAGTGAGCATTAGAATGCATCATAGAATCTGATTGATAGTCACCAAATATCCCTTTAGGAAATGTAATTTTGCCTCCTTTATAATGAGAGGTTTTGGCATACCAATTATACTATCAAAGTATTAGATTACTTTGATCTCATTTTCTCTCTTGTTCACTATCTAGAAGAGGATATCCTACTAGTATGTACTAGTAGGTAGATACACTACTAGTGGGTAGTTTCAAGATAGAAAAGTTACAGGAAGAAAAACAAAATGCCCAAATTAACTATAGCTGGATCATTACTGCCTAGAATGAATATGATATGCATTTCAAAGCATATAAAATTAGGCACATTTCTCAGATTGATATGTACATAAAACATTTATAGCTCAAGCCTGTTCTAACCTCTAATAAATGAAATGGGTGAATAAACCTCAAATATACTGCATGTCTTGGTAAAATGAAACGTGTTGTAGAAATAAAGTAACACTGAACTTGATATCAATTCCACTTATTAAAAAATCTGCATATCAAAAAGTATACAAAGCATATATATATATATCTTAATAAATATTCACCCAGTATGCCCACCGCATAGATCAGGAAATGGAAACCCTGTGAGAAAGCCTAGTAGGTGGCGTTGCCTTTCCTGAAGAGGTCACAGGATATCTTTCAAGTCAAGGGTAGCACCAATCTCATCTCCTTTTAAATTATATTGTGATTATTTTTTAAAAATAGACTTTTTTAAAAGAATAGCTTTAAGTTCACAGCAAAGTTGGGAGGAAGGTACAGAGATTTCCCATATACCTCCTGCCCCCACACATGCACAGCCTCCCCGACTATCGTATTCCCTCACCTCAGAGGCACATTTGTTATGACTGATGAGCCTAAATGGACACATGGTCATCACCTAAAGTCCATAGTTTACATTAGCGGTCCCTGTAGATGTACACCCTATGGGTTTGGACAAATATACAATGACATGTATCCACCATGATAGTATCATAGAGAGCAGTCTCACCACCCTAAAAATCCTCTGTGCTCTGCCCATTTATCCCCCTCTCTCCCTGGGATTGCTTTTTAAATAAAAAATATCAAATTTATTGAAGAAGTTGATCCTGGTAAGTCGGTAGCTCTGGAAACACAAGAGTTAATTGTGAAACTTTTCCAGTTGATGACTTTTATAGCCGATAGCATTTTCTGTACGTGTGCTTGGTCATTTACACTATCTTTAATAGTTCGGAGCATTTGGCATTTTGCCCTTGAAATGTTATGGAAATCATATCCAGATTTTTGAAAGCAACTCTGTTAGAATCAGCATTTTTTCTGAAAAAGTCTCAGAGAAATGACTCATTCACAATTTTAAAACTTAATGTGTTTAGAGGGCAGGGGCTTTAAAAACATCTATTCGTAGACCAGGTGCAGTGGGATATCTCCTGTGAAGTAAGGAGCTTAGGTTAAAATTTCACCCGTTAGAACTTGGAGGATATTCCCATGTGCGCAGAATTGTATGGTCCAAGCTGTTAAGCAAATTCATGAAGTGATAGGGCTAAGATGAAAATCTCAACTTTTTCAGGAATTTTTGGTTTCCTGTTAAACTTAGTGAAATCAGAAAATCATGATATTAATGAAGGATAAGAGACAGTTCTAGTAAAAGTCTTTATAGCCTTTTCCAAATTTTCTGCAGCTCTTTTTCCAGATAGCACAGCAACAATTGTAAGATCCTATTTAATTTAATACATAAAATATTATGTGACACATTCAGAACCGTAGGGTTTCCATTTTATGGCACCATAGTCAGCTAAAAAGTGAAAAACACAGCCAACTGACTTTTTACTTCTAACTTCTTTGCTTCTCTTGCTTATTGGCTTAAAGAACAGTGGAATTGGGTAATCCTTTGAGAAATCAGTCAATGTCAAACATTTAGCTACTTTACCTTGCACAAGTATTTAGACAACTTCTTAAACACTTTGTAGCTTTGTAAACCCATATGATGTGATAAAACCAAACATATATTGAAAAATTATTCTGAGTAAGAGCCAAAGGAGGAAGAGTCAGATGAGTTTACAAAGAAAGTTAGCCCACAAAAATGCAGGCAGCAGAGCTTGCTTTCTTAATAAAGTTGGGCTAAAATCTCTGAGTTTTCTTAAAAATAAAAATAAAACAAGAAAATACTCTCAGTTACAAGATATCCCCTGTCCCTAAGGCCATTTATGGCAGACATTGCCTGCTAGCATCCTGCAAGGACTCTGTTATCTTTGGACAGCGTCCTGAGCTTCTGCCCTGCACTAGGTATTTTAAATGTGTTCTTTCCATTCTCATAATAATTTTTGTAGGAGATATTATGATTTCCTGTGCACAGATAAGGAAATGGAGCCAGAGAACTTTTGTAATTCATGCAAAGTCACAGACATAATTAGCTGTGGGCCAGAGAATTGAAAACAAGTTTCTCTGAGGTCAAAGGGCATGCTTTACCTTCTACACAAGTCCACTTTTCAATGCACAGCTGTTGTATATTCAGTTGTGTGAAGATTGTGATTATCTTTATAAACTGACTTTTTCAGGCCTCCACAAATATTTCCTGTAAGACCTCGTTGCTTGAGTATCAGTCCCTGTACCTGAGATTGGGCAGCTGTTCACACTACTTCAACTTAACTGAAATCAGGAAAATCGAATCAACAAATAATCAGGAGGGACTGAAATATTCCAAACAGTGCTCAGTGTGTCTGGGTGTGGGTGAGTGGTTGTACAGATATTTAATTCTTAGTCCTTTATCTTATGAGGCTTAATAATCTGGCTAAATAAGCCCTAAATATAAGGAAATGTAATTATTAAATATTAAAATACCACTTAAGAACAAAGAGTAGAAGAGTTACCAAGAAGCAGTGTAAAATAAATTAACAAATGAATTATACAGGTCACAATTGCTAGAATATTTCCAAGGAGGAAGATATCACTTATAAAGCTGATGAGGAAAGGTTTTATGGAGGTAGCAGAGTTTCTAAACTCTGAACCCAAATTAAATGTTCAGTTTCTTTTTTCAAGAAAACAAGAAAATACTTAGGTTTAACAGAAAATTGTACAGTTCCAGTCCTCAAAAAATGATACTAGAATATTGGATAATGCGCTCCACTGACCTTTTAGGAGATTTTCAGCAAGCGAAACTAGGGTGCATTCATTGTATTTTGTGCCACGGAACTTGCAAGTGATTGTTTTGAGGGCTATAGGCACACAGTAGAGAAAGCCGTAATATTTGGCAGTTGAAAGACATGGACAACTCCAAAAGATACCCCTTGAGAAGTAGCATAATAGAATTTTCCTCAGTGAATGGGTGAAGAAATAGAATAGAAACAGACATCAACTGCCCCTGTTTTCCTAATAAGGCTGAAGAAACCAGTTTGAAAGTGGACTTCCTGATTCAGTATCTTGAATTTCAAAGAGGCTGGCTCACTTAGTAGGCATGTTGTCCTTATAAAACCCTTTTCGGTTATTATTTAGTTGTCTTTTGGCATGATGTAGTTCATAATTCTGTTGCAATGAGAGTAGCACATTTTGATCATTTTTGCTTAATGAGCAGCTATTTCATAGGTTAATCCCCATGCTGTTAACACCTCATAAATTTATGCGTATTTAGGATGAGATCAGCTTGCTTGATTAGTTCTTGCCTGTTTTCCAAACCATGCTTGAACACCTTCATCAGACAGACGTCTGAAAATTCACCTTCTTACATTCTTAAACTTTCTGCTACTTTACACTGGTGGCTGACTAAGGCCACCGTGGATTAAATTTTTTAAAAATCAGACATTTAAATAGTTTATCAGAAGTTTTCCTCTCACATGGAGTCATATGTGACTAGTTTGATTATAGTTTCTAATGTTTGAGAGATTTCCAGAATAAGGTGAAGAAGGTTAGATGGACAGTGAACTGGTCAGATAAATTCAGTGGGCTCTAAGAAGGTACTCTGGTAGGAGAAGGTGGCCAGGAATGAAGGATTTGTTTTGAAGAGAAGGCAAATGGAAGCTTTGGTCTTTTTAGCGTTCTCAGGAGTACCAGCAATGGCGAAGAATCAGACAACCAACAGATACACTTATGGCTCTCAAGTTTCGTTTCTTGCCTTCAGGTTAGCTACATCTCCTGTGTCCCTCAGGTCCTACGTCATGACGCTTCCTGAGTTGACTCAAGCCTGTGGTTGTTTCAGGCCCAGCATAGATGGCTGCCGGCGCAGACACCCCATCTCCACATTTCTTCTTTTTCTCTTTCTCACTTTGCACCTCACTCTTGCCACACTGGCTTTCTTGCTGTTCTTCAAATTTGCTAATGTCAGTGCTGCCTCAGGGCCTTTGCATGTGCTTTCTTTGCTTGGTGTGTTCTCCTTGACATCTTTAGTCCTCTATTCAAAGTATCAGAGAAGTCCTTGCTGACTACTGTATATGGAAAGCAGCCAGTATCCATTCCCAGCATCATCTATGCCTCATCCATGGAGAGGATAACCTGATAAATATTTATTAATTTACTTTCTGTCATCTCCCAGTAAAACATTAGCTTCATGGAGGAATAGTCTCCACCTCTGCCTCTTTGATTCACTTCTATATTCCTAATGCTAAAGTAGTTTTCAGGAACATAGTAGGTGTGCCTACCTACTAGTATTTGTTGGGGGTATATGGTTGTACGTATCTTCCCTTTCAGAATTATATTAACATTACTATCACTATCATACAATTTTACAATTGCTTTTAAGTAGACTTCGGCATTCATAAAGGTACCCTTAACCATTTATTCTCTTCCTACTTCACTTCTGAAAGTCACTTCGCTGGTGTGGGACCTGAGCTCAGTGCCCAGCAACCCATCTCAGGAACACACAGGGAGGACCACAGACAGAACTTGATGTATCAGGGATCTATGTTGTATGACCTGTTCAGCCACTTTTATCATTGTTATTTTAATTCATAACTGAGTTGTATATTTTGTGAGGAGCACAAACCATGTTGGGTACCGTGTGTGTGTGTGTGTGTGTGTGTGTTTGCTCCTACAGTCTTCAGCACAGATTGGGCCCATAATTGATGTTTAAGAAGTATCTGCGAATAGAAGTATAAGAGTAACCGATGTAAGTTTTAGAGAAATATGTTTTTAATTCTTCCAAATAAGTAAATATTTGAAGAGCTGTGAATGCCTGTAGTTTCTAAAACTTTTACTTGAATTTTTCAGTTAGATTTATAACACATATTTAACACAGAATAATGCAGAGAAAAACACCCTACAAGTAGAGGAATCTGTGATGATATTAATGATTAAATTCTGTAACATATTCTTGCATATTCTGCTGACATCTTTGTGACAATGCGATCATGAGACTAGGAGATGATTGCAATTTAAATTGCCTTTGGCATCCTAATATTCACTTTGACAAACCAAAATTGGAGTTCATTGCATGTTTAAAAATGAAAATTATGGTAACAACATCCTACTTTAGCTAACTCATAGTCAAAAACATTTTTAGTTTCTTCCTAATTTAACAAAAATGTCATGTTTTGGATTTACTAAGTTTCACATTCTACTGTTCATGCTAATTTTTTAAATGGAAACCTATGCTTTACCTAAAATCAATGACTTTTCCAGATTGGAGTAACTTACATCTTATTGAGCCTCCTTCTCTTCTATTTTTTTTTTCTTTTTTGTATTAGCAGCTCAGCTCACTCATTTATTAAGTACTTCTGCATGTTTGTGGAAAGTGACATCTTGTTACTCATATTTACTTGGAAGGGAACTGAGAACAACTGGGCAGCCAGGCGTGGTAGCTCACGCCAGTAACCCCTGCACTTTGGGAGGCTGAGTAGGGCATATCACTTGAGGTCAGGAGTTCCAGACTAGCCTGACCAACATGGTGAAACCCCATCTTTGCTGGTGGGTGACTGTAATGCCAGCTACTTGGGAGGCTGAGACAGGAGAATTGCTTTAACCCAGGAGCTGGAGGCTGCAGTGAGCTGAGATCATCCCATGGCACTCCAGCTTGGGTGACAGAGTGAGACGCCATTTCAAAAAAAAAAAAGAGCAACTGGGTCCAATAAGTGCCCAGGTTTCTAGATATGGTGAACAGGTAATCCTGGGTGTGCCTGGATTCGAGGTGCCCAAGAGAAGCTTAGCTACTCCAATGGACCCCTGTAACTCCTCCAGAAGATTCCATCTTTGGATTAAAGGAGGGATTCTAATCATTCCTTTCTTTAATGTGCAAATATTTCTGGGGGAGTAGCCTAGTAAGCCGTAACACTGTATTATGAATTGTTTGGGGCATGTTGTGCCTTGGAATGTTAAAGAGAAAAGGTGAAATGTAGCTTTACACCCAGATCAAGCTCCCCTCCTATGAGCTTGTTTTGAGTCTTTGACAAATTGTAGAGTTTGTATTTTCCAATAATATGTTCAATTTACCTGTACCAGAAAGACTGGTGTAGTGTGATTATCCTTAAACAGCTATGTGTCAGAAAATGAAAGATTTCTGTAGTCAAATTAACTTGGGAAATAATGGAATAAATTAAATCAAATAAGTTTTTGTTTGTTTGTTTGCTATTTGTTTTGTTTTTGAGATGGAGTGTTACTGTCACCCAGGCTAGAGTGCAATGGTATGGTCTCTGCTCACTGCAACCTCCACCTCGTGGGTTCAAGCAATTCTCCTGCCTTAGCCTCCCTAGTAGCTGGGACTACAGGTGCGTGCCACCATGCTCAGCTAATTTTTGTATTTTTAGTAGAGATGAGGTTTCACTATGTTGGCCAGGCTGTTCTCAATCTCCTGATCTTGTGATCCACCTGCCTCGGCCTCCCAATGTGCTGGGATTACAGGTGTGAGCCCACAGACCAGGAGATTCCCAGGTGGAGGAGCCCCATGGGTCACCAGCACCGCTATTTCGCCCAAGCGGCTGCTTTGCCCATGCCCTGGCCCAGCGGTTCTCTGTACAAAAGACACTGGTCTGGGTGCCCTCTTAGCTGGCTATTGGAGCCCTGAGACAGCAGAGTCACCCATTCATCTGAAATAGCGAGCCAGGCCAGGAGATTCCTAGGCAAAAAAAATGGCCAGGAACCTCAGCGCGGCTGTTTCAGCCGGCTCAGTGAGTCGCGGCATGGAAGATCCCGGCACCTTTTCAACAGGCGACTGGAACACTGGGAGAGGGTCGACCGTTCAACAACAACAACTAAAAAAGACTCTGAGTCAGGGAGCCAGGCGATCAGGCTCGGCTGGTCCCCCCTCCCACACACACAAAAAAACAGTAATTGAAAACGCCCTGGGTTGAGTGTTTCACAGCAAGCACAGCTGAACCCCGGACGGTCCGGCTCTGTGGGGGAGGGGCATCCACCATTACTGAGACACTCCACCACTACAGAGGCAGTCTGACCATCACTGAGGCAGCCAACTGTTGCTCAGGCAACCCGCCGTTGTCGAGGCAACCTGCCACTACAGAGAGAGTCTGCCATAACAGAGGCGGGCCACCATTGCCAAGGTAGTTCTAACTATACCCATATAAACAGGACTGCAGGGAAGATCACATGGCAGCTGGGCGGAGCCCACAGCAGCTCAGCAAAGCCTCTACAGGCAGACAGTGACTAGGCTGCCTCCTCGCTGGGCAGGGCAGCCCTGAAAGAAAAAAAAAGGCAGCA
>NW_016107329.1:1719742-1722205 GCF_001604975.1 Cebus imitator
ACCTGGAACAAGCAAACCTAATAGACATTTACAGAACTCTCCACCCCAAATCCACAGAATATACATTCTTCTCAGCACCACATCACACCTACTCTAAAATTGACCACATAATTGGAAATAAATCACTCCTCAGCAAATGCAAATGAACGGAAATCATAACAAACAGTCTCTCAGACCACAGTGAAATCGAGTTAGAACTCAAAATGCAGAAACTAACTCAGAATGCAGAAACTAACTCAGAACTGCACAGCTTCATGGAAAATGAACAACAGGCTCTTGAATGTTGACTGAATAAACAATGAAATGAAGGCAGAAATAAAGGTGTTCTTCAAAACTAATGAGAATGAAGACACAACATACCAGAATATCTGGGACATATTTAAAGCAGTATCTAGAGGAAAATATATAGCAATAAGTGCCCACATGAAAGCAAGGAGAGGTCAAAAATTGACACCCTATCGTCAAAATTGAAAGACCTAGAGGAGTAAGATCAAAAAAACTCAAAGCCTAGCAGAAGACAAGAAATAACTAAGATTAGAGCAGAACTGATGGAGATAGAGACACAAAAAAACCCTTCAAAAAATCAATGAATCCAGGAACTGGTTTTTCGAAAAGATCAACAACATAGACAGACCACTAGCCAGATTAATAAAAAAGAAAAGAGAGAATAACCAAATTGATGCAATAAAAAATGATAAAGGGGAGTTCACCATAGATTCCACAGAAATTTAAACCATCATCAGAGATTATTACAAACAACTCTATGCACATAAACTAGTAACCTGGAAGAAATGGATAAATTCCTGGACACTTGCCTCCTCCCAAGCCTAAACCAGGAAGAAGTTGAAACCCTGAATAGACCCATAACAAGGTGTGAAGTTGGGGCAGCAATTAAGGGCCTACCACCCAAAAAAGCCCAGGTCCAGACGGATTCACAGCCGAATTCTACCAGACATACAAAGAGGAGCTGGTACCATTCCTTCTGAAACTATTCCAAATAATCCAAAAAGAGGGGATTTTTCCCAAATCATTTTATGAGACAAATATCATCCTGATACAAAAACCCAGCAGAGACTCAACAAGAAAAGAAAACTTCAGGCCAATATCCATGATGAACATAGATGCAAAAATCTTCAATAAAATACTGGCAAGCCGAATGAAACAGCACATCAAAAAGCTCATCCACCATGATCAAGTAGGCTTCATCCCAGGAATGCAAGGCTGGTTCAACATATGCAAGTCTATAAACGTAATTCACCACATAAACAGAGCCAAAAACAAAAACCACATGATTATCTCAATTGATGCAGAGAAGGCCTTTGACAAAATTCAACAGCCCTTTATGCTAAAAACCCTCAATAAACTAGGTATTGATGGAACGTATCTCAAAATAATAAAAGCTATTTACGACAAACCAACAGCCAATATCATACTGAATGGGCAAAAACTGAAAGCATTCCCTTTGAAATCTGGCACTAGATAAGGATGCCCGCTGTCACCACTCCTATTCAATACACTACTGGAAGTTCTAGCCAGAGCAATCAGGCAAGGAAAAGAAATAAAGGGTATTCAAATAGGAAAGGAGGAAGTCAAATTATCTGTATTTGCAGACGACATGATTGTATATCTAGAAGACACCATCGTCTCAGCCCAAAATCTCCTGAAACTGATAAACAACTTCAGCAAAGTCTCAGGATACAAAATCAATGTGCAAAAATCACAAGCATTCCTATATACCAATAACAGACTTGAAAGCCAAATCAAGAACGAACTGCCATTCACAATTGCTACAAAGAGAATAAAATACCTAGGAATACAACTAATAAAAGATGTAAAGGACCTCTTCAAGGATAACTACAAACCACTGCTCAACAAAATAAGAGAGGATGCAAACAGATGGAGAAACATTCCATGTTCATGGTTAGGAAGAATCAATATCGTGAAAATGGCCATACTGCCCAAAGTAATTTACAGAATCAACGCTATTACCATCAAGCTACCAATGACCTTCTTCACAGAACTGGAAAAAACCACCTTAAACTTCATATGGAACCAAAAGAGAGCCCGCATAGTCAAGTCAATTCTAAGCAAAAAGAACAAAGCGGGAGGCATCACACTACCAGACTTCAAACTATACTACAGGGCTACAGTAATCAAAACAGCATGGTTCTGGTACCAAAACAGAGATATAGGCTAATGGAACAGAACAGAGGTCTTGGAGGCAACACAACATATCTACAACCATCTGATTTTGACAAACCAGACAAAAGCAATGGGGAAAGGATTCCCTGTTCAATAAATGGTGCTGGGAAAGCTGGCTAGCCATGTGCAGAAAGCAGAAACTGGACCCTTTCCTGACACCTTACACTAAAATTAACTCCAGATGGATTAAAGACTTAAACATAAGACCTAACACCATAAAAACCCTAGAAGAAAATCTAGGCAAAACCATTCAGGACATAG
>NW_016107329.1:1723250-1743263 GCF_001604975.1 Cebus imitator
TGATGTGACACTAGAAAAAAAAAAAAAGAAAATCAAGAACTTCAAACCAGTACTAAACAAAAATTAATATTTTGTAATACTGACTTTTTGTTCATTAGTCTGAGGCCCTTTCCAAAGAATTTATTAGCATTATTTAAGTAGAAAATATTTGAATCCTTTCCTATCATAAACTTGATTAGTACAAATGCTTCTGTTTATATCCTGTAAGGTGTTTTTATATGAATTTATTTATGCGAATGCTAATATTTAAATGATATGGTAATAGGTCTATATAAAAGTGAACAGTAGATCTGAAGTGTTTTAGCATGATTATTATTTGTCTTAATGTTAATTACTTGAATCATATGCAAATTCAAAATAGAATATTAAATAGATAATATTTCAACTGATTTAACATATGTTGTAGGTTACTCTAAGTCAGAGATAATTTTCCTCTAGTTCAAAATCAAGCTATTTTAGATTGCAGCAAGCTTTTAGAGTACTCATAGGTTTTATCTGGTCATCTGAAGTGAAAACTGAGTTCCCAAGGCATGCTTATGTGTGTTTTAAAACTCATATTTTAAAGAAAAATTGAGGTCAATGATTATAAGAAGTGACATTCATGAACATTTGCTGAAAACTAAAGAATTCTTCAAAATAATAACTATTTCAAAGTTATTAAAAAAGACTATATGGCAAAATAAAAATGATATATATTCACTTTTTCAAAACAATAAATTTTTATAGTGTAAATTTTTCGGGTATCTGGGCATTTTATGGTGTCTGAATATAGCATTTTCTGGTAGTTTAATCTAAATAAACTCTCAGGCAAGCAGATTTTAAAAGATGACACTGTACAATCACCCTGACCTTATTAATCCTCTCTCCTTTCATTATTAATTTATGTAAAGAGGTGTCATTTCCAACTACATTTTCAGTTGTTCTAGCTATAGTAATGGGAAAAAACAACCTGAACCTTAAAGTCAGCATTGCAAGAATATTGACACGGATTCAGAATAACTAGATGTATACACATTCTTTTGATAAAGAGCAGTTTTCAGAAACATTCTCAGCTCATTGTGCACAATTGTTGACATTTTGCCACTGAAATCTTTTTAATGTTGTAGCCCTTTGAAATTTGTGTAAAGGCTTTGCTTCACATTAAAGTAGATGAGAATATAAGAAGAAATCAAAAATAAAATCTTTCAAAGCATGCCTGATATTATAGGGATTTATGATGGTATCACATCTAGGGATCAGTGAACACAAATTTGTTAAGAAAAAAAAAAGTGTGATTTTTCAGAGAGTTCCAGAGAGACTGTCTACAGCGTGATAAAAACAAAATCCACTAGTGGAACTCACTAGAATTGGACCAACTACCACAATTATGGGATTTATTCAATTTGCTATGAGATTTGGCTCTGTGAGGGCATGTCAGCATGATGTGGAATGAAACCAAGGCATAAGAATCACTTTAGTCTGATGTGGTCAGTTGTCCCTTGTAATTTCTGGTTTTCTTTCTCTCTGTTTTGATTTCTCCTGGTATTTTAAATTGTTTTATTTTAAATATTTCAATAGTTCATCCATCTGATTTTATTTTGATGCAAAGCATTAGGTAGGAATTAAACTTTGTTTTTCCTTCTTGGTAGAAATATTTTACTAACTTAAAATGACATCCTTAAAATGTAACAAATTCCTGTATGTGCTTATGTCTATTTTGGAACTTCCTATTGCATTTCATTGACCTCTTTGCTGATGCACTAGTATCACACTTTTAAATTATTGAACCTTCGAAATTTTAATGTCTATAAATGCCAGTTACCCCTCATTGTTATCATTTACCAAACATTGCCTGGATGCTTCTTAATACTTTGATTTTTCTTCAGATATCAATATATCATATTTCGAATAAAATCCCATCAGTAGCTTAATTGGAATTATATTTTACTTAACTCTTTAAAAACATAAAAAACTTTCCACTTTGTCTTCTTTCATCATTAAAATATTTTTTATATAAATTGTGCACATACATTGTTAAGATGATAATGTCTGGTTTTCTAAGTAAATCAATATGTTCAGATTAAGTACTATCTTTTTCAAACCTTTTCCCATCAGCCTTCTCCTGTAGAAAAAGCTGCCTCCTCCAAAGAGTTTATTTTGAGCACCTATAAACCAGCAATCTAAGGATTCCACACCTTATTCCTGAGAGGCAGGGGGACTGTAAACCTTCCTTCTTTGCAGCTAGGTATCAAATCAGGTTTTCCATTCAAATAGCCTCTCTCATCTTCCTTGTGTCTTATCTCATGTGATTTACACAGGTGTTAAGAGCAACCCCCTCACTCTACATCATTTGCATATGTTAGCTTATGAGAAACCTCACACATCCAGTACAACCTTGTCCAACTAAGTATTGCATAGAGGACGTGATATGACACGGTGCTTCTTATGCATCCTGCTCCCATGCATTTGTCTCTTAAGGCGTAACTGCACATAGTTACATTCACATACCATGGTCATGCTTTGGTTTGCCACTTCTCCCTCATTCCCAATACTTAATATCAATCTTTCCACCACAAGTGGAGTCCTTTTCACACTTCAGCAGTGTTTTCATTTCTTGGTCGACACCAGTTTCTCCATCTCAGCATGAGTGACATTAGGGGCTGGACCACTCTCTGTGATGGGGGCATCGTCAGATGCTTAGCAGCATCCCTGGCCTCGACCCACTGGATGGTCAGCAGCATCTGCCCCCAGCATGACAATCAGAAGTATCTCCAGATATGGCCAAATGTCCCCTGGAGGGCAGAATTACAGCTGCTGGAGAACCTCCCTCCAGAACTCTGTGGACATCTTCATTTACGGCTTTTCAGAGCTGTAACTTGATCAGCCTCCATATCCCTCCTACTGGTCTATCAGCTTTCTGGGAACTCCCCTTACCTGAGTCAGGAAAAACTTCAAGGCTCTGTGAGGCCACCTTTTGCTCCTGCTAACCGCAGAATCTGGGAAAGTTTTTGCTGCCTGGGGCCCCCTGGCTTTAACTTATCGTATTCTTGAGTCTCCTAGGTGGTGCCTTGAACAATTATCATGCTTCATGTCCTTACTTGCACCTGGGTTTCTCTGAGCACAGGGTGTGATCAAATACAACACTGGATAGAACACAAAAGGTCAGAGGAGAAGACCAGAGAGAATTTTGATTCAATTTAGATTCTTGGGTAAAGAATACATTTTGTGTATCTATTCATTGTTAAATCTTTTTAAGCTTGCTGTTCTTCTATTTGCATAGCTTTGATTTCGATTGAAATCTAATAGGAATGAGAGAATGAGGGTCAAAATCTGTGAAATATCTTCTCCCTCCCCTTGCACGTCATTCATTACACACCCGGGGTGCATTTTCACTCTATCCCTTCTCTGTCAGTCGGCAGTTATTTCTTATTGCCCTTCTAATTATATTCTGAAGTCCTTTATGGTTCCCTATTTGTCTTGTTTTTCTAGCCTAGTTACAGCCAAAAATATATTTTCCACCTGTATTTTACTGTGTTTGCTTTGCCACTTAATAATATTTGTTGTGCACTGATTATTTTTCAAGATTCTTTCCCCCAGGAGACAGTCTTCTTGCAGTCTGTTGTGTTTAGATGACCGTGCCTTTAACTCTCCCGCTGTTTCTTTTGTCTCTTTGACAAATTCAGAGCAGCAGTTTGGAATATTTAGTGTTGTGTTTTTCTCACCGAAGTTAAAAAGAAAATATCTCTGTGAACTTTCCTTTTAAGGTTCATGGTGTATCAGCATTTTCTAAACAGGTTTTCTCCTGGGTAGAGGCAGCCGTGGGTGGTGCCCCACTTTCTCGGAGATAAAAATGTCTTTGAGAGGCTTCTTAATTCTCTTCTGCTCATTCTCCCGATACCATTTCTTCGGTTGGCTTGAGAGATTTTAGCATTGTTCTTTACTCACAGAGGATGACACAGGAATGGCATGCTCCCAAATGCACCATCAGGTGACCTCATTTTTTGAGGATCATCTGTTCTAAAGGCTCTCTTCCTCCAAAGCCAGGTGCTGCATCTTCTGGTGGCTCAGTCCACACTGCCCCAGCTTTGCCTGCACTATCTGCTACTGCTGTGACCCACTAAAGAGTTAGATGGTTGAGCCATGAAGTCATAATTCAGGTGGGACAATGCTGACTACAAGCCATCAGAATACGTGTTTCATGTTGTTGTCCTGCAGTGGAAAGATTAAGCTGTAATGCACACATTTATTGAAACCATTTTGATGCCAAATACTACAATACGTAGGTAAGCAGCATGTCTCAGTCCTTAAAGCACTCACCAGCTCCGTGGGGGAGAGAGACACATATATAAGGCAGATAACTTAGAAGGCTGTGATGCAGCTCTACTGAGCTCTGTCTCCATCCCTCTCTACCCCGTCCTGTATGGCAAAGGGATGTATGTGAGCGTTCACCATCCTGATTAGTGTGGTATCCTCTATACAGGGCTCTCTGACAAACAAAGCAAAGAGGAAATGATGATCAATTTAAGAAGGCTCACAGTGCTGTGCCAGAGCCAGCTTTTACCAACTTGGAAGAGTCTGTTGCAAAACGTTCAGGAATTTCCAAACAGGGACATTATAAAACATTGAATTATATAATTATAGGATTAAATAATGATATCCAAACAAAAATAATAAATGCTCAAAATGTATCACTTTCTAAGTGTTTACATTTTACTGTTATCTATGTTTTTGAGGTTGCTTATATCTCTTGTATCTTTATGCTGGAAATACTACCTAATGCCATGTTACTGTGTATCTCTCCCCAGCTCTACAAGCAGTGATACTGGTACCTTGAACTTGGCCATAGTGGGAGCAGTTATTTCATGGAAATTGGCAGAACAACTCTGGCTTCCCCACGCAATCCTCTCCACCTAGAGCTGGTTGTGGAACATTTCCCAGCTCACTACTGCAAAGTTGTATGTATGGTATAAACAGGAAAACCATGGAGTTCAATATGGTCCTCTTAATGAACAGAGGGCGCCATCACATAAATCACAGCATCTGCAATTTGTCAGAATCAGAATATTTGTGATTGTTCCTATTGGCTCATATCCTGACATGTCAAAGCCAGACTAAAATACTTTATTCTGTTGATTCAGGTACCCAAATGTGGAAACCTCTTGCTATTAGAACAGATACTCTGTTACTGAATAGATTATTTCTTTGAATTGGCTAAAAATCCCAAACCCACACAATTTCAGTAAAACGATGGAGAGAGGAGAAAATGAGTGGCTATTGGGGGTATGGGGAGAGATCCTGGGAAATTAGAATCATGCAGGATCTCTTTTACTTGATCTTAGCCAAATGGCTGAGAATCGATCAGATTCTCTTTTAACATACACATGTCCATTTCTTCTTCCTGGAAATTATTTTAAGCCCTTCATCTTGGGTAATGTTGGATCTTTGAGAACAGGGGCTTTTTAAACTTTACTGTTTCTAGGTTAATAAAATGTCAGCCAATAAAGCCAATGACTATTGTCTTTTATTTTCAAAGTAGTTTCTATGTCAGTGACCTACGAGTGACAGGAATGTCCTTTGATATGTTTGATACAATCTAAGAGCACATTCTAACTCAGGAGATTGCAATCGCCAAGAGTGGCAGTTTTTGACTGAGACTGAATGAGCTAAAACACTAAAAATCTTAGCTCTCCGTATTTTAGTCTATCGCTTCAATTATTTTGACCAATTGCACATTGATTTAGTGATATCATCAAAATCCACTACCCTTTACTTCTTTATGTCATTGGTTTTCAGAACTTGAGTGTGCTTCAGGATCGCCTGGAGAAATTGTTAAAACAGAGTTCCAGGACTCATCTGGAGTTTCTGCTTCATAGTTCTGGGGTGGGCTAGAGAACATGCAATTCTAACAAGTTCCCAGGTGACCCCGATGCACTGGGCCAGGGCTGCACTTTGAGAACATCTGTTCTACACAGATCTTGATATGAAGAAAGCTAAGCAGTAATGGTCAACTATGATGGGAAAGGAGAAATGGAGACAGACATGTGAGGAAAGGCAGGTAATTGAGAAAAGTAGATCTTAAGGTGAGAAGATGTGAAGACGTGAAGCTGGCCATGAAGGGTCTGGGGATCTGAGGGTCTGGCCGAGGTTTGAACCCTCTGGCCCTATGAAAGTGAAGTATGGGCCAGCTGGAGGAGGGCTCCTCCCCACATTGCCTTTAGGTGTGGGTGTAATTAACAGGCCCCCTGAGGCTTGTGCATCCACTCTGCCTACCTGGAAGCACTAGGCCCATGTGCACAGTATTGGCTGCACTTTAGCATCACCTGGAGAGCTGTAAAAACTACCTGTGCCAAGCAATTAAATCAACTTCTGAAGCTGCAATATGGGCAGAGGAGGATTTCAAAGCCAATGTTTTCTGAAGGTGGCCAGGTCCCTCCCTCAGAGATTCTGATTTAATTGGTCTGGGGAGTATTTTGAAAAACATCCACAACCTGTAGTTTTTGAAATCAATGTAGGTGATTTCAATGCACACTTAGGATAGAGAACTGCATGAGGGCAAGGATTTCGGTCTCTGCCATCTACAATTCTTAGTGTCTTACACAGTGCAGTCCTGGTCCAGAGTGCCCCTTCAATACACTTGTACTGAGTATGTTAATTAATGATTGTCTTTGTGTAGTGTCAGGCGCTTACCAGGTTGGGATACTTGCAAAACTGCTTAAGATGTGACCCTTCTTCTCTTTTTGTCAGCATAGGTGCTGGGGATATCTCCCCTTACAACTGGCGCATGTTTTGGTGAGAGGCAAGACAATGAGATGCATTGTGAGTATATAAAACTTAGAATTCTTTTTACATTTAGACCAGGGGTGGGCAATCTGTAGCCTCCAGATCAAATCTGGCTTCTCTTTGTATAGCTTTTCAGCTAAGAATGGCTCAAAAGAAAGGTAATACTGTGTGTAAAAGTCAAATTTCAGTATGCGTAGGCAAAGGTTTGTTGGAACACAGTCACATCCATTTATTTTCATTCTGTTCCCATTCATTTTCATATTGTGCATGGCTACTTTGTGCTGAAGGACCAAGTTGCGTACTGTCATAGGGACTGCATGACCCACAGAGTCAAAAGAATTTCCTTCCGGCTCTTTACAGCAAAAGTTTGCCAACCCCTGATTTAGAACTTGAGTCTCTCCATAAATACACTTGTTACAATTTAACATGGACCAGTGTGGCATCTGAAAATCTAAGATGCTTACTAGTACAGTTCTTTTCAAGCAGAGAAGGACAAGATTACTGCTATCTTAATCAGGTCCCAGGGGACTTGTTTGCAAGGCTTACTGCATCACCTATATTTTTTTAAATTGAGGAACATTAAAATCTATGCGCCAAGGATAACATGTGGTCCACAGACCTGTGGTCCTTGGGGGATCTTGAGTTTATTAAGAACTGCTGAAGATGTTTTTGAGTGCTGTGTTTTCTCTTGGAACCATAGCACTCAGCTTGTCACTGGGCTCCCGACAACAGCCTTTACTTTCATTCCCTCACCTACTCTTCCTCTGTATCTTGTTCTACACAGGGGCAGTGAGGGAAGAGTGATTGCAAGAAGGCACTAGATGACATGCTGTGGTTTATAAGAGATGGCTGGATAATTTTCGGGGCATCTTTCCAAAAACCTCAAAAAACTGGAGAATTCAGATCTTTTGTCTACGGAGCAGTTTGAACCCACAAGCCACTACGCTGAATCAATCTTAATTTCTGAGATCGTTTTACACATTTGAATACTCCTTCTGGTCTCTTCTCTCATCTCCTCCAACACTGCTTCGGGATATTTCAGCTACTAATAATTAGTTTATCTGCCTTCATTCCTATCTCCTTATAGACGATCCTTCACATTGTCTTTAGAATTTCTTCCATAAAAGTAAATTCCAGCAACTACCTAAATAAACATTTTTTGTCAGGGCACACTGATATAAATGGAATAGGCTGCTGATGGTTTCAGGCTGGAGAGAAGAAGCAAGGTCTGGACACGTTTGTAACTATTCTATACCACTGAGAAGCTCTGGCTTGGGACATATCAGTGGCTCAGGCAGCCTTATTATTCCTCTCATCTTGATTAAACATCAGACAGGCTTCTTCCTGGCCACAGGCCCCTGAACCTCATTTTCTTAGAACATGTATTTTAGAAAACTTGCAATTGCAAATTCTCCCTTTGCCCATTTGAAATGTAAATCTTCTAAAACCCAGGAATGTCTTTTGCAAGAACCTAGAGCCATCACTTTGAAATGTAATTACCAAGAAAAAAGGTCCCTATCTGCCAGTCTATATGGGAGGGCACCAATTAGCAAACACAGATGGCCGAATCACATTGACCCAATGTCCTCCAGTACTTTTCCACTGGCTCACTCCAGTGCTTAAAAACTCTCCCGCCTTTTGCTTCAGTGCAGTTGAGTTCAATCCCTCTTTCCTGTTATATTGTAATAGTCTTGACTCCTATTGCGATAATCTTGAATAAAGCCTTCCTTAGCTGTTTAACTTATCCTGTGCAATTTTTTTTTTGATCATCTACCTTGGTACTATGGGTTAAATTGTCTCCCAAAATGGTGTGTTGGAGTCCTAACTCTTGGTGCCTATGAAGAGGACTTTATTTGTAAATAGGGCTTTGTAAATATCATTGAGTTGGGAATTAAGATTAGGCCATACTGGGGTAAGGTGAGTTCTTAATCCAATATGACTTATATGTCTTTCTAAGAAGAGGAGAAGAGACACAGAGATAGACACCCACAGCTTGGAAGCCAAGAAATGATAATGATACTTCCCAGAGCCTGAACCAACCAACATCATGGTTTCAGCCTTCTGGCTTCCAGAAATGTGACAGATATATTTCTGTTGTTTGAAGTCACTCAGCCCTGGGTGCTTTGTCATGGTGTCCCTGGGAAACTAACCTACTTGGGATACAGAGGCTTTCACTGGCCAGTCTTGACTCCCATGGCAGTTTCATCTTCTAGCACTTTCTGTCAGCACGTGGCACTCAAGTCTTAATTTTCAATTGTGCCCTCTCTCATTTTCATGCTCTTTTCCACCCATATTTATCAGCCTGGAGTGCCTCAATCCTGCCCACCAGGCCTGCATAGAATAGTCCTATTTGTCTGTCTAGGCACATTGTAAATATAACATCCGGCAGAGCCATCTGCCAGCCTCTCAGGCAGAATGCATTGGCTTGTCCTCTGGCCAAATTCCCCCTCTGCTAACCCCCCAAACCCAATTCTTTCATTTTCTCTTCTGGGATTGAAGAGGAAGGGACAAAATAATGAGTAACTGCTTCTTCTGGAAGAACACTGTTCAAGGCCTCATAACTTTCTGGGTATCTGCTCAGGGTTTCGTTTTGTTTCTCTGAACTCCCAGAGAAATCCAATGCCTCTGACCAGAATGGACAAGGCTGAGGTGTTAGAATCCACACTGGACATTCCCAATCCTGTGCATCCACGTTCCTTCCTGCTCACTTCCTGGGAATTACTGTACCTTCTTCTGAGAAATTGCCTACTTCCCACTTTACCGGGTCCCACTTTATAGGCACCTGTTTCCCACTTTAACAGGCGCCTCATGTCACTGGCACAGTGCTCATCCTCCCCTGCTCCCCACCACAGGCCACTGGAGTGGGCACCTGGCCCTGCTTCTATTCCCGGCCCCTGAACTCAGATGACCACACCTAGAGCTCATCCAGAGCTTCCTCCCCATGCCTGAAGGAGAAACTTGAATGGAACAAGTGAGAAGAAGACCAATACGCATGGAAAAAAGACATCTTAAGGATGGTGGGAGAGCAATCAGATGATGTCAGTTGAATTTCTGCCATCTTTAAGGCTCAGACTTCTCAGCTGTGGGATGCAATGACTTCCCTTTCTGCTTTACAAAGTACCTGCTGGTTGGGTTGCAATCATGATCTCTTGCAATCAAAGCGCCTAGACTTTGACGGGATCACAGGGAGGGCTGCCCTCAGCTTGGTCTCCTATGTCCCACTGAAACTTGAGAAAAAGCAGCCACAGAGATCCCCTGAAACATTTTTTTTTTGATGGTTCTTACAGATAATATCCTGAGGTTTCATTTTGCATTTTCTTCCTACAGGGCGACATGCACAAATAAATCATGTCCGTATTTCCTTTTATTTATATCTCAATATGACATCAGTTGTGTGATTAGATAACTTGAAATTTAATAGAACTTTTCTGTGTGAATCAGCTAAGCTCGATCACAGTGAAATCTCAGAGCCTGGAGAAGGACAGGGAGGGGGCGCTTCACACACACTACTGAATCAGCACATAATAGCAATTTTCTGTGTCCTCATAATAGATACTTGAGAATAATTACTGACAGCCTGTGGAGAATTCATCAACCTCAGATACCAAATAATAAGTTATACTATCATGGTAACTGTGTGAATTAAGTTAGAAATTCAAAGAATATTGATGATGTCTCATTACTTTTTCACCCCAGAAAAGCTAATCTGCATAAGTGATGCCATAGGTGGGAAAACATTTTTTTATTATTACATTCTAAATCAAATAGTTTTTAACAGATGAGAGGTGCAGGATCATTGGAAACCAATGGTGGCCATGTGGGATAGCAGTGACTGCTACCATAATTCTTTGGCGCATTAAAAAAAATACTGATGTTTATTTTCTGAACCTCAGTACGCCATGTTTCAAAGAGAGATCTCAATTGAGTGAAAGAGATGGACTGGGGAAGTTCTCTGTAGAGAGAGAGAGACTACTAAGGAGTTAGTGCAGCGAACTCAGGCAGGCTGCCTAAAGAGGCCAAACCCCGAGCAGGGAGGTCTGGCAGCCAAGTCGGACTTTTTCCTTTGTGTAGGTTGGATGTGTCTCTCAAATTCATGGCGGAAATACATATTAGGGCCATTTTTTTTTTTTTTGAGACAGAGTTTTTCTCTTGTCGCCCAGGCTGGAGTACCATGGTACAATCTCGGCTCATTGAAATGTCTGCCTCCCAGGTTCAAGTAATTCCCCTGCCTCAGCCTCCCAAGTAGCTGGGATTACAGGTATGTGCCACCACGCCCAGCTAATTTTTGTACATTTAGCGGAGATGGGGTTTCACCAGGTTGACCAGGCTAGACTCGAACTGCTGACCTCACATTAGGACCAATTTTGTGACTCCTTATTAAGGAACAGGCTTTCTGCTTGGTGATAAGGTGTGGCTTTACCCAACAGACTCATTAAATACTGTTCTTGATGTTAGCATTCTTTATCACAAATACCAAAGTACAAAATACATATGTATATATATACATACACACATAAACACACACATATATGTATTCTTTGTCAAGTAGATGACTTATAAATGAAATCAGTCTTGTTTTCTTTCACACAGAGCTTCAAAATGTTCTGTGAACCTTCGTGTCCTCCTTGCCACTCAGATGTCACAGCTGGAGGTTGTTTGGCTTCTGAAGTGAGCTTGGACCCAGAGTTGGAGGCGTCCCTTCCTGCTCCCTTGGCCACTCTGCAGGACACCTTCCATTTGTGGCTTTACACCCTCTTCCTCTTGGCTCTGGCTGAGGGGAGCTGACTTGCATGAATCATAGCCATGGCACCATCTCTCCCTGTCTTGCTTCTGGTTTGATTTGGCCAATGTGGAGCCCCAGGAAGCGATCAGAGAGGGAGAAAGGAGCATGGTGGGAGTCTTCACTCCCCTGAACCCTCCCTGCAGGGCAATGTTAAGCAGGCTGTGTCCCTTAAACAAAGGTCATGACTCCACTTAAGATGACCGTCTTTGTAAATCTCACCCTCCATGATATGCCCATTATTCTCTTCTCACATCCCTTCTGACCCTAAGGTGGGCAAAGCTCCTCCGCTCTTACAGGCCCCAGGATTTGCACTCCCTGGCATGGTTTTCCAATGCTCTGCCTTCATACTGATAAGAGCTCTTTTATTAAACCTTTCTTGATTTTCCTGGTATGAGTGTGCTCTGGGCTTCTGCTGGGATTCCGAATGCTGCTGGCTTTAGTATCTCCTTTTCTTCTTTTTCAGTGAATTATTCATATTTCTTCTCCTTCCATTTAAAAATTTTATTTCTTTCATTGATATGTAATATGTTGAGGGGTACATGTGATAATTTAATATATTCATATAATTTGTGTAGCTTGTATCAACATAGGTTGCCTGTCATTTTAAATATTTGTCTTTATGCCAGAAACATTCAAATTATTCTCTTATATCTGTTTTGAAATACACAATAGGTTTTAGGATCTTTATGGTCCTGGGTTTGTTTGTTTCTTTCCTTGTCTCATTGTTTTATTCTGCTACCCTTCATTGGCTTTTTTCTCCTTGCCCATGGATCATCAATGTTCTCCCCGAGTCTTATTTTGGTTCTTCCTTATTTTCCTGACTCTACCTTTACTCTCTCCATCATGTCACTTACTAGTGACATTTCAAGACGTTCATATTCACAGGTCTTCAGACCTTGGAACTCTCCCCATGTAAGCCGTAAATACACTCTGGTGTTCCCATGATTGCCGTCGATGCCCTTGTGTTCCTGGTTATGAGTTTTGCCTCTGGGCTGACATCACTGCACGCATTTACAGGATTTTCGTCTTACCACCAACCCATCTCCCATCTTCCTGTTCTACCTTTTGTTTCAGTTCGGTATATTGGATATTTTTTTTCCATTTCTTCTAACGCAAAAAACGTGGTCTAGAGCCCACAGCATTTTCTAGGCTTACAAATTATACTACCTTTAAAGTTGGTGTTTACTAACTTTTACCCTCATGCATATTCATTATCATTGAAAAAACCCCACCCTAACCTCCCAATTAAGCAATAGTCAAATAAAGAGCAGCCTCAGGGTAAGATGCAAAGTTGGTAGGGTTCAGTGGGAGGAATGGGCAGCCCCCATCCTGTAGCATGTTTAGAAACCTCATTTGCCAGGAAATATTTCCTAATTGCTTCTGCTAGTAGTACTGAAGCTTCCTCTTTAAGAATCAAGAATCACTAATAGTTTAACTTGCAAAGCATGGGGTCCTGGCTTCTGATAGGCCACAGGATTAGCATATTTTTATCTTTTATCTTTTTTTTTTCTGAGATGGAGTCTTGCTTTGTTGCCCAGGCTAGAGTGCAATGGCACGATCTCAGCTCACTGCAACCTCTGCCTTCTGGGTTCAAGTGATTTTCCCTGCCTCAGCCTCCTGAGTAGCTGGGATTACAGGCACCTGCCCCCACACTCAGCTAATTTTTATATTTTTAATGTGTTTCACCATGTTGGCCAGGCTGGTCTCAAACACCTGACCTCAGGTGATCGGCCCGCCTCGGCCTCCCAAAGTGCTGGGATTAGAGGCCTGAGCCACTATGCCTATCTTTTATCTTTCATATCAAAATGTTAGCCTCCAAGGATGAGCCATAGAAATGGAGCCCATCACAGGAGTGATGTGGGGTCTAGTGTAGACACAGAACAAGGAGGAGAAGGGAGGGAGGTTAACCAGAACACAGGGCTGGAGGAAAACCCACTCCTGCTTGTCACCTTGTTATTGGTATAATAGTTCAAGAAAAAGTTCTGTACATTTAATCTCTTAAAAGCAAGAGAGACAAAGATGTTGGTGTTTTGGCTGTTGTTTTTCCTTGCCTTTTACCACTGCTTCCCCTGAACAATTTCTATCTCTAGGTTCTGTTCTGGAAGTTGTCAGTTTTACAAGGTATATTTCTCAAGCTCAGGGCCATGTTATTTAGATATTAAGCTTTGTAGAACTTGATGTGCTACTTCTGCAGGGTTTGTTCCTTGAGCTTTTTGGAGCAGAACCCGGTTCTGTTTATATTCACAGGACTAGTAGCTTGCATAGTACTTGATGCATAGAAACTGCAAAAGAAAAATTGCACCGGGTCAGTTAAACAAGCAAGGAAGACCCTTTCTCAACTTTCAGTTTCAGGGGTGCACATGCAGGTTTGTTCCATGAGTATATTGTGTGCCACTGAGGTTTGTTACAGGAACAATCGTGTCACCCAGGTAGTGAGCATAGTGGCCATTAGGTAGTAATCCTTGTCCCATTCCCACCCTCCACAACTAGGGGGTCCTCGGTGTCTATTATTCCCATGTTTATGTTAATGGTACTCAATGTTTAACTCCTATTTATAACTGAGAACATACAGTATTTGGTTTTCTGTTTCTGCATTGATTTGCTTAAGGTAATGCCCTCCTGTTTCATCCATGTTGCTGCAAAGGACATAATTTCTTTATTTTTTGCCACTGCATAGTATTCCATTACGTGGATGTGCCACCTTTTCCTTATCTAGTCCACCGTTGATGGGTACTTACATTGATTCCATGTCTTTGGTAGTGTGAATAGTGCTGTGAAGAACATATGAGTACAAGTGTCTTTTTGGTAGATTTCTTTTCCCTTGGGTATGTATCCAGAAACAGGGTTGATAGCTGAAATGGTAGTTCTGTTTTTTCAGAAATCTCCAAACTGCTTTCTACTGAACTAATTTACATTCCCATAGACAGTGTATAAGTATTCTCTTTTTTCCACAACCTCTTATTTTTTGGCTTTTTAATAATGGCCATTCTGACTGGTGTGAGATGGTATCTGATATGGTTTGGCTGTGTCCTCACCCAAAATCTCATCTAGAATTGTAATTCCAATGATTCTCACGTGTTAAGGGAAAGACCAGGTGGGGGTCATTGAATCATGGTGATGGTCTCGCCCATGCTGTTCTCGCGATAGTGAGTTCTCACGAGATCTGACGGTTATATAAGTGTTTGGTTGTTCCTCCTGCGTTTAGTCTCCTTCCTCCCATCTTGTGAGGAAGGTGTCTTACTTTCTTCTCGTCTTCTGCCATGCTTGTGAGTTTCCTGAGGCCTCTCCTGCCATGCTGAACTGTGAGTCAGTTTAACCTCTTTCCTTTATAATTTACTCAGTCGCGGGTGCTTCTTTGTAGTGGTGTGAAAACAGACTAATAAAGTATCTCATTGTGGTTTTGATTTGCATTTCTCTGATAATTAGTGTGTTGAGCATTTTTTCGTATATTTTTTGCCTCATGTATGTCTTCTTTTGGGGAGCGTCTGTTCATGTCCTTTAATCATTATTTTAAATGGGCTTTTTGTTTGTTTGTTTGTTTTTGTTTTGCTTGTTAATTTGAATTCTTATGAATTCTGGATATTAGAACTTTTTGGATGTATAGTTGGCAAACATTTTTTTCCTATTCTGCAGCTTGTTTACTTCGTCAATAGTATTTTTTGCTGCACAGAATCTAGGTCCCATTGTTGATTATCGCTTTGGTTGCAATTGTTTTTGGAGACTTAGTTGAAATTATTTGCCAAGGGTGATGTCCAGAATGGCATTTTCTAGGTTTTCTTATAGGATTTTTATAGTTTTGGGTCTTACATTTAATTAATCCATCTTGAGTTATTTTTTTTTTAATATGGTGAAATGTGGGGGTCCAGCATCAGTCTTCTATATATGGCTAACCAGCTATCTCAGGACCATTTGTTGAATAGGTACTCCTTTCCCCATTGCTTGTAATTGCTTGTAATTGTTGACTCTGTTGGAGATTAGATGGTTGTGGGTGTGTGACTTAATTTCTGGGTTCTCTATCCTGTTTCATTGATTTATGTGTGTGCTTTTCTATGAGTAAAAAACAGACTGTTTTGGTTACTGTAGCTCCAAGCCTGCAAGAATAATTTTATTTCAAGACTATTGCGACAGGGAAGATTGAAATAAATGCTAATAAAACAAAGGTGGGAGAGTTGTTATGCTGGTGGGTGAGGAATGGGGGAGGTAGTGGGAAAGTACTGAAGTCCTAGAAGACATCAGGAGGAGGTTGATCAATGTGATTAGGCCTTCTGCTCGCTAATTAGTGCTGATGGAAGTTAGGCTCCTACTCTTGCATAGAGACTGGGAGACAAGGACCTTATCTTGTTGATGATGATGCTTAAAAAGGCTGACTCATAGGTCCTTGAGAAAGACATTTTTGGGTTGTAGAAGATTTACATCTCGAAGAAATTACAACTGCAAGTTTTCTATAATAAAGGTTCTAAGAAGAGAGATCAGGAGTCTAGTGAGGAAAAAGCCTCGTTAAAGGCTAATTAAGCTGAGGGGAATGCTGTGTAGGCCTTTTTGGTCAGAAACCATTAATGATCTTCATTGGTACTCTATTTTGGTCTTTATATGAACATTTTATTACATGGGCAAATAATGCCAATCTGAAAATTCTAGGAAATCTTATGTGTGTATGTGGATGTAGGGAGTATTGCAATTGTATTTAGATCGACTATTTTCAGGTATAATTTTAAAAAACACTTCAGAGAAAATATTTTCTTGTTTGTTTTGCATTTTTTTCTAAGAAGAAATGTGTGAGCTATAAGATCAAGGGCTATACTTGTCCTTCTGTCACCCAGCACAATGGTTTGGGAATCGCTGATGCTCAGTGAATATCTGTGGTTTGCAGTTCAATGAGAAAATACGCCTTACTTTCATAAGACCCATCAAACAAGTGCAGGTTGGTTTGGAATTTAATCGTCACATAATGGAAAACACCTGGGTCTCCAGGTGAGTCGCGTAGGTTGGAGTTCTGGTTCTGTTGCTTCATAAACATGAACGTGGGCAAGGTACATAAGCTGAGTCTTGTGTTTCATTGTCTGTAAAAGGAAGTTAATACTCATTTCAGAGAGCTTGCCATAAATTAAATGAGATGTTGCTTATCAAAGCGCCCTGTAAATCTCATGCACGACACAGATGTGGCATATCATTATTTCTGCATGGTGGTTTGCGTTCCTCTCAGTACTGTTCCATCCTAGGTGAATCTGATAAAGTGACCATGGAGAGCTCTGTATGTTGCTTCTCAGCCTTTTGATTTGTAATGCATTATGTTTTTGTAAACTTGTTCTATTTGAATACTTTATCTGTGCCTTTGTTTCTGCTTATTTTATTTTTCATGACACTTTGGTTTGATTCAGAGAGGAAGGCATTTCTTTGTTTATCTAATTCTTTAAGTCACCCTACAGTAAGGTTAAAGCCAGTCCCCTCTTGGCACTAAATAAGGGAAACTAATCACAACTGCAAAGCGCAAGGCAGAAGCTGCTTCAGTACAGAATTGATTCTATTGCTGGTGTGAATGCGACCTAACGGATTCAGCTGCACTTGGAAGTCTGCACCATGATCTGGCCAAGCATCTTCATATATTTCTTAGGCTGCTGAGAATAATTAGATTTTATCCCTCTTTTAACCAGTGCTCTGCCTGGGAAGTCCATACTTTCCATTAAAATGAGTACTTTATATTACTTAGGACTTTGTCTTTTCAAAGTGTTTTTCCAACCATCTTCGTTTACCTTGGTCAGATGTGGGTGAGATAATTCTCAACATCAATGTGTATAGATAGAAAAAAAAAATGAAGAGGGCACCTGGCATGACTAAGGCTGATCAGCTCAAAAACAGTAGAGGCAGCATTAGAGTTTGGCTCTTCCAGAAACAGGCTAGAAGGCTCTTGCCACCACAGGGGTTGTGCAAATAGAAATTTAAAAAATGAAGAGCTCTAGTTCTGCTTTTGTTTTCTAAGCCTTGGGCCTATTGATTGTATTCTTTTGTTACTGACCACAGGATGCATCTTCCTTTTCCTACACTGTATTCTTTAATTCCTGACCATGTGAGGCATCCTCCTACCTCTACCTGAGTACGTGCTCTGGGTCATTAGCTACTGCTCCTCCCGCAAAACAATCTATGTTTTTTAACGAGTCTCTGCATGTTGGGCAGTTAGTCATATACTTAGGATGTTTACATCTGTAAGAGGGTGCTGTTCCTACATTTATTCAGGCAGCGATTTTGTCTGTCAGCATCTGCCAGGTGAGTGCTCTATGCTATAGGTAGGCACTGAAGGAAACTATAAAACAAGCAAAACAGAAGCAACAAGAAGTTGATAATGACACTGCTTGCTTTCAAAGGGGCATGAAATCAAGAAGTGACTTGAGACTTTCCCTGGTTTAGAACCTCATTGCCTTTTTTTTTTTTTTTTTTTTGAGACGGAGTTTCGCTCTTGTTACCCAGGCTGGAGTGCAATGGCGCGATCTCGGCTCACCACAACCTCCGCCTCCCGGGTTCAGGCAATTCTCCTGCCTCAGCCTCTTGAGTAGCTGGGATTACAGGCAGGCGCCGCCATGCCCAGCTAATTTTTTGTATTTTTAGTAGAGACAGGGTTTCACCATGTTGACCAGGATGGTCTTGATCTCTTGACCTCGTGATCCACCCGCCTCGGCCTCCCAAAGTGCTGGGATTACAGGCGTGAGCCACCGCGCCCGGCCCCCCCCATTGCCTTTTGTCTGCATTCTTTTAATAGGTGTTTGCTACTCCTACTTGTGGTAGGTGTGGGTAATTTCAGACTCAAAGGTGTGGCATTCAAAGCCATGAACAATTTGACCTCTGCCCTTCCTTTCAAAGCTTATTATGGGTCTTGTGAGTTCCTTGCTAGTCACCCTGGGTTCCCTGACATTTCTTGAAGACTTCCATTTCTCAAACCCTTTCCTTTGCTTGGGAAGCCATTTCCCTCACATTTTCTTATGAAAACTCATCTTTCTTCAAGCCTCAGATAAATACTGAGGGATTTGAACTTTTCGTTCTGAGAGAATGAGAAGACACAACCCCTAACATTAGGAAACTTAAAGTCTAATGTGTGAAAACCCATTGCACATAAATCTCCAAATTATATCTGCATTGAATTTTTTTCTTCAGTATGCTTCAGTAGCTCAGCACTTTCTGAGCTCAGACCCTCTGTACTAGCACATAGCAAATCTATCTGTAATCAGTTATTTATCTGCATATTTGACTCCACTCATTAGACGGAAAGCTCCCAAGAAGGGGCTAGGGAATGGGAATGCAGTTTGCAGAAGGCAGATGTGTCAAAGGTGTGAATTTAGATATTCACTGATTCTCATTGTAATGTTTTCTTCTTGGGCTCTAGGGGAAGATTACCTTTTCAGCCTCCCTTGTGGTAAGGTTGGGGCCATGTGATTGGATTCTGGTCAGTGAAATGGGGGTGAAGGGCTGTAAACTAGCTCCAGGCTGGGTGATGGACCACCTACTCCTTTTTCCATTAAGACCCTGGAGGCCACGCATTTGAGATGGTGGCAGGAAAAGATGGAAAGAATCTGAATTTATACGTTAGCACAAAAGAAAAGCTGCCTAGAACAGCTGCCAGATGCCCATCAGATGGAAATGTAGGTCAGAAATACCTCTTTGTTTTGTTGAGTGACTGAGATTTTAAAGGTTTATTTATTATGTAGCCTTGACTAGACTCCTGACAAATAATCTCTGCCCCCTGTGGGCAGGGACAATGTTGATCTGTTCCATTGCTGTGTCCTTAGCATTTCATCTCATGGTAGGTGCATGGGATGACCTCAAATACATGCTAAACACATGAATAGTTGCCAACTCTCATGATCTCTTCGTATTTTACCTGCAAAAGCTAATCTCAGTTTTTCACATTCTGAAAAATTTTTTTATAAACACAAATTCATGGGAAAGCTATTTCGTGAACCTAGGTATTGAGGCATATTTTTAGTCAGCACAGGGCAAATAGCTTTCTTTATGAAAAGATCTACTGCTGAGGGTTCTAGTTAATGGGTTCCCAGTGCTCTGCTGCTTTACTCTACAAATAGAATCAAGAGATTCTGGGCTGTAGGGGCTACAATTAAAGTTAGAATCAGATATGGAAGCAAAGCTAAAGGAAAATTGAAGGATACCTTTGTTGTACTGGCCCGAGCATAGAAAGTCAACACCAAGACAAAAGTATGCCAAATTGCAGGGTCTTTATTGTTGGCGGCCACAGAGGACTCATGTCTCTCCAACCCATGGCCCCGAAAGGAGGGCGTCAAGACCTTTTATACTCGTAAAACCACCTCGGGAGTGAGGGTGAGGGGCTTTAGAAGTTCTGAGGGCTAGAGCCGGGCGCGGTGGCTCAAGCCTGTAATCCCAGCACTTTGGGAGGCCGAGGCGGGTGGATCACGAGGTCAAGAGATCGAGACCATCCTGGTCAACATGGTGAAACCCCGTCTCTACTA
>NW_016107329.1:1743443-1810143 GCF_001604975.1 Cebus imitator
AGATGAGGGTGAGGGGCTCCGGACTCTCTGAGGGCCAGGGGACTTTTTGACATTCTGATTGTTACTTAAGTGGTTCACAAAAGTCAAGATTAGCATTTGTTTACACATTGTCTAGGTAGGGTGGAAATTACAGTCCTTAATTACTTATTCACATTTGGTTATAGAGAGCAGTTTCAACAGAAAGCCTAGGTGTGGTTGAGGTATGCAGTTTTATGAGGCTTTTACCGTGTCACACCTTTTTCTTTAATAAACACTTAATATAAGAGATAACAAATCGTTAATAAGAAAAGGAATGTCGCCAAGAGAAAAGGCTAGACATTATAGCAGGAGAAGGAAGCTGACATTTGCTGAGCAATTTTCAGGAGCCAGACATTGTTTCAGGCCCTTCATGACTCCTGATTTTATTGAATTTCCACAAAAGCACATTGAGGGAGATGGGAAAATTGGAGTGTGAGGTAACATAGGCAACATCATACAGCTAGCATGATGTAGGATGGGATTTGAACTTGGGTCTGTCTGGCTTAAAACCCCTCTATGTTCGTTGAAACATGCTATGTTAACACCTAAATAAAAACTAACCTTCAAGCAGATAGCTTGAAGGTTAGTTTCTATTAGCTTGAAGGTTAGTTTTTATTTAGGTGTTAACATAGTGTGTTTGTAAAGCTCTAGAACTTTAACTCATGTTGAATCTGCCCACCACCTAGTATTACCAAGACTCTGGGGGGTCCCCATCCTGCTCTTTGTCATGCTTTTGGCTTCCTTAATGTGTTTTTCCCTCCCATTCCATTCCTGAGCTTTCTCACTCTTAGATATTTAGATATGACCTTGCTTTTCAGGTCTTGCACTAGCATCTTGGGCTGGATGACAGATTTAGCATCTGCCCTTGGACCGCCTCACTCACCCTCCAACATAGGTGGATGCTATCTGGTAGCTCCATTTCAGAAAGTCACCGTTCTTAGTTTGACTCTGGAGCCTGAGACAAATGCCTGGCCTGGATCTGCTTTGTTAGCATAGCACTCCCCTGATGCTAATTCTAGTTCCCATGACAAGATAGAAAACATCTCATTAATCTATTAACTTATATATGCATCTGAGAGAATGGAAAAGGCACAACCCCTAATGTTAGGAAACTTAAGAGTCTAGAGTAATATGTGAAAACCCATTGCACATAAAGAATTTTTGTGGGTATTATCTGATATACCACTCTCTGGGGGATCCTGTTTATGTGGGAAAATTGAAACTTAGATTGGTTTTACCGACTTCCCCCACTTAATGTAGCAATTCAATAGGAGAACAGATATTGGAACCCAGGCCCTCTTACTGCACATGTCTTGCTTTGTCCAAAATAGCACATTGCCTTTGTGAGAAAGCAGCTTCCTACAATATCTAAAAGATTAATCTGCTTCTTGTTGTTCATAATGTTGGAAAGAAGAGACATCTATTTACAATGATAAGGCTAAAAAGGATTAATTTGGCAAAATACAAGTGCTACCTTGATAAAGGCTGTGTGATGTATGAGGATGCTGGGAAAATCTGACATCTCCACCGGCTACGCTGTCCAGACTTAAACTTACGTAGTGTTTTGTTTCTGTGGACTTTGATTTTCAGAGACCTCAGAGGAAGAGGTTGGGATTTTGGGGCTGCTAGCCTTATTCTAATTGCTGTTACAGGAATGTTAATGTTCTTGCAGATATTTTTATTTGCACTCAGCAAGATAAAGAGGGAGGTGATTGACTTTTATTAAGGTTAAAATGGAGCCTGGCTTCCGTGTTTTAACCTAGCTCTTTTCCATTTTCAACTTTGGTTTTTTCTTTTCCTCCCTTCTCCATGTCAACATCTGCTACCCCTTCCCATACATGAAATTATTTTGTTATTTTTGGCAGGTATATTTTAAACCAATTCTGGCTGTGTTTTGATGGAGAGGAGTCTTTAATTTCACTACTGATGGACGATGTGGCCTCCTGATGGGCCGTGTGGGAATGTCTGTACTGTCACCAGCAGCATTTCTAGACCACATTTAAAAAACACCTGATTTACAAAAAATCCCTAGTCCTTGGGTTATTTGCAGCCTAACGTTAATTACATAATGATCTGGGGACATGAAGATATTTGACTTCAGCTTTAGAAAATGTCTTTATTGACTAAAGCCTTCTAAAAAGTGACAGTGAGAGAGCATACTTAGTTCTCATAGTAACCAAGGCATAAGGACTCACTCGCTGAACTAGAGCTTGAAGAAATGTAGGCTGATGTCTTCAAATGTGAAACATTGTCAGCAGGTTCATTGGTTGGATTCATATCTTCCCTTGCGTTTCAGTAGGAGAATCCTCTATTGGCTTAAATTTGCCTGGGTAGTTCTCAAACTTTAGGATGAACACAGTGTCCTAGGAAGCTTATGAAAAATGCGTATTTCTAGATAGTGTAATTCAATAGGTCAGGGTGGATTCCAGGGATTAGCACCTGTGTCATCAACGGTCGATGGTCCTCATGCCACATTTTGAGAAATCTCCTTCCAGGGCAGAGGATCTCAAACCTGACAAAGCATCAGGAGCACCTGGGGCTTGTTGAACACAAACGGCTGGTCCCCACCCCCAAAGCTTCTGATTTGGCAGGGCTGGGCAGAGTCTGATAGCGTGCTTTTGGTAACACGTTCTCAGGTGTTCTCAAACCCCACTTTGAGAACCACTGCTCTTGGGTATTCCAATTGTGGCCACCTGCTGGTGAAGAGTCAGATTTTGACAAATACCAAATGTTATACTTGTTCTGAGGCATATGAGGAGGCATGCCTCAGTCCATAGCTTCGGAAAGGACAATTCATATAAGACACAAACTCATTTTTAGGTAATTTACTATTCACAGTGGAACTTCTGGACACTCATTAAACAAAATGCTAACTTTCAAGGCCTAGGTTTTAGAGGCTGCGCGCAAGGTGCCAATGCAGAGACTGTTCCCTTGTTGACACAGCCTATCTAAAATCTGTTTTAACCTGATTTAAATTTTGTAAAAATTTAAGTCCTGGGATACCAGTGCAAAATGTGCAGGCTTGTTACATAGGTACACATGTGCCATGGTGGCTTGCTGCACCTATCAACTTGTCATCTAGGTTTGAAGCCCCACATGCATTAGGTATTTGTCCTAATGCTCTCCCTCCCCTTTCCCCCTACCCCTGACAGGCCTGGCTGCGCGATGTTCCCCTCCCTCTGTCCATGTGTTCTCCTTGTTCAACTCCCACTTATGAGTGAGAACCTGCAGTGTTTGATTTTGTTTCTGTGTTAGTTTGCTGAGAATGATGGTTTCAAGCTTCATTCATGTCCCTGCAAAGGATATGAACTCATTCTTTTTATGGCTGCATAGTATTCCATGGTGTATATGTGACACATTTTCTTTATCCAGTCTATCATTGATGGGCATTTGGGTTGATTCCAAGTCTCTTCTATTGTAAATAGTGCTGCAATAAACATGTGTGACTGTGTCTTCATAGCAGAATGATTAATAATCCTTTGGGTGTATATCCAGTAATGGGATTGCTGGGTCAAATGACATTTCTGGTTCTAGATCCATAACGTCACATTATCTTTAACAGGAGATGCAGTTTGTGGCCTCATGAGGCCTAACGTTTTGAGGTACAAATTAAATGCTAAAAGCAGTTATTACTTATATTTGGGTTCAAAAGAGAGCTATTTACATTGGCAGAGTCCATAATGGATATTAATCAATTATTGGATATTAGCTATAATACTTTTAATCAATTATTTCCTTTAGGCGAGGAACTCTGATATTTTCATGACTACACAAATCAGCTAGCCTGATATTAACCACGATTATTTGGTTTAAGTTTACCCTTAAGAGTGACTAGAAGTTACTTTTCTAGTCACCAGCCTTAGAGAATTGTGACTTACTTGAAATGCTAATACTTGTGAAGTTCTGATGCTGCTTAATGCTGCATGGTGACATGCATTTTCTCTCACATGAATACAGGTGAGCAACTTTTAAACAGCAAAGTCATTCCTTCAGAGATTTCCTAAGGTTGAATAATAAAAAAGAAAACATCTCACTTTTTCCACTTTTAATTTTCCCCAGCAAATTCATTATGGAGTTGATAGGTGTTTAGAAGGTTGATGCAGAAAGTAGTCTAAAGAATTTGTAATGTCAGAAAAAGTGGAGGAGGAGATGACCAAACATTACAAAACAGCTTTGTAAGTTAAGAACCGAAACACTGAATTGGAAAACACAGGTTCTTTATTATAAAATTGGTTGTCACCTATCCATAACATTGATGAGGCTGACATGTTTAGAATTAGCTTTTTCATCTGTATTTTTTTTCCTGTTCTGCTTTGCATTACTAGAAGAGAAGAAAAAAGCAGATACATATAGTTAATTTTTGAAACCTCTTTTAAATGAAATTTTAACCAAGTGTAGTGAATACCTTGCTTTTGTGTTGGGAATACACATTAAAATCCTAGCCTCCTTTTTAATTAGCCTTACGATGCAATTGCAGCCTTTGGGTTATCAAACTCTTACACAAGATAAAAAAGAGAAACAACACTAAGAAGAATTGATGGTAATTGGACCTGGTCTGGGTTGGAAAGGGCAATTATCATTTCTCACTGCTTCTCTTCCTGTCATGAGAAGTTCATTTGGACGACCTTTTGCCATTTTTGCCCAATGACATAGAGCACCCTGTTCTTGGACTGAAAGCTCGCTAGTTACTCTTGCTGTCAGAGAAGTATTTCAGTAGATCATGGCTTGCAGCTACAATAAGAGACCAATGAAAGTGCAGGTAAAATGTTTCCCTTCTAGCAAAGAGGTATTTTTGTTTTTTTTCCCCCATTGTGTCCTAAGCCTGGATTAGAGTATAATATTGACTTTGCCAAAAAGTCAAAAAAATTACCTACTGATGGCAACTGCACTTCAGGAATTTCCTTTAAAATAAACATTAAAAAAATAAGTCATGAGGCTTAAAAACTGGACCTGAGTAGTGCCCATGATTGTGTCAGTAGATCCCCAGATTCCTCTGCTGTGATCAGGTGCCTCAAAAAGCATGGTTGGAGTTGGAGTTTAGAATAGAAGCAAGTTAATTTTAGCCTTTAAAGTTGGCCTCCTTCATTGTAGGGAGCAAGAAACAGCCTGGTTGTGTCAAAAACTAACGGTGATGGTTTCTATTGCATAAAATATGATTATATATGTAAAAAGCTCAGCACCCTACTTACCTGGGTTATTCTGGCAAAAGTTCTATTTTAGTCCAAATTACCTGCTTTGGGAAGAAGGCTGTTTTTCTCAGGGGGTAATTACCAGTGCAATCGCAGCACCATCTGCTCGCCTTATGTTCTGTAGATGACTCGAAGGAGATAGTTTCAGGAGAGACCTGGAAAAGGAACATTTCAGGAGGGAGGAAATGAAGATAACCAAAAAGAAAGTAATAATTAGGAACTTAAAGAGGAAAAACATATGGTATTGAACATGTAACTTAGAAACCAGTATCCTAGTACCTTGGCCCAAAGGAGGTTTTCCCAGGAGTGAGCACTGAGAGAAAGTCAAGGCTAGAACAGAGAGTAGCCAATTAACCTAAAGGGAATCTCCAGGGGGACCTAGCAGAGAAACAGCAGATGGTATTCATTTGTGATTTAGTAGTGAAGTAGCCGCCGCAGGCTAGGTGCAACCGGCAGAATCTTGCTTTCCATATTCCAAGACAAAACTTTAAAAGGAAAGCCTGCATACCCAGGAGAATTTTCATGCAGTCATCATTCATTTAAAAAATATACTTAACACCTCCTAAGCAGGATGTATTTCACTAGGCTGTTAGAGGAGATATGCTGATGTGTAAGTTATGGTTCCTTCCCTTGGGGATTGTACAATGCAATGGGAAAACAGGGGAAATAAGATGTGTGCGTGTCCGGGTAACTACCATTCATAGCACATAAGTGCCACATTAGGGAGACAAAGTGCTGTGGGGTTTCACAGAGGTGAGAGTTAATTCCTGTTAGGGCATGAGGAGGAGGCTTCATGGAAGATGTGGAATTTGAGTGGGACCTGTGTGGGTAGATAGAATTTTGCTGAGCGCTGAGAGCCTAGTGTGGAGATAGGATTCAACACAGATTCAGGGACCTTAAGTAGAGTGGGTTCGGGATTTTAATATTTATCGGGAGAGACAATAATTACATAAATATTTTTCACGCTTTAAATACATCTGAAATTTGATTCTGCATTCTTGGGCGATTAAGCTGCATTTGAAAAAATGTGCACAATCAACCTTCAGTACTTCTAGCTTTAGCATATGTTAATCTTGCTCCTGCAGCTGTGACCCCAGAAATAGAATTTTAGCAAGAATAATTTTTTTTATATCTTTAATTTTTTTAGCTTTGGCAAACAAAGGGGGAATGGCTTGAATTGCAAAAGCCACTGATATTGTCAGATTCTCTTTCACTTAGAGCCAGGTGGGGGTCTTGCCTGGAGGAACTGGAGTTTCTCTTTTCACCCCGGACCCTCCATTCCACATGACCTGGTCCGTACCTCATTCTCTCAGTGTCAGTGTTTGAATTACATAATAGGAACACTTGCATCTGTCCTAGTTTTAGTATCATGAAATAATACCTTTCTGTAATATTTGAAACTAGTAAAGTGACATTGGGATACATGTCTTTTTTTTTTTCCCCCCAAAAGACAAGTATTTAGTGAATTTTTAAGGGAGAAAGAAAACAGTGAAATCCCTAGGTACAGTAAGACCACATTCATCCATGGTACCCACCCTTCGGTGTCTTTCCCGCACCTCTTAAGTTTGGTGAGTACACGCAAGTGCATCTCCCCACCATTTCTCTCTATCCACATGCAGGTCTTCTTGCTGCACATTTCTTCTCTTCAGTCTCCAAGTCTGTCAGCAGCAGAAACTGATAGGTTCAATTGAAATGTGAATTATCTTTAATTAAAACCTGTCACTTAGAAATAAGTGAAAGAGAATTTAACCTTTGTTCATTCCACTTCGGCTCCGCCAAGCCTCCCAGGGCTCCACTCTGAAGGACCAGCCTGCTGCTTGTGGCTTGAGTGGATCACCTGTGGTCTCTGCTCCTTGTAGCCAGAGAAGACCACCACTGCTTTTCAGAATCCATGAGCTGCCAAGGGGCACACTTCAGGATCTGTGTTGCAAAATAGCCTCTCCTTCCACTCATTCTCCTCGTTACACAAACCTGTGTCCATAGTGTGTTTGAGAGACCCCATGCTCAAGCTTCCCTATTCTCTGGTTCTCAGGGTTTCTTCCTCTTACACCCAGCTGTCTTGCTAGATGGGTTTACTCATTTTACTGTTACACTTAGTGTGGTGGCAACTGAGGACAATTGTCATGAAAGCTCTCAACTTTTCTGTATTCTCAATTCCAATCTTGCAGCATTGCATTTTCCAACTAACTACAACCATCTTCATTTGGCCATCATTTTAGCACCTCAGATTCTACCTGGGCCCAGTTTTCCAGGGCAAAGAGTCGGGCAGGTCTTTCCCTCCTATGTCTAGTTGGTGATTCTGCCAGGAAAGTCTTGGTGAGAGGTTGGTATGGCTGAATCGAGAAGCCCATCACGTAAGAGCATCGAAGTTAGTTGACGGCTGTGAAGGTGGGCATGAGCCATGGCAAAATAGGAGTGGTGGTAAGCTGATCATCAGTTGGAAAGGCTGGCTGTTGCGAAGTAAAAAATAAGGAGCAGTTAAAACAGATTAGACAGAGACTATGTCGAGGTCTTAATAGGATAAATATTGCTTTAGAATTAGTTTGAGTAATATTTACTCAACGTAAGTCCCTGTGGATAACTTGGCACACTTTGCTGGGTTGCAGTTATACCTAAAATTTGCAGAAACACTAGACAAATGTGCAGGTATGGACATAAACATATCTTCTGTTTCCTTCCTTGTGTTGCTTCTGAAGGTTGTCGTGATTCTCCCAGTTACTCAAGGCTCTGTGATTTCTTCTCCTTTGCTTCTCCCTCACATCCATTTGCTAAGTCCTGTATCTCTGCCTCTGAGGCAGCTGTCATACCCTGGCCTTTTTCCTTTAATCCCTGTGTAGTCTATTGCAGTAGTCTAATAGTCTTCTAACTTGTTCCCCTCTACTACTTGGAGCTGGCAATCTTCTTGATGCAACCATTAATTGTTTATTCACATGCTCCATATCCTTTAGTGACTTTTTTTTTTTTTTCATTCCCCTTAAAGAACAGTTTCTCAGCTGGCATGCCAGGCTTTCCCCGATCTAGTTTCAACATGCCCTAACTAGTGTGTTTCCCATCACTTCTCTTTGTGAACCATGGCTGCAGGCAAGCTGAAGGAAGTACTGGTCTCTACTCCCATACCTTTCACTTTCTTACCTTTGTGGTCCTCTTCCCTCTGCCATGATATTCTCCTTTCAACTGTAACTCTACCACATCCAAATGATCAAATCCTACCTATTTGTCTCTAGTTCAAATGCCACCTTCTTTTTAAAGCCATCCTTCATTTTAACAGCTAGGATGAAGTTAATCCTACCTCCTTTGAACACCAAATCATTTTATTTATACTTCTCCTAGTGTTTTGTTGTAGATCTGTTTTATGTATAACCAAAATATCATTAAAGTTAAGACTATATTTTGCCTGGTTTTGTATCTACCTAGCTCCTAATATAGTGCTTTGACAAGAGAAAATGTATAAGAAATATTGTAAGTGGATGAAAGTAAGAATGAATACCCATTCTTGCAAATATATGTGCTAGAATGTTAACTATTAATACTGCTTATGGACAGAAGTTTTCTGCGAATGCAATGGGCTCAGCACCTCACAGGACTATGAAAGAGCTGAACAAAACTGCAGGGAATTTCGATAGGTTGAAGATGCTGAAAGGCAAGCTCAACTCATACTTCTAAATAGTTTGATTTGAGAGGAAGTTATTTGCTAAAATGTCTTCTGGAAAGGTAAATGATAGTGTGATAAGCTATGAAGTTTACAATTTTGGAAACATTATTTCAGGGGATTGGGCCAGTAGGCATACCTTCTGACTGTAATTCCGTAAGGTTGAATGTTTGGTTGATACTGTTTTTGCTTATCCACTTAACCAATTCACCCAAAAAGTGGCTTCCCTGATTAGAAATGAAGACACTGAAATTTGCTCAGAATGAAAAAACATTATTTAAGTAGATTTTGTAATTTTCTGTTTCTGTGACTCCATCAACGCCTCAAATTCTCCTCCTTCTCTTACTGCTGATGTCAGAATGGAGGCTGCCTAATGATTTTGAAGAGGAACCAGCAGCACGGTGGGAGCCCTATCTTCTTTTCTGGGATATGGAATTGGAAATGGGGATGGGGGGATTTGGGATTTGGGTTTGGGATGGGGGAATTTGGGTTTGGGATGGGGGGATTTGGGTTTGGGGTTGGGGGGATTTGGGTTTGGGGTTGGGGATTTTGGAATAGCTTAAAGGGGGAAGAGATTCTAGATGAAAATTAGATTATTTTAATTATTAAATAGAAAACGATATTTCATTAACCAGTAATGCAAATGATTCCTGAAATCATACTCTATTGATGTAAAAGGATTCCATCATGGTGCTCAAGTTGGAGGCTTTGAGAAGCATATTAACTCGAAATACAAGTGAACAGAAATGTGCAGAAATTCAAAGGCATTTTGAAATGACTGGTTGGAAAAAAATTCTAACTTTGAAAAACGACTAAGCTACAAACAGTTAAACAAGGCTTGTTCTGGTAAAGAAAGGCACTCACGGCACCTCCTTTGGTAGAACCACTCCAAGTTGGCCAGGCCAGCGAACAGCTTCTGTGCTCCTACTGACACGCTGAGGTGGCTGAGTTTGTAGGACACATACCTGAAGACTAGAAAGGGGGTGCTTCTATCATGGCGGGGAGGTGGATGTCTCATGCAAAGGGAAGAGAGAGGATTAATTAGATAGTAGTCTAGTGGGGAACAGAAGAGGGAGAGAATAAGAAAGTATTTGTTCTCGGTTCCCCCTAAAGACCCACCCGGTGAGGTCTTATCCTCCCCCAGTAGTCCATGGGAATGAGTTAGCAATGCCAGGGATGGAACACCTGCTCTGCTTGTGTGTTGTTCTCCAAAACCTGATGGAAGACTTCAGTGGAAAAACCGCTTTAGTCTTCAGCATCCTTCAGCATGTGTTTAGTCAAAGGAAGAACGGGAGGAGGTATTTGGAAAGGGGTAGCCCAAATTAAAGGAAGAAAATGGGGATGAGATAAATTTGGAATGAGATTGTTCTCTCCAGGCAAACTTTATCCTCTGGTAGGAGAGTCTGTTCCAATACCAAACGGAGCAATTGCTGACTTAGAACCAGCAATGATCAAAATGGGTCAAGCACACCTCCCACATACTTGCTTTATGCCTCCAGGTGATTTGGGTCATGAGGCCTTTTGCTGTCAGCATGCCATTCACAGGTGTGTGTAGGTATCAGGAGGTGTGTTTCTGTTCTCTTAAGATGGGGTCCAGAATAAATTGAATTGCAAGACCATCCTATGACATCAGCATTCTGATTCAACTGTCTGGGTTTTTCTGACCTGCATGTGTGCACATGAGTGAGTCTAGGTGTGTGTAAACGTAGGTGTGTGTGTTGTGTATATTAGGGTGGTCTTGGGAGTTTTGTGTGTTCTTGTGTTTACAAGGTTGGGGTTATGAATAGGAGAAATGTGACAGGAGTCATTTTATGGTTTTTATTTCTTGGAAGAAGGGAAGTGTACATAAATGATTCTGTCTTCAAGTCTTAAAGTTTTTAAGTTGTTCAGTAATGAGTTATTTTTGCTGGTGGAAGATAAATGATTTTTTTTCTATAATCTAAGCTGCTGCATGAATTTTTACAATGTCCTTATCAATGGGATGAGGGAAACTAATAATGATATTGACAATGTTAACTGTCTAGATAATCCCCAAAAGTGATATCTTCGGTACTAGTATGGCTGTTGTCTTTCAAGCACAGTTTGGTTTAAGTTGTAAATATTACAATGTATTTAGAAAGTGAAAAATTATTTCAAAGGCAAAATACTGTTGAGTTAAAAGTGTGATGTTGGAGTTTGGCAAGCTCAGCCCTGCAGAATACATTCTATTGTGGCATTACATATCATTTCCATGTATCTTCATTTTATGATCTTCATTTTGAACGATTTGATGGTTCAGAGGTGTGGTAATAGATATGAATTTTATTTTGACATGTCGAAGAAGGCATTTAGATGCGGTGTGTGTGCACTGTGAAATGATTAGAAATTATTATGGGGTAGAAAATTTGTGATTGAGCTTAAATGATTGAATCTATTTTAAAAATGTGCAGAGCTGTTAGCTTTCAGAATAATTTGTGCAGTCAAAAGAAATCAAAATTCATTTTAGTTATTCATATTTTATTTTTGAAGTAAGCCACAGAGACTTTTTTTTTAAAGTAATGGCCTAACTACAACACTGTTTCTCCCAAAGAGGACGGAATCATCAAAAAAACATGAGAGAGTACTTTTCTTTAAGATGAAATCAAAAGTTAGTAAGTGAATAAACAGGTTTTTGTTCTAATTACCTGTTTCTTCTAATTTTATGTACTAGAGGGTACACTGAGACAGTACAGAATGGACAGAGGGCAGAGGTCCAGGGATTGTGGAAAAGGCCTCACATATCAGCTACAACATAAAAGTTTGAGGTCATCTAAATTTGTTCCTTTTCTACCTACTTGTGTGCTCTCGCCTAACTGTTGTATGGAGCAACTGTGAGGGGCTTATCTGTAAAACCACAAAGGGAGAGTTCGATGAAGTTTGATTATTTAATTTCCGATTGTGACTTTTTTTGAGAATCAGAACTTGGCTTGTAAGGTGGACTACTGTAGGGCTAAAGACCACATGCTCTTGAAAAAGCAGCCACTTCAGTCGAGCTTCCACAGGAGTCAAAGAGCAGAAGATTTGAGATTAAAATCTTTGGAGGTAATGAGAAGGTTTCTGTGTTGCTCATTGCAAAGACAATGCATACAGTCGAGGCGATGACACTGAGGCCCCTCTCCTCAAAGGTTTCTTGCAGCCTCTGTGTGTTCTGAATCAGGAATCCCAAAGCAATGAAGAGGTGTTGCCCAGGAATGCCCCCTGTCCACTGACGCCTGGCTGTGAATGGCCGTGGCTCTGTTTCAGGCAATCTCACTGTCCTATGTATTTAGACAGTGGGGATGTGGATAGCTCTCTAGATAGGTACTTACAAAGATTAGCAAAGGCTTTTTTTTTTAACATGTAGATTCTACCTCCCTATATTTGAAAGTAGGATAAATTTTTTTTCTCAGGAAACAGATTCAGATCTAAGAAAATTCTTGTTTGAATACTTAATAGTTCTGTATCTTAAATTTTAGAAAATAGGCCTAGGATAGAGTGAATTATACTTTCCCTCTAATTTCAGATAATGAAATCACTTTACCTACATAGAGACATTGTAAAACTAATTCCAAATCTATTAATATATTTCAACCAGAGTCATGGGTATGTACATGACTTGATTTCATGACCATCATAACATGCTAGTTTTCTTTTCCTTACGATAGAACCAGTGAATTTTGAGGAGACACTCAATATTCAGGCAGACAAATCAGGAGGAAAAAGATTGGGGACACTCCAATGACCTTGCATTACTGACTTTTATCTTCAAAAGTTGCCTGGCAGTTAACTCCCAGTGGGGTGGAGTGAGGCTGGGGGATACATTTGTGAGACGAATGGTCATCTCCCGATGCTTTCAAAATTGGTGTACCACTGAACAGTACTTCTCTGAGCAGGTCATAGGGCAGGATCATCCCTGAACTAAGTGTTTTCATGTTTCAGTTCAACTTCAGTCATTCCCTTCTTAGTGTCCCCAGTTTCTAACCCTTACTACTATAAAGGAAGGGGTAGAATTATTCACCAGAGCTTGGTAATACATTTTTGTTTGCTAAACATTGGAAGATGCTCATTCTAGACTGATTACATAAAGAGGAGATTTGGCATCTGCTGTTTATACAGCAGTTAATTTTTTCTGTGGAAGCATTTTTGGTACCTATACTGAAGTGAATGTCTTCATCCTAAAAGGTTCAAAACCCTTAAGCATTCTAAGATGCTAACACTCTGGGTTTCTAACCTCTCCCTGACCCCCAGAAAGCTGCCATTTTAAAGTATACCCACCGGAAAGGATATTTGTCATGATATGGTCTGGATCTGTGTCCCCATCAAATCTCATGTTGAATCGTATTCTAATCCCGATTGTTAGAAGTGGGGCCTGGTGGGAGGTGATTGGATCATGGGGTGGATTTCTCATAATACTGCCATCCACTTGGTGCTCTTCTCCTGATAGTGAGTCCTTATGAGATCTGGTTGCTTAAAAGTGTGCAGCATGTCCCTGCCCTCTCCTGCTCCTGTCCCAGCCGTGTGTGATGTCTGCTTCCCCTTCACCTTCCACTTTGGTTGAAAGTTTCCTGAGGCCTCCCCAGGAGCTGAGCAGATGTCAGCACCATGCATGAACCCATTAAGCCTCTTTTCTTTATAAATTACTGAGTCCCAGGTATTTTATAGCTACTTGAGAATGGCCTAACACACTAGAGTAGAGATGTTTGTAATATGGGTTTCAAAGACCATCATCAAAGATAATAATGCCCCTCTGTTTCACCTGGCTAGCTCTCTTTGCATGAAAAGAATTGGAACTGAGGAGTAGCACTTAGCATGAAAGGAATCCAGGTAATTTTCACCCCGAGGAGACACAGAACCCTCCATAGACTGAAGTCAAGGACTAGGAAGAACAGAAAAGGTCTGCTGATAGTCACATCCTCTCAGTGCCTTTCGTGAGCAGCGTTTGTCTTGGTATCTGGCTCTTGTCCAAGAACTGGCCTTTGAAGACATTCAGTGTTGGAGGAGAGATTTTCCTCCAGAAAGAGGAGGCTTTTTTCCTTCATTGGGTGTGCCTGCCTGCCTTTGTGAGGCGCTCCTGCCTTACCGTGGTAGTGACCTGTCCTTTGAGAGATTCGGGTCACTAAGTAAAAAGTTCCATGTGGCTTATGATGGAGAAGTTCCCCACAGAGCTTCTTTCAGAGGCTCTCTCAGTCCAGCAGGAGTTACCTCCTGGGTGTCAGAGGCTGAAAGAGGCCAGAGGCGCATCCCAGCAGTGTGCCCCGCAAAGAGTGGCCTCTTATCTGTTCGAGGGCTGGTCATTCTGGCTGTCGACCTCACAGTCACTGGAACTGGATGACAAAAGAATGTTGTCAAAGAACATTAATCATTCCATGGGTTGCAATTCATGATTAGCTGTATTTGCATAAAAGAATTTAGAGGTCTTGAACCACAAAAGCTAAAATATCCAAGAAATAGTGATGGTTATCTCAGTGAGAGAGAACGTTCATAACTCACTGCTGCAGAAGAAATGATCAGAAAGTGACCCAGGGACCCCAGGTTCTCTGTGTTAAAAATATTTCTCAAGAAAAACTGCATGTGTGCCTTCAAAAATAATATTGAAATACCCTTTCTAATGGAGTTTTTTGGTGCCCATGAAGTCATGAATAGTATTTAAAAAGCAGAAAACATAGTTGCTTTATAATCTTTGCAAATCCAGTTGAATGGTAAGCTCCCCTTAAGCTCTATTTACAAAGAGTTGTACCAGTTTTCACCATCATATGGTAGATTTACTTTTACTATGCAATTGGAAAATTGACTTTTGTACTCCTGAGGGTACTTTTTAAAAATAAATTGGATTTCTTAAGTTCATTACTTTTTAATAAAATGCGTAGTTGATGGTATTAAACTTCTACGCCTACTACATTTTATTTTTGTTTGAAGTATGTATGGGTTTGTGAACTGGCTTATAGGAAAGATCAATTGGAAAACACTTTAACATTAGAATTCTTAGTATGCCAGGTTCACATTTGCCAGTAGGGGGCAAGAAAGTACTACAGATGAAATCCAGAAATCATTTTCTTTTTCTGTACCTTTGCAAACCAATTAAGTTCCTGAATTGTGAAATGCTAAGCGTGATAGGAAAAAAGGATATTCAAATCTATTAAATATAATCTTTCTTATGTCAGAGGGCTATTACGCATGATATTTAACTGCTCAGTGAATCTCTCTGGGAGAGAGAGAAATGAATTTGGGAAAGGCCAAGAGAATGGGATGTGACACTTTGGCAGAAGTATCTTGTCGGCACTTCAATAAACATGACTAGAACTCAGTTGTGATGCCTAACCCCTACTTATGACCCTCCAAAACAACTCCCCCTCAAAACCATCGCCTGTTAATGCTTGGTATCTTGTAAGACACTTTACTTTGCTTGTTCACATACACACACAGTCGTTCAAGAGGCCCTAAGGAGCTGCTTTTAGTCTGTGTTAGAGATGTATACCATGCTACTTATGTCATTGATAATGAGCTCACAGACACACGTTGTCCAATGCAAGTGAGAGAATCAATTTCTCATAACTGATCCTAGCTGTGAACTTTTGGTTATGGTTCAGGCAATCTGACATCATTATATAGTTCTTCCAGAACAAATTTCTAAATCCAACCTGGACTTTCATACAGGACACTTTATTTCTTGAAGACTACCACTTCAAATGCATTTCTGTGTTTGTTTTCTCTTTTGTAAGTTCATAATTTTGTTGGAGTGTTTTTTCCCTTATTCCACTTTTTATAGGGGAAGTTGCCTATATAGTCAAATCTATATGCCACATGATGCATTTGGTATAAATATAGTAAAAATGTTTGGAAAATCCTCAATTGTGTGCATAAATTATGGTATGAGCAATCATTTTGTTATATCATACACATCTTAAAGAGAACAGAAAGCTGTTTGTCATAACCTTACCACTGTTCCTTCATTCGTGTAATATTTATTAGCTACATAAGTCAATAGCTTCCATATGAACAGGTTATGTTTACTTGGTTACTGGAAAAACAGATGGCTGTTTAAACATAAACTGAGGGACTTGGAGGAAGACATACAAGGTTCAGTGATGTAAAGACTGCTAAAGTTGTCTGAATCAGGTAAGTGGCTTCCCAAAAGACAGTGTTATATTTTATAATCTCTTTCTTGGGAATAAAATTGCTTTGTTTATAAGACACTGTATGATTTACATAGTCACTAAAATGGAATATTAAACTCAACTTCCTTTCAGAAGCAAATTCTTTTAGTGTGCTTGTTTCATTTGGATGGAAACTTAGATGATCCAATTTAGGTGGAAAAAAAAGCTTGGCTTATTGGAGTAATGGTAAATAGCTCTGACTTCTTCGCTTCTAAGAGCAAGCAGACAACCTTCAGATGAAGCAAAGGAGTGGTTTATATGCATGTGGAGGTTTCTTGGACTTTTGTGGAAACTCAGTGTTCTACTTTTGTCCTGTTCGCTTTGATTTTATTTCTAGGCATTTGTTTTGTTTTATTATCTTTTTTCCAGGCAAGACTTTGACCAGCTCATAGGAAGTCATCTGTACCAGGGTCATATGAAAATCTTTCTCATTAGCCACCAGCAGACCTGTTTTTCTCTGTGACTTAAATTTATGATACTTCTTTCTTGCCAGTTAGAAATAAAAGATATATGGGTATTGGGAAGAGACACAAGAACTGTTCTGTTTATTTTAGTTAAAATACTGCTCATATAAATGAGAGGGCAAATGAAGTGGCTTTCTCACAGAGGTCTTCAGTAGATGGGAATTCATTTGTACGTATTTTTGTCACCGAGTCTGAATTAGATTATTGAGAAAAAAGGAAATGTTATTAAAGTAAATGTATGTAGCATTTAAAAACCATTTCTCTTCGTCTCTCTTTAGAGAGGACTTTCCACATTTAAACCAAACAGCCTTAAAATGAGTGAAGTTTTAAATACACACAAAAAAAACTGCCTGAAAAATTATTATATTTCCATTTAAAAATCTCCCACATACATCATTTTATACAACATATTAAACATAGTTACCCTGACATCAACTTATCCTGCCTATAATGTTAGAAACGGGGGAACTATTGAATCCAGGAAAATGTTTTATATTTGTCTTGCTCAGCGTTTTTGAAGCAACCAGATCAAAAGATTTTATAAACTCAAGAAAATTAAATGGTTACATTTAGCCACAAATGTAATTTTCAGCTAAACGAACTTGACATGCTTTATTAGAAAAAGAAGCGCTGCTGCACTGCTGTACGTCAGTTCATACAGAACTGTGCTACTGTAAAATGTAGGAGTGTGCGGACCAGCGGTGAAAGCACACGGTCTTTCTGGAAGACACTGTGGCGATTCCTCAAGGACCTAGAAATAGAACTTCCATTTGACCCAGCAATCCCATTACTGGGTATATATCCAAAGGATTAGAAATCATTCTATTATAAAGACACGTGTACACGTATGTTTATTGTGGCACTTTTCATGTGGCAAAGACTTGGAACCAACCCAAATGCCCATCAGTGATAGACTGGATAAAGAAAATGTGCCACATATACACCATGGAATACTAGGCAGCCGTAAAAAAGGATGAGTTCATGTCCTTTGCAGGGACATGGATGAAGCTGGAAACCATTCCCAGCAAACTAACACAAGAATAGAAAACCAAACGCCGCATGTTCTCACTCATAAGTGGGAGTCGAACAATGAGAACACATGGACACAGGGAGGGGAACATGACACGCTGGGGCCTGTCAGGGATGGGGGCCTAGGGAAGGATAACGTTAGGAGAAATACCTAATGTAGATGTCTAGTTGACGCGTGCAGGAAACCACCATGGCATGTGTATACTTATGTAACAAACCTGCATGTTCTGCACATTTATCCCAGAACTTAAAGTATAGTAATAAAAGAAAAAAAAAAAAATGTGTGATCTCTCAAATGCAGAAGTTTATCTTGACACCACGGTTGGAAAGCCTGAATGCTCCCTTGGAGCACTGGCTGGTGGAACAGGAGTTCTGCTGTCCCATGACAACAAGTCACATACACATTTGCAGCTACCTTCAGGTGGAGTAAAATAGAGACGGAGTGCTTTTACCTGGGAAAGCCGTGGAAATTACTTCTTCCACTCAGATTACCTCCCTACCAACTTTTGCTTTATTTTCCAAGCGTGTCAGCTATTCTCTGGCATAGAGAAATGGGATTTGCAATAAGTTTCTATGTAGCAGGCAATGTGAATTTCAGAGGCTGGAAGACACCTAGGCATGTCTGCATTTAAACAACTCATTTAAGTTAGTGCCTGAATCGGTAGACGGAGATAGACTACTATACACAATCTCTAAATATGCCATTCTAATCTCATGTTCTGTCACTTTTCTCTTCAGCATTTGTTCTAGGAAGGGTAATTCACTATTTATGGCATGCAGAATTCATTAACGTTTGTCACTCCTCTAAATTTTTTAATCACCAACAACATGTATTACAGGACAAAAATGTGCAACTGTCATGCATATCGTTTTTCAGTAGTTGACTGACTATGACACTTTTTATAAAGAGTATAAATGTTAACAGTTGAGACATCAGAAAATTAGCCCTTCATTGGTTACTCACCCCACCCTTCTGTGAACTCTCCTGAGTAAAAACAGAAGCCCATTTGCAGTGGTTCCTATTAATTTCTATTTGGCTAATATATATGCTTGTTTTGGTTTGACCATATGTCTAGAAGAAAAACAAAATCGTGTGAGGTGGTTTCTATGTGATATTGCTTATTTGGGTCTTAGAACAAGGGGCTGTTCTGTTCAGATTGAGAATTTTATTGTGTTTTGTTATGATCAACACTTTTTAGAGCAACGTTATTTTGGGCGTTTTATATATTTAAAATTGTAAACTGAGAATTTCTAATTTTCTTACAAAATCCGGGATTTTGTCATTCAGTATCATCCCTTTCACAATACGAAATACGGTCATTTAGTCTGGGGTCACTTGGAGACAGGCCTAGAGACAGAAGTGACAATAATGTATGAGAATGATTATTTTTGTATCAACTTCGATTTGACTAGAAAGAGGAAGATGGTCTAAAATCTAGCATAAGAGTTTCCCAGGAACCGGACTGGGCCTAAGGGATGAAACTGGCTCCGGTGACTACAGCGCCGTTTAGGGTCTGAGTTAGGAAGAAGAGGCATTTCGACTCAATAAAAAGAATATTTATCTCTCCAGTGAGCTCACTTAGGGGATATAAAGTTTCTTGTCCCTGGAAGAATCGTTGATCACCTGGGCAGCGTGTGTTAGAAGTGATGCAAACGTAGTAGCTGCGAGTTGTATTTGCAGCTCAAGGGCCCTTTAAACCATTGCAGTCTTTCTGTAGGGGAATAAGCAGGATCTTCAATGAGGCTCAGGCATTTCCTGTGATTTGCTCAAATGGGGTTAGAAACTGTGCAGACAGCCTATTAAATGATATTAACAACCAGGAATACATGATCCATTATCGTGCCTAAAGAGAGAAGGACTCTTTTTTTTCTTTCTCAGTTCAAATTCTTCTCCCACAAACTAAGAAATCAGTGTTATTTCTCACCAGGGATGAAGTGGGTCGGTCTCCTCTCTAGCGGTGTCTGATTCATTAATGGCTGTGCTGTAGGAGGAAAGTAATTACGGTAGGGGGCGCGCAAAAAAAAAAATAATAATAATCTTGCACAAAAACCTATATCCCAACCTGAGGAACACAGTTTGATGGAGAGCCAATTCCATGCAGTAATTTGGATTTCCAGTGCTGCCAGTCTGGCAGGTGTCCAACACTAAATTTTAAAAAATTTAAATAGGGGAAAAATACCCAACTTGCCAAATATCACTATATTGTCGATAAAATAAAATGAACTGCTTTTTCTGAATATTGGCCCCCAAGGAGAAGAGCATGCTGATTACTTTAAAGTTATCACAAATTCTTTAAAAATTTTTTATTTCGGGTATTTTTCACTCTTTAAATATTTTATTAAGCACGACCAAGTATTTTCTATTAAAAAGTTGACCTTTGGGCTAAATTAGTTATTAATATTTTAAGCTAATAGAGATTATGCCAACTCTGTAGCTGGATTTTTTTTCCCCTAGCATACCTAGAGGCCTAGTAAAAGGAAATTGGAATGTTATATGTATTAGTACTATTTTATTGAAATAAATTTTTCCCTCTTTTGGATATTGATGTAATATTTATATATTTTCCAAGAAGCATTTACATAAAACCCAATCTGGAATGTTGACAAGGAAAACAAAATAAGAAAAATAAAAATTCAACTTTCATATGAAAAGGAAACAAAGTATGATTATCAGCGAAAAAGTGTAAGTACTCTAAAAAGGCAATCCGAAATACAAGCGATCATCCAAAACACACAGAGGAGAAGGTGTTTCTAATGGGCATTTAATGAGGAATAAGTTGCTGAAACTTCAGTTATTGCAGTGTTGGCTGGAAGGAAATGAAAATGTAGTACTAAGAGTAAAACATCTTTTGATTAACTACAACTTCAAAATCAAATTAAAAACTGAAACTGATTATAAACAGAATGGGTAAAATAACAAAATCTGCAGGATCTTTAAGACTTGTGTATGACTGGTAGTCACATGGTTAAGTCCATTGGAGGGAACCTCCAGGTGAGGCTCATTATGTTTGTGTCTTTCTCTAGGTAGACAGAGTGAATCTCATTCCTACAAACTGAAGTATGTGGGTTGCTTTTTAAATGACCACATCTGAAAGTTGATATGATGGCTCTCAAAGCAAATCATGTGATTCTCAGTATTTTAACTTTTTCCGAATTACCATTTGGTGTACAAAATATGCGCTTGCATATATTTACATTACGTTAAAGTCATTGAAACAATAATGTATTTGAAAGTGCATACGGTCATCACTATTTTCTTCCTGTATTTTAAGTAGTAAGCTCTGCTGGTGCAAAGTGCAGATGATGACCCCCCCTGTGGGGACTGGGAGCAGCAAGAGCAGACATCAGGAATGGGGGTATCTGGAATCGTTGCTGATCAATAATTTCTAAGCTAATCACATGCAATTCATCCATTGATTTGTTCATTTATTCACCCACAGACTGGTCTCAGACAATTACAGATGAGTCACACAGACACAGTAGGTCAAAATTGTTTAGGGAACAAAGATAGATAGCACTACTTATCCTGAACTTCTGACAGTCCCAGAGATGGTATTATATATGCCCCAAATGGAGTAAGGATTTAGGACTCCTAGGCAGGAAAGGATTATTGCAAACAAACAATTTTCATGGAGTAGCTTAAAACTTTTAGATTGGGGCATTGGGAAGTTTCAGAATATTCATTTTCAAATGTGAGTGTAGGAGGATACTACAAAACCAGGATACTACAAAACTATTAGCTATACAGGAAAGAAGCATGGCATTGCTGGAAGCATGTAAGCATCAGTGTCAGAAAGACAAGGATTGGGAGTCACATTTACATGCTGAAGAGCTGTGTGACTTTAGCTATAGTAATCACTCTGCTCCACTTCCTGTTCCGTGAAACACAGCAAGAATGTAGGTCAAACATGGTCATTACAAGCATTAGATGTTAGAGATGTGAAGCATGCAGTTATCTTCTTTTTCTTTCATGGGTGTGTATCATACAGCTCTGATTCCATCCTCCAGCATGGCCTGTAGAGTTAACTGGACTTTATTCCTGTGTAACATCAGTAATAAACATTAACAGTATTGCACAAATACTGACTTTTCAAAAGGTGACAAAACTGGACAGTAGCAGTAACTCATGTCCTTGTTTATATCCTGACAGTTTTGATTAAACTTACAAGGATATCGTACAATGCCAAGTGCTTTCTTTATGTGAACTCATTTAGTTCCCTCACCCATCCTGTGGGGGAGGTATTAGTGTCTCATTTTGCAGCTGGAGGAAACTAGGCTCTAGAAAGCTGAAATGATTTGCCTAGGACTGCTAAGTGGTGGATTTGGGGCTGGAATGCATCCCCTAGGACTCCCACCACCCTCTTGCCTGTCCCATTATAATGTAGCACCGGCACTGCACCTGTCTGTCTGTCTGTCTGTCTGTCTCTCTCTCTCTCTCTCACGCACACGCACACATGCACATGCACACACTAAAGTCATATATGAAATGTTCTATTTTGCTGAAACAACAGTATTCCTAAGTGTGGTGATACTGTTTTCTAATTTAATCGTAATATTGCTAGCTCTAATTTCTTTCCTTAGGGAGGTTTAAAAAACCTTAATAAAAAAAATGAGCAAAATGCTTTCTCATGCGAGGCATAAATTTAGGACTTAACTTTTTTCTTTTTTTTTTCCTTTTAGTTTGCCGATGTGTTCCTAGAACTTAGAACAATGTCTAGTAAAAAGCAGGTGCTGAAAAATGTTTTTGAACAAATACAGTAACAAATGTTTTAGAATATATTCTTCATTTAATCATAGGATAGTATCACTTTAAAAACATTCTACAAAATGATCCAATTGGATTCCACCCATTAACTAAGCCAGTGAGTGTCTCGGACAATCAGGTTTGGCTCTAAACTCTATGGCTTTCTTATTTGGTGCAAGTATAATTATTTAGAGTTAGTTCTGAGTTTCCTTTTTTCATCTTTCTCTGTTTGCTCCTAGGATAGTATCTGAAAGTGTGGTTGACTCAGTAAGATAAGAGAGAACACTTAGTCTGTGGCTGACACACAGTGGTGACAAATATTTCTTTGTCTTCCTTGTCTTTATGACTTAATGACATGTCAGCTTTCGATGTGCCTCTATTAATATTTGTAAAATTTCTAGACTAACCATGAGAGAGTGATGTCAGTGAGATGGGAAGAGTTCTCATTTGTTTTAACAAAATGCATTATCCCCAAATGCCATAATGGATTTTCCATTAACAAATAGGGCATTCAGATTCCAACCTGGAAGACAAGTAGCTATGTCTTTGTTGTAAGGTTTCATAAAATATATTACTTTTGTCTTTATTTTGTTTGACTTCAGCTGAAAGACAATTTTAACATAAATAAAGCCGCTTTGGAAAAATCATGTGTAATCATCAACATCTGAAAATACTAAAATCTCTTGGTCTAGATACTTTATATTCGCGTTTCTTGCCGCCGTGTTTTGTTGCCATTCCATCTACGTGATTTGAAATGACCACCTTGCATATGTAAAATTGCTTCTGGGAGCTTCCTAATGTTTATCCCATATTGTGTTGCAATTACTTTTGGCATCTAGAGGCAACATTTCCCTCTCAATGTAGACTTAGCAGTTCTTTTTTAATCCTCTGCCTTTGAAACAACATATTGGCAGATTGTTCTTATCTGAGGTTGTGGGAGTTCCCTGGAGTTTTAAAATATATGCCTTCTCATAAGCCTCATGTGGAAGTCACTGTTTTAATTCTTCTCCCGGGCCACGCACCTTGCTTTCTGCTTTGGAATGAATTCCCTATGTCCTGCTGGAGGCTCTCCAGCTTCTCCAGTCTGTAAGCTGTTCCAGTCACTGTTATGCTGTGACCAGACTGGTTTAAATAGAATCCTGCCAACATTTGTAACCTCAGTAAGACTGGGGTGACTTGGGTTTTGTCCCTGGAAATGCCACATAGATCCAGCACAAGGTGTTATAGACAAAAAAGCAGAGGGTGGGATTTTTCATATTTTATCTCAGTATTTGGGAATCCTCTATACCTGGGCTCAGTGTTTGGGTGGTGTCAGGACTGGATTCCAGGCTGAGACATCCTCAAGGTCTATAGACTGCTTTGCAGGTGGGAGAGGGTCAATGAACTGAGAAATAAGGAACTTTGCATAAGTAGGCTGTGGGATTATATATTAAGGGGCAGATCTTCAGAAAAGTGATACAGCAGCAAGCTGACCCCTCAGATGTACAAGCAAGGAACTTTGGATGCCATCACTGAGGTCCTCAAACCTCCGCGGTATCCTTACCACTATCAGCAGATGGTCTGGATATTGGCTTCTTGATTTTAAATTCGAGGATCATCTACAAGCATGCTCTTGGTAAGTCACTGAGGACAAATACCAGTCAAAGCACTCTCAGGAAAATTTAACCTTCAGTGAAAAACTATGCATTGCCTAAAGCACATTCCATGGGAGCTATTTTATAACACTGTAGGATGTCGATAACTGATAGAAAAAAAAACCTCCAAAACAACAAAACCCCGACTCTTGCCTGTAGACAAATTCTGTCCAGTGGAGACATTTCAATTGACTTCCCTTTCCTGACCGGAAGAGAACAGATTTGCTTCCATTTGTAAATTTATTTTCATATTCCTAATCTATTAATTTGTCTCTTTTGGTTTCTCCTTTGAATTGGTGGTAACACCTCACCACTTTCTTCATTCATAAATATTTAATATGTTCATTTTTATATCTGTATGACAGTCACAATTTTATAACAAAAATTACCCTTTTTTCTATAGTGCTGGTTCATAGTTTGCTGTAAATAACTTGTTCTTTTTCATTTCTACTGCTTGCAGGATTTATTACAAATGTAGAAAGGTTGCACTGATGCATCAAAGTTTTCTTGTTGAAAGTCTGCTGGGGACTTTTTCTGCCAGATTGCCTGCATAGGCAGTCTGGCAAACCTGCATGGTTGTGTGCAATGCCCTGGTTCTATCTCTTCCTGCTCCTGTTCTTCTGGGCACTTGGACATGCACACCTTCTACTGCATCTCCTCTTAGATCCTTCATCCATCACACTCAATTTTCCACTAGGTCCCAGGTTACTGTGGGTGAAGAGAGGCCCAGTGAGTCAGGCTTCACTCCTCCTCCCTGGCTCAGAATAAGGCAAGGTTTTGATGTATCTGTGGGTTTGAGTGAGTGCTATTTCCTAAGATGGCTCTCTTTCCTCTGAGGCCAAAATTTCTCCAGGAATGTTTTTGTGATCAAACCTACCTTGCTGATCATCTGATTAGCAACCTTTATTCAATCTGCAGTCCTAATTCCTTATTGCCATGTAATCTAACACATTCACAGGTTCCAGGGATTAGATAGTGAGCATCTTGTAGGGAATAGGAGCATTATTCCATCTACCACATATGCATAGAGCAAAATATGCTTTGCCTCTTCAAGCCTTGGCTGAAGTTAAAGAATGACATAACAAAGATGGCAGAGACTGGAGTAAGCTGATGACCTAACTGAGCCTTACGGCAGAATTAAGTACCTTGGTGAGACCAGTAGTTGTCTACTTCCTATTAGAATTCTCCTGGGAGAGCTCAATCATGTGAGACAGAGTTTACAATTAACCAGGATGGTGTGATCTTTTGCGGGATCTGAGATCCTGCCCTGCACCACACCCTGCCCTTCATCCTGCTCTGCTCCCTTGCCTGGGAATGGCAGATAGACTCTTCTTCTTTGTCCCTGTACACTTGCTATTATGTGCAGCTGCACAATTATTTTTTTGAGATAAAACATGTAGGTGGATTTGCTTTTACGTGTTTATCTCATTTTATTCTCTCATATTCATTCCTGTTTCTTACATGCTTGATGACAGAAGCAATAATAGTAAGTAGTGGGTTTGCATTATAACAACAGTTTCCCAACTGGTTTCTATTGCCTTTACATCCTTCTAGGTTTTCAAATTTGCTTTTTAACCTGTGGCTAGAATGCTTTTCCTAGAATACAAACATGATCAATATCTATTCTTCACTTAAAACTTTGCAATAAACGCACATGGCTATAATGATAAAAGACTTCACATTTTGGTCTTTGTTCTCTTCATAAATATACCGACTTTATTGTTTTCAATTCCCTTGAGTGCCAAGCTCTTCATCATATTGTTTTCTCTATCTAGGATGCACTTCCACTATTGTGGCGGCTTTTTCCCTCTGTAGATGGGTGAGCAGGAGGGAGTGGCTCCCAGTGGGTGCTTCTCTCCCATTGTTCAGCGAGCAGGAGGGAGTGTTATAGCTCTTTTACTCCCACTACTTACAGTTGGGTGAGCAAAGGTGCTACAGCTCTTCTAACCCACAGTTCAGCTAGTTACAGATTCTTGTCCTGTGACCAAGAGGAATAAGGAATGTGGACACTGGAGAGGGGGTAATGCAGAGGAGAATTTTACTGAGTAACAGAGAGAAAGCTCTCAGCATTGACAGGGGACCTGAAAGCTGGTAGCCATCTGTGAGGCTGAAGCTGGGGTTTTTATGTGCTTAGAATGGAGGAGTGTGTGTGCTGATTGGTCAGTGGGTAGTCTTGGAAAAGGCACCATTAGATTAGTTAAAAGAAATCATTACAGGGAACTGATCAAGAGAGAGTGGATAAGACAGGGATGGAAGTTCTCACTCCAGTTTTGGACTCTATCTGGAACTGGCAGCTCAGTTCTCAGGCTTTAAACTGTCCTTGGCTTGAAGGTTGGGTTTCACCAGGCACCTGTCCCTGTCCGTCTAGGAATTTGTCTCCTGTTGCTATCACTATTCCTCCACCCATTTTTATCTACTTTCTGTTTATTGTTGAGGCCTCCATTTAGAATTTACTTCCACTAAGAAGGGTTCTCCGACCCCTAAATCCAGACAAAGTCCCTGTATGTGGTAACAGAGCTTCATGTACTCTCATCAAGGGTTTATCATGGGATAGTAACCCCAGAAGGTTATTCTTAGGTGTCTGCTTTGTTCATTGTTACAGCTCCAACATCTAATAGAAGCTCTAACTAGTATTTTAAATTGTTGCATAACTTTCATGGTCAAATATTTTGCCATGTATGTATGAGTGCTTTACACACATTTTTACTGGACTGAAAAACTTTATTAAATCCTCACAACAATCTGAGGTGGAATCTCACTTTATTTAATGGATGATAAAGTTGAGGGTTGGAGAGTAATTTACTCTTCACACCATTAAATAGTCCACATTAGGATATGAATTAGTGTTTGTCTACTTTCAATGCCTGTGGTCTTAATCAGCAGTAGCCAGAGTAATCTCTTCAGATGCTATGTTACATACTCAGTGGAATCATCATGCAGTTTCACTTGGATACAGGGCATATGACAAATCACCACACCCACAGTACGGGAGCTTAAGAGAGTACAGCTTTACTATCTTCCAGCAGGCTAGAAAGCCAGTAGGACTCTTACTGAGCTGAAGTCAACATGTGGGCAGAGCTGCATTCCCTCTGGGGACTTGGGGAGAATTTGTTTCTTTGCTTTTTCTAGCTTTTGGTGTCAACCAAATTTCTTGGTTTTTAGCTTTTTGTTCCATCTTAAAAGTTAGCCAGGTAACATTTTTGTTGCCCTTAACACATCTTCAGACTCTTTATCTGCTTTGGGATTCCCCTTTTAAGGATCCTTGGGGCTACCTTGGGCCACCTGGATAATGCAAGATAAGCTGGTTATCGTATGGTCTTCTGATTAGCAACTTTAATTCAATCTGAAGTCTGAATTCCCCATTGCCATGTTACCTAACACATTCACAGATTCCAGGGATTAGAAGGTGAGAGGATCCTGCAGGGGATAGGAACATCATTCTACCTACCACATATGCATACAGAATTAATAGGCTTTGCCTCTCTAAGCCTTTGCTGAAATTAAAGGATGATGTTACAAAGATGGCATAGACTGGTGTGGGCAGGTGACCCAGACAAGGTGGAACAAGTACATTAGACCCAGTTTGAATTTTTGGTGTCCCAAATATTGATCAGCCTTTAGGTACTAGCAATACCATTTATGAGAAAGTAATGAATACATGAGAACGCAAATTCATAATTCTCAGCAGTAAGCTTTACAAATTGATACTGCTACCTGCAATCCAAATATCCTCTCCCAAGGAAGCCAATTTAAATTAAAGAAGTTACCCAGGGGTACAATTTGACCTAGGGAGATAGAAAATCTCAAGCCAATCTCATCTGGCCAGGACACTTATATTATCTTTGCCTTTAAGGATTATGTTGCTCTCCCAGACAAAAGTCTCAGCATTTCTATTTTTTTGGCCCGTATAAGATGAAATCTGCCAGGATCTCACAAAACCCTTTTTCTCTGTCACATGAAATAACATTTCTTCTCACATGTTCTTCTTTATTGGATTATTGCCATTAGTGAAGTTTTGCTTTCTATAGATTTTACCTAAAAATCTGTCTTTAGATGACTAGAAATCCCTGATTTTTTGCTTCCTTTTCAGATAACATGTCTCTTACAATGACTTCTACGTAGGGATACTCTTTGGATATTTGAAATTTATAGTTTAATTTTTTAGGGGACAATGCTTTTCTTTTTTTCTGTGGGGCATTTCATTTATTGGGTACTGCTTTGACCTCTACCTGGCTGTAGGGATCATGTGCTTTTTAATAACCTCTTTCTATCAAGCACAATAGCATTTTACATTCTGAATACCATCATATACTTTCTCTCTTTATTAGGGAAGTCTATTTTTTTCCTGAATCTGCTTGAGCATTCATTGGTGGTTGATCCCTTACATTGTCTCACGGTATTCTCTAGATTAGTGTGAACTCTCTTGTCATCTTCCATGCCTGTCACATCTGAGATACTGGCTTTGCTTACCCAGGGACCTCCCCAGAAAAACTTTTCCTACTGATGTCTCCAAATTTCCATGCTGTCTCTTTGGACTCTTCTGACTGTTTTTAATACTATTCTTAATAAATGTATGTGACTGTGTATTCTCTCCTTAATGCAGAATTCTTTTCTAACACTCTAGTAGATCAGGCAAATGGAAAATGTACATAGTGTACAAAATTTGCTTGTTGATGCTATTTCCACATCTACCTAGATATCCTTCTAGGCAGAAATAATACATTTGTGCCTAGAAGCCTCTTACTGTACTTCAAAACAAAGAACTTTCACAGATAAGAGAAACAATTAAAAGCTGTCACTTTTTAAAAATATTTTTATTCTCAAAGAAGTTGAGGGGTACTAATTGGCACTTTAATATCAGTAACTTATCCAAGTTGTAAATTGCAGAGTTCTTGTAGCATGCCTAAAAATCACAACAGTATCACAAACAAAGTTTTTGGTGTTAAACTTAGCAGAGAAACCAGACCTTGGGAAAAGGCAGCAAGAGGAGGATTCAGAGAGGGAGAGATCACACTTTCTTCCTTGGTGACTTCTAAACTGACTATTTGCAATAATAAATGTTTTAGAACATTGTAGGCCTGGGGAAATAGGATAAGTTATATTAACTAAGAATATTATCATTCCCATTTGGTATGTTCCAACCTCTGAATTATCTATAAATGATTGAAAGAAAGTTTGGCTCTTGTTAAGATATATAATAAACAGCCAGGAAACAGATTCAAAAAAAATTTTTAAAAAGTCCTTAAATCAGAGGTGCCTTGATTTTCACTTCCAGTAGTTTAATATTAATTTTCTTGGTCCTAATACAGCTCCATTAAAGTGAACTTTAGAGTAATAAAATTAGAGAAAAGAAAATAAATGATGGAAGTTTATAAGGAAATAGAGGTTTCTATGTTACTTGGTTGAGTGTCAAGCCTGTCTCTTTTCACATAATTTATAACGTTAATTTTGCAAGTGTTGATCTTTCTTAACGGAACTTGAATTCCTGATGAAAATGAAGTTCTAAAACATTAAAGAACCATTATCCAAAGAAAGTTTCTATTATAAATACTGTTTTTATTTTTAAAAATTGCCTTACTAGAAAGAAAAATTGTTTCAGAGGATAAGGAAACTTTAAATTTGGATTCCCAAAGAAAAAGAAAGTGTTAACTCCCTGCATTCACTATCATTGCTGAATGAAGTTACTGGACAATGGAAAATGGGAAAAACCAGAATGCTTGGCTTCACTGTCAGCTTCTTAGTCACAAATCTATGGTTGATTTCTTAGTTCAAGCCAACTTATTCATTGAGCACGAAACTTTTCCCATGTGGCAACTTGTAAACACACAGGGAGCTGATTAAGTTGCTGTTTCTAGGGCTGGCCATCACCATTTTAATTCTAGTTCCTCTGCATCTAAGGGTCTATGGTTCAAATCCCAGCAGGAGTGAATTTCTCAAGCAAAAGAAAGGCATTTATTGGACTAGTTAGTGGCGTGGTGTGATTTACTAGTGTTGCTGCAGGGGGATCCATAAACCCTTGGTTGAAAACTATGTTATGAAGGCTGAGGACGGAGCTCTCCTAAAGTTCTGGTGGCATAATCAGAACGCCAGCTTATTCTATACTCCTGAAATAACTTCCACCAAACCAACTTATGGGCCATTTCCCATTTCCGTAGTAGTGCTACTTCACCTGGCAATTTTCGGACCTTACACAGGTGTCTTCAAAGGGGAACTAGGGGAAAAGGTTTACTTTGGCACCGGGGACTTGGGGATGGTGCATGCCTTCTTTCCCTTCCACCCTCTCTCCTCCTTCCTTCTCTCCCTCCCTCCCTCTCTGTTTCTTTTCCACTTTCTTTTTACTTTTCTGAGACTCCCTCCTCTTTTGCTTTCAAGGTGTGGCCTCACACTACTTTTGTTTGGAAGTGTTCATAGGATTATAGGCTTTTCTAGGCATTAGAATTAACCCCAAGTGCTCAAATGTCACTTACCCCACTCCACACTTGATAAATCAATCACCTCTACCTTCTCCTTATTTACTCATCTCCTGTTTCGGTACTTTCAAAGATGGGGATTTATGACCTCATAAAGCCGTGGTCCTTTTTTCTGGGTAGTAACATACCTCCATTATTTTCCTAATTTCTCTTCCCAGGTTCTGACCTCTATTTTTTTTTCCTTAGCTTTCTGACAAAAGGTAGCCACATGCTGGAACTACATGCCATCCTTAGCTGTTTATTTCCATCTCCTATTTTGTTTCCAGAGATGTGGGTCACTTCACACGTTGCCAACATTCTCCCCTTTACTTCCTTTCTTTGCTAGTATTTGCAATTCATTGTAGGTCTGTTTTTTAAAAGCTATTAATTTTCTTCTTTAACTCTCCCACACAATATTTCTTTCTCCTAATTTTTGAGGGTCTTCTAAATAAGAATAAATGAATGAAACATTCCTTTTCAAACTGTCTTTATGCTCTCTCGGAAACTAACAATGTATTACCTTTCTCTGGCCTTGGATGAGTCCTTAATGTTGGGAACACTTCTTTGGTGTAGAGCAAGGATTCTTGTATACATTTATCAGACATCTATTTAGCATAAATACATTCAAGCCATACATCTCTGGGAATTTTCTATAAGTATTCATTCATTCTTTCACATAAATATTGATAACGTTTTAAGCAGAGGCATGTACTTTCAGTCCCAGAAAGCTACATGTGGGTGTTGATAAGCTAGGGCTCATTTTTAGAATCCTGAATATGCTTAATATCTTGCACATTAAACTGCAAGCTCCCTAAAATAGAGATGAGTTTTTATTCATGGTTGTAGCCTCCAGAATCTGATGCTGTTGCTGACACCAATAAGCAATTGTTGAATATGAATGACAGATAATAGTCTTCAAAATATGCTTGATTAAATGAACTGAATCACTCTTGTACAGCAGAAGGGTAAGCTGATAGCTAAATGAAAGTACTGATGAAAAATACCGGCTGGTCTGCGAAATTTGGTATTTACTAATATTCTAAATAGGCAAAAAGACAGCAAATCTTATTTTCTAAGTCTCTGATTTTCCTTCCAACCAACATGACACCTACTTTTCCATTTCATCTTTTGGCAGGGGGCAATGTTGAGTGAAAATTTCATTAATGCTTTGACATGGGGATGCGGGTGAACCACCCAAGCATCCTACTGGAGTTACCAGACAGCCTCTCACCTTCTTCTGAGGTGGGCATGTCTGACCTGAGTTTTGTTATGCTGAACTTAAATTGCATCGTCAGATATTTTATTCTCTTTGGTTTTTTGGAGACTTAAGAATTTTATATGAATTAAGTGCAAACACCCTGTTCTTATGAGTGGCAAGATCACATTTGGTATCTACTGCTTAAGGCACTATGTTTTGTCATTGATGTCATGGACTCAGGCTCTCAAATCCAATGCCCAACTCTTCCCCAGGAGTATGCATTTGGGTGTATCAAAATGCTTCGATTTTTTTTTATGACATTTTAAAAATTTTAGTGTAAGAAGTGTTTATATTAGGCTCTGATAGAATCACATGTGACCTTGATCCCATTAGTACTTTGATATTGTTTTGATTTTGTGAATTAGGATGCTAAAATAAAGAATTGAATCCTCAGCAATAGAAGACTATTACTTGCTTACTTGTAAGTAAACCAAATTATCCTGAAAGACCAAAATATCAAGGAAAAAAAATTATTCCACTGCAAATCAAAAGCATAATACATTGAGTGTTTAATATGCATTAGACAATGTGCTAACCATGCTGCTGACATTGTTCCTTTCAACAATTCCATGTGATGTGTACGTCTCACCTTTTTGAAGCGCTCATGGAAAATAAGCAACCTATCCAATATCAGAGATCACCTGTGACAGAGCTAGGTTTCCAAGTTGGGGTTGGTCTCACTCCAAATTAGTGGTTCTTAACCTGGAGCCACACTTCCTGGAAAGTTTGTGGAAAGAATTAAGGGATTCCACGAACTTGAAAAAATTTTTGCACATTTGTTGTCATTTATTTTCTTCCAAGATGGAACATTTTCGGTGATTATCTATGCAGACCCACCACAGAAGCATCAGCAGAAATTGTGGATTTTATTACCTGTAAATATCAAAAATGTTTTTCTATCATGAAATAGTTGTTGTGAACATCTTAAAATATCATTTACTTGTTATTGAGAAATTATAGTAGATTCTCTTTAATATATTTATATACATATTTCAAATATATTGATATGTTTCAATATAATTGTTTTCCTTTTTAGCATCTTATTTTTATATTCATCTTTATTATTTTCATTATCTTTATTAAATATTATCTTTAAATTTATATTTTACATATTTATCAACTTTATTCTACAATGAGACAATACATTTTGAGTCCATGAACTATGAGTCCATTAGACTGCCAAAAGGATTCATGGCCAAAAACGTTGGAGACCTGATCTAGAGCTACACTTCTTACCTCTTACTCTCCTCTGTGTTCTTGATCTTATGCCATATCTAGATATGCCATATCTTATGCTATATCTGGATACAGCATAAGAGCAAGAAGAAATTTAATGATCTGTGCAAATTACAACTTACCTGTCATAGTATTAAACAGTGGCAGGAAAGAAGGGTGAATGCAGCATCTAGAACATTTAAACACATATATTATCTCTCAATGCATAACATCGAAAGGAATAATGATTTAATTTCCTACCAGTCAAGATCTCCAAACACCCATTTCTTTTTCATACACCAGTATCGATTGGCTGCAAGTTCTTTTCTTTTCCCTTGGTTTTGAGTTGTGTTCAGATCATTAACGATGCTCTGTTTTAGATGATTCCTGGATATACACATCCCAGGCAGCCTTCCAATCCTGCTGACTGGCGCCTGGATCTGGGCTCTCAGCTGAGTTACCAGGTATAAACCAAGCTATAGATCCCAGAAGCCTGCCAGCCTTTGCCTCCAGTCACACTGGTTTCAGTAGTTAGTGTGTGGACCTATTTTTATTTATGGATTTATTAATCCACTAATGAACAGCAATATATATTTTATTTATAATAAATCTACCAAATGGCAGGCATTCTTTATGATACTACATATATAGAAATGTTCTGAGGAAGGTTTTTGAGTTTTTTTTATTTAAGTGCACATTAATTAATTGATTATTATTAACCTATTAACTGGATTGCTGGATAACTTTGTGACTTTACCCAGCTTCTGAGATGATCCCATAGACACTGTGGGACCAGAAGACCTTACAAACTTAGTTTCTCCCTGACACTTGCCCAGGAAGATTTCTATATTTCAATATTTCCACAAAGTGATTTCATGTCAATGTTCATGGATTGACTTCTAGCCCGTTACAGGACAGACTTAGCCCTCCTGGTTTATGGGGCAGGAAGCTGTGTCAGAGAAATATGGCCCTGGAATAATGAAAGGGCCTATGTACAATTTGTTTTCTTCTCAGTAGAAGCACGGAAGTGGAGCCAGGTGTGTGTATCTGTAAGAATATCATTGCAGCAGAGTCAAAATGCCAAACCCCTTGTGAGGGGAAGGCCATGTGGATTGCCTGGGATGTTTAATTCCCACTCTGCCACTAACAACTTCTGTGACCTTGAGAATGAGAAAGTCAATTAACCTTTCCAGCTCTCAAATTCCTCATTTTTAAAATGATGACATTGAACTCTGAATCCCAAATATCTCTTCTAGCTCTAAAATTTTATGATTCCATGTTTTTGAGGTATCGTAAATATTGTAAGAGCTTTACTTTTTATTGATGTTTAAAAGATAGTTTCATTTTGTAAACATCTGTTCCATGGCACATCATCTTTGATGCTTACATCATAATTCGAAAGTCATTGATTTAAAAATTTTCAGTTTAAGAGGAATGGTTAATACCAACAATCAAAAAAAAAGCTTTGTACTATATAGCTAAAATTATAGATTGATATTTTAGTCATGCCAACGAGAATGGTATAAAAATATATTTGCTAGATTTTGTGCATTATATGTATAAGACATACATGTTTCTACATACAAAATCTTTTAATTATTGGGTTAAAAATTGTAGGATTGAAGATTTTTGTGTTGATTCTGCAATTTGGCATAATACATGTATTTAAATGTGTATAAACATTAGATTTTCTGCATTGTTTGGGAAGCAGATACATTGTTCCTCACAGTTTTTAGAGCACTGTGTTCTTACCCACTACTAAGATTAGCAAATGGTATTACGTGAAACCGAGTGACAATGGATGGTGTTGATGCAAATGAAACATCATTGTACAAGGCTCTGTTTTGTCACAGTGCTTTCTGGAATATCACTAAGAAAGTCAGGCAGGCAGTGCATGAACTTTCTGTGCATTTGTCCAGTGGCTTTCGTGATATAAATGTAAAGAATAAATGTATGCATGAAAGTTGTGCTGTCACTCTTGAATAAAGGTGATAAGTAGGACCCATCAAAAGTCTTACAACATTTTTTGTTTCCCAAGGTAAAATTTGAAAGACTAAAACAGCCGTATTATGCCCCATTTTTTCTTGGAAATACCTATTTTATGTCAGAAATGTAACAGATGCATTTTATAAATTTTAACCTGACTTTTTTGTTTTTATCTTCAGCTGAGTTTCTACTGAGGCAAAGCCTTGGAATGTTCCAACAGTTAGTCTGGGGAGAAAAGTAAGGGAGGGGAATGGGTTTATCTTTAGCGCTTATATTAACTTAGTTTGTAAATGCACTTTGAGAGCCTGTTGAAAGGTGGTTTTTCAATTGCTAACTTCTACACAACCGATAGCTATTAAAATTGTAAACAGTCATGGTAAATTCCAAAGGCCTAAACTTGATAGAGTATTTTGTCTGCATGCTGAAAAAAGATGAACCTCAGGGAGACATAAACTTGACCTCCAAGTTTCTTTTTATTATTTATTTATCTGAGACAGGCTTTTCCATCTGTTGCCTAGGCTGGAGTCTAGTGGTGTAAACTCAGCCCACTGCAGCCTCAACCTTCCGAGCTCAAATGATTCTCCTGTTTCAGCCTTCTGAGAAGCTGGGACTACAAACGCATGGCATCACACCCAACTAACTTGTGTAATTTTTTTGTGTGTGTGTAAAGACAGAGTCTCCCTATGTTGCCCAGGCTGGTCTTGAACTCCGGGGTTTGAACTATTCCTCCTCTTGGCCTCCCAAAATGCTGGGACTTCAGGCATGAGCTGCCACGCCTGGCCACCCTCCAGGCGTGATATGAGGTCTAGACCAATGTGTATAGAAAAACCTTTATTTAAGAAAATTCAAATAATGTCAGAGGTCCAAGACCAAAAGTTAACCTCATTCAAGTCATATAAATGCATTTGTCTCTCAGGAGTCAGGATCTTGCAGGGATGGTATCCAGGACCTCTCATCCACTGTGGCTTGACAGTTTGCTGGAATCAGTACAGAAACTCAGTCTAGGGTTCCCCCTCTTCCCTTCATCTTCCTAAGAGAATTGATGAGAGTTCTGTTTGTGATGAGAAAAGGTCGTACATTTTCACTTTAAAGTTCCTTTGTCTACTTTCAACTGTTTGTGGATTTAATGACAATGTGCTTTCATCACATTAAATATATAGTGCATCTGCCAAATCAGAAGAGGCATAAACCTGCTCTAACCATGTTTTTGAAAATGACTGTGGAATGTGGTGGTGGCCTGTGGCAAAGAAAGATGAAGGCAGCGTAGAGTGTGTCTGGCTGGTCTCAACTGTGAGCCTGCCAGTTTAACTGTTAGTCTGCTTTCATGGTAACTCGCTGGCTCGTTACTTGGTAAGCCCTTCCTCCCTGACGCTTCCAGGCCCTGGAAGTTTGTAGCATTAGCTCCTGCCTGTCAATATCCCAGTACACAGGCGTTCAGAGGTCTAGACAGAAGGCGTGGCTACACCTGGTCACAGAAGATCAAACAAGGAGGAGGCTGTGTTCCTAATATGGAAGTGTTTGCAATAGACAAATCGTCGAAGAAGGAAAACAAAAATCAGCTTTACTGATTTTCATTAGATCAAAGAAATCACTCGTTACTTTTCATGGACTTTGTATTTTGTCCATCTCTGAAAAGACGTAGCACAACATAACACTTCAAAGCCTATTAGGCAATTTTTGAAAACTAGACAACAGAGCAAGTTATAACGTAGGTTAGAAATGTATTCTGTGCAGTAAGCATTTCGAAGAAAAATGTACGTCTCAAATAAATGCGAGTGAGATTTTAATCATATACATTTGTCGTTAGATATTGAAACAAAAGTACTGAGCTAAAAATACTCAATTCTTTTTCAGTGCTTTCGATACGTTGCAATAAAACCACTACTCTTCCTAAGAGTTATTTCATTCTTGGCTAATAGAGTTAAAATACTTGGTACATTATTTTTGATCAAATCTTTAAATAACAATTTATTTAAAAGGTGTGATGTATGCAGTGGTCTCTGTCCTATGGGAAATCATTGGTTCCAAACTTTTGAAAAGGGCTACTTGTGCATGAAGCTATCAAAACTACAGTATTTTAATATAATATTAACCATTTTTATTAGCTAACAAGTACATTCACAAAATGTTATTTTCCAATGTTCAAACCACAGTGCAGCAGATCCAAATGGCACTTTTACAGACTGTGAGCACTTAAAATGATACCACAAATAAGCCATGAAATTTTACCTGGTTAGCCAACAAATATGTAAGATGTTCTATTTATATTCAATAGCAGCCTTTGATTTTCACACGTAAAGGAATATGTTGAACTGGAAAACCTTTGTTGGTTACTCTCTCCTGCTGATGGTTTAGACATCTGGATAACTGTGATACCACATGAAATTCTAGTGAGCCCTGAGCCTTTTCATGAAACAACTCAACAGCCTGGTGGTGTTATCAACCTTATAAAACAGGTGGCTGGTACATCAAAGAATGGTTACTGAGGACAGATGACTCTATAGATGTAACGTGGACCACAGCATTCACTAGATCTCTTAGAGCAATGCTTCCCAAGCTTTTATGTACCTGGCTCACCTGGGCATCTTGTCAATATACAGATTTTTAATTTGTCTCAGGTGAAGCCCAAGGCTCTGAATTTTTAACATGTTCTGAGGTGATGTTGGTTCATGGACTGCACTTTGAGAAGCAAGATATGAGAGTACTATTGGTAAAATTTTGGTAAGGGAGACTATGGTGGACTGAATGTATTAACCATCTCATTATTAAGACAATGACCAGCCTGGCCAACACGATGAAACGCTATGTCTACTAAAAATACGAAAATTAGCCAGGCATGCTGGTGTGTGCCTGAAACCCCAGCTCCTTGGGAGCTTGAGGCACTAGAATCACTGGAACTCTGCAGGCAGAGGATGCAGAGAGCCAAGATCATGCCACTGTAGTCCAGCCTGGAGACAGAATGCGACTGTGTCTTAAAAATAAAACATAAAAAAGACTAAATGAATGTAACATATAAAGTGTAATCTTTGGAATTTCTCTCACTACTTTCTAATACTTTTCAATCTGGGCTATGCCTATGAAAATAAGGAAAGCAGATGAGAAGTAAAAGAAAATAAGTCAAAAGTTATTCATCTATGTGACAATACATATGTTGGATATTCAATTGTCATTTGATTGTCTATTTTTACTAAAGTGTCCTATTTCCACAACGTGATTACTTTAGCCAATTAAATGTAGATTTTTAGGACAACTTTCAAGAAATGCCGTGTGAAAAGTGATGAGTTGACGGACTCCTGTGTACATCATTCTTAACTCATCTGAAAACATGGTACTCTTCCTTGTTTCATCTGCAAATTGTTTCATCAGCAATTTCCCATTGGATCGTGTTGAGCTCAAGGAGCTTTACTTTCATAGATACTTTGGCCACATAACAGATGAGAATTAAGTGGGCCACACAGGAATTAGACCTGTGACCTTGGTCTCATTAACACAATTCTCTGTTCCTCTGAGCTAACAACCAGCACATTTGTAGCTGCCATGCTAAGGGAGATAAATGCCTCTTCCTTCTTTCTCCAGTTACTGAAGATGTTTCAAATGGTCTCACTGGACTATTGAGATGCATTTGCTTGGAGTATCTGCCAGGTTAGGCCAACATTGAAATTTCTTGGTGCATTTTGTCAAAGTACAAGGTTTACCTTGCTAAATCAAAGAGGCTTTCTGGATAGTATCGCCTGTAAACGAGATAATTGGGAATTCAAATCTTGGGAGAGTCATGGTACAGCCCAGAAATATCTTCGTGAAATGTAAATGGTTGTGTCCCATCTTCTGTATACTGACAATCCAGTCTAAATCAGTAAAAAATGTGATTTTGGTCAGAGCAAAACCTTTTCCCTATGAAATCATCCGTGTACAGCAGGGTCTGCAAAAGTATTTGACAAAGGAAGTCACATTCATTTCCCTTTCACAGTTAACCTAGTAGAGCTTCTCGGACCAAAATTTCATTCTGCAAAAGAGCTGCAGAGACAGGAATATCTATTTGGGTTTCCATAGGAAGACATTTGATCATCCTGATCAACAGTTTTGGATCTAGTGATTCCCAGGTTTACCTTCTGCAAGGAAATCCCTAATCAGAGCATATCTTGATACTTCATGGCAGGAATTTTGCTGAAAATGAATGTTTTATTCTCTTAATCATTTCCCTCTCATGCTAGGCCTCACTAATCCAGCTCATTAGATAGAATCGATATTTACTAATCTTTTTGTGTATAACCCATTTTTTAAAACAGCATCAAATTGGACATTCAAAATGTCATTATATACATGTGATATTTTTATGCAGAACAGACTTCCAAAATGCAGTAAATAGTCTTGATTAAAATGGAAACCTTTTAAATAATCACAGGGTATAAAATTAAATGGAATAAGTCTGAAGTAATGCAAGTCAACCAAAACAGCTTTGACGCTGTTTTCCTCATTTCCTTCTGCTTTGTCCCCTGAAGAGTATAAAATTCTTAGGAGTGTATTAATGGAGTGCTGAGTGGCCCCCTGAGAGTACTGAGCCCTCCTCTCCAGAGGAACTTGTGTAATCACTGCTGACTGTTCACACTCTCAGCGTTCTTTCTTCGCTGCCTCTGCTCAGGCCATTCTCCTTTTGAGGCAGGCACCCCTTGCCTTTTTCTAAATAAGGGTTCTTAACCGTGGGGCTGTTGATATTTTAGACAACATGGTTCTCTGGCATGGGTGGCTGTTCTGTACACTGTCAGATAGCAGCATCCCTGGGTTTCCTCTCCACTAGATGCCAGGAGCACCCCTCCCTTGAATACCTGAAAATGCCTACGGACAGTGCCAAATGTCCGCTAGGGAAGAATATACTCCCATTGAGAGCCGTTGCTCTAAGTTCTTTTTATCTCTTAAGCCCAAGCCACACCTATGCTATGAAGCCTTTCTTGATCATTCATCCTATTCCATTACTTTTTAATTAAATGTATGTTAAACTCAGTGGCCTAAACATTTCATGGTGGAAAAAAATGAAATAGTATAGAACTGTAGAGAGTAAGAATAAGAGAATTATGGTTCATACTTCTCCCCTTTCCAGCTTTCCTCCCATTAGAGGTAACCACTATTAATATTTTAATTTTAGCAAGTTCCCTTCCAGATTATTTGAGACCATCTAAAGGTTAAAATGTGTTCTTATTATTTGGATTTCCTTTTTTATTTCTAGTGAGTTTGAGCAGGTTTTCATATTCTTTGGCAATTGTCATTTTTTCTTTCTGTATTGTTAGTTTTAGTCTACTTTTCCAATTTATTTTTCATATTAATTTGGATTAAGATCCGTATTAACATTATAGTTATAAATCATCTGCTTTTTATGTATACTACAGATTTTTGTCCCCAAGTTTGTAGAACTAGATGTGTTGTTTGTTGTACATTAAATTTTTAGATAGCTCAAAATCTCTACTTTTTCTTTATGGCCACTGGATTGTACACTTTATTTAGAAAGACTTGTCATGTGGACATATTGAAAAATATCCTATTTTTTTTCTAATGCTTTTATAATTTTACCTTAATTGGTGAATTTGTGGTTATAAGTAGGGCTCTAACTTTCTTCCCTCTCCATTCCAAATGAATAGCTCTATCAGCTTAGGCTGGTTTAAGCTACAGTAACAAACACCCCAAATTCAGTGGCTTACAACTCCCTAGGTTGGGTAAGGCTGTGTTCTATGTCTTCATAGTCTAGTCCTTTAAGAGGATCTGCCAGGAAATTAACAAGAGATTGTAGATCGGCACCTTGGTTGTGAATGCTTCTTCTCAGATCTAGCACAATTACTTCCACTGAATTTTACTGCACAAGGCAAATCATATGACCAACACTAATGAACATGAGTGGAAAGCATTAACCTTCCTTAGAAATAGACCTGGCAGAAATGAATTCAGAAGCGACGGTGAATATCACAACAGTAATGCTGTCTACCAAAAGAGCCACCAATTTTCCTAACACTATTAATGAAATATAAAAATATATTGTAATTTTCCATTAATTTACTGTGCCATTTACCTGGAATTATTTTGTGTTCTTCATTCTGTTATGAATATATTCGCTCCTCGTCTAAATAAGCTCCTTGAGGAAAGAAACGGTCTCCTGTTAGAATTTATACTTAATCATTGAATGTTTGGGAATTTGGAGATGACCTTAATATGAATGACTAGGTCAGTGGTAAGTAAATATTGAAGATGCATATGGAGGTTCACGATTAACTCGCTATGCAACCTAGACACAATGGTTTTGATGTACAGATTTTTCTGTTTTAAATGAGATTTGAATACTCAAAACCTCATGTTCAGCAAAGTCATACCCTAAAAATAGCAGCTTGGGAGAAAAACAGGATTGGGGCAGGCCACTCAAAACGTTATGTACTGTCACTCTCAAAAATACTGTGAATAGCAATAATTATTCTACTGGTTGTATTTACAGCTAAGAAATATCAGATTTTGAATACTACAAAACTATTAAGGTCCACATAAGGATTTATCTTAATTAAATGTAAATGGTGGGAGAGAGTATGATTGCTTAGCCTGCTGAATCTGGAGATGGAATAAAAGGCACAAAGATTGAAGAGAAGCATGTATCAACGTGCCCGTGGAAGAGGTGGTTAAGCCAAGACAAGAGGAAACATGTGAGGTATACGGATGTTGGGAACGCTACTGTGGTCCTCAATGCTTGCATCTTTCACCTGGATTTGTATGTTTTGTGCTCAGTAGCTCTTACTTGATGGTCATAAACAAGAGAAAGCTGGGCAAATTGCATATGAAGCTATGTTAACTTGTTATCTTGACATCATTCCCCTCTTTACCATTTATGTCTGAGCTAATTTGCATTGTAGTGACAGACTATACATTCAGCAACATGGATGGATTTTAAAAACAGTACTGAGATGAAAAGGTAAACAGCAGGGAAATTTTTTGTACAATATTATGTAAATTACAGAACACTATTTTACAAGGACACACATATTGGAGGATCTATTTCAAACACATTATTAGAGGAGGTAGATGTCTATTGGGAGAAAGAGGAATTGAGATGAAGACACAGATAAGAGAACAAAAACAGAGCTAAACAAGAAAGGAGAAATCTTGCAACCATTGCTGAACACAATGCACCGTGTACTAGGGAGCGTAATTAACGCAACTGCTCTACCTGAGAACAGCAGCAAAATATGTCTGTTTGTGGTAAGGTACCAGAAACGGAAGTTTACATACAACCTGGCTAACTCACTCATCGCCTGCTTGTGTAGTGGTTATCGCTGATGAGAGTTTTCTAGTCCATTCAAGTCAGTTCAAGATTTTCATTGTCGCCCACATGCTAAACTCTGTGTGTGAAATTCTAATGAAGGACTTTAAAATTAAACTGTGGATACTTTCTGGGATGTAGTTTTCTTCAGTGTGAGATTCAGGGCCCAGTGATGGTGTCTGCTTCTAGAGACATGGGTAAACTGAGGCAGGATGTGTGCACTCTTCCTGGGTGCAAGGATACTCTTTCTTTCCTGAGGCATCTGCCCATCACGCAGACCCCCGGCACTTTCCAGGCTGTTCCCCTGGGCAGCAATGTCAGGATTACAGGACACTTACAGTGTCCTCCCTGAGATCCCAGCACCTTTGTGTATTTGCTTGGGAATTTCTGTGACTGCAGGTAGAGAATCATCAGAGCTGTGTGCACTTTGCCATGGGTGGGAAGGGAGAGGAACGGCTATCACTCCCTCTGTCATTAGGCTTCTGTTTATTCTTAGGGCCCTTAAGGAAACCTTCCCTATCTTTTCTTCTTTTAGGCCATATATGCACTCATTTCCCTCATCCTAAAATTCCTCCTTTTCACCACACTTTCCTGTTCAAGCAATATCTTCTTCCTTCTTCTCATGATGAAACTTAATGAAATTCTCTCCATACACCTCAATTTAGGATTCCACCCCCAAAACAGGGATACAAGAAAGAGGGGGTTGACTTTATCCACTGGGATATCTCCAATGTCTTTAACTTTCAACTGCTCTCATCCACTGTCTGGCATATCACAATCAAACTTTTCCTAAATATAATGATGCTGCCTTATTTGGCAACGTGGACTTTTTATTTGGCAAATTGTATGCTACTTTTTTTGGCTACACTAATAATGGTTTTCTATAACATTTGGTCCAATGTTTTCTCCCCCATTTCTTAAAGACCCGCTTTTCCTTGGGCTTCCGGAGCACCCGCCTATGCTGACCCCCCTAACAGGATTCCGACAGTCCTTTTTGCTTCCCTTCTTTGGTTCAGCTTCCTTCACTGAGGCTTTAAATATTAATGATCCCTTTTTCTCATCACCCATTCTTCAGGTTGTTGACTTTGCGGGTGCCTCATAAATATACAACAGCAGCCTCTCTCTGAAATGGCAAACCTATATTTCCAAAAATTTATAAGACATTTCTTTGCTTGAATATTTCACAGCGTCTCCAATATTAACACTTTCTAAATTCTATGAACTGCCTCCCCTCCAGCTAAATTTCTTGTCTTTTCTCCTGAATTCACTCAGGCAAGATTCTCACTGTGCTCCCAGCTTCCCACGCTGGCCATGCTCCTCCGTCCCTTTCCTTCAGTCATCCATCAGGACCTTCCATTGGACTTAAGGACTGTTCCTCAGGTCTGTCCCTTACTATCCATTTTCATTATTTCTGCACAATGTTTCAGCATTTTCTAAGTTTTCTTTGTATGACTGCTAACATTATCTCCCTAAAATACAAACATGACCCCTTATCACGAACCTCTATTTTCTTCAGATTTCTGCATTACAAAGTTCATACTAGTTATTCTAGAGACTGAAGTATTTGGACCCATTTCCATTCTCCAGACTGATTTCCCATCTTTTCTCAATGCATTTTACTTTTTTGTGTGTGTGCCATCCTGTCCCCTAGGCACTTTTATCTAGAATTCTTCATTGGCCAAAGTCCATGATCAAGAAGGGTCTCTTCTAACAAAGGGTTAAAATTGTATGATTTTCCCTCAAGAGAAAGGGCTTCTGCCTTCATCATTCTGTTATTTCAAGTATCACCTTTGAGAAGTAGGGCCTGACATTTTTGCTTCAAACAATATCCTGCGTTGTATATACGAAGTATTCACCATCCAATCATTTTTCTGTCTACCCACCCATCTATTCACCCATATCTATCATAAATCCTATATGATTGAAAGCCAGATGGGGAAATTTTAATAAAATATGTAATTTTATACTACATCAAAATCTATAAAGTTTTTCTTTAAAGATTTTGTATATAGTATTTATTAAAATGTTACTTTTTGGAAGTATTGTTTCAACCCAACTCATTTTCTTGAGTGCCCCAGGTTCTTGGACCTAAAATAATGTTCATGGCTGGAAGGCACAGATGCTCTGACTTACCAGCTTGGAACCAGGAGTATTTATGCCCTCTGGCAACGTGATGCACATGGGAATCCTCACGGAGCCCTAAGCTCACCACCACCATCTCCCCGCAGTGCACGTGTGCCAGTGGGAATATTGCAACAGTCATGTTAACAGAATGTAATGCATCTGAAGTCATGCTCTGTGCTTTCTAGAAAAATCCATAAAATGGGAAATTTTTATACTGCATCTCCATATACAAAAACATATCAGACACCCCGCCCCCCATCCTGATTGTCAAATGTTCTACATTCACACAGCTAAAGAATGAGGCAGGAAACAGACTTAAGAACCTCCAGTGCGGGGCTTCTGCCTTGAATACTTTTCTTCTTTTAGATATCATTGTATAAGCAATAAAGCTGGGAGCACTGATTTATAAACTGAGATATTAATTAGGTTTTCACATGTCATGTGTTTTACAATAACAGTTTTTCTGAGGTGGACCTAAGCTTAGCATCTACATGGATGCTAACACCAAATAGATTCATTTAAAAAAATATTGGCCAGGCATGGTGGCTAGCTCATGCCTGTAATCTCAGCACTTTGGGAGGTGGAGGTGCGTGGGTCACCTGAGGTGAGGAGTTCGAGACCAGCCTGGCCAACGTGATGAAACCCCTTCTTTACTAAAAGTACCAAAAATTAGCCAGGTGTAGTGGCAGGCACCTGTAATCCCAGCAACTCAGGAGGCAGAGACAAGAGAACCTCTGAAACCTGGAAGATGGATGTTGCAGGGAGCTGAGCTCAAGCCATTGCACTCCAGCCTGGGCAATGACAGTGAAACTCTGTCTCAAAACAAACAAAAATAATAATAAAATTAACATTTGCATAAGTAGCTTAAACAAAAGAGTTTAGTAGGGCTTTTTGTTTGTTTGTTTTTTTTGTTTTTCTTGAGGGACGAGCCTCTCAAAACATGGGCATTTTGTCCCCTAGCGTTTTACACTAGTTAAATGGCTTGAAAAAATTATTCTTTTTCAATGTAAAGTAACAAACAAATCACACCTAATGTTTTTCAAAAAAAGAAATGAATGAAATAGATTTACTTTTTGGAGTAGAAATATTGAAAAAATCAAATGACTTTTAGACAAAAGCATTACCTTGAACTCAGAAAAAAATAATATTCAGTTGCACTTTGTTTACACTGTTAATTTCTCTGAGCATTGCCATAGGGCCATCACTTAGGTTTCTAATTCTCCTGTGAAAGAGTGGGGAAAATCTTCCCAGATGCTTATGTCTTCTTCAGAGTTGTCTTTGGGGACTCTCTGTAGCCACAGCTACCACAGTGTGAGGCAACAGGGATTCAGGAAGAGGGCTTTGATCACTGCCACCCATTTACCCAAACCCAGAAACATACAGTCCAAGCCATGTGTAGCCAGCATGGCGCTGTTAATTACTCTTATTACTTTAATAACTGGAGGACCCTGGAATAATACACTTTTTACTTGTGAATTAAAAATGGCAATGCATTGGCTTTGATGCTGTCAGAATGAAATCTGTGTTACCAAAATTCTGTCAACTAGATTAATTATATTTGCACAATCTTTTCTTTTGTTTGTTTTCTTAACCAGTCACTAACAAATTTTAAAAGTACATGGAGTCTTATTTGGGAAATAATTTTGGGTTATTATCTCAAATGGAGTGCTGCTAATTTTGTTGGTCCAGTCAATGTGCTGATTGCACTTCTTCTACTTTGTCTTTCAGGGGTGGAATTCTATTAAAGTCTTTGGAAAATAGAACGAAACATTGTTTAACTGTTATATTAACCTTCACCAAGTCGATTATATTCCTAATGAATAAATCCATTGCATTATATTTGGTTTGACTTTATAAAAACAGTATCAGAGCTAATTGACAATATAATAGAGGGTTTTCAAAAACTGCCTTAGAGACTTTTTTCCCCTCACCCCTTTCTTTGTTTCAGAATTTGAGTTAGGCTTAGTTTCAGCATAGTCTTTAATTCAGGCCCTCACTCAAGGTGCCTGGCAGGGACTGGACAGCCCCTGGTTATTAAGGAGTAAGTTCTTCGGCAATTGGCCAAACTCTACTGCAGGGGTATCAATTGTAGGTATATTATTGTATTCATTTTACTAAAGGGCATGTCACTTTTTCTTCCTCTAGGAATTTTTAGCAAGTGGTTAAAAATAACCTTTAAGAAAGGTTATATTACTGCTGAGGCCTAGCCAAACCTTTTGGATGGAAATCTGCATCCATCATACTCAGATCTGTCAAAGTGAGGCTGGTGGGCAGCTCAGCAGACACAAGGTTGAATTCAAATGTCACCACGCCATGTTTTGTGAAAAACTGGCTGGCTGAGGTGACCTTTGCGTGCCAACATTCCGTTTTGTAGTTTGAAAGGTAGGGGGAAAAAAACTAGTCTACAAAATTATGCAGCATTAGGACCAAACTTGAAAGCAAAGACAGATTCAAATTTTAATTCTGAAATTGTCAGCTTTGGTCAAAGATGAACATGAATCGAATCACCTCTTACATTTTCATTCAATCTTAACCTGAAGCATTCTTTCAGGCCTGAATAATGTACATGGTTGGTCAAGAAGGTGTGAGTTTAGCAAGTATAAAAAATCTGTTTAGGTAATTCTCCACTAAATAATTATTTCTTAAAAATATACTTTGTATTCCATGTTTTTGAACTGTGCCTATTAAGTTGGCAAAAGTTAACAGCTAATCCTAGAGAACATCAAAAAGTTAACAGTTAGTCATTAACAACTAGTGATTATGAAGGATGTTCACTTGGGTGAAAAACCACTGTACAAAGAATCTTAATAAAAATTACTTGAAGTCTGCCAGTTTTGTTTTATACAATCACAAAAAGAGAAAAGAAAAAAAAAGAGCTGAACCAGTTCTCTTAGTACCAGTAGAAATCATGGTAGTACTCTTACTCAATGAATGTTTATTTTGCATGTTGTGTGCATAGCTATGTGTGGGGACAAAGCAGTATAATTTCTTTAACCAGTGATATGCTATCTAGATCAACAAACTTTTTTGCAATAGGTGTTTACAGAGAATAGTACTTGTCATTTTCAGCTGAAAATGGTAGTACTCTTACTCAATGAATGGATGCATGCTGTAGTGTGGCACGTACCAGGGCATGAAGCTGAGGGTCCTGACCACCAAGGGCCCTCTGTGTCATGGAAAGGATTTGGTGTTTATCCTGAAAGCTACAGTGGTGGTGCTGGGCAATGTGAATTCAGGCAGTGATATGAAAATTGCATGAAGAATTCGGTGGAAGAGAAAATGATGATGTGAAAGGAGAAATGTGAAGTAAGTCGGCAGGCTATTGTAAGGTGGAGGCAAGGAAAAAGGAGCTAGACTGATGCACTCACAGGAGACCTTGAGAAGAGTGGTGGGACTGGAGGTCAGTGGAGGGTAATATTAACGAGACCTAATCAATTTTATTTGGGCAGTGAGAGGAAAGCAGCAAGGATGATCCTCAGGTGTGTAGCTTACAGACTGTGGGTCGGAGAAACGGAGAGAGAGATCCTACTGGTTCTGTTTCTCTGCAGAGCTCTTTTGAATTCTCCTGTTCGCACAGCTGCCCACTGTCCCTGCTGTCTCTCCTCACTCTCATTTCCTTGTCTCCCTTCCTTGGCCTTAACAGGCAGACTCCTAAGTCCTCATGTGGACCTATGTCTCTGGGTCAGGCCTTGGCATTTTTCTCCAGGGCTCCAAACACTCTTCCCATGAGTAAAAGAGGCTCCGGTATCTAGCTGAACCCTGTCTACCCTTTCTGCCTGGTGGACAGCACCAGTCTTTTAGAGGTAGCAGAAGAGTCCACAAAGGAGGCCTAAAAGAAGTAGAAGGACAGGTGGGATAAGAAATGGAGATGTTTCCAAGACCCACCGGAAGGGAGTGGCCAGCCAAGCCTGCGACACCCACTGGATAAGGACTGGGGAGACCAGGCTGTGGTGTCGGACGTGGTCTGTGTGTGGTGAAGACCTGACCTGATTTCCAAGTGCTTGACTCGGAGATGACTGTAGAGGCCATCAGATCCTTTCTGTTCACTTCCAGGTAACCAACTTGCTGATAGGTCACATGCCATGGAGCCAAACGTATCCTTTCTCCATAAAGTTAATGTCTGAGAACACAGTCTGTTCCAAGAATTCTGGCTGTCTTTATCCAGTTCTAACTGTATACTTAGCACAGGAACAAAACAGTGTCTTATGTAACAAAAGTCACATAAATATTTTCAATAGTGTGTTTCCTCTTAAGATCTCACAGTTGTCCATGTAGCTAAATATATTTAGCTAAATACATTTAGAGCTCCTTGAGGTAAACTAGGTAGTGTGCATCTATGGGGCTAAAGTTTTACTAGTACCTGCACAAATTACCAGATAGCAGCCTTCACGTTAACAACAATAAAATACTGTAGGGTAGTCTCCCCTTACCTGCAGGGAATAGGTTCTAAACTCCACAGTGGGTGCCAGAAACCACAGCTAGTACCAAATCTTATGTATACTACATTTTTCCTATACTTATCTATGATGTTTAATTTATAGGCACAGTAAGAGATTAACAATAGCTAAAATAGAACAATCATAACAATATGCTATAACAAAGTTATACAAATATGGCTTCTCTAAGTATCTTATGGTGCTGTATTTGCCCTTCTTCTTGGACTTGAGATAGGAATGGCACTGGGTAGTCACAGGAGGATGGAAAAAGCCAAACAACAGCTAAAACAGGAGCTAGGCAAAGAAATCTCAGGATAACAAAACCCAAAATGAGGAGGAGAAAACGGCCAAATCTGTAGTCAGGGTGACATGTCCATGAGTCTTCAGGCAAACCCAAGTAAGAGAGAGAGGGGGCGGTAACCATAGTTCCCCCAACCCCTTCATTTTTCAGAATACTTAATCATTATTCCACTGCCTAAGGAAATATCCATAAAACTAGAAACCCAGTGTCTGTTGGGCATGACTGGTTCTCACCAGCGTGCCTGCATTTCTCTAAATGTGAGCTTCCTTTCTGTAATAAAAGCTTCTTGCCTTTCATTCCATTCTGATGCGTCCCTGAATTCTTTCTTGGGATGGTGTCCAGAACCTGGACACTGGCTGGGGCTGGGGTATCCCTGGCATCTGGAAACCCTCATGAGCCCTCTGGCAACCTGATGATGTGAGATGGTACAATGACTACATGAGGAGAGGATGAAAGGTGAATGACACAGACATTGGACTACCAGTGACCTTCCCTATTCCCGAACCCATATAACCACCTCTCCCTTGCAGTCAGTGGCTTGGCATCACTTCTTTCAGGGAATTTCCTGCCGAAATCTTTGTTCAGGTTCAATGCTTTTCAGTGCAACATGTTGCTGTCAATGGAAGCACATTTCTGTTCCTCTTGTGCCCACAAGTTGAATACCTTTTCCATCTCAATCATTTAGCACACACCCCAGCCAAAACTTTTCCAGGTTGAGGTTTCCAGGTTGAGGCGCTACAACAAAACTAGGCAGCCTTCTTTTTCCTTCCTCACGTCATAGGTAGAATACTCATTCTTATCGTAGATCTTAGCCACCTCAGCACACAATTTTGTTTCTTATTAAGTCCAGATCTCCCACCTTTTCACTTAAAGGGAGCACTGTACAGCTTCTCTTTGGCACCTCCAAATTACCAGCATCACTACTCTTGTGCTTTGGGGCCATCATGAGGTAAAATAAGAGTGACGTGAACACAAGCAATGTGACGCCTGGACAGATGATCTTATCACCCAGATGGCTATTGAAGGACTCACAGGCAGGGGCATTTGTGGTGTGGAGACGCTGGATGGAGAGATGAGTCACATCCTGGGTAGGATGCAGCAGGGCAGAGTGAGATTTCCTTATACGACTCAGTACAATCGCAACTTAATGCTCATGAATTGCTTGTTTCTGGTATGTTCCATTTAATATTTTTGAGCCACAGTTGACTGTGGGTAACAGAAACCATGGCAAGTGAAACCATGTACAAGGGGGGACGACTATGCTCCAGAGCCATAATATATCAACCATATAAAAAGGGCTGCTCAGAGGGAGAGGGCTGGAACGAAGGAGACTACTGAGCCATACTTCTGGGGTGACCTCCTGTCCCTAAGGCAGCCTAGGAGGAAGCCTCCTGGGCCCTTGATCCCTGGGGAACATAGGTTGCAAATTGCTGCACTGGTTCCTGAAGATACGTATTTTAACCATTGAATACTTCTGAGAACTGGAATATTGAGTCTTGTCACTGCCTGAATAAGAGTGAGCGTATTTCTTTCTCTTCTGGAGTTGCAGTAGTGAGTTGACACATGGTCAGTATTAAATGATACCTAAATACTTAAGTATTCTGGAAAAGGAGGGGATGTTGGAGACCATGGGTTACTGCTGCCTTTCTCTTACTTGGTTTGCCTGATGAGTCATGGACATGTCACCTTGATTGAAGTGTTGGCCATTTTCTCTCCCTTATTTTGGGTTTTCAGTTATCCTGTGACTTCTTTGCTTAGTTCCTGTTTTACCTGTTTGGGTTTTTCCATCCTCCTGTGACCACTCAGTGCCATTTTTTTTTTCTCAATCACAAGAAGAAGGGTGAGTACAGTACAGTAAGATGTTTAGAGAGCGAAGCCATATTCATTCTGTAAATGAATTCTCACCTTCAACGTGTGAACACTTCCAGGAGAAGAGAAGAGCAAGTCCATTGCTGTTGGCAGCCTAAGCTCACCTTCAGGGCCTCACTGCCACTTAATGGGTGACAGATGAGTGTTGCTGTTGTTCGTGCTTCCCACCAGCCTTTCCGTACTATTTGAGTCTAGAACCTGCTGGGATGAGGAGGGATGGAATCTTCTCCTTGCTGGGCTCCGTTTATAAGCATCCTGCCATTCAGAGTCCTGATGTCCTGTTACTGACTCTATCAGAGAGAGAAACAGTGTTTAGAAACAATGCTTTTCATTCAAGTAGAAACACCAGTTTAAAAGAAATACCCCAGACACTTCTGTCTAGTGCATGGATGCTTTGCTGTCCTGATATTTTCTAAATGGCTCTTGAACAGATCCAAAGTAATAGGCACATCTTTCCTTATAAATCACGACACCATATTCGGTACAACAGGAGAGAAAGGCAGAACTCTTTCCGCCACTCTTGGGATGATACTCAATGAAGCTTCACGGAGAAAAGCCATATGGGGCAATATGACTTTGTCAGCTGTGACTCTAGGCAGAGCCAGAGATTATTTTCACTGGAAGGCAATAAATTCCAAATACTATCATTACAGCCTTCTCTCAGCATCTTTTCTACCTTTTGTTATGATTACACAGCAGCCTCAGCAATTGTATTTCTTAACATGGTAGGGAGAACCATGCAACCTGTTGGTAGACTCAGCGAATTGGGGTCTGTCTTGTGAATACTGATGTCTTCAAAAGCTCTGTCCTGGCAGCTTATTAGGAGCTTGCCATCAGAATGACATTTCATTCGTTTATTATGATTAGTTTTTTGCCGTAGAGTTTTAAAAGTATAATTGCTTTTGTAGTCTGAGGAAGAAAGGGGCACAAAGCTATATTTAGAGATGTATGTAATTGTTAAGCAGGTTTGAGAGGTTAAGTATGGTGAGATTTTTAAAAAGGCATAGTACATCATAGATTTAAATAGGTGAATATGTTTATTACAAATCTTTGGGCTTACACCGATGTAGATAATAAAACCTGAATTTAAAGTGGTTTCAAGGATAATGGAAAGAGAGCAAGGAAAACAGGGTGTTGTTTAATTGATTGCAGGGACATTGGAGAGCCTGGATCTAACCACTTGGGCTCATGTGACTAATTCATAGGGACAAGTGGAGTAATACAATAGAATTGGTGGTGCATTTATGTTAAATACTAATAGGCATATATAGCTCTATATAGCTGTTATGGTGTCTATAAACTAAAAGAATATATGCATTGCATTAAAATAAAAAATATATGCAGGTTACAAAAAATATATCTTAATACAAGCCAGGGCTTATTTCAGATAATTTTTTATTACAATGAAAAGGTGTGGAAACAATAGCAGGATCTGTTCATTTATTTCCTCATTCAGTAATCTAAAATGTTTATTTTTCTTCTAGTGCATGCATGACACTGTTCTAGACACCGAGGGAATAACTCACGCAAGAATCCTTGTTTTATGAAGGTTATAATCTACAGAAGGAGGCAAACAATAAACAAGCTGACAAATATCATTATATAATTAAATTTTAGATAGTAATATTTTCCTTAAAAATAAGAAAGAGAAGTTAGAGAATGACCAGGTGACAATATTTCATATAGTGACTATGAGAAAATGACAGTACATGAGAGGAAAATTAAAGGAACAAGACCTCTGAGTGAGTTCAGGAAAATAAGACTCAGGGGATAAGAGGAGGTTTGGTTCTCTTCAGGGGCACATAGAGGCCATTCATTACAATGGAAGGGGAACTTTTGGAAGGTTACAGATGAGGTCAGCCACTATGTGTGCCTGTTAGATATTGTAAATGTATCCGTGCAGTAAATGAAAAATAAGGGGCAGATAGCATAGTGTTTAAACTTATACAGGTTCTGGAGCCAGAATGCTTGGGTTCAAGGAGCTCAGGTTGCCTGTCTATAAAATGAAGATAATAATACTTATCTCATTAAATTGTTTTAAGGATTAAATGATGAATAGTTATAAAGCACTATGACATTGTCTAGCACAAACCTAGCACCTAAGACACATTGTGTAAATTTAGTGGTAGCGTTATTGATATTACCAAGGAGTTTTGGAGTTGACCCAATGAGATGACTTTTGTGCAGACATAAAATTGTCCATTCTTAACACAGCAATATCAAGTTAGAGCCCATAAAAATTAAAATCCATATTGTGTCTTCAAAAATAACTTTACAGTTGGGTCTTGTGAGGAAATAGTTTGAAAGGCATCAACTCTTCGTTTGTCAATATTTAGGAGTACCTTTTCTACAGTGAAGGGAATTTTGGACTGCTGAAGGGAGAGCAATTCTCAGGCTTCATTGACAGGTTACAAATCAAAATTACCCAAGACTGTAACAATTTGTGAACTTCTTTTCTATCAAATTTAAGTGGTATTTTTTCACATGATGGGCCTTTTCTCTTGTAGAGTCTATGTGTTTTATCCTTGAATCTGTGATCAGAGAAAACAGTTCATAGCAGTTGTATTTTGTTTCTTCATTTCCTTATGTGGGCTCCCATGCTATGTAAGACTTGTGCATTTTTCTGGTAAAACTGTCTTACGTTAATTTAATTCTTATACCCAACTAAGACCCTAAAGGCTGAGATACACACTCACTTTAGAGCCTGCAGGTGGGATCCTGAGGGTAGAATCCTGAGAGATATGACAAAAGCCAGCAGGAAGTAAAAATTCTTATTAAGGTGAGCTCTCTTAGATCTATATCTGTAATGCCTAGTTGAGAGAGGAAGAGATTTCTTTGTCCCTTATTTTTTTCTAAATGTGGATTGGTAGAAAAGAAAAGCATTGGTAATAATTTGTTCTTTGAATTGTGACTTTTGTAAATTTGGTTTTGAGTTCTCATTGACTATTGATCTACAGCCTCTCGGAAATAGTTCTTGGTTTTTTGTTTGGGTGTTTGTTTCTGTCTTTTGCATTATTTATCATAAGGAGAATTTATTTTTCTCAATCTTTGTTGCTTTGTTAGCAATGAATGTCTTTTCTCTCTTAGGAGAGAGAGAGTACTTTACTCTCTGTGTGGGAGAAATTTTGGATCTTGAGAGGGACTGTCTTGCACCCTCTAGGGGACACATCTTGCTTCCCTGGTTAAGCCACAGAAGGCTTATTGGCTTTGAATTGAACTTGAAGTAGGTATACCTTTGGAGATTTGGAGTTTTGTGTCTAAAAGTATTTTTTTAGAGCTCTCATTTTAAACAACTGTTCTATTGGTACCTATGAGAAGAACTGACTTGAAAAATCACTTTAATACTGTCAGGAATAGTTGCTGTTTGTTCTCGCTAAAACTTGATAATAAAATATTTGAAAAGAATTTGTTTTTCAGAGCTCTCTGGTTAGAAGTCAGCTGATATATAGGCTATAATTTTTTTGTTTAGTTCTCTCTGTTTCTGTATTTGATCATGCTTCTCAGATGGGAGCTTCTCAGTTAGCAAACCCCCTTCTTTTTTTTTTTTTTTTTCTTCAAAATCCTTGCAAACTACATGCTCTGTTTCTTCTGACCACTTTTTTTTATTGGCATAATTTTTGACATTTGAAGATTGAGCAAATTGAAAATCTTAAATACCTTTTATGCTAATATTAGTAAAATGTTTTATTTAAATTGGTTTAGAGATAATTGAGCACAGCTAAAGTTTCTAGTAATATGATAATTAACTCAAATACATTTCAGGATCATGGAACTTGGGTAGATCTTTGATAAATAGGCTGTTTTTTTAAATTATTAATAAAAATAAAATGTCTTCAGATTTTTCTACATACATTTTTTTTAAACCTGGGTTTGCTAGTCAGATAGTCAGATATATATCTCTGCTGTATTTTTAAAATCATAAAACTATAAATTCAATCTAAGCAGAATGCACAAAGAAATTTGCTTTATTGTTTAGGTTTTTATTAGAAATTAAGATTACTAAGAGTTAAAAATTCTCATGAAGATATGTAATTCTGTATGCAAATTAGGCAAGAAAAATAAATCTGTTTTCCTTATAACAGGATACAATTGGTTATATTAACAAAGTTTTGACTGGGATGTCATACTGCATTTAAATTGTACTACAGGCAGAATCTAAGTCAGCTTTAGTTTGTCCTTTTGCCCTTGAGAGATTTTAACTCTCATAGTCCTATGAAGTCAATTGGACATCCTTGCTAAACTTACATAAAAAATAAAGTCCAGTCTGATGAAGCTAAACTTATGCTACAAACAAGTTGGGCTTACTTTGATTATCTTTAGCAAAAATAGGGGTAATTCTAGAGAAAAAAATTGTTTCTGTGGCTTACACCTGTGTTCTCAGCACTTTGGGAGGCTGAGGCAGGAGGATCACAAGGTCAGGAGTTAGAGACCAGCCTGGCCAATATGGTGAAACCCCATCTCTACTAAAAATAAAAAAAATTAGCTGGGTGTGGTAGCAGGTGCCTGTAGTCCCAGCTACTTGGGAGGCTGAGGCAGGGGAATCTCTTGAACCTGAGAGGTGGTGATTACAGTGAGCCAAAATTGCACCACTGCACTCCAGTCGGGGTGACAGCAGAGCAAGACTCTGTCTCAAAAAAAAAAAAAAAAAAGGAAAAAGACAAACTATATTGTACCAACTATCACATTGTAGCCCATTCATTGTTTTCAAGTTTTTATTATTTACCTACCATCTGGGCTGAACCTTGAATTCTTCTAGGTTCCTTCAACTCAATTTGACCCCATTATATTTTGATTGTTTAGTTGGCTACCTTCAGGTCTAGGTTCACAGCTGAGAACCATTGTGTAAACTGGGGTTGTCATATGGCTGTTTTTACTCTGCATGAATCTTTTAAAACTTTGTACCTGTTGTCTGTCAGATTTCTACAGAATCATACCTCCTAACAGAATAATGCTGCTCTAACCCTTCAAAGGAGCACTTCCCACGTCTATAAAATGGACAAAATTGAATTTAACAACTCCTAGAAAACTTAACCTGGGAGCCACTCTCTCCAAAACACCTTGTTGCTCCAATGTGGCTGAGGGTTTTGCCACCGATTCCTATTTGCCAATCTCTTCCCCCTGACATGGAACCAGACCAACCAGGACAGGTCCATCCCAGCATTATGAGACAATAAAAATGTAACTACAGAATTATCAGCAATGCTTTTAGAGAAAGACCTTGATCAAAAGGGACAAATGTAAAAGTTACCAGATTCAAAATGGTGTCACTTATGCCAAACTCTAACAAAATGGAGTTGGGAGGCTAGAATGGAGGGGCTCTCTCACATACATGCCTATTATAAAAACTGAAAGGACTCTCCAAAACCACAGCCACATATGAAGGCCATGACAAACTTTTTCAAGGAATACTTTTGCCAGGACATCTGCCCAGCAACTGCCTTTTCAACCTTAGACTAACACCAATCTTGCCATTGGTTCTTGTAGCCAAGGATAATGATTTCACAATAACTTAGGTAACTTTCTCCATTTTGTTTTTAAAAAGCTTTGCCTTCTATATGAGGCAAACAAACATATGAAAAAATTTTCACCATCACTTGTCATTAGAGAAATGCAAATCAAAACCACACTGAGATAGCATCTCATGCTAGTTAGAATGGCGATCATTAAAAAATCTGGAGACAACAGATGCTGGAGAGGATATGGAGAAATAGGAACACTTTTACACTGTTGGTGGGAGTGTAAATTAGTTCAACCATTGTGGAAGACAGTGTGACGATTCCTCAAGGACCTAGAAATAGAAATTCCATTTGACCCAGCAATCCCATTACTGAGTATATATCCAAAGGATTATAAATCATTCTGTTATAAAGACACATGCACACATATGTTCATTGTGACACTGTTCACAATAGCAAAGACTTGGAACCAACCCAAATGTCCGTCAACAATAGATTGGCTAAAGAAAATGTGGCACATGTACACCGTGGAATACTATGCAGCCATAAAAAATGATGAGTTCATGTCCTTTGTGGGGACATGGATGAATCTGAAAACCATCATTCTCAGCAAACTGAAACAAGAACAGAAAATCAAACACCTATCTTCTCACTCATAGGTGGATGTTGAACAATGAGAACATGTGGACACAGGGAGGGGAGCATCATACACTGTGGTCAGTTGTGGGGGGCTAGGGGAGGGACAGCAGTGGGTGGGGAGGGATAATGTGGGGGGAAATACCAGATATAGGTGATGGGGGGATGAAGGCAGGAAACCACCTTGCCATGTATGTACCTATGCAACAATCCTGCATGATCGGTACATGTACCCCAGAACCTAAAGTACAATTAAAAAAACAAAAACCTTGCCTTCCTGTGCCTCCCTTAGTATGCATATGGCCTTTCACAGGATGCCATGTCATGTTCCATATGGTAATCCATAATTTATTCCCAAATAAATTCATTGTTTATAATTCAAAAATATTATTTTTTGTATACACGTTTTTGAAAAATTTTCAAATCTACAGAAAAGTTGTAAGAAAAGTATGAAGAACTTTTGCATGCCCTTCACACACATTCTTCAGTTGTTTAATTTTACTGCATTTTCCCCATTTCTTTTTTTGTTTCTTTCTTTCTTTAGAGGGGTATGTGTATCACCTTTAAATATGGCAGTGTGTAACTGCTTTTCACCCAAACAAGGATACCTTCTAATGTACTACCATATACTCCTCCAGTCAGAAAATAAATGCTGATACAATACAACCATGCAGCTCTCAGACACCATTCACATTTTGCCATCTGTCCTAATAGTGGCGCCTTTTTCTTTCTAGTCTAGAATCCCATCTGCAAGCACACATCGCTTTTATTTATCACGTCTCACCAGTTTCCTTCAGTCTTAGAAAAGTTCTTTCGTGGTTTCCTAACTCTTGTATCCTTGATGGTCTAAAGAATACAGGACTTTTATCCTATAAGACAACCCTAAACTTGGTTTATCTAGTGTTTTCTCATGACCAGACCTAAGCCATGTGTCCATAGCAAAAATACTAGAGAAATATTCTGTGCTCTTCTCCATGCATCACGTTCAGAGTCACACCATGTTGACCTATCCTAAGGAGATTAAACTCGTTTATTTTGAGAGCCATTCCCTCTGTTACTTTAGGTTGATAAAGTATTTCCACCAAAAAGTTCCAGTATTTCAGTGCCCCACATATATATTTGGTTGCCAGATAATTGGTTCTTACTGTAAATTTTAAATATGAAAAGATTAGTTTTTTCTAAATGACCTCAAAATAGAATTGGTAAAATTCTTTTTAATGAAATATAATTGCCCCCACAATATGCACAATAAAAGTTTTGATAAGGGCTTATTACCTTACTTGCTTCAAAATAGCATTAGAGCCTGGTGTCAAATGAATCGATCAGATACGAAGACAGACAATGAAATCATCAACAAGACAAAGAGAAAGGTCCCAAATTGCTGAATACAGCTTGACCAAATTAAATTTCTTTTAAGAGAGTATTTAAAAATAGTTTTGGAATAACTGTTATAACACATTGTTTTAAGAGCTTTCTTCTGCTGCTACATTTCAATTAGGGAATATATGGTTACCCGTATGTTAATTGGGGTCAGGGAGTGGGTGGTGTGAGGCAGAAGAAAGACATTGAAGAAGCTCTTGCAATGGTCCAGGTGAGAGAGATTGTGATGGATTAAATTTTGTCACCCAAAAGATGTATGGAAGACCTAACCCCTATTATTTCAAAATGGGATTTTATTTGAAAATACAGTCATTGCAGATATGATTAAGATAAGGTCATTTTGGAGTTGGGTGGGTCCCTGATTCAGTATGACAGGTGTCCTTATAGAAATAGAATAAGATAAAGAGGCTGAAATACAGGTCCAGTGATATGGTTTGGCTGTGTCCCCAACCAAATCTCATCTTGAATTGTGGCTCCCATAATTCCTACACATTGTGGGAGGGATCTGGGGTAGATAATTGAATCATGCAGGTAATTTCTCTCATACCATTCTCATGGTAGTGAATACGTCTCATGAGACCGGATGGTTTTTAAGGGAAAACCCCTTTTGTTTGGCTCTCATTCTTTCTTGTCTGCTGCCATGTAAGATGTGTCTTCCACCATGCTTGTGAGGCCTCCCCAGCCATGTGGAGCTGTGAGTCCGTTAAACCTCTTTTTCTTTATCAATTACCCAGTCTCAGGTATGTCTTTATCAGCAGTGTGAAAACAGACTAATAGAGTAAGTTGATACTGGTAGAGTGGGGCATTTCTGTAAAGATACCCAAAAATGTGGAAGCAAATTTGGAACTGAGTAACAGACAGAGGTTGGAACAGTTTGGAGGGCTCAGAAGCAGACAGGAAAATGTGGAATAGTTTGGAATTTCCTAAGACTTGTTGAATGGCTTTGACCAAAATGCTGATAATGATATGGACAGTGAAATCCAGGCTGAAGTGGTCTCAGAGGGAGATGAGGAACTTGCTGGGAGCTGGAGTAAAGGTGACTTTTGCTATGTTTTAGTAGAGATTGGCAGCATTTTGCCCCTGCCCTAGAGATTTGTGGAATTTTAAACTTGAGGGAAGATGATTTAGGGTATCTGGTGGATGAAATTTCTAAGCAGCAAAGCACTCAAGAGGTGATTTGGGTGCTGTTAAAACCATTCAGTTTTAAAAGGGAAACAGCATAAAAGTTTGAAAAAGTTGCAGCCTGAAGAAGCAATGCAAAAGAAAAACCTATTTTCTGAGGAGAAACCCAAGCAGGCTGAATGAAGCCAAATGTTAATTGCCAAGACAATAGGGAAAATGTCTCCAGGGCATGTCAGGGGTCTCCACTGTAGCCCCTCCCATCACAGGCCCAGAGGCCTAGGAGATAAAAATGGTTTCATGGGCGTGGCCCAGAGCTCCCCTACTGTGTGCAGCCTAGGGACTTGGTGCCCTGTGTCCCAGTCACTTCAGCCATGGCTAAAAGAGACAAAGGTACAGATTTGGCCATGGCTTCAGAGGGTGCAAGCCCCAAGCCATGGCAGCTTTCACATGGTGCTCAGCCCACGGGTACACAGAAGTCAAGAATTGAGGTTTGGGAATCTTCTCCTAGATCTCAGATGTAAGGAAACACCTGGATTTCTAGGCAGAAGTTTGCTGCAGGGCTGGGGTCCTCATGGAGAACTTCTGCTAGGGCAGTGCTGAAGGGAAATGTGGGGTTGAAGCCCCCATACAGAGTCCCCACTGGGGCACTGCCACGTGGAGCTGTGAGAAGAGGGCTGCCATCCTCCAGACCCCAGAATGGTAGATCCACCAGCAGCTTGCACTCTGCACCTGGAAAAGCCACAGGCTCCCAATGCCAGCCTCTGAAAGCAGCTGAGAGGGAGGCTGTACCTTGCAAAGCCACAGGGGAGGAGCTGTGCAAGACCATGGGAACCCACCTCTCGTATCAGCGTGACCTGGATGTGAGACATGGAGTCAAAGGTGATCATTTTGAAGCTTTAAGATTTGACTGCCCTGCCAGATTTTGGACTTGGATGGGGCCTTTAGTCCCTTCATTTTGCCTCATTTCTCCCATTTGGAATGGGTGTATTTATCCAATGTGTGTACCCTCATTGTATCTAGGAAGTAAGTGACTTGCTTTTGATTTTACAGGCTCATAGGCAGTAGTGACTTGTCATTTCAGAATGATACTTTGGACTGTGGACTTTTGAGTTAATGCTGAAATGAGTTTCTAGGGGAATTGGGAAGGCATTGATTGGTTTTGAAATGTGAGGACATGAGATTTGGGAGGGTCCAGGGTCAGAATGATTTGGTTTGGCTTTGTCCCCACCCAAATCTCATCTTGAATTATAGCTCTCATAATTCCCATGTGTTGTGTAATGGACCTGGTAGGAGTAATTGAATCAAGGGGTGGTTTCTTCAAATTTCTAGCCTCTCTAACTACAAAAAAATAAAAAGAAGACTTTGTTTTAAGTCGCTCAGTAGTTTCTGATACTTTGTTTTGACAGTAGGAAGAAATTAATACAGATATTATGTTACAGTGCCAATATCAGGCAGGTCTTTAAGATTAATTCCTTATTGAGGGTAACTGCCTTTCTAGACAAACGTCTTTAATCAAAATCACTAGTATGTAATCAAAAGAAATCAAAGGGACAATAATACAGAATATCCATGAAAATGAAAACATTAAGCAACTTCTTTAGTAATGTCTATGGCTTATGTGCGAGACACTGTGCTAGTCAAACCCATGGGGGTGCTATAATTATTTCTTTTTCACAGATGAAGAAGCTGAGACTTAGAGATGTTAAAAGTCTTGCCTGGGGCCAAACAGCTAGAAAAAGGGGTAGTGGAAAGCTAGAACTCAGGGTCAGTCGGATCCATGAGATAGATTTGTACTGGTTAATTTCACATATCAATTCAGCTGGGCTAAGGCATGCCCAGAGAGCTGGTAAAGCATTGTTTCTGGGTGAGCTTGCAGGAGTGTTTTTAGAAGAGATTGGCACATGAATTGGTAGGCTTTTGGTGGGCATGACCACATCTTTTGAGGGATGGAGTAGGACCAAATGGTGGGGAAAGGGCAAATCTGCTTTTGCTTTTTGAGCTGGCCTTCTCTTGCCCTTGGAGATAGGAGCTCCCAGTTTTTGAATTTTTGGACTTTGGGACTTGCACTATCAGCCCTTCTCAATTATCAGGTCTTGGGCCTTGAGCTGAGAGTAACATCATTGTCTCCTGTGATTCGCATACCTTTGGACTCAGACTAAGTTACGCCCCCAGCTTTCCTGGTTCTCCAGCTTGCAAACAGCACATCATGGAACTTCTTGGCCTCCATGGTTATATGAGTCAATTCCCATAATAAATCCCATTTTATTATACATGTCTATATATATCCCCTTGATTCTATCTCTCTGGAGAATCCCAATTCAGTCTCTATCTATGATGGCTTCACAATAATAATCTTGACATGTGAAAAAGAAAGTATATACTTGATCTTTCTCTTTTCTGATTATTTGCTTCCTGCCCTCTTACCCTGTTGGCCAATTCCAGTGAATCAGAGAAAATCAGTAGTAACATCACTTTCCTTCCGTGACATGGAAGGAATGACAGGAAACTATGTCCAAGAGAGCTGGAAAGTTATTCCACGTTGTTGCAACTTAGTAATTAACATCTTCAGGTGATCCACACAAGTGTTTGACACATGAAACATGTTGCTAGTTTCAAGACTTTGTATGTTTAGCCTTTCAGGAAATACATTTTCATATGTGAGTGGTAGAGAGCAATAGTAATATGGAAGAGTTATCTATTCATAAAGGTAATTGGAGCAAATAGTACTGGTAATATTTGCTGAGAATGAGCGAGGGGTTCGAAAATTCTGTTTTGCAATTTTCTCATGTGCCTTGGGGCTTTCACAAAGCATTGAACAATGGAACAGATCTCATCTCTCTGCTCTTCCACCCCCAGAAGAGGATGGTGGGGAGATGGGCCCCAGCTCTGGAGAACAAACATCGCTTTGCCCTTGGTTTCACCTACTTTCATGGGAAAATAATTCATTTGCAACAGACTAATACAATAATTCCCTTAATTATAAAATACTCCACAAGACAATTCTGGGAAAAGAAATCTTTCCATCAGATTTTGAACGGGGGTTTATAGAATCTTGTGAACTTCATGGTTTCACTTTTAGTTGCAATCTGTTAGTGGCCAAATCTGTAATCATGGGGCTATATATCAGGCTCTCTGTATTTAATGATTCCTTTCATTGTGGCTCAAATTCATTTTATTGACTTAATTTGGCATCTCCATCAGATAATATACTAATACTTTGTTTTGACAAGTAGCTAATCATAACCTATAAAGCTTTATACTGTTTGAAATCATACACTGACATGACGGAAAAACAATAGAATGTGGACAGATTCAATAATTCAGCTGTATAAAATAACTATTAAAATAATTGATAGCCTGTAGTATTATAAAACCAGGGAATTTAAAACCTGGACCTGGAAAACACTTTTATGACCATACTGAAGGTCAAAAGTAAGGTTACTTGGCCAAGGTCATAATGATGTTTTAATCTCTGCAACAGTAGTAAGATAGTAAGAGTGTTTTCTTTTAACAACTGGCAAATGGAAAAAAGATCAAACATTACAAATCAGTTTTTGATTTGTAATGTATCAGGTAGTGAGGAATCCAATAGCATAGGTTCAAATCTTCCTCCACCACTTTGGGCAATTTATTTAGCTGTGATATGCCTCAGTTTTCCTTCTGGATTTATAACAAAAACATCTAGAAACTAGTGTAAATCCTATTTGATTTTTAATCCGTCCTGTCTTCTGAACTGGCTTGTTCGACAACAAATTTATAGGTCAAAAGAGGGCATTTTCAAATCTGTATGAAATAAAGGTCACATTTCCATTGGCAATGTGGCTATTCCCTAGATGAAATGTGTCCACAGTTGCTATCTTGTAGCATTTCCATAACATACTATTTTTTATAGTAGCAATAGATGTTTTAAATTATCAGACCATATTTATTAAATCCAGTTTATTAAGTGATAGAATGTCCTTTCATATAGTTTTGAACATTTAAAAATATGTTTCAATTCACGTAATCAGTTACGAGTAATATATAATCGAAAGAGAAGCAAAGATAATTCTTCTATCCTTTTCCTTTTTCTCTTCCCCCTTCCCTTTTCTAAAGCAATGTGCCAAATACCCCATTTTTAACAGCTAGATAATTGTTCCCAGAAGTCACAACATCGTGTGAAGCCTGAACCATCATCCTTTGATGTGTTTCTCCCATGGGAAAATCAAATAATTCTCATAATTACATTTGGCAATTCTAGAATGATTATTTTTGTTAAGATTTTCTGTACTAAAAGCAAAAAAATTCTAGGTCAACAAGGCATTGTGTGCCAAAGTAGCATTGTGATAGAAGCAGGGAAGGAATGAGAAGGTGTTCAATTACCTTTGGTTCTGGACACTGGGAGCTTTACTTCATTTCCCTAAACGCACAGTCTTAGTAACATATGTTGAAAACAATCACTTTTATGAGTAGTAAAGAACTCATTTTACAAACTATGTCAAACTGAAGTGAATAATCTTAGTGGTCATGCTGAAGTTTAGAAAACAATGTTAGCGAGAAGCTCGCATGTACACTTGGAATACTTTTTGAAAGTGTATGAAAATGTACTTGAGCTAGAGTTAGTAATAGGGATTTTCTGTGGTAATGTGAGACACCATCCTATTGGCATTCCCAAGTGTTTAGGACTGTATTTTTAAATTTTGTGCATACCCTATGAAAGTAAAAGCTTACAATTAAGTATGATGTTTGCAGATATGACTCAATAAAGTGTAGGCAATGTAAATATTACTAGATTTGTCTTTTGTCTTTCAGTTGGTGGTGATAGGGGACAGGTCTCCTGCAGTTCACTGCAGGAAAGCATATTAAGGCAGGTTAGGTCTTGTTCAGCAAATTTTAAATGCAGTCCTGTCTGAAGGCAGGCTGATGAAGTAGATGCTGTTCTCTGGTTCCTAACAGCCTGCGGAATAGAGGATGATGTTGACATTGCAGTTAAAGTCAATCTTTTTTGGCAGGAGCTGAAACAAACCACTGGCCAGATGGCCAAATTGGACTGAGGCAAAACATTTATTAGCATCCAATTTAGTCATTCATGTGACTGGACAATACTGCACTCCCTATAATCATTCCTACTTGGTCTCCAGTGAATCAAACTAAAGGATATTTTTTCCTGACCCATTTTATTTCACACCTGATAGCTAGATGTCCTTGTAATGCATAAGACCTAGTTAGTTAGATCTAGGCTCTTCTCTGGAGCAAGAGAAGAGGAAACCAGAGCCTTGCCTTTTCTTTTTTTTTAGTTGAAAGGCTAAACTTGGGGAAGCAAACAGCTGTCAACTTTGAGTAATTCAAATCGTTTTTATGTGTGGTGTCTTAGAAGTCTCTAGAGAATTTTATATTGATGAGATTAAAATTCCAATATGTACTCTTTAGCCAGCATTTTAACTTCTAGTAATTCATCCAAAGGGTGAATTATGTATGTGCATATAGTTTTAACCACAAACATGTTCATGGTAGTGTTATTAATAGAGAAAAATGGAGAAAAACTAAATGTCTGTTTAATTTGCTTATTCAAGAATACACATTGAGCTAGTGCTTTGAGTCACATACTGTTCTATTTGCTAATCAATATTAGACTGAACAAAATAATAATGGTAACTTATGGAGTGGAATACTATATAGCCATTAGCAGCACCGTATAAGAATAGTCAATGACATGGCAAGATGTTGATGACATTATCAGTGAAAAATTGGGCAATAAAAAATGACATGCCTTTTGATGTTTACCTTTACTTTGTAAGTGTACTATAATAAAGTCATAGGAATTTTTTATTATAGACACAAAATAATAGACTGAAGCTGGCCAGAGCATGTCTTTGGCCCTATGAGCAATAAATGATGGTCAACATCATCTGTACCTTGGAAATATACCAGAAACATGGTTTCTTAAAGAACAAGACATTGGAAGCAAGATGATTGTCATGGAAGAGGATAATTCTGCCATCTCCAAATATGGAGATTATGAGCCACCAGGGAAACTGTATTTAATACTTTAATTTAGCTAGCTCCTCTAATATTTTCTGGGGGGTTATTTCCATGTAATCAATCTGCCTACATAAAAGGCAACAACAAATAAGAAATCCTTCACTAGAAACTAGTTGAAGAAGAAATGCTTCTCTGAATTCCATGTTGTCCATTTTAGAAGATGGAGCATTAGATTTTCCTTGAGCCTTCCCATAATTTCATGGAAAAAGTATTGACCTCAAGAGGGCCAAGGAAGTTAAAATGAATTTCGTCTTATGAAATGAAGCAAACTAACTCTGTTTTTGTTACTCTCATCTGTATTCGTGAGCTTAGAGTTTGGCTTCTCTTGCATTCTAAACTACAGAGCAATTGCCTCAAGTTCTACCTGCCTGCAGCAGATAAAGCTGACAAATGTGTTTGAGACTTAGGAGTAAAACAAACAGAAGCAAATAAAAGCTAACATTCAAATGCATGCAGTGTAATTAGATTAATCTACAGCTGAGTTTGTGAAGGAAAACTAATTATGAATCAGATGTATAGTTTTCAGGGAATTTTAATGCAAACTATGCTGTATATACCTATTAGAGTAAATTTCAATAAGGAGTACACACACATACACACACAACCCCCATACACGCAGACCTAGCAATGAGGCCTACAGGGAGCTACTTTAGATTTAAATTTGTGTCCACTTTTGGGAGGCTGGAGGGTATTAAATAATTAAGATCTGTGTCAGGACTCTACAGTTGGTTTTCAGAACTTGTTGCCTGCAATTAGAGTAACCATTAGGAAGATTTTGTTTCTACCCAGGCAAAATAAGGTATAACCTTGAACAATGATTGATGAATTTGATCAATTTAGACAGTTGACTGGAATAATTTAGGTGGAAACAGTTTTTTTAATTAACATTTTTCAAGACTCTTAACTTTTTGGATAATTGAACTGTCTTCAGACTGTGGTGGTGTAGGTACTGCTTCAAGTTACATACAATTTAGATAATGTTTGAATTCCTATGTAGATTTTAATTTTCTTACAAAACTGGTAGACATTTAAAATCAATACTGTTTTAAATGTAAAAAAGTGCATTTACTATCTAAATCACTTTTTTACGTTTAGATACTGGCATACTTATTTACATTTTCAAGCCTGATACAAGAAACAGTTTTTATAATTTTTTTCATGCTTCAAAACTTAGAAAGAAAAGTCATTTGACTTCAACACTCAGGGCACTCTGTATTAAATCCACCTCATTTTGTTTCTTTTCTTTTCTTTTTTTTTTTTTTTTTTTTTTTTTTTTTTTTT
>NW_016107329.1:1810238-1821585 GCF_001604975.1 Cebus imitator
TAAAATGGAGTCTCTGGCTTTGATCTCTCTGAGGTTGAAGATTTGAATATGTTCTTATTGGGTCAGTATTCCTAGAAACAGTCTCATGACTAGTTTTCATTCTTTGTGATGCCCTCAGCCTTCCCAGCTCGGTGGAGATTGTTTGCACTTAGATCTTGCCATCATGCAGTCTCTGCTCGCCTCTCAGGACAGCCTGCCCTTCAGAATGGCCTCCCTGACACCAGCCTTTATCTGACACCTGTCCTTAAAGCTTCGACTGGGCCACTCCTCTTTCCTAGGAAGGCTCCTTCCTACTCACCAATCCCAGTATTGCAGAGCTACCTCCTGGTTTTATCTCCTTGCAGCCTGTCCTGTATTTTTAGTATGTTAAGTGGGGAATGTGCATATTCTACTCTCCTGACGTCACTGAAGTTCCTTGTTTTAGCTTTTATTTTTGGTTTGGGGGACCTTGTGAAGGTTTGTTACGTAGGTAAACACGTGTCATGGGGGTTTGTTATGCAGGTTATATCATCGCCCTTGTATTAAGCCCAGTACCCTATAGTTATCTTTTCTGTTCTCTTCTTCCTCCCACTTCCCCCACTCATGGAGACCCCAGTGTCTACTGCTTTCTTCTTTATGGTCATAAGTTCTAATTATTTAACACACACTTATAAGTGAGAACATGCGGTATTTGGTTTTCTGTTCCTAATAAAACAACCAAAATGACATAATTTGATCCGTTCTTATAAGACACACACACATACACACCACACACATACACATACACACCACGCATGCACGCACACAAACACACACACAATAAATTACCTAGTATTGAGCAGGATTTTGATGGAATAAAGCTTACAACTGGCAATCTTGGTGAGAAGTAAAGAGCTAAAGAAAGACTGAACATAGGTCTTCCCTAGACCTAGCTCTGTCCATTTTCTAAGGCCTCAGTAGTGCTGCATAACAACCACAGCACTTTAGTAGGAATTAACTACAAATACTTAATTTTGCTTTGTAGACACTTATTTTTTGCTTTCAAGCATCATAGGTGTTTAGATGGCTTTGCTGATCTTGTCTGCCCTCTTTCCCATGTCAGAACCTGTGCTAGCAGGAAGGAGACATGTGTCTGTTCCATGTGTCTTCTTCAGCAGGGTGGTCCGAGCATGATCTCAAGGTGAAGGCAGTGGAGCAAAAGAGAGAAAACCAAGATGCGTAAGTTTGTGCTTGTATCACGTTTGCTGATGTTCCATGGGTCAAAGCATGTCTCATGGCTAAATCCAGAGGCAATGTGGAAGAGCCCTGCAATGGGAGACATGCAGCCTCGAGGCCATGAGTGCAGTTAGTACATGCCAAGTAAGGCAGGCGCACAAGGGCACTTCAGCGGGTTGCTTCATGTACTAGCAAGGAGGCAAGAAAGAGTCATTGGCTAACAGGAATTGTGTAGTCTTAGAATAGGATTCCTCAAGCCAAATCATTTGACCGTTTTTCATAATCTCGCAGAATTATAATTCTTGTCATATATAACAGGCATCCATAGTTTTTTGACAGCACTTTTCATTAAGAAGGAAAATCCCAAAGTGTTTATATCATCGTAGGGAAGTTACAATAATGTTGAAATCCAGGCAAATAATGTTTTGCTATTATGTGATGTAACATTCTAATGCTTTGGAAACTTTGCAGTTACTATTTACTTTTAAGAATCCTGTTGAAAGTACTATTTGTCTTTTCTACCCATTGGTCTTGGGGATTGTTTGTTTAAAAAATTACACCAAACCAAGCTATGTGAGTCTGAGGGAAGCTAGCACATGCCGCCTTTTCTTCCTAGGAACCTATCGCTGGGACCATACTCCATTTGCCACCAGTATGCGGTTAGTTCTAAGCCACAGGAGATTTGAAGGCCCTATATTTCTTCCAGCAGTGGCTCCTATTTCTTCTTTCCCTCTCCTGGGAGACTCCTAAGAGTTCCTTGTCAGTGCCTCCACAGTGCCTCCCTGAAACTCTTTCCCTCAAGGTAAGGCATTTTGTTCAGGAAATGTCTTCACCAAATTTTTTGTCAATATTCTCTAGTCTGTTTCATACTCTCATGTTCCCGAAAACTTGTGATTTCACAAAAATGTTAATTCATTTGTTACCACATATCAGTTATCTTTTTAATGATTTAGAATGGCTTGGCTTATTTTGGGCTTTATGGTACTGCAGAAGTGAGTTTAGGGTGATTAATATTTAAATATATTTATCTGACTTAAGAATATTATGTATTAAAAAAACATAACTAAGAAAATGAATAAAAAAATCACTGACAATCTCACCAACTAGGGATAAACTACTCAATTTTTCTCCCTTTAGCATTTATATGTGTGTATAATTCAGCTACATGGGACAATAGTCAATTTTGATCTACACAAACAACAATTTCATACACACTTGTGACCATTCCTTGTATTAGGAACAGATAGGAGATACATAAACATATATATTATGATACATATATATACATATGTGTATATATGTATGTGTGTGTGTAGGATATGTTTGTGTGTATGTGTACACACATATGCATGTGGGGGAGGGCGAGGGGAGAGAGAGAGAGAGATTAAAGAATTAGGCAATCAAGTTCAAAATCTGTAAAGCTGAAAATTTAAGAGTTGGTGTTGCAATTTTCAGTCCAAAATCCCCCGAATTTCTGTATTGTACTCTTGAGGCAGAATTGCTTCTCCTTCAGGAAACCTCAGTCTTTGCTGCTAAGGCCTCCATCTGGTTGGATGAAGCTCAGCTGCATTATGGAGGGCAACCTGATGAATTCAAAACCTACTGATTTACATGTTGATTGCCTCTAAGAAGTAGATTGCAGCAACATTTGACCAAATAACTGGGCATCATAGACTAGCCAAGTTGATACATAGAGTTAACTATCACATTTCTGATATATGGTCTGCATCCTGGTTTTTACTATGATAAATAATTATTCAGGTAAATAGGTTTCTATATATTTAATGAGTCTATTGAATTTATAAGAAGAGGAGTCACGGGTTCATTTATCCAACATGTATACTAATTATGAAGATATCGTGACACCTGCAGTGATCTGTCCCTGGGCCATAGGTACCAGCTCATGGGGGCGTCACTCAGCTTCTCTATTTTAGCCATTTTCTGCACAGTCATTGGTGTGATAGCACCTAGCCATGAAACCAGAGCATTCATGAAGGTGAAGCCAGAGACTGTCCATCTGAAAATAAGTTAATATAAATGTCAATTTCTCTTCATAGAAGAGGATGTTTTTAGAGTCTTGGGCTTACTTTATGGCTTTGGAGAACTATTTGTACTAGATACTGTGTTTTACATTCATTATTTGTTTTTGAAAACACAGATCACTGCAGGTGTCACGATATCTTCATAATTAGTATACATGTTGGATAAATGAACCAGTGACTCCTCTTCTTATAAATGAGGTAGACACTGTTATTAAATCTATTTATAATTAGAGAAAAATGGGGCCTAGAGAAGTTAAGGAACTTGAAGAAAAGCAATCTGGCTGTTGAATATTAATTTATTGGCCCCCAAAAGTGACAGTGTTATTCCTTGCCAGAAAGTAGGGAGAGGGTGGTGAAACCAGGCATTGGCTGAACTTCCGGGATGTGGGAGTGTCTGAGAACAGCTATGGCCATTTTGTTGTAGGATAGGAACTGATGTGGAGCTCTGAGACTTGTGATGATCAAAGAACCCAGAGGTATGAGGAAGTGTAAATTCTGGTTATTTATAAAATATTTAGACATTATCTTATGATCTCGTTGGAAAGACACATGGAAGTATGTTTCTGATTGAAAGAACAAGTGAAAGTGAAAAAAACTGTGTGGCATCCCAGAGATTAATAATGGCAAAGGCTAAGCTCATGAGTGTGTGAGTGACAGTGTATGTGTTTGTGTGCCTGTGCATGCACTGATTTTGAAGCAGATCCATTGCAGCATAGAGACTAAATTAAAATATTATAGAATATTGGTGCATAAAAGGGTCTTTGAGTTTACCTAATACAATTCCTTCAACCGAGGAAGCTGATGCCTAGAAAGACTGAGTGTTCAAGGTCTTTCAGTCAGTTCTATCCACTATTGCATCAACAAGAAATAGTAATTTTATGTTGAGAGTATGACTTCAGTGAACATATATCTTTGCACTTTCTGGACAGTATCATTTTTAAATCTACTTTACTGTTGACTCCAAACCTATTGATGTGTTCTGGGCGCTCATATTTCAGGACTCAAATTATAGCTCTAATATCATATTTCACTCTCATAAGTGGCACAAAGATTCCTGGTCAGACCGTTTGTTCCAACAGCTTCTGGTATGGAAAATATGCTCACCATAACCATGATTGAGTGTGCTTGTTTCCAGGCCAATGGAGAAAGACGAATCATAATTTTCTTTCTCAAGGTGTTTTTGCTATTTTCATGGCACCTTTAATCTTGCTCCCCTTGGCATTCTCATGCCCTATTCCATGACTTTGATTTTCTGGTCACTGCCTCTGTTTTCTACTAGGGTGACTTTGCTTATCTCTGCTGAAGTGATGGCCAGGAATTAGGTAGGTGCCTTAATGAATTAGTTTGGAAATACAGGCATTAGACGTACTAAAGAGGGGTTAGACCTACAATGTGAACAATAATTGACATGCGTGTAGGGTATTACGTTCATCTAGAAAGAGCATCCCTGTTAGTACCCTACAGAGCTATGAGTCTTTACCAGCGTAATGGATGCACGATTCAAATTTACTTTAGAAGTCAACACCGTATCAAGTCTTCTCTTTTGGCAAAAAGAATTGAATACAAGAAAGCAACTTTCTTGGGAAAAACCACAATAATAGCATCAGATGCTTCTTGGAATGTACAGAAGTTTATTGCTACTACACATTAAGCTTTGCACTAAGGACTGCTTGGTGATTTACGTGATGAATTCCACTTTATAGATAAAATGAGGCTCAGGGTAATTGTCAGGTATTTCGAGAGCGACTTGATGGGCAATGGGAGACAACAGCCAGATTGTGGCACCACATCATTGGATTCCTTCCCGTCTCTTATTTCCAGGGAAAAATCGCCATCCTCACAGACACAGAGCCCCAACAGGGGAGAGGCACGTTGTGGCATGCAGTGGTCAGACCGGCTTTCCCCAGGATGAATGGGGCCACTGAGAGGATCCATCACTCCTCTATTGAGCTCTTTCTTCGTTAGAGTTGAGCCAGTGGCAGATGGTGCTCCTTCACTAACATGGTCTCGGAGTTGGGGAATATGTTTTCCACATGAGTGAGAGATTTGTAATCAAGGAAATCGTTTATCTTTCCTTCTTCCTTAGAAGCTCTGTGCCATTTAGTTACAGGCCTGGTAGTTAATCTTGGGCAGCTCTCATTCCTTCCTCACAGAACAGCTTAATCCATGATCGTTTGTACAGCTTCCAGGTTGTGGCAGGCTCTTGAGATCGTGCACAACATGCTTAAGCTACATATGAATGAAATTTCTTGGCTGATATCCGATTAATGAGACCCAGCAGTATAAAGTTCCTAAACCACTAAGGCTAATCATCACATTTCTCTTGTTTCGACAAGACTGGCTGGGTAATGCTGCCAGCTTTATGAAGGAGACAAGGAAAATCACATATCTTATCACACAGAAGGAAAAAATAATGTCAATGGAAATGGAGAAAATGGCGAGAAAGCAAGGGGCTGGGGGCACCATTCTGCTGAGAAGGTGGGATGTTTGGAGGCGGCTGTAAAATTCTGCCAGTGTCATTCCTCTATCAAGGCATCTTGAATGAAGTCAAGGCCCTATATCAGACCTTAGGTGACTCAACTCACAGCTCTGACTTCTTCACCCGGCTTTTTATAAATGGTACTGCCCAATGCAAGAGAGATCCTGGCTACTGAACATATAAGAATCTATACAAAATTTAGCTCTAACATTAGAAAAGCAATCCAGAACAAATGTTTTACTAAAAGCTGCCCTGCTAGAACAAACTTTTTAAACTCGGGTCGGCCCACATTTTATTTTGGGATTAGATGAAACTATGTTGTAGAGAAGCAGCATCGCCCTCAGTAGTTGGCAGTACCAGTTTTCATTCACAAATATGCCTGTCGGCATTGTGCCACCGAATAAGCCACTTCAATTCTGAGAGCCTTCATGTTTACTTGAAATATTGGGACAATTAAAAGTGGTGAATGTATGAAAATCCCTTAGTGCATTTTTTTGTGCTTAGCAGCTTTTTAAAAATACTGAGCTTATAGAAGTACAAAAAAAGTTATATAGAAAGAATAGGTTTTAATACTCTACGGTGCAGTAGGAAAATTACAGTTAACAATAATTGTATATTTGAAAATAGCTAGAAGAAAAGAGTTGTAATGTTCCCAACACAAAGAAAAGATAAAATGATAGGCATCCCAGTTATGTTGATATAATCATTGCATGTTGTGTGGAGTTACCAGACTATCACATATACCTCCCAAATATGTGTAACTATTCTATATCAATAAAATAAAGATAAATACCTAGCTTACAGAGTTCCTAGGAGAATTCAATGACCTACTATCTAATAAAGTGCTTTATAAATGTAAATCCTTACACATATGTAAGCCATTAGTATTACCTCCTCTATGTACGAGTGTACCCGTGTGCATATACATATGCATGAGAGAGGGAAGCACTATACACAGCTGTATGTTTGCCTACTTCATTTCTAGTTTCATATATGAGAGTTCTTAATGCAATGTGAAAAAGCAAGCAATGCCATATCTAGTATTTTTAAATAATCAATTCCATTTAAACCACAGACTCGCAGGAGAATTACATCAGCCTCCTGGAGGCTGCAATGTGGCTCTGCATGAGATTGGATCTGTCACTCTCAACCTCCAAGCTGAGCGAATGTGCATTTGTGTTTTAATGGGTTTCCATGGTGGCTTGACCTTTCCAGTGCATAGGTGAGGCCGGTCGAGTTCCTGGATCTGAAACCTTCTGAGGGACGCATGGCCTGGAGGGTAGAGATATTTTCTAATCAATAACACTTCAAGTCAGCAAAATACTACATAAGCTCAATTTTGCAAAATCTTATAACACTTTGTGACAAAGTCATTTATGAATGTTCTTTAGCATTTAAAAGGCTCTTTGTATACTCTGTCAGAATTCCAAGCAATGAATTTTGCTTGGTTTCTTAGGGGGAGGAAAGTCTTCCATTTAATTTTTAAAGGAGTACTTGAATAAATATCATTCGACTTTAGTTGACGAAATCTGTTGTTTATTTCAGAGTTGGAATCATGAAATGTTAGATCTACCAGGGGCCTTGGAGACTTGAGTCCAGTGGTTTTTGAACTGGGCTTGGCAGAGCCTTGGAAATCTATGCAGGTGTCTCTGGGGTTCCCACAGGCAGGGACAGATGGGTTTGCTGATTGGCAGAGTTCCAAGAACTCCAGCCCATTCAACCAGAGCAGCAATATTTATTTTATTTATTATGTTTTAAAAATTATTTTCTTTTTAAGAGACAATGTCTTGCCCTGTCATCCAGAATGGAGTGCAGTGTCACAATCATAGCTTACTACAGCTTCAAACTCCCGGACTGAAGCAGTCCTTCTACCTCAGCCTCTTGAGTGCCTGGGAGTACGGGAGTGCACCAGGCCCAGCATAATTTAAAAATAATTCACATATTACAACTCATTATATGATTTTATTTTAAAATGTTTGTTTCACTTAGAAAGTTAGCAAACCACCAATCTACTCCAAAGCCTTTGCTTTACAATTGAGGATTCAAGAATTCAGGAGAGGTAGTTTTCAAGATCATGAAAATAGTGGATCGGTAGAATCCAGATCTAGTAATTCCTATTTCAGTACCAACTCAACTAAGGAAGAGTGTTGGGGAGGGAGGCCAGATGACGCTTGTCCTTCCTTTAATGGCAGGGAAAGACCTGATGGATGGGTGCCGGGCATTCTACATTGATTCCCTCACTTATTTGTTTATTCATTCATCTAGTAAACTCTCAAGGTGCCATGGAGGAGCAGAGAACAAGAAGACTCCAACTCTGACTTTGAGGAAGCTCTAGTATTCAAGGCAGACATCGAAGCAATTACTTGTTATGCACAAGACATGAAAATGCACAGGATAAGAAAACGGAGCTTCAGGTTCAATACTAAGTTTAAGTGTGTTTTCATCTTTGAGGCATTATGCTACAGTGAAACAAAACTGTTCACCATCCATATCTTGCTACGCCTGAGGGGAGAATGGACCTTGACCTGCCGAGGAACTGGTGCGGAGTCAGGGGGCTGAAGTGCAGTGAGGTCAGGAGAGAACCACAGCAGGTGAGGTGAGGGATGGAGGTGAGGCTAGATGGCCTGGTGGTTTAAAAGCAATAGTGAGGTGTTTAGAACTAATTTTAAAAACAATGGAAAGCACTTGATGGGCCATACATAAGAGAATGATGTGTTTTCTCTTTTTTATTTTTTTTTAGACTGAGTTTCACTCTGTGGCCCAGGCTGGAGTACCGTGGCTGGATCTCAGCTCACTGCAACCTCAGCCACTCCGGTTCAAGCGATTCTCCTGCCTCAGCCTCTCGAGTAGCTGGGATTACAGGCTCCTGCCACTGTGCCCAGCTAATTTTTGTATTTTTAGTAGACACAGGGTTTAAGCATCTTGGGCAGGCTGGTCTTGAACTCCTGACCTCGTGATCCACCTGCCTCAACCTCCCAAAGTGCTGGGGTTACAGGCATGAGTCACCACTCCTGGCTGTGTTTTCTCTTTTTAAATAAGATTTGTTTAGCTAGTTATATGGAGAATAGGTTCTGCTGGTCAACTGTGGAAGAGACTTAGTTAAGTAGACCTTAAAACATTATATGCGAGGTGGTGGCCACATATGGTACGGTGGTCGGATATAAGTTTCAGAAAGGGAGTGGACTCAAGACACAATCTGAAACAAAATTTGCCAATGGCCAAATACAGGAAGGGTAGGAAAGGGAGAAATTAAAGATGGATTGGTGATTTTCGATTTAAGCAAGCCAGTGATTGGTGGTACCTTGCGGGGATATGGAAAATGCAAAGGGAGGAAGAGTTTGTTATGATGTCCAGAGAAGTGATGCACTAACAGCAGTTTTTTGCAATAGAGAATTTAATAAAGGCAGAAACAGCTAAGTGGAATAACATGAGTTTATCATTATTTACATCAGCCTCCCTCAAAATTGGGGGTGTAGGGTTTTTTAAAGATAGTTTGGTGGGCAGGGCACTAGGGAGTGGGAAGTGCTGATTGGTTGGGTCAGGGATATAATCAGAGGGAGTTGGAGCTTGATTTCTTGTGCTGAATCAGTTTCTGGGTGAAGGCCACAAGCCCAGATGAAACAGTTTACCAGTGTGGGTGGCACCAGCTGGTATACCAAGACCCATCAGGGTCTGAAAAATACCTTGAACAAGAATCTTACTTTGAATAATACAGATGTTCTCTATAGGGGTAATTGAGGATCTTAGGAATCCTGTGGCTTCTGGCTGCATGATTCTTGAGCCATAATTTCCAACCTTGTGGCTAATTTGTTAGTTTTACAAAGGATGAGTGGTCCTCAACAAGGAGGGGGTTTGCTTTGGGGAGGAGCTGTTACCATGTTCATCTGAAAGTTAAACTATAAACTAAACTACTCTCGTAGTTAGCTTGGCTTATACCCAGTGATGAGCAAGTTTGGCTTTGAAACAGGGAAAGTTCCCTTATTCCTGCATAGGGCATGCGATGGGGGTGTGGCTTACTTCCCACTGCTCAAGCCTCTAGGGGAGCATACAGACGGGCAGGCTGTGGGGCTCCAACCCCATGGCAGTATCTCGGGACGAAAGTGTCTTTACAGCTGAAGCCACATTGGGCATGTGTTACAGGGTGCTCTTTTAGTTTAGCCATCCATAGGCAGCTTGTGTTAGCTCACTTAGACTCCTGCCTTTTTGCAAGAACAGAGAGCTTTCTGTATCCCAGGGTTCCTGCCGTGGTGTACTGGAATAATCAGATCACACCTGGACTTAGAGAATGAGGGCAAAGTTGTGTTGAGTGGAAGTAGCTCTGGTAGATGGGGGAGCCAGAAGTGGGATGGCTTTCACGTGGAGTCAGGCTGCCCAGCAGCCCCAGCTCTCCTCCCACCACTCTGGCTAAACCCTGCGTTGTTCAGATGGGCTGTCGGCTCTGTCAGTGTGCACTTCTGCCAGTGTGGTCCCCTTGACATCCAGCTGCTTGTGTCGTCTTCTGGCCATCCACTTTTCTGATGTCCAGCTGCTTGTTTGCCTGCCTGCTAGGGTCTCAGAGTCTTTATAGGCACAGGATGGAGGCGTGGCAGGCCAGGGTAGTCTTGGGGAGTATAACATTTTGTTGTGAAGGCAGGAGTAACTGTCCTCACCTAGGTCTGTGGGCACAGGCCTGTGGGTGGAGCCCTCACTAGGGGCCTGCCCTTCTCCTCCCAGCACTTCCCTGCCTGCTTCTGGTATCATTCCCCACTCTGATGAGGTGCATCTAACTGCCATTAGAATATGGACAATGAGTGATCTTAGCTGCTTCCTGTTGACAGGGGGCATTGTTTTGGGGAAAATGACAGTAAGATTCCTCCCAGGGGTCCATCTAAGCATTCCTAGACAAAGGGAGCCATCATCCAAGACTGCGGTTCCCTGACCATTTGGAGTTTGATGGCTTCTAGGCATGAGAGAAAAACAAGTTTTATAAGATTGAGTTAAACATGTGTATTATGCAAGGAAGAATTTAGTGCCAAAGATTACAGAGATAAGTGAAATACACTAACAATAACATTGTACCCTGAGTTGTTTCACCCTGGTGAAAGAATTTAAACCCTGTATGGAAGCAGTTAAACTTTAGAAGAGAGATAATTGTTTTGCCATATCTTTAGCAGTTAACAGGTGCACCCTGGGAATTCTGGGATTTGTATATATGCCACATTTTCCTTGTCCAGTCTATCATCGATGGGCATTTGGGTTGGTTCCAGGTTTTTGCTATTGTAAACAGTGCCGCTATGAACATATGTGTGCATGTGTCTTTATAATAGAATGATTTATAATCCTTTGGGTATATACCCAGTAATGGGATTGCTGGGTCCAATAGAATTTCTATTTGTAGATCCTTGAAGAATCACCACACTGTCTTCCACAATGGTTGAACTAATTTATACTCCTATCAACAGTGTAAAAGTGTTCCCATTTCTCCACATCCTCTCCAGCATCTGTTGTCTCCAGATTTTTTAATGATCACCATTCTAATCAGCGTGAGGTGGTATCTCAATGTGGTTTTGATTTGCATTTCTCTAATAATCAGTGTTGATGACCATTTTTTCATATGTTTGTTGGCCTCAACTTGTCTTCTTTTGAAAAGTGT
>NW_016107329.1:1822558-1905439 GCF_001604975.1 Cebus imitator
CGGCTATTGAAACTTGTATATGCTTTGTGAAGTTCTCATGCTGTGTTTTTCAGCCCCATCAAGTCATTTATATTCTTCTCTAAGCTGTTTATTCTAGTTAGCATCTCATCTAATCTTTTTTCAAGGTTCTTAGTTTCTTTGCATTGGGTTAGAAAGCGTTCTTTTAGCTCTGAGAAGTTGGTTATTACCCGCCTACTGAAGCCTGTTCTGTCAATTCATCAGATTCATTCTCCATCCATCTTTGATCCCTAGCTGGTGATGAGTTGTGATCCCTTGGAGGAGAGGCATTCTGGTTTTTGGTATTTTCATCCTTTTTGTGCTGGTTTCTTCCCATCTTAGTGGCTTTATCTACCTGTGGTCTTTGTAGTTGGTGACTTTTGGATGGGGTCTCTGAGTGGATGTCCTTTTTGTTGACGATGAAGTTATTTCTTTCTGTTTCTTAGTTTTCCTTCTAACAATCAGGCCCCACTGCTGCAGGACTGCTGGAGGTTCACTCCAGACCCTACTTGCCTGGGGATCACCTGCGGGGTCTGCAGAACAGTAAGGGTTGCTGCTGGTTTCTTCTTCTGTTATCTTCGTCCCAGAAGGGTACCCACCAGATGTCTGCCTGAGTTCTCCTTTATGAAGTGTCTCTTTGGGTCTACGGGGGTCAGGGAGCTGCCGTAGGAGACAGACTGTCCCTTATAGGAGCTCCAATGCCATGCTGGGAGCTCTGTTGTTCCATGCAGAGCTGCTGGGCAGGTATGTTTAAGTCTGCTGCAGTGGAACTCATAACCGCCACTTTTCCCAGGTCCTTTGACCTAGGAAGGTCAGCTTTATAAGTTCTTGACATGCTGCTGCCTTTTTTCAGAGATGCCCTGCCCCACACAGAGTAGTCTAGTTACAGTCTGCCAGCAGAGAGGTTGCTGAGCTGCTGCAGGCTCTGCCCAGCTGCTGTGTGAACTGCCTTGGTATTGGCGGACTGCCTCGGTAGTCATGGATGCCCTTCCCCCAACTGAGCTGGACTGTCCCGGGTGCTTGCTGTGAAACTCTCAATCCAGAGTGTTTCAGATTGCTTGTTTTGTGGGGGTGGTACCTGCCAAGCCAGATCACCTGGCTCCCTGTCTCAGCCTCCTCCCTTTGAGTAGAATGGGCGACTCTGTCTCCCAGGTGTTCCAGGCACCAGTTGAAACGGCTGCCCAGATTTGTGTGAGTTTCTGTGTGCCTATCTGTGGCACCACCATACTGAAAACTCGTGGTGCTTTTGGCCCAAGGAATTGCCTGGTCTGTGGGGAATGAAATCTTGTTTAGAAATGTGGTGAGCACTCACCTTCTGCGTTGTTCTTGCTGGGAACTGCACTCCGGAGCTCTTCCTATTCAGCCATCTTGGATCGCCCCTCCAGGCTCATATCTTTAATCTCATGTGCTTACCCCTTGCAGCCTTCCCTGAGATGGCAAACAGGGGGGCTACATCAATCCCACACTGTCAGGAAAGGTCTGGATTGCCTTGCAAGGCATAGAAGGCTTGCACATATGGGGCCTCAGACCGTCTGTCCTCACGTCTACAGAAAAGTTCCAACTGCCGAATGGTATTAAAATAAATGATTCTTTCCTGGGCCCAACCAAGTCCTTCATAATTTGGCCAAACCTTTATGCAGAGGGCTGTGTGGCATTTTTCCTCTAGATTCTGAGGGTCAAAGCAGCCCCAGTGGTTCAGGATACATGCCAGGGAAGTATAAACTGGGGGTGGTGAAGAGAATTGGTTACCCATTCTGAAAGACAGGGAATAGAGACATCCCTCCCTCCCTCCCTCCTTTCAGCAAAAACTTGGCGTGACGGAGAGAGAAAGCAAGCAACCTCCCTTCACTTTCCACCTCTTGTTCCTGAGCCCTGGTGACCCTGACAGGTGCAGGCCATAGGTACCAATGTGGTGTTTACCCGCGAAGCTGGGAAAACCTGGAGAATAGGAATTAACCACCCTCAGCTTCACCTCCCTTTCTCCCTGCTGTTAGCAAACTTTGGGTTCCCTGGGCCTGTTTATGCCATGAAGCATGGCCTCCTTCTGTGGGATGGGGTTCAGTCGGCAGGAATCAGTCCTACATGTTTACACAGTGCCTGTTGCCTGGCTTTGGACCGCTCAGACCTGGTCTTTTGTTCTAGGGCCTCAGTCTGAAGCTTGGAACTGAGTTTGGAACTGAAAAGGTATTTTAGAGGCTGTTTGTATCTGTTTAGAGTGTCTCAAACGTGCCCTGCCAAATTTGCAGTTATCAGCCAGCACGGGTTGTTCCTCTGTTAAATTCCCTATCAGAAACAAGGCTGGTGTTGGGTAGAGGAGGCCTCTCACTTAGAAAAAAATAAAAACAGTTTAAGGGGCAAAAACAAGGAGGTTCTGGGGGAAGAACCCCTTGCTTACTGCAACTTGCATTTCTAATCATTACATCTTTACCCCATATCAGGCTGAGTTGAATTCCTTGGCCAGGGGAGGAAAGGTTCCATTGGTACAGTGGGTAAGAAGCACCCATCTGTTGGCTCTGTGAGGTGGCAGCTACTGCTGAGGTTTTTTCCTGTGCCCCCCTCGTGGCTGTTGGACTTCATCTTTGCCTGCTGCAGGCACACCCAGCCACTCGAGCTGAGAGGGGAAAGGGCAACTGGAGGTGCCCTGAGCTGTGCATGCCTGTGGCTGTCAACATGGAGGCATGCGTGGCACCAATAGGTCTGATTTGCACCTTGGTGCCTGAGTCTAATGCTCATTTTACTTAGTAACGTTGCCACAGCCTGTAGAAACACTCTTAATGTCATAAAGGAAGAGATAAAAGTCACTGCAAGTTGTGTGAGAAAAAGGACAGTCTGGGGGTTGTTGATGGCCCAGTTAGGGTAGACTTTAAAACTCCATGAGGGGAAACAGAGCCTCTTACAGAAAAAAGAGAGAAGTGGCAGGGTTTTGGGAGAGAGGCAGACCCAATAGTTTTGCATTCACTCACACTCACCTTCTGCAGTCTCGGCTCACCGCAACCTAGTTGATGAGCCCCTAGTTGAAATGGGAAAAATTTCCTCATCCCCTGCACAGGGCGTGCGATGAGGGTGTGGCTTGCTTCTTCAGTGCCCTGCTGCTCAAACCTCTAGGGGAGCATACAGACGGGCAGGCTGTGGGGCTCCGACACCGTGGCAGTGTCTAGGGGTGAATGTTTACAGCTGAAGCCACATTGGGCATGTGTTACAGGGTGCTCTTTTTTTTATTATTATTACACTTCAAGTTCTGTGGTACACGTGCAGAATGTGCAGGTTTGTTACATAGGTATACACATGTCTTTGTGGTTTGCTGCATCCATTACCCCGTCATCTACATTAAGTATTTCTCCTGATGCTATCCCTCCCTTATCCCCGCAACCCCTGCTATCCCTCCCCTAGCCTCCCCTACCCCCAACAGGCAACCATTGTAGAAGACAGTGTGGCAATTCCTCAAGGACCTAGAAATAGAAATACCATTTGAGCCAGCAATCCCATTACTGGGTATATACCCAAAGGATTATAAATCATTCTATTATAAAGACACATGTGCATGTATGTTTATTGCAGCACTGTTCACAAGAGCAAATACTTGGAACCAGCTCAAATACCCATGAATGATAGACTGGATAAAGAAAATGTGGCACATATAAACAATGGAATACTATGCAGCCATAAAAAACAATGAGTTCGGCTGGGCGCGGTGGCTCATGCCTGTAATCCCAGCACTTTGGGAGGCTGAGGCGGGTGGATCACGAGGTCAAGAGATCGAGACCATCCTGGTCAACATGGTGAAACCGCCTCTCTACTAAAAATACAAAAAATTAGCTGGGCATGGTGGCGCGTGCCTGTAATCCCAGCTACTCAGGAGGCTGAGGCAGGAGAATTGCCTGAACCCAGGAGACGGAGGTTGCGGTCAGCCGAGATCGCGCCATTGCACTCCAGCCTGGGTAACAAGAGTGAAACTCTGTCTCAAAAAAAAAAAAAAAAAATGAGTTCATGTCCTTTGCAGGGACATGGGTGAATCTGGAAACCATCATTCTCAGCAAACTGACACAGGAACAGAAAACCAAATACTACACATTCTCACTCATAAGTGGGTATTCAACAATAAGTACACATGGACACAGGGAGGCGCACATGACAAGGTGCCCTTTAAGTTTAGTCATCCATAGGCAGTTTGTGTTAGTCATCTCAATTAGACCCCTGCCTTATTGCAAGGACAGAGGGCTTTCTGTATCCCTAGGTTCTTGCCTTGGCGTACCAGAAGAATTGGATCACATCTGGGCTTGGAGAATGAGTGCCTGGTTTTATGGAGTAGAAGAAGCTCTCAGCAGATGGGGGAGCAAGAAGGGAGATGGTTTTCCCCTGGAGTTGAGCTACTCAGTGTCCCAGGCTGAGACCCTGAGCTCCCCTCTGACTGCCCCTGCCGAACCCCACATCATTCTGCCGGTCGATGGCCTGCTGGCCTGCTGGCTCTGTTGGTGGGCTCTTCACCGGCACGCTCCCCTTGACGTCCTGCCGCTTGTGTCCTCTTCCACTGATCCTACTTCTCTTGATGTCCAGCCACCTAGGTGTCTGCCTGCTAGGGTCTTAGAGTTTTTATAGGCACAGGATGGGGCTGTGGCAGGCCGGGGTGGTCTTGGGAAATGTAACATTTGGGTGTGAAGGCAGGAGTGCCTGTCCTCACCTAGGTCTGTGGGCATAGGCCTGGGAGTGGAGCTCTTGCCAGGGACCTGCCCTTCTCCTCCCAGCACATCCCTGCCCCCCTCCGTATCAGCTTGGATGTTAGAAGCAAGATGGAGTCGATTAGGTCAGCTCTTTCCCACTGTCGTAATTTTGCAGAGGTGGTTTTATGATCACTTTGAGATGCCTATTGGATATCCAGTTGGAAGAGCATTCCAGGCACTTGGAGTTCAGAGTCTGGATTTAAGGATTGGAGGTATACTTTGGCACTATATTGCCTTTAAAGCTGTTTTTCTGAATGGAAATCATCCAGGACAAGAGAGTAAGAAAGAGGAACTAGGGCCAATCCATGAACTACTAAACGTTTAGAGGTCAATTAATATATGTGAATAGAAGCAGCTGGTAGGTAGAAAACCAGGGACAGTGTGGTAACATGAAAACTGAAGGTCAATGTCTGTCAGCGTATCAGCCCCAAAGTGCCTAGTATAGTGCCTGGCGTCTAGCAGATACTGCATTGTTGCTATGAGAAGTTCAGTAGTCCAAATAAGTGTTAAGAAATAGTGGCTGTTTTTGAAGAGATGGGTGAGTCCACAGTTAGCTAACAGACAGATCTCTTCAACGGTTACGAAATTAAATTTCCCCATTAATAAAACTTCAAACATTCAGAGATTTAGTTATGTATACTTTTTTATAGCCATGAAAATTTTAACTTTAGTACGCATGAATTTTGAAATGGTAAAGACCCATAGGAATAACTGATAAACAAGGCAACTGGGTGTTATATATTTCAGAGAAGGTAAAGCAGAAGGTGAAGTTAAAGTGGAGTGTAACCTTGAATAACAATAAGGACACAGCATCATGAGGCAAAGTAAATATGGGCCTTGAGGTTCCTGGGGGGACAGGAAAGCTGAAAGAGCAAGGAGGGACTGACAAGATTTGAGCTGAGCCCTCTGCTCTGTGCAGATGTTCAGTGGCATGAGATTGTAAGTGTCAGTTCTGGGTAGTTTAAATAAAGATACTTCCACTTCAGATTTTCCTGACTCAGACATTTAAGTGACTTTGCACCTGGCGCTATAATAGAATATAACAAGGGGTAGACGGCCAGATGCAGTGGCTTGCGCCTGTAATGCCATCACTTTGGGAGGCTGAGATGGGCAGATCATTTGAGGTTAGGAGTTCACAACCAAACTGGCCAACATGGTGAAACCCCATCTCTACTAAAACAATACAAAAATTAGCCAGATGTGGCATGCCTGAAATCCCAGCTACTAGGGAGGCTGAGACAGAAGAATTCCTTGAACCAGGGAGGCAGAGGCTGCAGTGGGCCAAGATGGCACCACTGCAGTCTAGCCTGGATGACAGAGGAAGATTCCATCTCTCTCTCACACACACACATACACACACACAAACACACACACAAACAACAATTTCAGACATCAAATTATTTCAGGAAGGCATTGAACATTTGGATAGAGTCCTAAGAAAAGTTCTTATTTTTTATTATACATTATACCTTAAGTTCTGGAGTATATGTGCAGAACATAGAGGCTTGTTGCATAGGTATACATGTGACTTGGTGGTTTGCTGCACCCATCCCCCTGTCATCTACATTGGGTATTTCTCCTAATGCTACCCCTCCCCTAGCCCCCTAACCCCTGCTATCCATCCCCTATCCTCCCACCCGCCAACAAGCCCCGTGTGTGATGTTCCCCTCCCTGTGTCCATGTGTTCAGCACCTACTTGTGAATGAGAACATGTTCTCACTCAAAAACATTTTTTTATTCCGGTGCACATTATCTGGATTAAAAACAAAATGAATAGAAAACATATTTTTTGAGCTACTAGAAATAAAGATACTGAAAATTTTATTTATTTAGTTCCTTTTGTGTATTCTTTTTTTGTTGTTTTATTTTTGTTATATATTATCCTTGGGTTAGATACTGAAAAATTTCTAGCAAGCAAGGGGGTGGTACTTAGAAAGGAATTTTGTTGGATTTGTCATTAATACTTTTGGGAAACAAATATTTGTGATAAATGCTACACTTTGCATAGAATGTATAGCGGTCAACAAATCTAATGAACTCTCTGTTCTTATGAATGTGACCTTCTAGGAGGGAAGACACTGACTTAACACAAATGTTATATAAAAATGGCAATATATGATAATGCTATGAAGGACCATAATACAGAATGAAAAAGAAAGACCAGGCTAAACAATTTAGATTGGAGGGATCAGAGAAGAAGTCACATTTGAGATAAGGACTGATAGAATTGGGGTTGTGAGCACAATCTGTTCATGTATCCTTGTGAGTCCCCATGGTGAGTGTGAGGAAAAGTGTGGAAGGGTATAAAATCCCTCCTTCAACCCTCATCTATCATGTCATCAACCTACAACTTTTGTCTTCTCTGAAATGGTCTCCACTGTAATCTTTCTATTGAAAGTAAACAAATACAGCTCTTGGCTTATCTACCAGTGTTCACTGCATAGAAGTTGAGAAAGCAAATGAATCAATGAATCATTAAATGAATGGACAGTCTTCACAAAACTACTTTTGGAAGGCATTATGTTGCTTGGAAGCAGAGAGAGTACCTGAGGCTCTTCCAAGCACACATTCTCACCCAGTAACATATCATCGGCACAATTTCTCTTTATCAGATTATCTAATTTTCTGATAACCTAATCTGATAATCTAGTTTATCACATTATCTAATTTTCACTTACAGAAAGTAGAGGAAAGAGAACTGCTGGGTTTTCTTTATGGCCACCAGCACACCATTATGACCAACTAACAAATATATTACCTGGTTGAGAAAATTAGCAATATCCCCTCAGTCTGTGAGTGTCTCCTGGTTAGGTACATAAATGCTTTTAGAATTCCTTCATGCTGATTTTTTGCATATATATAAGATTATTTTTTTTTTCTAAATAACAAAGAAGAGTAATGTAGATTCAGATATAACTTGGGAATAATATGATTTCCTTATTTAACACACTAGCCATTTTCAGCATTTTAAATAGAGGCAATTTTTCAATGAAAACATAATTTTTCAATGTGTTTGTTCAGAGTAGGTTGAGACAGGTATTCCTCTGAGGTATACAAACTTAAGAATGTTCTGGCCTCAGTTTTTTCCCCCTAGCAAAAATTACTTTCCTCTGAGTTTTCAGAAATTGCTAAAATGTTTTATTTACTTTTCTTACAATGACTTTAGTGAGTGAGTCATACTTCAAACTTAATTATCAAGCCTCAGAAAATGGACAAGAACTGAAAAATACATACAATGGGAATGATTTGACCTCACTAATTATGAGGAGGAAGCTTAGTGCAGGTGTCTTCCTGTAGTTTAATGGCAATACTCCTGAGAACATGAGTGCATTGCAAGTTACAATGTGTTTCTACTCAAAAGACAGTTCATGTAAAGTGAAAACACCCCAAGTGCAGCTCAGTACTTATTCTAAAATGTATTTGGGTGTTTATAATCACCAATGTGTCAAGATAGTGTATGTTGCGTTTGATGCTGGTGTAGGCAGTTTAATTGGCCTCCCTAGAATTGAGCTAGCAGGGGAGGAGAAAAGCAAATATGGCACTCTGCAGCAGTGCTCACTGGGATGGAATGCTGAGTATTCTGTTTCTAGGATCAAAGCAGCTCTGGATTGAAAATTAAAACACCCACACACATGTACACACAAGCACACATCAATACCAAACATCTAATGAAAAAAGGCATAATAATTAAAACCGGATGAACTCCTTTCATAGAGTACAAAAATATGCAATTAGAAAGATTGATCTTTCACTCCAGCAAGCTATTTTTGCAGTACTAATAAGAGAGGAAAAAACCCAAAGTCCCCAAAGAACTGGGACACTTTACCCGAATGGCCAATAAACATTCATTGTCCTTCTTACTGCAGTAAAGATGGTCTCGTCAGAGTTTCCAGTGACCATGCTAGTGCTAAATTCAATGTCAGTTTTCACTTCACGCCTTAGTAGCCCTATCAACAGTGTCGGATACGGTTCAGCACTTCCTCCTTTTTGGAACTTGTTCACTTGGCTTCCAGGAATGCACATTCTCCTGGTTTTTCTCTTCCACGACTAACCTCTCCTCTTGTGTTTTTTGCTATGCTTCCCCATCCTGCTTACCTTTACATTTAGCAGTGTCTCAGTACTCAGTCCTTGGGTCTCTAATTATTTATGTTTGCTCTTTTGATAAACTAATTCGGCCGTATGGATGTAAATAATTCATACTGTGAAAGCTCCCTGATTTTTCTGTCCAGTCCCAATGTGTTCCCCAAATTTCTGGCTCTTTAACTGCTTCATTCAGTATTCAATAGGGGTCTCACACTTAGTTCCAAACTGAACTTTTCTCTCTCCAGGATGCCCACTGTGCAGTCTTTCCCGTCTGAGTTAATAGCAACTCCATCCTTTCAGTTACTCAAGACAAAAAAAATGGTATAAAAGTTATTTTATACCCAGTGTCTTAGCTTGAGTAACTACAAAAGAATATCAAGGACTTATAAATAGCAGAAATTTATTACTTACATTTTTGTTTTTATAAAATTCATACACAATTATACATATTTACAGCATACTGTGTGATATTTAGATACATTAATAAAATAGGTTAATGATTAAATCAGGGTAATTGGGATATCTGTTACCTCAAATGTTTATCATTTGTGTTGAGAACATTCTGGAGCTTGTCTTCTAGCTATTTTTGAAATACACAATAAGCTATTGATAACTGTTGCCACTCTACAGTACTATCAAACACTAGAGCTTACTCTTTCTATATAACTGTAGTTTTGTACCCATTAACCAAGCTTTCTGTTTCCTCTCCTTCCTCTTTCCCTTCCCAGCCTCTAGTAACCACCACCAGTCTCCCTCCATGATCAACCTTTTTATCTCCCACATATAAGTGAGAATGTATAAAATTTCACACTTCAATGTGTTTTTATAATATTGTTCTCTTTCTTCCATATGTAGGACTCCTGTAAGCCTTTATTATAGGACCAGTCTAGTGGCGATGATGAGTTCCCTGTTTTGTGTGTCTGGGGTACCTTATTTCTTTATTTCTGAAGGATTGACTTGCTGGGTATAATATTCTTGACTCATAATTTTTTTTCTTTGAACACTTTGAATATATCATCCCGTTGTTTCCTGGCCTGTAACGTTTCAGCTAAGAAATCTACTGTTAGAGATTCCATTATAGAAGATTCCATTATATGTGACTTGATGCTTTTCTTTTGCAGTTTTGAGAATATTATCTTTGCTTTTGACTTCTAACAGTTTTACTATAATATGCCTTGAAGAAAACATTTCTTGGATTGAATCTTTTTGGGGACCTTTGAGCTTCCTTTTTCAAGATGTTTATAACTTTTGCAAACTCAAGAAGTTTTCAGCTATTATTTCATTAAATAGAATTTCTATATCTTTTATCATCTATTTTCCTTGTTGAGCTTCTAGTCTTTGAATATTTGTTCACTTGATGTTGTCCTACATGTCACATAGGCTTTCTTCATTTTTTTTAAAACATTTTTTCTCTTTCATTTCTTTATGAATATATTTGTCTGACTTGCTTATATAAAACAACCTGTTTTCAAGTTCAAAAATTATTTTTTTCTTTTAATCTAATAAAGTTAGTTTTAATTTTATTCATTAAATTCTTCAGTTCTAGAATTTCTGTTTGGGTCTTTCTAATGATATCTCTCTCTTTACTGAATTTCTCATTCAGATCATGAATTATTTTTCTCCTTCTTTTGCATTATTTGTTTTCCCTTTTTTCTCTCTAATATTCCTTAAGAATATTATTTTGAACAGGCATTCAATATATTTCCTTTTTTTGGAGGCCTATTACTGGAGGTCTTACTGTGTTCCTTTGAAGGTGCCATGTTTCTTAGTTTTTCTTGTTTCTTTTGCTCTTTGGTTGATACCTGTGCATTTGTTGTAACTGTCACCTCTTCCAGTTTTATAGAATAGCTTCTGTGGGGAAGACTTTTTGCTGTAGATGTATCTATAAGGTCAGTTTTGTAAGCTGCTTTGGCTTTGGTTCTGGGTGGGCAATGTAGCGTAATCTTCATATAAATTCTTGAGCAGTGTCAGCAGTGTCTGTGAGTTCCTTAGAGGCTTAGATTGTGGTTGTTTGCAGAGGCTGTTGTTAGGTTTTGCTGGGGACCAAGGTGCTGGGTGCATCAGTCCTCAGCCCCTAGGTGGCATGTTTAAGCACTGGTTATGGTGGTGATATGTTCTGAGTGGATCAGCCTTTGAACCTCCAGGCAGAATGTGTGGCCGCCTGCAGTAATGATGGTGGGTCAGTTCTTGGGAACCTGGCTGGGGTGAGTGAGCATCCCACAGCAGTGTCTATGGAGGGGTAGAACAAGGGTCCCTGGCCTCCTGGACAGGGTACACAGGTGTTGTCTGTGGCAGGTTGAGTAGGTTCATCCCTAGTGCCCCAGGTGGAAAGCAAAGCTGTGTGGTAACTCCACTGCTTTTGGAGGGTGGGTTCACTGTCAGTGGAGGTGGCCTCAGGCATGCTGTTTTCAGGCTGTGGCAAGTATACACTTTCATTCCCTACGTCCTGGTGGCAGCCTCCCTGATGTGCTGGACTGCCTGTTTCCCATGGCGTAGGGTCTGTGTGAGCTTAAGTGCTGGCATTGTGGCCACACCAATAGGTCTGGGAAGTTCTATGATGCTATAGCCTTCTGAGTGAATGTTGGTAGAACCCCAGGGATGTGAAGATGCCCGGGCTATTGGGTCCCAGGGCAAAATGTAGTCTGGTGTTGGCTCTGCATTCAAACTGGTACTGTGCTGCAGCACTAGGGTCCCAGGGTTAGGACCCAGTGTGAGTGCTCCCTCTGGAATAATGTAGTCATGTGGACTCCAGGCAGCTCCCTATCTAGGCTTAGGGCTTATGAGGACTAAGGAGTTTTACTGTGTAGCTAGGACTGAAGATATGGAGATGTTGATGCTGGAGATCTCTTGTTTACCTTTTTCCTGCAATGGGGAGTCCCTCCTGACTTTGAGCTGGTCTGACTGGCTGCCTTGCTTCCCTCTCTGTGCTGCCATCTTGAACTGCCATGCCTCATGGGGTCCCTGTCCTATTTCTCATAGTTCTGGAGCCTGGAAGTCTGAGACAGGGAGTCAATATAGTTGGGTTTTGGTGAGGTCCCTCTTCTAAGTTGCAGACTGGCAACTTCTCCTCATAGCCTAAGAAGCTTAGGAGCTCTCTGGAGTCTCTTTTATAAGGGCAATAATCTCATTCATTAGGGGTCCACCCTCATGAACTAAATTGCCTTTCAAAGGCTCTGCCTCCTAATGCCATCACATTGGTGGTTGGGATTTCAACAAATAAATTTTGGAGGAACACAAACATTAAGTCTACAACACTTCTCATTTTATTTGTCAGAGCATTTATAAAGTCTATCTTAGAACCATACCCAAACTCTAACTCATTCAAAAATTGTTATTCATAGTACCTGATCTTTGCTACACTCATCTCTGGATGGGATTATTACAATAGCCTTCTAATTGTAGAAGGTCACAATTCTTTCCTTCTTCCACATTTACTTCTTACAGTCTATCTAAAACAAACTCCCATAGTGATCTTTTATCACATATAAGACCCGCTATGACAATCTTCTGTTCAAAATCCTGCAATGACTTCCATATTTCCTCCCGTAAAAACCTAAATCCTTAGGAAGCCCTATAAAACCTTACAAAATCAAAGAGGACCCTGTGGCTCATTTCTGATTCCATTACTCATAACTTTTCCCTTACACCCATTTGGCTAAGCCATAGTGGCAGGTTGTGTTCTCTTAAATAGGTCAAGCCTGGTTAATCCTTTGAACTTTGCATATGTTGTTTATTAATCTGGAACTCAAACTTTCAGGCATTTTCTCAAAGCTTTCTTCAAAATGTAACTCTTTCTCACCATTCTATATGAAATTGTAATATAGTAGTCCCTCCTTATTCCTGGGTTGTATGTTCCAAGACTCCCAGTGTCTTGGAAGCCACAGATAGTACCAAATTTTTATATATGTACGAAATTTTTTATATAATATATATATATATATATATATATATGTATGTTTTTAGTTTTTATATATATATATATATAAATGTTATACTTTTATATGGTATGTTTTATATACATGTAAATTATGCTTTTTAAAATATATCTGTGATAAAATTTAATTTATAAATTAGATATGGTAAGAAATTAATATTTTGGAGCTGTGGTTGACTGGATAACCGAAACCATGGAAAGTGAAAATGTCGATATGAGGGGGCTGCTGTATATTAAATTCTGACAAAAACACGTGGTCCCCTTGTTTCCTTCCCTGCTTTTTCCTGCCATGGCTCATATCACCAGAGCTACATAAATTGTCTGTCTGCCCCACTAGTGGAATGTAAGCTTTGCTATATTGCTTACTAGCTAAATAAGTAACTGACATAGTCTAGGTGCCTGGCAAATATATTTAAATAATCTTGTTGGACTTAATATTAATTTGGTTATATATGTGTTCATCCTGCTAGCCTGGAAAGCCACTCTAACCTCAGTTATATCATTAAAAAAATGGAAATACTAGTACTATCTACATTACTTGGAATTAATTTGAGGATTAAATTTTAAAATGACCTAAACATTTAGCATGGTCTCAGGTACATTAGAAAATCCCACACAGTGTCACTTATGATTATGTCAGTGGTGAATATTATGGTAGTTATTTAGCTGCTGTTATCTGCAAAGAACTATCAGGAATGTATTTTACTTGCATGGAGTTAACATGGTAAATATATATTTGTCAGAGTTTTCCAGAGAAACAAACAATAGGATATATATATATACACACAAACATATGTAATTATATAACTAATTACATATGTGTATGCAATATAAATGTATGCATATGTATATCTATAATTAAGAGAGATATATGTTTATAGATCTATTTGTTTATTATAACGAATTGGCTCACATAAGGAAAGCTGAGAGGTTCCATGAGCAAGGTTATGACCTGGGAAAGCCGATAGTGTAATTCAGACTGAGTATGAAGGGTTGCCGATGATGTAAATCCAAGTCTAAGGGCAGAATAGGACTGATGTCTCAGCTCAAACAGGCAGAAAAAAGACAAATTCTCCTTACTTCACCTTTTGTTCTATTCAGGCCCTCAAGAGACTGGCTGATGCCCGCCCATATCATCCAGTGATGACGAGGGCCATCTGTTTTACCGAGTTCACCAGTTCAAATGCTAATACCTCACAGACACATCCAGAAATAATGGTTAGCCATATATCTGGGAATTCTATGACCCAGTCGAGGTGACACACAAAGTGAATTATTACAATATGTATACAAGTGTTTCTGTTACAAAATAGAAAGTAAGTGCTTTAGAGAGGTAGACGAAATATCGTAAAATCTAGGTGGGGAGTCCAGGATTTTGAGTCAAAAGGCTATAGTTAAGATGACTGTTTTGTCTTATGCCAGCTATTTGAACTTTAATGAATTACGTGACCTTGCTTGTCTATAGAGCAAGAATAAGAATGTTGATCGTGATGATGATGACGATTCTGTCAGAGGTTTGTTGAAAAGATTAAATGAAATAAGGGATGAAAAGCATTTACTGCAAGGTTGACTCATTTCACAATTCCAAACAGAAACTTAATGTGGAAAAGACAATTTGTGTGTCCTAAGGAAATCCTTTGGGGACTATTTTTCTTAATTTTATTTTTTTTGAGATACAGTCTCACACCGTCACTTGGGCTAGACTGCAATGCTACGATCTCGGCTCACTGCAACCTCCGCCTTCTGGGTTCATGCGATTCTCCTGCCTCAGCCTTCTGAGTAGTTGGGATTACAGGCATACACCACCACACCTGGCTAATATTTTGTATTTTTTTTAGTTGAGACAAGGTTTCACTATGTTGGCCAGACTGATCTCGGACTCCTGACCTTGTGATCCGCCCGCCTTGGCCTCCCAAAGTGTTGGGATTATGGGCGTGAGCCACTGCGCCTGGCCTCTTAATTCTTTTTGTAATGTGAATATGTTGATATATATATTTTTTAAGATGAGAAATATATAGGTAATTGTGTCAAAGAAAATTGAGAGTTAATTTTTTGCCCGAGGTTGAATTGTTGTGGCAATCACATTAGTATACAACTTCCTGATGAATTATCTTTCACTAGGAATGCTGCCTAGCTTTATGTATAGTTTTGTTGAATGGGCTAATACACTATGTTGAAAAACAAAATCAAGCTTGTTTCATATAAAATGTTTCGACTATTAATATCCACTAGCCACTAAGAAAAATATCTAATGACCTAGACTACAAAAATAAGTCAGACTTGTGAAGATTTGAGTAAGAAACAAAACTGAGCTCTGATATGGTTTGGCTATGTCCCCATCAAATCTCATCTTGAATTGTAGCTCCCACAATTCCCATGTGTTATGGGTGGGACCTTGTGGGAGGTAATTGTTTTATGGGGGAGGGTCTTCCCTGTGCTGTTGTCATGAAAGTGAATAAGTCTCATGAAATCTGATGGTTTTGTAAGGGAGAGTGTCCCTGCACAAGCTCTCCTGCCTGCCATCATCCATGGCAGTCAAATCTTAAATCTTCAAAACGATCTCCTTTGACTCTATGTCTTACATTCACATCACATTGATGCAAGAAGTGAATGGACACTGGGACTTGGCCAGAAGCATCTGGGCCACAGGAATCCAATGTCCTTCTGGGTTTCATTGGCTCTGATTTGCTGAGCCAATCACCATGGCCAAGGGGTGGGAAGGTGTTAAGCGTCTTTTGAAATATCCATGGACCATTTTATGTGTCTGTAGTCATCAGGAGGTGTAAACCAATCATCAGGGAGGTATAAACTAACACCACAATGAGATATCACCTCATACCTGTTAGAATGGCTATTTTCAAAAATACAAAAGATATGCCGGGTATGGTGGCTCACACCTATAATCCCAGCACTTTGGGAGGCTGAGGAGGGAGAATCATTTAAAATCAGGCATGCAGGACCAGCCTGAGTAAAAAAGTGAGACCCTGTCTCTACAAAAAATTTTTAAAAAATACCTGGGAGTACTGGCATGCACGTATAGTCCCAGCTACTCAGGAGGCTGAGTGAGATTGCTTGATCCCAGGAGTTTGAGGCTGTAATGAGCCATTACTGCACCTCAGTCTGGACAGCATAGGGAGATCATGTCGCAGAAAGCAAATGAAGAAAAACAAAAGATAACAAGTATTGGTGAAGATGTGGAGAAAAGGAAATCTTTGCATATTGTTGGTGGGAATGTAAATTAGTATAGCCATTACAGAAAAGCTATGAAGGTTTCTCAAAAAATTGAAAATAGAACTACCATATGATCCAGCAATCTCACTATTGGTTATATCTCCAGAGGAAATGAAATCAGGGTCTCAAAGAGATATCTGCACTCCCTTGTTTATTATAGCACTGTTCACAATAGCCAAGGGAAAAAAAAACCAACCTAAATGCCCATCAACAGATGAATCAATGAAGAAAATATAGTACATATACACACAATGGAATATTATTCAGCCTTAAATAAATAAAGATATCCTGCCAGATGCAACAACATGGATGAACCTCGAGAATGCTATGTTAAAAAAAAAAAAAAAAACCCATCACAAAGGTAAATATCTCATCATACTGTTTTTTTTTTCTTTTTTTTTTTTTTTTTTGAGATGGAGTTTCACGCATGTTACCCAGGCTAGAGTGCAATGGTGCGATCTCGGCTCACCGCAACCTCCGCCTCCTGGGTTCAGGCAATTCTCCTGCCTCAGCCTCCTGAGTAGCTGGGATTACAGGCATGCACCACCATGCCCAGCTAATTTTTTGTATTTTTAGTAGAGACGGGGTTTCACCATGTTGACCAGGATGGTCTCGATCTCTTGACCTCGTGATCCACCTGCCTCGGCCTCCCAAAGTGCTGGGATTACAGGCTTGAGCCACCGCGCCCGGCCTATCTCATCATACTTCTTATATGAGGAATCTAAAATGGTCAAATTCATAGAAGCAGAGTATAGGTTGGTGGTACCAGAGGCTGGAGGAGGGGGAACAGGTATTAGTCAAAGTGCACAAGTTTCAGTTATTCAACATGAATAAGTCCTAGACGTGTACTGTGTCGCAATAGTGGCTATAGTTCACAGTACAATACAATGCACTTAACATTTTGTTAAGAGGACAGATATCATGTTGTCTGTTCCTGCTGCAATTAGAGGAAAAATATCTATAGTTAATTTTAAAAAGGCAGAGAAAGGATGTTAAGTGTTCTCACCAGAAAAACAACTCTGTGAGGTATTGCATTTGTTAATTAACTAGATTTAACTATTTCATAATGCATATATACTTCAAAACATCATGTTGTACACAGTTAATACATACAATTTTTTGTCAGTTAAAAAGCATGGCTATACACAGACTTAGCTTCTGAGCAAAATGCATCAAATATGTAGAATTCTCGATGTTACTAACAAATTACCTATGTTATGGAAGGATATCCAATCGTGCTTGTTTGAATAATGAGTCTCCTCAGCGTTTTTAAGTTATAACTTAGAGTCATAACTTATCTCACCGCATCAGCCTATTCCCGTACTTAGTAGCACTCACCCCAGTTTGAATTGTTCAACATTTGTTTACTAGTGTAATGTCTGTGGAGCTTCACTGGAGTATAAGCCTCCTGAGAGCAGGAACCCTGTCTGTGCTGTTCTCAGCATCAAAAAGAATTTCTGACACATAAGAAGAGCCTAATAAATATTTGTTCGGTGACTTGAAGATGATTGGATTTCAGATATATTTTAAAGACTCGAGGTTTTTAAATACAAAACTGGATAGCTTATACTTTGGGGTAGCATTTTGATTGACATTCTAGAATGTGAATATTTTAAAGTTTAGTTGCTCAAGGCTTAGGGAGCCAGGACAAGACAGGACAAGATCAATTCAAAGCTGTTGCCTGGCCAATGTCAGTGGCGTTCTAGCAGATCCACATCCTGGGATGATGTCTAGGGAGGAGGCTGATCCTAGACAAGGTGAATTCCTACTTCTGTTTCACTGCCAAAGTTAGAGAAAGTTAATTAATTTGTGTTGACAGTTTGTTCAAGTTCTAAGTGACTTTATGTCTGTTTACTATAAGAATGGTGGGTGGAGAAATAGTGTTCCTTGTTCATTTTTAACCATGCAAATATTACCCTAACCTACCCAAGCTTAACTTCTCTTGAATCTTTGAAAGTATTTTACAAATTTTGAATGTGTAGAATAACAACAGTCACCTGAAGGAAGCAATAAAATATTTCCAGTGAGAAATCCTGTTGATAAAGCATATCAGGAGAGAGAACAGTGCAGATTTACATGAGAGTCAGATTTTTAGAAGCTCACAAAGAGATGGGCTGTTTGGGAAGAAGTATGGTGCACACAGCCTGCAGCGTGAGATGACCTGAGGCTTCACCTGGGTGATAATCCCCTGTTCCATCTTAGGCCAGGGATCTCTCTGCCCTAACTTACTTGCTTGGGAACCTTAGATGTGTTTGACCATCTCACTGCAAACCTGCCTATACTTACAGCTGTGGCATGTTTTTTTTTTTTTTTTTTTAATGTGTGCACCTGTGTTGTGACTCAGTTTAGAAAAGCAGCACAAGTTGCACAGAAATCATGGCAAGAAGAAAGGTTTCTGATGGAGGAAAACCAGATTGTCATTTCAAGTCTACAAACCAGCTGTTACAGAAGCACTACTTTTTTTTTTTCTTCCTGAGCTGAATTTGGTTGTCTGCTAAGTGGTAATTTGTTACTGTGTGTACTCCAGATGTTTTACACACAGGGCCTCCTTAATCCTCACAATAACCCCATATGATGGATTTTTGATGTGTCGCCTTGACTAGGATTTTATTAATCCTGAGTCACCTGGAATTCCTTTTCTCAGGTAATCTGGTTAGGGCAGGCCATGAGTAACATCCTCTTTCTTTCCCCTGAGAGCTGGAAGGTTGCTGGAGGCACAGCTATTTTGCAACACACGTACCTTGTCTTCACTATTCAAAGACTAGTCTAGGTGCTACTGTAAAGGGGTTTTGTAGTTATAATTAAAGTCTTTAATCAACTGACTTTACGTTAATCAAAAGTGAGATTATACTAGGTAGGCCTGAAAACAGTTAAAAGGACTGTAATAAAAGAGGTTGTAGGCCTTCTTCCTTGGGCTCAAAGATTCCCATCAGTGGCTAGACCTGTGACTGTGCTCCTTCCTCCATATCTTCCTTCTTAACTGTGCCTGTGGGTAGATGGCAAGCTTCAGCTCCTGATCATGGGGTTCAGCTGCTCATCACCTTTCTCTGTGCCATGCAAGGACTTTGGACTTCCTTCGCTGCCACAATGGGGTGAGCCAGTTCCTGCAATCTCTTAATGCTGAACCCTGACTGCTACACCTCATCAGGTGGATAGTATTTCCAACACTATTATGCATATAAGAAAGCTCAAAGAGCTCATTATGTTACCTTGTGTTTTGCAGTTAATAACCTTCAGAGCCTTAAGCTTGAAGCTACACTGCCTAGGGATCACAGAGGTTACCAAACTTCCTGAAAAGATCTTAGACAATCAGATAAGAAAACAGACCAGGCCCCTGAAGGCAGGCATTGTATCTGTCTTGCTTACCACTGCAGCCTCATTTCTTGGGAGTCCAGCATGTGGGTGGTATTTGTTGTTGAATGAATGAATAAATGAAAAATGCAAAGTGCTAATCATATATAGGTGTTATTATTACAAATGACAATATTTCAATAGGCTTGGGATCTTATGAAATCCAATCCTTACAGCAGTTTTTGCAAGCTTGGAAGGAAAATCTCCTTTTCCTTTTTTTCTTTTGCTCTGTAATTTGGATGGAAAACCAAAGATACATGATCTTGTCTCAGCTTGACCACTTGCTTTGTTTTCCTGGTCAATCCATTTAAGAACGCCAACTCAAGTTTCAAGCATATAACATAGCAGGCCAACAGCACTTCCTCTGTGTGTCACAGGAATGTCACTTAGGGAGATTAGTTAATATCTGAATGCCTGGATTTTGAGTATCAATAGAGAGCAGGGCTTTGTATCTGACACTGAGAGAAATAAAAAGAGTCTGCAGTCTCTGCACGGCAATGAATGGACAGTCAGGGGTCCAGGGGACAGCATACCTGGAAGGAGAAGAGAAGGAAGACAGAGCCAAGTGCATATTTTTGTGTAAATGTGCACCTTTAATGGAGCAACTGAATTCTGCGAAATTAAAATAGAAAATTTTCTTTTATGAAGACAGGGATTTTTGCTTTTTAAAGTTATGCGTGTATCTCCAGCAACTAGGACAATGCCTAGCAGATAGTAAGTGTACAATACCTGTTTGCTTAAAACGACCAAGTTTTAGATGAATTTTCAGAAGAGGAATAGAACACAGTGAATCAGAAAGAAGGGCGGCACGCATTCTGGACAAGGAGGGATGTACAAGAAAGCACTAAAGCCTCGGCTGTCCTTGAACTCGGGTGCTAACATTTCTCTGTTGCACAAAACTGGATTTACCAGGCTGTGTTCAAAGTCATATGCTGATTCTGAAATATATTATTTCCTAAAGAAAGAGAATTCTAGCCTTGGGCTGTGACATTCAAGCTATTTTACCAAAGAGGTTTCCCTAAAGTGTAACATGAATTTCTCTTACAGCTCTAAAGAACAGATACGATGGTGGGGACTTACTTTAGGGATTCTTTTAGAAATACCTTTTTTCCAGCTTGATTGTTTCTCACAAGGCCATAATTACCTGAGAAGCTTTCAAGCCCTTCCAAGGGACTTTAAGATCATTGGGGATTTGAAGGCAGCTCTAATGATAGAGGCAGGAATGAGGCACTAGGGTGCTCTGGGTAGAGAATTTCTGTGGAAAGTTGTTTCATTGCTTTCTTCCATATTAAATTTTCCTCTGTGGTCTCCAGGTTCAGGTCTAGGCCCCTATTTCTGCAGAGAGTGGGAGAGAGCTCAGTGCCGGACAGAGTGCTGCTTGCCGGGGCAGAGCACTTTGGGATTTTTATTTCATTTTGTTTTGACAGCCAGATCCATCTTACAACCTTCCTGTTCTTTGTTTCCATTACAGTCTTAGGGCGTTAATTAAAGACTACCTCTCACCTGATTCACAGAGAATCTGTCTGAAAGTTCAGGGCTGTCAGCAGAAATGTGCCATCACGCAGCACCAGCAGAGTCCTAGGAAAATACCAAGAAGCACGTTAAACAAAAGAGGAATGAAGAGGCAATAAGACAAATTTCCTAGATAGGTGCCATTTCACTGCAAATCCGCTTTAATATCTTTCAGGTTACACTTGACTTGTGCATATAATGCATGTGGAAACAAGAACAGAAACCTAATAATTCAGAGAGCAAGAAGGAAATGTGACAAGGTTTTCATGATTGAAAATGAAAATGAAATCAATAGCTTGCTCTATTGGGTTAAGAGAATAAATTGGATTACCAAAACTTTAATTTAGCCAGGAAGACACAGCTTTTGTTGAGAAAAGAAATGACTTTGTTTATCAATTATCTATAAAGTATCAAAGACTATGACACAGGGAGAGATGAATACCCTTAGAGTCCAGGCTTTCAGGCTGAAAGGGAGCATGGAATAGTTTCAAGCAAGCTATTTAACCTTTTTATGACTCAAATTATCCATGCTTTAAAATGGTAAACCTATTATCATCATCAAAAGCATTTACTAAATGTCCCACTTTGCATGGCACTGGGATGTAGGAAAAAAAGAGAAACTTTTAGATTATACCAAAAAAAAAACGTAAAAGCTTGACTGAAGTCAGTGTATTAAAAAGAATGTCATGCATTAATAAAAAATATTTTATTTATTTTTGTCCAAGAATCAATGAAAGTTATTTTCTATATTGAAATTAGAGTTTTATGTGAGATTTAAATACTGACAGGTATATATGCATGTGTGTGTGTGTCTATTTATCTGTCTATGACAATTTTCACTGACTCTTAATTATATGATAAAAATATTAAGAGACTAGAGGGGAAATAATCTAAGCTTCACCCAGTGCCTTCTGTCTAACAAACAGCTATGGGCACTTCAGGTTTGTTGCTTTACTCTATCCCCAAATGACTTTATGAAAACAGGCTTTATTAACTGTTCTTTATAGTCAGGGATCTAAAGTGCAGAGAGAGTATATAGCACATTTAAATTCCACATGGTAGAGGGCAGCTTCCAACTGGATGTGGCTGATTCTTATGTAAGAGGTGGGACTGGACTCAGGAGTCTGGGCTCTGACACTGGACCACATTGAGAACTAGCTAAAACAGGTCCCTGGTGGGAGCAGCTTTCTCTAAGACACACCCACCAGCGCACCATGTCAGTTTACCATTGCCTTGGCAGCACCTGGAAGTTACAACCTCTTTCCATGGCAATGACCCAACCACCTGGGAGTTACCACTCTGATTCTGGAAATTTCTGTATAAATTCCCTCTTCATTTGCATATAATTAAACATTGGTGGAAATAAGAGTTCGGCGTTGCCTCTGAGCTGCCACTCTGGGCTCACTGCCCATGAGGCAGCCCTGCTGCAAGGAGCATAAGTGTCTCTGCGGTTGCTGTACACTGCCGCGTCAATAAAAGTTACTGTCTAATAAAAGTCGCTGTTTAACACCACCGGCTGGTGCTTGAATTCCTCAGTTCTGGGGCGCGCCTGTCCTGCATGAACGCCACAGCCTGAGCTCCTTTTATTCCCCCCAACTTCCATTCTCTGCAAAAGATGAGGCTCCCCACCGTCATCAACAACCAACAAGCAGAGGATTGGTGACAAAAGCCATTGAGGTGCGTGGAGCTTGCAGATCTCCCCAGCAGGTTGACCTGAAGGAGGACTGCCAGGCCATCCAGATGGTGTCAAAACTGTACCCTCCGTTTGGCCATCTTGTTAATTGTTTTGAGTGAGAATGGACATGGCAAGCCTGTACCTTCCATAGTGAACCAAGGAGGGAAATTTAGGTCATCATCTGACAGAAATATCCTTTTGCAAAGAAAATGGTTTTGGTAGAAGTGGGACTAAGTTTTCCAGGTTGCCTGTCTGCACTGATGAAATGACCTTCATAAAAACGTGTCCTTTGAGCTTATGCCAGACGCTCAAAGAGACTTGACTTGTTTGTTGCTTTGGTTTTGAGCTGTCCCCACGAGGCTGGAACACACACTTTCTAGGTATTGGAGTGAGGTGGCTCTGACGTTGAGCAGAAATGTCAGAACTATGCTTCCTGTACCCCTGCTCTTCTCCCCTGTTCACTTCCCAAGCCAAGCTTTGCCTAAACAAAGCAGGTGTGACCTCAGATGGAGAGAACATTATGACATATAGAAAACCTAATTTCAGTGAACTGGATTTAAATCCTGGCTCTACCACCCCAGTGATGTGACTTTGAGAAAGTTACTTCTGATTCTGAATATCAATTTACTCAAGTATATTCTCCAAAGTGGGAACAACCTTCATGAATCACTGGAAAATGTGAATAAAACATCACGTGGTGAGTACTTCTCATGATGCTATCATGTCAAGTACTCTGTTAACATTAATTTCCCCTCCCTTTTTAGGTTCATCTAAGTCTTTTTATCCTCAAAGAATGGGTGATTAAGACATGCTATCTTTGATGCAAACATTTTAGAGCCATGTGTAAACTAAGCAAGGTGAGTAGAGACCAGGGAAGCAGACACAATGATTAGGAAGTAGTAAGTTTTAGCTATCAGCCAGCTGAGGAAGGAGGGGGAAAGGAGGAGAGGTTTTCCGCATGGTAAGAATATTCACAGTGTGGATTCCAAAGATCAGATCAGATGTGAACTGATTGAAGTGCTATTATACAACATGTGGGGCATCACTGGGGGTCCTTTCCAAGATAAGATCAAAAGAAAGGTAGGGCAGAAGCAAGATCCCAGCAAGGCAGAAAACGAATTCAAGAATTAGAAAGAATGGTGATGGTGAAGAGAGGAGCAGAGAGTTCATGCTCCCTCCATGATATCCATGGATGGAATTTTGGGAACTTGATTCTAAAATTATGGTAGTTACTAGATCTGAGTCTAGACTTGTTCATTGGAGCATCGATGAATAAGCATGTATATTACTTTATTATTTATTGTTATTATATTGCTGACTGTACCGATATAACTGGATTCTTTGATAAACCTAAATATCTTATTTGTTTACAAACATTATTCCAAGAAAGGATCAATAGGCTTCATCAGATCTCAAAGGGTCTTCAGCACAAACATGCTTAAGCACACTTGAGAGGAAAATAAATTAAAAGAAAGGTAACTTTTAAAATGACAGAGACTGGACCCTGTTATAGTTGATGAGGATTAAGTCTTGAGAGAGAAAGTGAAAACATAAAATTCCAGGTTAGGGGTTGAAACACTTTAAAGGAGGACTAAGAAAGACATCACATTTACAAGGTGACATTGAACAAAGAGAGAGAACTCTTCATGTGACACTAAAAAGATAAGACTGATTATGGAGATAGACTTTTTTTTTGAGACAGAGTTTCGCTCTTGTTGCCCAGGCTGGAGTGCAATGACGCCATCTCGGCTCACCACAACTTCCACCTCCCAGGTTCAAGAGATGGAAATAGATTCATCTTTAAGGGGAAGGTATTAGAATTTGAAGGAGTTCCTACTTGATGATTTCAGATCTTCTTGATGTGGTAGAAGGTAGGTTTTTCAAGATTAGGGTGAAGGCTTAAGAATACTTAAAATTTGGAGTAGTTGAGAAGTCAGGGAGAAGGAGCCAACTCAGGACACAAACTAGGCTTCCTGAATGCAGTGCTGTGATCGCCTTTGGGTGCAGCTGCTACAAGTCACATGGAATGATTCCCAGCTCAGCTAGACCCTTTCCTCACAGGCTAGTTGCAATCTTCAATCAGCGTCCTCGTTCACATGTTACCTGCTCTCAGGTCCCAGCTCTCTCAGTAACGCAGTTGATTCTCTTTCTAGTGCTCCTGCTGGAGCATCTGTAAACCATTGCTGCAGAAGCCTTGCCCATCCAGAGATGGCACTGCTGTGTTCCTAACGCAGCATGAGGAATGCATCACTTTCTACTTGGCTGTAGAAATCTACGTACATGGAATTGAAATCTCTCTACCCTCATTGGATAAGTTGTTGGGGCTTTGCAGGGGAAGATACCAATGACATAATAAATAGGGCTGTACCAAAATGATCCCCTTTCCCCATCCTCCTTTCATTTCTAATCCTCCTCCCTAGTGATCACATGGAGCCACAATTGCCCCCACTTGGTGTCCTGAGCAGGGAGGGGTAGCGTGGGTGAAGGGGACTCAGGGCTGTCATTTGCCCATCCTGAGGCTCGTGGGTAAATTGAAGATTTGGCCCAAACAGGGATTCAGGACTGCGCTTGATGTTAATTGTGGGCCTTATCGTCTCTGCAAAGTTTGATTTGTGTTTGATTCATTTCTCTCTTTGCTGCCATGTCCTCCTTTCATCAGGCTTTCAATTAATCTGTGTTTAATGGATAGATATAAGGCAATACAGCAAAGATGATATGACATGAATTAGTGTGTGTTTCCATGAAAATGAAAATTAAAACATCACCCAATTAATGTGATCCATGCAGAAATTCAAACTGAAAATCAGTCTCGAATACAGATTTTTTTCATGTCTTTCAGTTTGCCTGTATTAAAAAATTGTTAAATCTATTTGGTCATTTTTGTATAAAAATATATTATGATTTGTTATTTATTCTCGCCACAAAAAAACTGCAAATCAGAACTGTGTACCCTAATTACATTTAGAGAAAAAAAAGGAGAAACAGAGAAAAATACCATATGTGGGTTTTGCCATTAAAAATGTGTACTATAACACTAAAGAAAGAAAAATATTTTAGAGCGCATGGGTAGATACAGTTTTTAAGCCTAAAGATAACGAATAATATTTAAGAGACTTGATATCTAATATCAGAGAATGTTGACTTTTAGGTAATCTATTGAATTCCCTGGAGGGGTGCGGAAAGCACATCATATATCATTTTTTTTCACAAATGCAACAGTCCACTGGCTCTTTCCCACAGGGAGTGCTGTTCATGAGGCATGGAAATCCTGTGCAATTTCTGCAGTTTTGAAATTGCAGAGTGAATCACTGACTAGCCTCAAAGGGTTAGCTTTATTTTGGCTGATAGTTTATTTCTCTTTTCTTTTTTTCAACCTGTACCTACTTAAGCATAACACCAAGTGGCATAAATTCCCAGGGTGCTGAATTTCCTTTAAATTGCATAAGCCTGTCCCTCCTCATGCACTATAATTGTGAATCAATGCAAAATTTTGGCTTTGTGTTACTTTCTGACTTCTGAAACTGGATCCCATTCATCACAAAAGACCACAAAGTAGATAAAACTCCACCATTTAGGGCAGGCTAGAGGTAGTTCTTCCTTATCAGAGTTCAGTTTAAAAGTTTACAGTAAGTTATTCAGGGACAGATTCCAGGGATGTGAGATGGCCTGTCACCATTACCAGCTCACTGATGGCCTGTGAACTATAAATGAACACAGAGTAAAGTCCTTGTCAAATTCCTGTCTTCTCTCCTTGGCTGTTGTCATGTACTGTTCTCAGAGGTAATTTAAGACCCTCCAAATTTGTAAGCCTGACTGTACAGAAAAAACTCTGAAGTGCCTGCCCTCTTTCTCTCAGGAAGCAATTCAAGCTTTCAAAGTTCTTACCTGTTCACCACAACTGCCGCTGGCATGCCCTCCGTCAGCTCCTACAGTCAGGATGAACCCGTACAGTTGCTCCCTGCAGAAAGCACAGGACCTGTAGGAAACAGATTACCTTCTTGAAACACATGCAGGAGCATTTTAGCACAACATTTAAGAAATGAAGAGGAAAGAGAAGGCCCCTTCCCCATTCCTCTTCAGTTACACCTGATTTTCAATGCGTCAGTTCTTTACTGATGGGTTCTGAGTTTGCGCTGTAGAAACACTGTTCATTGGCGCTTTATGCTACGTTAAGAATGGTCTCCGGCTTCACTGGCCAGTCTAGTAGGTGCTAACTATATGCAGCACTGAGCATTTGAGATCTGACTAACATGACTGAGAAAGTGAATTTTAAACTTAATTTCACTTGATTTCATTTAAATTTAAATGGTTGTATGTTTGGACAATGCAATTCTAGACTTCAGGTTTCATTTAAGTCCATGGTTGTTTTAAAATTACACAAGCTGCAGGTGGACCATGTTGAAAGCACTATGATATTATGTTGATTTTTGTCCAAACATGAATGTCTTTTATTTATAAGACTACACTGGTTGCCAGTTGGAAGTGGGAGACTAACTGCTGGTTTCAACTTCCCTTCTCTTCCCCCATGCATTTTCCCCCCTTCTTCTCCAAAACTCACTGCAAACATAATATAGAATTAGTGATGAGGATAGACTTACACTAGCAGAGATCACAAGAGGCAGGGCCATAGTCACTAGATGCTGAATTTCAAATTTTCCTGAATTCTGAAAACATGGGAACATATTGACGGATAAAGAGGGCTAAAGAAGATTTGTCCCAGAGTGGGAAAGTAGTGGAAGTTAAAGATCATCTTTTTGTAAATCTCTTGATAAAAAAAGACATGGCATCCAAGTTATCAAAGATGGGAATGAGATGGCAGAAAATAAGGAATTAATTCAAACTACATCAAATGAATGTTTCCCTGGGTAGAAACCTCACCAATTTCCTTACCACAGAACAAAGAGACAGGCAGTTCAGAATTTATCTTTGGGCAAAACCCAAAGCATGTTTATGCAAGCCCTCTCTCTAAGTTGGACAAGTTTCCTGAGAATGAGGGTTACTAGTGGAATGTAGAGAACTCTGAATAGAACCTTCATTGAACCAGCTCTGGAAGGCCCCAGACGGGCATGTGCTCTCTGCCTGTCCACTCAGCTTGCAAGTGCACAGACACAACCAGAGCCTCCCAGACTGGCTTTCATTTAAAGAGAAGCCCAGCAAGAAAACACACAAAGATTCATAATAGAGGAAATGGAAATGGATGAGTTCCCAAAGCTCTGAAGACTGTCAGCATGTGAAAGAAAGAAAGATAAAAAGCAAAAAAGTTCAGGAGGAAGCTAAGAAAATTTGGGGATGAGTCAACATTTTTAAAAATATTATTCCTATCATTATTTTATAAAGCCTTTATTATCCTCAGAGAAACCAAAGAAATGTCAAATATAAAGGATACATGTAGGCTGCTATGAAAAATGAACAATCAAAGACAAGTCTCTTGAAAATTAAAAATATGCTTGCTGAAATAACAAGTGTTAATAAATGAAAGATGAGTGATTATAGCTGAGTAAAAACTCCAGAAAATATAACAGCACAAACAACACGTATAAGGGAAAGCTTGAAAGCATAAAGGAAGAATATAAAAAGACCAATGTCTGATACATAGGAGTTCCAGGAAGAAAGAACAGAAAAAATGGTGAGGAGAAAATTAAAGAAATAACAAAAACTATTTCATGGAGGTAAAGTATAACCCAAATCTTTAAATTAATCCTATAAAGCAATACTGGAAGAATGAAGGAAGCATGAAATACCATGAGAATGCCGTCGTCCAAATAGGCTGAAAGGTAAAATCCGGCATGCTTTTAATACCTGATGAATCCCTGACTTCTAACTGGGAACACTCACTTTTGAATTATTTGTGTCATGATGTGTCATTGAATGGATGTGTCATGACCTTTGATTCGGGAAGGGTATATGTTGACATCTGTCTAGCATGGCTCCACAGGGACCAATATTTACTAGAAGTGTAAATACATATCACCGATTTTTAACTTTGGTGCCTAATAAACAGAGCTCACAAATTATGATTTCAAGACATAATATAAACATTATTAATCCTGATGTAAAAGTTTACGGTTAACTGCAGATGGGAGTGGAGAGTTGGGCAGGTGGAGGTAAAAGGTGTCAATAGCGTCCTACTTACAGGCTAAGTTCTCAAGCAATATGCTCACCATTGGTGGAACAGCAAATAGAGTGTAAGTGTATTATTTGATTTTATAAATGGAGTTGCTGAGACATAATATTGTAATACAGCTTTACATAGCTGGAGAGAGAAAAAAATTGAAGAGTGGTCAGTGAGCTAAATTCACAGCTTCTATGCTCTGATGTCAGCAGGTAATGCCAAATAGAAATAGTGGTGTACTATGTTATATACATTTATGAAGATAATACCAAAAAAACCCCTACAAAAACCATTAAGAGTGATTGAGTCTCAGAATTGAAGCAGAGCGAGAAAGGGTTAAATGAAGTGGATTAAGAAAGCATTGCTCAAATCTGCCTGTATGACACCTGCACATAAACTTTTGAATTTAAGAATTAAATTTTTTAAAAATGGAAGTGTTGCTGTCTATTACAGCCTCTTCTATTGGTTTTTCTTTAACCATGTATGCATATTACTTTGATTAAAATAAGAAAACAATCTGGCCACATTCAACTTTTACAGAGCATCTGAAGGTGTTGAATAAATTTTAACAATCTGAGAAAATGGTGGGGCTGAACTAAAAAAATCTGCAGAAGTCTTAGAGAATTTAGTCAATTAAAATGACCTTGATACTTGAGTATTATAAAAGATGTGTCAATAAATGCAATTATAAATGAGCAAGAAGTTTACATAAATATCAGCAATAAACCTTGCTTTTTATTCATGTGCTGTGGGCCAGATTAATGGTTTAATTTCTGTTCACATCATTAAATTTAAAGAGTGATACTATAAATATTTCAAGTCGTAAGAAACTTAGAGATACTGCCTTTTCAGTGGGCATAGAGGCACATGTCTTAAAAAATGTTTTAATCTAAAAATGACTTCGCAGTTCATTGCATAAATTTTTGAATGAGAGATGAGGGATGTATATAAACTTAACAGGTATCAAATCAAATCCTGTGTGTTCTTTAAATTGTCTCAAACAACACGTCCTAGTCATGTTGACCTAAGGAACCAATAACAAACTTGTACCCTCAACTCTTCACCAGTTCTTGGCTTCTAGCCTCATTAGCCATCTGCCTGCCACCCCATTGGATGTCCCATTCCTGAGTGCTTCCTTTTTTCTCCAAGAGTCACAATTACCCAGACTCTGATGAGCCTAAAGTGCACGTATTTACTACACAATTGTAGAAGGACCATCTCTCTTCTTAGACAACGGTGATATCGGTAATAATACCTATAGGCAATTCTGAACACCCATAGGTGCTAGTTGCTTTATTAATGTATATTATTAAATATTTTTAATCTGATGAATAAAAAGCATCTTTGTGTCTTGTTCAAAGTCACATAATTGATCAGAGTTAGGGCTAAGGTTTGAATCCAGAAATCCTGGCTCTAGATCAGATGTTTTCTCTAATATATCATAGCTCCCTTTCTGGTTATTTCCAAGGCATCCAAACCTGTGAATAATAATTCCTTTCTGTGCATGAAGGAGAGATACTTGCAAATTTTTTTTGTGTCTTAGCCACAAGATCAGAATTATTTTAGGAAATCGAGACAATTCTTACTACAAAGAATAAACAATTCATGTTTGTAATTTTGTAAAGGCAGGCAGTTTAATGCAATGGAAATTCATGGCTTTGAGTCACAGAGGTCTTCCCTTGTGGTTTTGAGGAAACCACTTAACTTCTCTGAACCTCAATATCCTGACTTTTAAAATAAGAATAAACAGATCAGTCTGAGAATTACTCAAGAACATGGCTGTTGAATTCCTGTCATTAATGAACATAAGCATTGACTTCCTTCTTACCTACCTCCCATCCCATGTCCCCTAGCGGGTCATTCTTGTCCTATGAAAGTAAAATTATCTATTTCTCATGCACTGAATATGCTATTATGCTTTTACTGATTTCTTCCTGTTCTCTTGTCCAGTTTCCTATAGAGTAAAATAGTTCTAGTTGCTTTCTGCCTTATTGTTTCTTCCATGCTGTAATGCTTGGTGGGGCCTAACTTGGACCTATAGCCCAAGGAAAATCCAGGCTGCTCGCCCGCTCATCTCCTTCAGCTCCCATATCTCAGACAGGTCTTTGTGTTATCTCACAACCAGCAGCCCGTGGCGACATGAGTGAACGCCTCTGTACGCGCTGCACTCTCTGCTTATCATCTGACAGAGTCAGCCTTCCCATCGCTCTTCCTGTCTTTACAGTTCTAGTGAACTTAAACTTCTTAACCTTGACAGTGTCTCTCTTGCAACATTAGTGATTGTGAAAGTGTCCTTCAGTTTCTGCGTTCTAGTTCTGCCCAGAAATCAAGCCCATTATCTAAATCCACATTATAATATTTTAAATTAGAAAATCTTAAGCAGTGCATTTCTTTTACAATAATGCAGTGAGTGTCTTCTTTCTAGAGGCCATTTTTTTCCCTGTATAATTTTTCATGCCAAATTCAAAAGTTTTGCAATATTGAACCACAGTTGTATTTCTTGAACAGCAACATCTCAAAATGAGTGAATTTAAAAATTATTTCTGAAGGATCCATATTATTTTCTGTAACAACATGACAATAGGGAGGCCTTAATAAATGTGTTAGCAGCAGCATATTCTCAGACCAACCTGAGCATGCAGTGAAGTGACAAAATCTAGAGTCCACCCACAAGATCACTCCTAAACGAAACATCCAGAAGGTTACCTGAGCAGCTCACATTCATACATAGTTCAACATATTCTTATTTAAGTGACTCCTGTGAGCTAGACATTCTTCTAGGCACTGGGAAACATCAGTGAACAAAACAGATAAACTCTCTGCCCTCACATTCTAGAGAAGGAGACAAATGAGCAACTAAACAATATATGATGTATAGTGGTAATTGCTAGAAAGAAAAGGAAGGGAAGTACATTAGTTTTCTAAGGCTGCTATAACAAATTGCCACAAACTTAGTGCTTAAAACAACAGAAATTTATTTTCTCACAGTTCTGCAAGCCCAGAGTCCCAAATCAAGATGTCAGCAAGAATTCAGGCATCCATAACCAACAGATTTTCCACAAAGATTTCAAGAACACACATTGGGGAAAAGACAGTCTCCTCAATAAATGGTACTATAAAATTGAATATCCACATGCAAAAGAATGAGACTAAATCCCTACTCTCACTGTTTACAAAAATTAACTCCAAATAGATTTAAGACTTAAATTTAAGACTTAAGACTTAAAACATGAAACTACTAGAAGGAAATGGAAGGGTAACATTTTATGCCATTGGACTGGCAAGAATTTTTTTCAAAATAACACCTCAAAAGCACAGGCAATGAAAGCAAAAACAGGCAAATAAGATATTAGATTAAAAAGCTTTAGCACAGCAGAGGAAACTATTAACAGAGTCAAGAGACAACCTACAGAATGAGAGAAAATATTTGCAAAGTATACATCTGATAAGGGGATAATATCCAATATATACAAGGAACTTAAACAATTAACAAAAACACAAACAAACCAATTAAAAAGTGGGCAAAGAGCTTAAACATTTCTTAAAAGAAATGCAAATGGCCAAAAACTATATAAAAATGTTTAATATCACTCATCAGGGAAATACAAATTAAAACCACAATGAAATACCACCTCATTCAGAGTGGCTGTTATTGAAAAGACAGAAAACAAGTGTTGGCAAGGATGTGGAGAAAAGAGAAGACTTACATACTCCTGGTAATGACTGTAGCCATTCTGGAAAGCAGATGGAGGTTCCTCCAAAATTCAAAATAGAACCGTATGATCCATCAATCCCACTACTGGATATATGTCCCAAAGAGACGAAATCAGAATCTCAAAGAGTTATCTGCATTCCTGTGTTTATTGTAGCACTGTTCACAATAGCCAAGATATGGAATCAACCGAAGTGTCCAACAGCAGATGAATAAAGAGAATGTGGAATATACACACAATGGAGTACTAATCATCCATAAGAAGGAACAAAATCCCGCTGTTTGTACAACACGAATGAACCTGGGAACCTGGAGGACATGGTGTTAAGTGAAATGAGTTAGACATATAATGATAAATTGTACATGATCTCATATGTGGAATGTTTTTTAGAAAGTTGATAGAGAAGTGGAGAGTAGGACAGTGGTTCCTAGAGACTGTGGAGGGGATGGCGGAGGAGATAATGGGGAGGGAGTGGTTAATTAGTACAAAGTTACAATTACCCAGGAAGAATAATTTTTGTGTTCTATTATATCTATAATCACAGTAGGTGACTATGGTTAGCTGTCAAATATTATATATTACAAATTAGAAGGGAAGCTTTTAAACAGTCTCACCCCAAAGAAATGATAAATGCATGAGGTTATGGAAACACTACCCTGATTAGATCGTTATGCAACATACATGCCTGTTAAAACATTATGCTCTATAAATATGTACAATTACAATATGTCAATTAAAAATTAGAAAAAATTAAAAGATAAAAATAAAGATGTCAGCAGAGCCATGGTCCAGCTGAAGGTCTGGGGGGCAGGGGGCGGGGAGACTCCTTTTTTGCAGCCTCCAGTATCGAGTGGCCCTAGGCACTCCTTGGCTCATGACTACGTAACTCTAATCTTTGCCTCTGTCTTTGCACAGATGTCTTCTCCTGTCTCTTATAAGGATACTTATTGTCGAATTTATGGCTAACTTAGGTAATCTAGGAAGATCTTATTTCAACATCCTTAATTATTTTTGTGAGTACCCTATTTCCAAATAAGGCCACATAAGCTGCTTCCCTGTTTTCCACTGCAGGGGTAACAAAAAGGATTTGCCTTGGGTGAGGAAGAAAGAATCTACCTTATTTGGAACAAGGATCTTTGCAAATATACTTAAAGATGCCTGGATGTGGACGCATTTTTTTGAGGGGGCACTAAGCAACCCAAGACAGGTAGGGAGGTGGAGCTTCCTAGATGCTTTTAAACAGAATAATTGGGGGAAATCTGTCTGAAGAGTTGATGTATGAGCACAAACATTCATTGAGGGACTAACTCACATGCGTAGCTTAAAAATGAGCACTCCAGTGGAAGAAATGACAGGTACTTATGGTATGAAATGGACATGAGCTTGGCCTTTCTGGAAACTGCAAGGGAAAGTGAAGTCACCAAGGAGAAAGATGGAAAGAGATGAGGCTAGAGAAGTACCCACCGGTTAGAGCATGAAGATTTGGCAGCCCTTGTGTGGCCTTGCACTTGAATGACACAAGAATGACAGGCATGCCCATTAACTCAGCGTTCCAGGTATTCCCTGGGTCCATTTTCTGACAGATCACTGGCTTGATATTTTTCTATCAAGAGACACTCAAGGAGCAGCTCAAGCTCCTGGCTTCAGGGATGTTCTCTGCACCTTCTTGTCTACACTGTTTTCCCTGTTCCTCTGTGCCATTAGTTACCTGGCTGAAGGAGGAAGCAAGAACTCCTCTTTTTCCCATTTGTCTCTTTCAGATCTCCTCTGCTGGTCTGGTTCCAAACATGCTCACCAACCTGCTTCCACTTTTCTAAGATATTTCCATATGTTGAGATGAGATTGTCTTTGCTTCTCAAGTGTAGCTGGGTCTTTTAAAGAAATGATTGTTCATTTGTCATAGATTTCAGATTTTTTGGTAACTACTGAGTATAGTCAAAGGCAGTGCTAACGTTCAAGGCTCACTGGCTTATATTTATGGTTTCTTAACTAGAATGCCACTTTGATTTCTGTAACTTCCACGTGTAACCACAGTGAGATTCCAGGGACTGAGGTGCATTGCTTACTCTAATAGACATGGAGAATTTCAAAGACCCAGGACCCAATTACTTGGCCTTGTGGGAATGCTAGGAGTTGAAAGACTGTCCAGACCACACAAGCTGCTTCCCTCTGTTTTCCACTACAGGATTAACAAAAAGGATTTACATTGGATGAGGAAGAAAGAGTCTGCTGGGTGACATTTGTCACTCACTCTAACACCCACAGGTCCCATGAGCACAGAAGGAAGAGATGAGAAAATGTAATCTTCACTACTTGTTTGGTGTGTTAAATGGAGTTGCTTTATTTTGTAGTTTCAAAATGTATCTTTCATCCTAATTGAAATCATCCTGGGTATTAGATTGACTTGAAGTCAATAATCGAGGTTGATTTATGTTTTTCTAATCAACTATGTACAGAAACAAGTGAATACTGCCCTCCCCCATACCCTGCAACAACACACGTTTTCTTTGGGCTTGGCCAGAAACCTGAGCTCTCAGACACGTTTATTACCCAGGACACTGGAAGTGAGTAGAATTCAATCCTTTATTTTTGCACTTGGACTTAGCTTTTCCTTTTCTAAGAACATAGATGAAAATATCATAATTATCAGGTCAACATAAATCTTCGCCTCCTGAGCCTTCAACAAAGGCAATAAAACAATTTTCTCTTTGATGTATAATGGAATATTTTCAAGGAAAGGATGTTCAAAGGTGACTTTCCAAGAAAAAATACACTCTCATTAATGACTGCTATGACCTTTGGAAACATTTTGTGAAAAAGTACATAGATTGCTTCTGTTTATCCAGGAGAACTATATCTATCCTTGTTTCTGTATAATCAAGCCATCCGGCTAATGTCCCTTTGCATGACAGCAAAATTAAGCCTATGTGTTGGTGTCTCCCTGTTTTGCCACCAGGAATAAGGACTTTGCACGTCAGGTAGACTGCAGTTTATAGATGAAGGGTCACAAAACATTCTTGGATCCACCTGGGTATAAACAGCCCCTGGAAATGTTATGTTTAAAGTGGTATTGCACAAAAGTGAAACAATAGGTAATTTGATCTAGGCACTTTTCTCCAAGTCAAGCTTCAAGACTCTTATCACTTTTTATTATTCTACATGATAAGAGAACCGAGCTATTTCAAAGTTTAAATACAGAGTATGTAATTGTTTTCTTGATTTTTTTCCTATGAAAAAGAAGTGAACCCATTTTCTTCCTGAAACAAAGAAGGGGACCTCAAGTGTAACTCTGTTTGAAAATCTAGCAGGGGCAAATTGCAGCCACTGATAATTAGGACACGACAATCCCTCCCCAGCGTGACAGCCCACCCTGGCCCCAGCCTGCATAATTTGGAAGTAATGAAGATTTCAGCTGGTGCAGGGAACATTCTCATCCACTAAGCAGCAGGGGAGAGGATTTGGAATTTTGCACATGATTTTATGGTGGAATTTAGTAAGTCAAAGCATTAATTGGAGGGAGATATACAATTGTTCTTCAGAAATGTCACAGGCAGTTAAATCATTCCGTCCCTCTCACCTGAAGGAAGGTCATTGTTAAAGTAAAACAAATCAGGATAAAAGAAAAACAATAACAAAACAGCATGATCTTTATGCAACTGATGTTATTATCCTTTTAACTGCTGAAATATGTTTTGGATTGAAAAAGCGTATTTTTTTTTTTTTTTTAAGAAAAGAAATCATTGGTTGGTAAACTTAATTTAACAGGTTCCTCTGAAAAGCCTTAAAGTGTCATTGAGAATCCCCAAATCATGATAGATTGCTGGAAATTTAGCCTTCAATTCTAGTCTAAAAGGCCTCTAACATTCTCCATCTGTTCAGTCCACACTTAAAAAGAGTCGGGAATCCCCAACAGTAGTACAAAGTTACCTGTGATGACACTGTCTTTTTGTGATAGCTGTTTAATTTTAACTGTGCTGTTTGGAGACCCAAAAATGATTTTCACAAATATTTAATAGAGCTTTTTTTTTTCCAGCTGGGATACCTCACCCCAACACACACACACACACACACACACACACACACACACACACACACGCGCACGCGCACACACGACAGCTGGTGAGTAACATTTATTTTCAGTTCTTCTTGGAATTCTGCTGAACTGTCAGGTGTACTGTGGACGGCTGTACACAGGCACACTGAGATGGGAAATTTGAAGCTGTAATGGAATACATTGGTTTTTGAGCTGAAATCTTTTTAGGCAGCAGTGTTTTACTGGCATACTCTTTGAAAACATCAATGGAAAGAAAATGAAAATGTGTTCTAAGGTGTGTAACTACCAAAAATGTGCCACACCTATTTGAAAAATCACTGCTTATAGGCTCAGGTGTCATTATCTTGAAGACTTTAACAGCCTGCAGTTTAGACTTTATTTTCATACTTTAATTGCATGTTTTTTTGCAGCTATAAGACACTATTTTGACTGCATGTTTTCCCTATTTGGAAATGCCCTAAAGATGGGTACCTTAAGTACAAATAGCTTTAGATTTCTCTGGAAACAGGACCTTGCCTTACCTTCTTTAAATTCCTGAGCATGAATAGAAATCAAAGATCCAGACACATTGCCTAGCAGAGAAGCTTGCTTAGGAGGGAGGCCAAATTGACTGGTGTCTTCTATTTTCCCTAGTGCTAGATTAATAGTCAACATGGCAGCTAAATATCAAGAGTCTCCAAGTTCCATAAATGCTGAAATAATTTATTTTGAATCATTGGACGCTTGAAGCACAAGACTATAGGACTTTAAATGAAGGCTATGTAGGCAAATATACCTAGGTAGAGAAAAGCTTTGATTTTGCCTGTTGTCAATAATCTTTCAGTTTCTTAGTAACAAAATGCAGTGTCTCTTCCATATCTTTTGACTTACAAAAAAAATGCTTGTGAGAAGATGACATTTTATAGGAAAAATACAATAAATTAACATTGCACAAATATTGGACTACTGTCAGAGCCATTGCTGTCAGAGTAACAGTTTCTAGAAGATTGTGAGGTCATTGCTTATAAATTCACTCTTCTAGTACAAAATAAAGGACTAGAAAAGAATAAGATTTATAAATATTTGCGATAACATTAATTAGTCAAATGTTTATTACTGTGGGACTCTCACAAAGAAAAGAATTTGGAGAAACTGCCTAGAGCTCTGTAATGAAGAAAGTCATATTATCCATGTTATTGTTTAGTTGGATTTAGAAAATCTTAAGAGAGAGGGAGTACTTTTTTAGTTGCTGTGTTTTAGTGATGGATGGAAATGTAAGTTGTTTTGAAAGTAAGTTAAACATATATATCAGAAAAATGAGAAGTTATAGATGATCAATAAAAGGAGATTAGAAGATGTCTAATATACCAGAGGAAAAAGTGTACTTAGTTACCTGTATGCATCATTACTGTCATCAGTTAGTGAATTAATCAATGGATTGGCTGGAAATCAAACTTGAATTAACTTAGGCAAATATTTTTTGGGGAAGTGTTGGTTGGTAGAATTAAAAACGTGTGGCGAAGCCTCAGTCCCCAGTGACAACAGGGTCATGAGCTCCATGAGGATTCAATCTCTGCCTCTCATTTGGCTTCTTTCTGCATGCTGGCTTTTGTCAGATTTGCCTCTTCTGTGGGAGGTAGAAATAGAACTGCCTGACATTTCCCAATGTTATCACGAGATAGAATGGGACTCCTAATTTTTGTTTCCAAATTCAAAAGTCACAGAGAAGGGTTGATTGGTTGGGAGTGAATTGGGTGCATATCCCTGAACCAATCAATTCTTACCTAGGAATGGGTTCTATTATAAGACCAGACTGGTCAATAGTTCATCCCTAGATTAATCACTGCAGCCAGGGAGGAGAAAGTTTTAAAAAGAAGACAACTCCCAATCCAAACTCATGGTTAAAGAAGGGGAAAATTATATGGCTGAGAAGAAGTGAGTGCTGTTCAGACCAGATGAAATAGTAGGCATTTACTACTTTAACTTTGCATACGCTGAGCTCTTTCTTTGAGACTAGCATACTTAATTTTGATGCAGAATTGATTCTCCCTTCAGTGCAAAACTCTTTCTTAGGAAGATGATCATTTAGTGGTAATGTTTTTTATTTTTATTTTTTATTTGAGGCAGAGTCTCACTCTGTCACCCAGGCTGGAGTGCAGTGACGTGATCTTGGGTCACTGCAATGTCCTTCTCCTGGGTTCAAGCAATTCTTGTGCCTCAGCCTCCCTAGTGGCTGGTACTACAGGTGTGCGCCACCACACCCAGCTGTTTTTTGTATTTTTTGTAGAGACAAGGTTTCACCATGTTATCCAGCTTGTCTCGAACTCCTGACCTCAAGTGATCCACCTGTCTCAGCCTCTCAAAAGGCTGGGATGACAAGTGTGAGCCACTGCATCTGGCCAGTAATATTTTTTAAGAATTAAAAACCGAAACTGTGGAAATAATTTTGAAAAGGCAATAATATACTCTCAAAACTTAAGCAAAAAATTAAGGAATATTAACTGATTATAAGTAAAGCCTAAAATAGCTAAATAACAAAAAATCTAAAGTCCCTCCTCTTACAACACTTATTTGATTGAGACTTCACTTATCTGTGTGGGCTTTGGGATATCAAGTAACTCAGTATAGGCATAAGAGGAAGTGATGTATACAGGTGGTCTGGAGCTTACAGCTGTTACCTGACTGCTCAGTGCTGATCCACAGAGTACGGTTTTAAGGAAGGTGACCAAGAGTGAATAGTAATGGCTATTTTGAAGTTAGAAAGGATGACTTTTAAAGATGTCTCAAAATGGTGTTATCTATAACTTAGCTATGGAAGAAAAAATTGAAGTGGATTGTCTAATAAAATATATTTGATAGAACATGTCCACAATTATGTTAATAAATCCATGCATAATGATGTTCCTCCTTAAAAGGGATTAAAGATCGCCATTGTAACTGGTGTGAGATGGTATCTCAATGTAGTTTTGATTTGCCAGATATAGGTGGAGGGGAGGAAGGCAGCAAATCACGCTGCCATGTGTGTACCTATGCAACAGTCTTGCATGTTCTTCACATGTACCCCAAAACCTAGAATGCAATTAAAAGGATTAAAAACTTTGTTAAGTGTGGACTTTAAACAAAAATTTTAAAAGGCATTTTGACAGAAGTCTCATTTTTTGCCCAAAGTAAGCACTTCTTTAATTAGGTTCTTATTTTTTTCATTAGAGGTAGGGATTAAATTCTTTCTAGTTAGAATACTGTATGCTGATAAATCTGAAACATAATGTTGATATTTCCATGATGATATATACAGGTCTTGAATGCAGGATGTGAAGCATGTTCACTGTGTACTAGTTATCAACTTGTTTGAGTCCAGTGAGACAGATGCTGGAGAGGATGTGGAGAAATAGGAACACTTTTACACTGTTGGTGGGAGTGTAAACTACTTCAACTATTGTGGAAGACAGTGTGGTGCTTCCTCAAGGACCTAGAAATAGGAATTCCATTTGACTCAGCAATCCCATTACTGGGTATATACTCAAAGGATTATAAATAGTTCTATTATAAAGACACATGCACACGAATGTTCATTGTAGCACTGTTTACAATAGCAAAGAATTGGAACCAACCCAAATGTCCATCGACGATAGACTAGACAAGGAAAATGTGGCACATATACACCTTGGAATACTATGCAGCCATAAAAAATGATGAGTTCATATCCTTTGTAGTGACATAGATGAATCTGGAAATCATCATTCTCAGCTAACTGACCCAAAAACAGATAATCAAACACCACATTTTCTCACTCATAGGTGGGTGTTGAACAGTGAGAACACATGGACATAGGGAGGGGAATATCACACACTGGGGTCTATTGGGGGTTTCAAGGGAGGGACAGTGGAGGGCGTGTTGGGGGTTCGGGGAGGGATAACATGGGGAGAAATGCCAGATGTAGGTGATGGGGGGATGGAGGCAGCAAACCACATTGCCATGTGTGTACCTATGCAACAATCCTGCATGATCTGCACATGTACCCCAAAACCTAAAGTACAATTAAATAAAAAGTGCTTATACACAATACATTAAATAAAGTGGGTTTTTTACTGACAGGCAGCAAGGGACAGTAGAAGCCTAGATTCTACTGTAAACAGGTCCCTAAAAGCTCAGAAATCTGCCCAGGAGTGAGGGTGCCACTTGTACCACAGACAAGGGACTCTGAAGACTGCTCCGGGTTACATGCCTTGGGGTCACAGGAATCACTGAGCAAAAGTGTTAAAGAACATGCAGTTCTAGGGTGTATCAGGACAGAACCCAGGCTGTTCCAGCCAGCTCCTGCTGTTTCAGGGTGCTGTGTTCCCAGCACATGCTACAGTTATTCTGGTAAACTATGGGAAAGAAATAGGCAGAGAACTGGGTTGGCTCAAGGCCATTCAGAAAACTATTACAGAGGGATATAAATCAACTGGTCAGGGAGAAATTGCAGAATTCTTTTAAGGAAAATATATTTTCATTTTTGATGTACATTTACTTATTCGATAAGTATTTATCAGATACCTACAGTCTGTGAGGCTCTCGGTTAACGCTGTAAACCAAAAGATTCCCTGTCATTAAGGAGCTCCTGTTTTGGTGACACACATGCTTACATGACTGTGGTACAGAGGCTAAATGCTGTAATCCAGGTTACAGAATATGCTGTGGGAATACAAAAAAAGAAAATAACTGCTGACTTTTTTGTGTGTGTTATTCAAAAGATTTGTTAATGATGATGTTGTGTTAATGAGATAGCGCATACTTCTGAGTCAGGATAGGAAACTTTGAATGGTAGTCAAAACAGTGATTCCATGTGCCTTCAGCAATATAATCAAATAGACATCCCACTGAGGGCCAAGAACAGAATAGAATTTAGAAACTTAGGTGAATTTTAAAATGTTACCTCCTTTAAAGCTTTTTAATTTCCCCCCATTGTTCTTGGAATGTGGATCGTCACTTTAGGACCAAGACTTAAGTAGATATTTAATAATTGCAATGTAACTACAAAGTGTTTCTATCACAGGGACTCCATTGAAAATGTCAGGGGATACAGTGCTTTCTTCTGGTTTTAGATTTAAATAAATAATTTCAACTAACCATCTGCAGGAGAAGAGGCCAAACTGTAATGAAGGTATTCCTTATATTATGTGGACAAGGGTGAAGACATATCAAATAACTTTCAAAATTATTTCTTTTAAAAATATATATTTTTTAATTAAGTGAATAGGTGGAAAGGAAAATGACTTTGGCTGGAACTACTTGATGTCATTGACAAACGTATCTGAGCATTATATTTTCAATCTTTTCTTCTTTGTTAATGTTTAGGAGAGGAGAGCTGCCTGTGAATAGGCATTTATAGTTATATTTGCACTATAACGTGGGAAAAAACGAAAGCTAATGAGATGATAGGACATTTTCAAGCCTCTAATAAATTTCTTAGACAATGAAAAAAAGGCAAGTCTTCGAAAAAGGGCTCCTTGAGCCCAGGAACCGTTCTTACATGCAATGCCAGTTGTTGAGAGTCACACAGAGCTGCATGTTCATTCATGATAGTCCAACTTTAAACTCAGCACAGACAATGACAGTGATCATATGGACCATGACGTGTTTAAAACATATTTTTCCATTTAATGTTTCTTAGTAATTGAATTTATAATAATGTGCATTGCAGTTGATATAATCAGAAAAATGTCAACCCTAAAATAAAATGTGGAAAACAAGAATTTATAAGGAACCAATAAAGCCAGCTGGTGGTTGAAGAGGTAGCATTATATGTACCGCATATTGCATATTGTGCTGCATTATATGATATATAAGAGAACTATGCATTGTGGTTATCAGTCAAAATGAGACAATTTACAGGATCTGATTCCTTCATCCTTGAGCTGTTCCCACAATGGAAGCGAAGCACAGAACAACAGGGCTCTGTTTTTCTAGGTATTAATAGGATATAATAATAGTTCAGTTTCAGGGTTAGTGAACATGAAACTGTAGAACTGGATTGGAGAGAGATAAATTAAGCAGTAATGATAGTGTCTGGAGGCAGAGAAAGGTAGCCCGTGGCGTACCCTAGGCAGTCCAGGGAAAAGATGGCAGGGTCCACAGGGCAAACCCCCAGGGCAAGCGCCAGGGTGCATTAGTGAAGTCACTGCAGTAGGCTGGCTGTGGGGGGCGTGGCAGTACTTGGGACACTCCTCTGCCTTTCCTGTTCCAGCCGCACCCTCTGGCTCTCTGTACTTCCTGGGAATGTCTACTCTCTGCCAGGCTAGAGTGCAGTGGCATGGTCTTGGCTCACTGCAACTTCTGCTTCCCTCCTGCCACAGCCTCCCAAGTAGCTGGGACTACAGGCACCTGCCACCATGCCCAGCTAATTTTTGTATTTTTAGTAGAGACTGGGTTTCACCATGTTGGCCAGGAAAGTCTCCATCTCTTGACCTCGTGATCTGCCTGCCTCGGCCTCCCAAAGCGCTGGGGTAACAGGCGTGAGCCACTGTGCCTGGCCATGTCTACTTTCTTATAAGTCTGAAGAAAAGAGCTAAACTTCAAAATCTAGAAGATACCTACCTCCCAACTCCAAGGGGAATCTTTGCAATAGGCAAAATGCTTCAGTTTTATTATTTGACCTTCAGATATAACTGCAAAATAAATTTTCTTCAATATGTGAATAAATTCAACAATGAAAACAAATCCTTTTATTTAGTAATAATTCAGTTTTTCATTTCAAATCTCAGTGACTTGTCACAAAATCATGGTGGCAGTCATTATTCAATAGTTATTATGGTGTTCCCCTTTATGTCTAGGTGAGATTTAACACATGGCTCTTCATGTTTTCTCGTTTTAATCCACTATCTTTAGATTTAAATATTTATATGCTGTGTGGTTATGTTCCATTTGTTATGCTGATGATTTTTATACAATATACCCTTATTGCCTCTAAGATGCAAAAGCCTGTGAATTCTGATGTGATTTTCTCCCGTATCGGTGAGGAAAGCCTGCTTTCGGATGTGTTCTGGGTAATGTTTTACCTCTGCAACTCGTGTAATTTTTACTTCAATCCAGTCTTTTGTGACTAAGGCAAGATTTGAGAGGGAGCAGGTCTGTCCTCATTAGTAGGAACTCTAACGTGAACTTTCCTCCTTGGTACAGGTATCAATTTTGCCGACCAAAAATAAACTCCGGACTGGCTACCAATTTTCTGTTTTTGGAGATTTTACATTTTGTACTATTAATAAGTTGAGCTATGAGGTAATAAATATGTTTAATTTTAAACATGTGTACCCATGGTTAAAAAAAAATTGAAAATGTGATTTAATTGGTTTTTTTTCCTATGGAGGCAAAGACAGCCCAATTATACGGTCAGCTTTGGTTAGGAAATTATTACCTGTACAACTTCCAGGAAAATTCAATGACCCCCTCATGATGGAAGGCAGCTTAAATGCCCTCCATTCAGATTGTTGGTTAGTATAACCGGGCAACTCCAACATGAGAAAGATTATTTTGATTATAATTTAAGAAAATTAACAAAAGGGTTATACTTCGTTACAAGATTGAATGCCGAGAGGCATTGTTCTAGAGAAACTGATTTTTAATCTGGTTGGATGGGATAGAACAACTCATTCCTGAAAATTCAGCTGAGGTCAACCTCCATTCATCTGTGTTTCCCATGAGTCAGGCACCTGGTCGAGTGAAGGGAATAAAAACAATGAATATTTTATGTTTTTCTCGAGAGGCTAAAAGGTTTTATCAGGGAAAATGGAACCAGCAGTAGAAATGTGTACAGCAAATGAAAACAGGCAGGAGGAGGGCTAAGGCTCCCTGTGTGATAGGATGAGGACACCCTTAGCCTTCTCTGAAGGAGGATTCCAAGATGGGTGGAGGGACCTCTGGATGGAGAATCCTGAGAGGCATCTGAAAGCTGAGGAGCACGTGAAGACCTAGAGGAAGAAAGCGGGAAGACAAAGGCACAGGACCGAGAGCCATGGCCCGTGGGAGCGCTAGGACACTGCTTTTGAAATCACGAGAGCGGAGGTGGCAGATGAAGCTAGGCTGAAGTGTGTGTCAGGCCGTGAAGGTCCCTGTGTGCCATCTGGGAGCAACTAATGAACTCCACAGAGGAGCATGACATGATTAGATTTGCATTTTGGAAAAAAGTATTGCTGGTGTTTTTAGGAAACCCGAGCTTCAAAGGGGGGTAAAAAAGGGGAGTGAGGGTCCCATTGAAGAAGGCTTGGATTTCAGTAGCATAATGAAGGAAGAGGTCATGACATGTTTTATATAGAAAAACTAGGTGGTATCAACAAGTCCTGCCATTGTGTAGATGCTGGGTAAGGGAGAGGAATAATAATTAATATTAAAAATGACAGCTAAGAATAAGTGTGTATTTTAAGCTCCAGAATAAATGGGATGAAGTGGAGAATGCATGTATTTCTTTATTCATTCATTTACTTATTTATCTGTTGATTTGTTTTGTCATTTAGAGCTTATGATCTAGTGAGGGAGGCTGATAAGTGGATCAGTTATTATAACACATTTGAAATTACAAAATGTTTATACTAAGATTCTGTAAGATCACAGAGAAGTAACCCTTACCTAATAGATGCTTTAAAAGGTTCTATGTGAGATCTCGTTTAATAAGTAAATATGTCATTACAGCAATTGGCATTGGGTTAATAAAATATACCATATAGATAGCCGTCATTATTTAAAGGGACAAGAATTAAAGGCTGTTAACAGTTGAAATAAATGTTCATCTAGAGGTGACCTATAATGCTAAAGTTTTAAACCGACTCACGTTTTCTGGACTCACACAAACACCTGCCCGTGCACATGCCTAAGATTTATCTTTGTCACCTACGTCCCATCAGACATTTGAGTTTCATCAATGTCAGCCACGGACCATTTGTAACATTGAATGAATACAACTTTGAAGCTATATCTCATGTAGTTCCATTTTTGCCGAGCTGGAAATGTGCACAGTCTAGATGGTAGAGCTCTATTATGGGATGTACAGGGTGACTGCAAACAGGGCAGCAAAGAAATTCTCTAAGGACATCCTAGAAGTGAATTGCCTGCAATGCAGCACAGCCCTTGGCTGTTACGAAACAAAAGAAGCAAACAGATCAACCTTAGGTACAGCAAGCAGAGATGGGGCAGTAAATAGGTTGCTATGAATGGAAGAAATAGAGAAGTATAGTCACGACTGGGCTGATTGTGTGTAGACTTCAGGATAAAATATATCCTGACCATGGCTATGTTAAAATACTCTTGACCATGGCTGTGGTAAAATCTTAATAGAGTTGCATCTTTTTAAATCACTGTTTTGAAATGGTGCTCACATTTTCTGTTTGTAGGATGTAAAGGAGTTTTAAAAATTATAGCACTTTGCAATAAAGCACAATTCAAACCATTATAGTTTTTAGAGGCATTTGGGGTCCTTGGCTAATTTTCAAGTGTAATTCTACAGTACTATATACATGATAAAAATAGGCCCTGGACAGAGAGAGAAAGAGAAGGAAGAAAACTTTATTTCTCCTCTAAAATTTTTGGGATATCTCTGCTTGGTTAGAATAAACCTGAAAATTAAATAAAGCAAGACAAAAATTGCTGGCACAGGCTGTTGGTTTGTAGTGGCTCCGTGTCTGCGAGATGGTGTTCTTTCCAGCCTTGTCAACACCCAGCTCTGGGACTCTGGCGATTCATTAGCATCTCTAGGCTTCAGTTCTTTCATCTGTAAAATGGGGATGGGAAAAGTAAGGTTTAAATGAATTATTACATGCCACATCATAAACATGACATAAGTATTTGTTATTATTACTATAAGAAGTTAGAAAATTTAACTGTTCCATCTAGCTCTAGAGTTTAGCAGTGTACTGTGTGGCAGAATTTTTGTCTGTGCTATTTCCAAATAGCAGAAAATTCCTTAGTGTGCTAGAATGAGCTTATATGTTGGGATAAGTGATCCGGATACGACTAAAATCATATAAATAAGTAAATAAATAAAGTCGTCAGTGACTAGTTTGCTGTTGAGAGTGTGAGTCTCCAGGAAGTTCGGAAGGCGCTTTATTTGCTTACCTTGTTCCTTATGAATCTCTGCTCTGTGTAAGTGGTGGAAGAAAATGAATTATGCTTACTATGTGCATTTCAGGGTAAGATAAATACATTTTAGTTTTAGAAAATATATAATGTGATGACTTTTAATATAAAACTTATAATTTTTTTCAACAACTGAAAATTCCTTGGCAGAAATGCAAGTGTGCCATTATATTGTGAGTTTTATCTTCTGAGGTATAAAAATGAGTTTTTACATAGATACAATCATAGAACATTTTCATAAAAGAAAAACAAAAAGCACATTAAGCTAGCCATTAATATCGTGTTTGTGTCTATTCATTTTTTCCCTTCTAAAACAAATAATCCGTTTTAGAGCCTGTGGCTACCTGACCAAAGGGATTCATTATCCCATGATTACTATGGGAATTTGAACAGCTCTGTAAATCCAGACACTGAAATGTGTCATAACATGAAAGTGATTTCAGGAGTAAGGGATTGTTTTTTTGTATATTGTGTCTGGCTTGTATTTGTAGAACAGGCATTTACAGTGGTCGCTTAGGAGTGTATATCATCACTGGTGATGTCCATTAAGAAAAATGTAAAGGGATTCTGTTATCACCTAATCACCCCACTGATAAACAAAGATGTTGTCTTCAATAAGTGAAGTTATTAGAATGATGTTTTACATTTTTTAAATTTCTCTGTCTGCTCTTTTATGACTTTCAGCAGAGAGGACTAAGTTGGGACAAGCAAGAAAACACTATATTTGGAATGTGTCTCTAGTCTTCACTTAAAAATGAGTCTGCATTTAATAGAAACATTTTATTAGGTATTTTTAAGATTTGTTTTAGATTTCCCATTCTTTCGATAAATTGCAGTTTCAGCTTTTATAATAACCAGGTTCTGATTTCTAAGCATCGTGGTAAGAGGGTAACTATGCAGAGAGCAAAGGTCTACATTTTAAAAAAGAGATTATAGAAGACAAAGGGAGCTGGGTGTTTTTTGTTTGTTTGTTTGTTTATTACAACGAAAATCTCAGCTTTAGATTTCAGATTCTAAACAAAGTGGCAATTTCCCATTTTTCTTGTGATGTAGTCTGCAATGAAACTGTTATTGACAATTATAATAGTCTCTATCAGTGTCTAAATAAACATCCCTACTGTCTCTACCTGATAAACATTAACATAGACACATACTTTTTATTTGTAGCAATTATCAGAGTTGCTACATGATGTTATAATTTTTATGTTACACAAAATTCTATTTTTATATTGTTACCAATATACATTTGTTATAAATATGCATTTTGCTCATTAAAATGTAAAAATGAGTGGAGAGCTGTGTCCCATTTTGCTGATCATTATTAATCCAACTGATAACACAGAGAGAGAGGGAGAGAGAGACAGAGAGACTGAGAGAAGGGGGAGAGGGGAGGGAGAAAGAAATATTTCTTGAAATAATGACTGATTGACTAACTGAATGAATGAAATGCATTGTGCCCTATAAATTGAGGGGGATTTTTCTACAAACCAAAAAAAAAAAAAAGAATAATTATTGGAAATCATGTAAAACACTCTTATAAAACATTTCCTAAGTTAGGTAATAGAGTGGCTTAAAGGAATAAATCTCATTCCTAGTAGTAGCATACGCATTTAAAAAATCTGTCTCAAACTATTATAAGTAATCATAGTGCATTTTTAAGAAAAAAGGGCTAAAATTCAGCAAGAGATTTTTTTTTTTCTAATGGACAGACACAATTCCTTAAAGTGTTAATGTCCTCTGCTTAGCATAACTTCTTAGCCTGACAGCACACCACCTTAAAAGCCATCATCTTTCTGAATGGCTTTTAAGTTACCACCTCACCAATCTTCTCTATTCCTCAGCTCCTGTAATAACAGGGTCATGGAAATTAGTGTTTTATGTTTCCAAGTGTGCAAAGATATTGAACATGCCATGATGGTGAGGAAGCATATGTTTAAGGTAGCTGTTACAAGTTCAAGATGTTAGCAAATGATTATGGTTGCAATAACATTGCTTTTCTGTACTGTGTCTCATGACATTTAACTAACTGCTTTCTTTCTTTTGACTGTTTCAGTGCTCCTGGAAATTTTTCTAGAGGACTACATATTTGGAGACCAAAGCTGGATTTCTTTAAAATAATTTAGTCTATGACAAAGTCACTGGACTCAGATTTCCTTATACCATATTTGTCAAGGAAACGGTATAATTTTGTGACTCAAATTGTTTCTCTACAACTTGCCTTTACTATTTCTTTATTTTTTAAGTCTATCACTTTTAAATCTAGAGGTATATTACATATGATTTTTAAAGTGTTCACATTTTATTCTCTTAAAGTTTTTACTGTAAAAATCTCAACCAAGAATAGGGTTTATAAAAGTGAGAGACCAGTTTGCGACACACAGCTAGAAATACAGGAAACAGAGTGAGCATGCTGTAGTGAAATCTCAAATCCTCGGGGAACGAAGCTGGCAATTTTGTCTTCAGAATGACTCTTCCTGTAGGGCTTAATCCTATCAGCAAAGGTGTCTTACAGATGAAATGCCTGCAGGAAGAAAGGGCAAAACCACTATGCAGTGATATTTGTCTGAACTTCCCTGTAAGTATTAAGGATTTTGAGATTTCCCTATAGTGAATGCCTTGGGTAGCTGAGGGAGGAGGCTGAATTCCTCATTCCTCTGTGTTGCCTTTTATAGCCATAGTAATTCTCTCTAGTCTCATACTGCATTGAGTGGTGAGGCATAGGCACTATTGTTATATTTTTGCACTAGATCCCATGACAATCCACGGACATTCTAGTATTCATTGATGGGGCGGAGAGTATGAGTGAACCCCTTAGTTCACTCAACATCTAGTAAGCATTTACTGTGTTCAGTTCCCTACCACAATGAAGTATAAAGCTAGCTGTTGTCCTCAGGCATTTTATAGACACTAGCATCCTCTTTTGCAAGAGTGATACCAGGCATTCAAGGCCCTGTCATGTTTATGCTAAATCTTTATTTGAGCCTTAACTTACGTTTCTAAGTAAAAAATCTGACATTACTTATAATAGCAACAAAACTATAAATAAAATGGGAATAAGAGTTAAAAATAAGTCGTGTTTAGCATTTACCAATAAATATTTAGCAACCGTGTGAATGTTTTTAAATAATATCAGGTAGTTTCATATTATTCCTTTTAATAGCTCATGCAACTGAACCCTAGAGAAATTGTTACTCACCAAGAGAGACACAGGTGGTGCATAGCAGAGCTGAAATGTTGGTCTTTATCAGGTGGGCTCAGGGCCAGAATGATTGGCTGTGTGATCTGGGAAAATTAATTAATTAATTAATTAATGTATTTATTTGACAGAGCCTAGCTCTGCTGCCCACGCTGGAGTGCAGTGGCATAATTTTGTCTTACTGCGACCTCCAACCCCCAGGCACAAACGATGATATGAATAAATTATTTTTTGATATTTAGGAGACTTCCTGTTTTTTTTTTTTTTTTTTTTTTTTTTTTTTTTTTTTTTTTTTTTTTTTTTTTTTTTTTTTTTTTTTTTTTTTTTTTTTTTTTTTCTTGTCTGTAAGGAGAAATACAAGGGGAAGCAATATGGAAAAGGAAAGCTATTAAACAGCTTAACAATAGCCAAAGACAAGTCAAAATGAGAAGGAAAGGAGACTCAGCTCCACCTTTCTGTTTGAAATTTGGACTGAAATTGATTTTGAAAATTGTATGGACATTGAATAGTCCAGTGGTTAGATATGATAGGTAACAGCTAACTTGTAATTTGAGTGTCACTTGGATATTGCTCATCCTGCTTACTCGTATCTCCCCTGTGGTTTCCACTGGGTAGAATTTCATTATTATAGATTTATTTCTTTAAGAGATTGTGCTAAAAAAAACAAGGTCAACAACTTGGTTAGAAGGGGTTGTCAGAGGAGGGAGTCATATATTTTGTATATATGTAATGTATATCATATATTCATATGCATATCTGGGTATATATTTGGATGTATGTGTGCATGTATGTGCATGCATATTTGTGTGTGTGTGTGTGTATATATATCCTTATTCCAGAAACTATTACAGTTTTTACATGACAAAGGAATAGAAACACAAATTAAAAATGAGGCAAAAGAAGACAGAAATCAAAATAAATTTATTTACTCAAGATCTTCAAAATAATAGAAATGTGTCCTGAAGTTTTTCATTTAAAAAATAATAAAACGTTGTGATGCAATTAACACCATTCTTGACAAGTTCCCACAAGACATAACAATTGGGCATCGCTGGGCTCTTTGAGTGACTTTCCATGTGGGCTGATGAGGTCTTAGCAAGACCAACTCACTCAAAATCAGTTCTGCAGAGGGCCTTTGTGGTATTAGTGAGTTTCTGAAGTCTTTGCTGATCCATTGTTCAGTCACTGCCATATTTGTTGAGAACTACTTGACACAATGGGTAGACCAGATGTCCTTTGAGAAATCCATATTGGATAAAATTTTTGTTGACTGAATTACTAAGGTTCATAGATGAAGTCTGTACATTTTCATGTTGCCTGGCAGGAACTGGGGCATGAGCATAGCTGCTATATTTTTGTAAAACTGAGGAGCTAACCAAAAGACACTAGTCCAATTAGAAAATCATCCATAATTTTTTAAGGTTACCTCATAGTCTTCTAACTAGTCCAGAATCCTGGTTAAGTGTTTATTTAAAACTTACTCTATTGAACAGATAAATTGGTGGCAGAAGTCCAAAGATTTTACTCTACATGGCATGGATAAAACAGCTTCGGCTTGAAAACACTTAAAGGATATGATACTCCTCATGGCCCCACTAAATATCTTCAATGGTACTTTAAAAATGCTTGAAAAATTAATGCTAAAGTAACAAAATGTTACCTTGTTAAATGAGATCTTTATAAGCTGTCTGAAATGGGGAATGTTTACCAATAATTTTATTCCTAGAATATTTGATGTTTAGCTATTTTAATTTCTAATTAATTTGGCAGCAGGATAATTTATATGTTGCAAACATTCTGGGTTATAAATAATTATAAAATATATCACAGATTTGTTTTCTTTACAGCATAGGCACTTCGTGCACATTCAAAAGTAGGAATGGAGTCTGAGCATGATCCTGAACTCTTCAATTGGACATTATTTATTTATTTTTTTTGAGATGGAGTTTCGATCTTGTGGCCCAGACTAGTGTACAATGGCACTATCTTGGCTGACCCCCACCTCTGCTGCCCAGATTCAAGTGATTCTCCTGCCTCACCCTCCTGAGTAGCTGTGATTACAGGCATGCACCACCATGTCTTGCTAATTTTTAAAATTTTTTGTAGACATGCGGTTTCTCCATGTTGGTCAGGCTGGTCTCGAACTCCTGACCACAGGTGATCCACCCACCTCAGCCTCCCAAAGTGCTGGGATTACATGTTTGAGGCACTGTGCCCAGCCTCAATTGGACATTTTACTTGCTGTGTCAAAAGGTCTTCTTTCCAGTTTGGACCCTCAGCAGGAAGTTGAGGAGTACATGCTCTTCACATGTTAGAGGGTCTAGGCAAAAATAACATAGCATGATCCACAAATGATTCCTTCCTAATCACAAGGTCAAAGGCCAGTAAAAATGAGTCCAATAAAAACTGCAAATAATCTAATATTTGTTTCTGATATATTTTGTCATATTCAGTCATTCATTGAACAAATATATTTGTTTCATGCATATTATAGGTCCCGTTCTACTCACTAAACATACACTGTGAGCAAAATAGTAAGAGAATCAGAAGTGAATGTGCAGTCTGTCTTTTGCTCCAGTAAACAAGGGCCTGAACTTTGCAGGCTTGGTGTTTGTCATCTACTAAGGCACTATGCTCATGCCGGGGATATACTGAACAATAAGAAAGATAGAGATCATGCCAGCTGAAGGAGACAAATAGCAGATAATGTAAATGCGTACCCAACTGCAAATTTACTCAAGTGTTATGAGCAGTGTTCTGCAGTGGAAATAAAGCAGGGGTGGTGTGTATGTGAGTCACTGCTAAAATCAGGCTATTGGGGAAAATCCTGCCTGAGAGAATAGTACTTAAGCTGCTGGTTAAGGCTGAGGATACAGCCATGTGAACAGATGGGGGTGAACAGGAAGAGGACAAAGCAGGTGCGAAGCCAGCTTGGCTGGAGCACAGCGAATGAGAAAAGTGGCTCAGATCCTGTCAGGAACAGGTGATGGGGGCTGCTGACATGGTTGACTTTCTTTTTTTCACTGCTATTTGTATCATTCTGCCTGAAATATGGCAAAGTAAAAAGTGCAGGGCAAGAGAAAGCAAGGGAGGCCGTGAAGACTTCAGTTATAATGAGGTAGTATTCGTGCAGACAATTGATAGCGGTGATCTGGATTCCGCAGCTGGTGTGAATATGGCAAGAGGTGCATTCTAGGTATTTGCTGAAGATGGAATGTCTAGAATTAACAAAGGATCGTGTGTGGGAGATGAGGAAAGGAAGGAATCAAGTGTGCTAATATACTTTTAACAACTGAGTGAATGATTCTGTAGATGGATAAGATGTCCAAGACACCTTGGCCATCTGGGAAAGAAATACATCTAGGCATTGCGATAGTATTGGGAGTGATTACAAATTATGATTGTCTCCATTCTTCCAGGTACATGTTAGGTTTGCATATCACCAGTACATCAAAGTCACACATGGCCAGGTGACCTTTGATGAAAGGCATGGCTATGGAAATTGGAATAAAAGTGTGTTGCTTCTGGGCACAAGCCTTAGGAACCAGCAAAGTGTTTTAACATTTTCTTGTTTTCCATCAATAACCAGTTGATATAAAATTCTGGAAATTCCAGAAGAAATTTAAACTGGAAATATAATTGTGGGAGTCAGTCACATTCAGATGGTAGTTAGAACTATAAGAAAGTTGGAGACTGCTTTGGCAGAGGAAATAAAGATGGAAGAGAAAGATTCAGCTGTAAGAGGCTCCCATATGTACGCTAGGGTAGACCAGCTGGAATTGTAAAGGAGCAGCAAAAGAGCTGGAAGAAAATCTGGAGGAGATGGTGTCTTAATCTGTTAGGGCTGCCACAGCAAAATACCACATACTGATAAACAACAGAAATGTATGTTCTTAGAAGCTGGAGTCTGGAAGTCAAAGATCAAGGTGCCAGCATGGTTGTTTTCTGGTGAAGCCTCTTGCTTGCTTGCAGATGGCTGATTTGTCCTCACATGGCCTTTCCTCTGGGTGTGAGGAGAGCATGGGTGCAAAGGAGAACACAAGAGTGCTTTTTTGATATCCCTTCTTATAAGGACATGAAAATTTGGTCGAATCCCACCTGTATGACCGTATTTAACCTCTGTTACTTCCTTAGAGGCCCCATCTCCATGTATATCCATATTACCTGTTAAGGCTTCAACATAAGAATTTGGGGGAGGTTCATACATATTCAGTCCATAGCAGGTGGCATAAGGAAAGCCTTAATAGAAAAGTGTTTCAGGAAGCCGAGTAGTCAACTGTCTTCTTTGCTCCTTGCACACAGCAGTGTAAAATTAGCACTGTCTGTTGGATTTGGCAACATTTAGGCCACTAGTGACCTTGGCATAGTCATTTTCATTGCAATAGTTGGGGACAAATCCAGATTGAAATGAGTCAAGCAGTACATAAAAATTCAAGAGCAGAGTGGCTCATGCCTGTAATCCTAGTACTTTGGGAGGCCGAGGTGGGCAGATCATGAAGTCAAGAGATCCAGACCATGGTGAAACCCCGTATCTACTAAAAAATACAAAAATTAGCTGGGCGTGATGGTGTGCACCTGTGGTCCCAGCTACACAGGAGGCTGAGGCAGAGGAATTGCTTGAACCCGGGAGGTGGAGGTTGTAGTGAGCCGAGATCGTGCCACTGCACTCCAGCCTGGCACCTGGCAACAGAGCCAGACTCTGTCTCAAAAAAAAAAAAAAAATTCAAGAGCAGAGATATTCGGTAGGCAATGTTTTAAAATGTGGCCCTTAGGAGAAGCAGAGTAATGCGAGAGTTCCTGGGGAAGGATAATAAACCAAGGGAAGCTCGCTTTCTCTTTTTATTTACTTTATATAATGGTAGATTCTGGAGCTTGTTTGTGTGAAAGACAAAGACGCAGTGACGAGAGAGAGATTGAGAAAGCAAGAAAAAGAGGGATCACTCCAAGAAAGTCCTTGAAAGACTGAGACGAATGGATAGATTTTTCATTAGCGAGGAAACAAAAACAAAAACCTTCCTCTATTTTTACAAAAGGAAATAAATAGCTGTGGGGTAAAAGCGCAAGAAACAGGAAGATCAGACCCTATCTGAGGATTGCCTCAGTGAAGTACTGGGTAATGTGTGCAGATAAAGGGAGGAAGTAGGGTTTGAGGAGTGAGACCGTGATGAGACAGGCTTTCCAAGGAGTTATGTTTCATCGTGGATAAATTGTTGAAGCAGGTTTACAAATGTAACCATTGGAACAAAACACGCATCCTTTTCTAAATACCAAAGATGTATCAAAGAGATGAGAGTGCCTGGGAAAGAAAGGTCGAGAGTGAGAGACAGGGAGGAGAGCAAGAGAAAGAGATTTTTGTTTGTTTGAGATGGAGTCTCGCTCTGTTGCCCAGGCCGGAGTGCAGTGGCCCGATCTCAGCTCACTGCAACCTCCACCTCCCAGATTCAAATGATTCTCCTGCCTCAGCCTCCCAAGTAGCCAGGACCACAGGCATATGCCACCATGCCGAACTAATTTTTGTATTTTTAATAGAGACAGTATTTTACCATGTTGGCCAGGATCGTCTTGATCTCTTGACCTCATGATCCACTAGCCTCGGCCTCCCAAAGTGCTGGGATTACAAGTGTGAGCCACTGCATTTGGGAGAGGGGGAGGGGGGAGGGTTTATTGATGCTATTTGGAATCTTGCTTGGTGTTGAATCATCCTCTGTGTGATTTTATCCAGCAATTCCCAGCTGTACAAATGGCCAACATGGGGAAGTCAGATGTTCACTAGCTGAGTGACAGCTTTTTATTTTCCAAGTGAGTGTGGTAGCGGGAAAAAGAGATAGTGAATATGTTTACAAAGAGTTGACCATAATGGTGGATGATGAATTCTAGCTTAAAGAATGAAGTATAATAAGAAAGGAAGAAGGGAGGGGACAGTGGAGAGGCCAGTGGATTGCAGGTGTTCATGATGTCTATGGGGTATTTTCATAGGCATGATTATACAAGAAATTTTAAAGATAGAAGCTAGTGAGATGATTAAATTGTTGATTTTGAGAGTGGAGCCATTTCATTGAAAGGTAAATATCAGGTAACACTTAGATGTCAAATTCAGTTGATTTATCAAATGAAATAACAGGCCAATAATCTTGGGGTGAAAGAGAATTGACCTTTCCAAAGATTGAGTACGCTCTGGGTCTACATGTTGTGGAATTGATAATGTTTTCTGAAGAAGCAAATCATATTTTCAAGGTATTTTTTTCTGCTTGAAATATTTAAATCAACATTGTATTATAATAAACATTACCCACTCATAAAATAGTTGCTATATTAAAAAAAAATGGAAGTTGATCCTTTTTCTGAAGACCTAGTTTTCAGACCTCCACCACCAAATTCAACAGATTGTTTTTTAAAATGACAATTTCCCCCCAAATTTACCGATTATAGAATCTACCAGCCTGGCTAATGTTCTCCTTCAGGGTTAGAGAAACTTATAATACACTTAGATTTCAAAAGGTCTTGGGTGGATACTTCCAAATTTTGTTTTATATAACACCTTATTAATCTTTTCATGATTTGTTGGCTGAGTAATCAACAAGTCAGACTAGGTGTTGGGAAATTTCTGTCTGTGTTTGCAATTTAAAACTGATTATAAGCTAGTCTCAATCTGCTATTGGAGAAGAGGGGAGGGATAGTTCACACTTGAGACATTGAAGCAGTTCAAAAAGTGCCCAGCCCAAATGGGTTCCCCAGAGAGGTTCAAATGCTCCTTATTTGTCTTTCCTCTTTGCTGTCCTTGTTCTTAAAAATTTTTCCTTGATTGTCTTACAATTTAGCTCCAACACATGTTAGATCACCTGGATCTGAGAGCCCATAGACATACTTGCTGGCATGGACTATATTGGGAATGGTCTGCTTTGGCCTAAAAGAAACCTCCTGATAGATGCTGGATGTCATGGTGGCATACTTAACAACCAAGTTAATGGACGTCTGTTTTCAGAGCTGGTAGGTTAGAATATATTCTGAAATCTGCTTTTCTGGTTTGAGGGGCTTAGAAGTTAAGGATTGTACTGTTGAATGATTTTGTGAAATGTTTTAAAATGTGTTGTTTTTGAGAAATCGATTTTAGTACAAACATTTGTCTGTCTTCAAATGTTTTAGCTCTTTTTCTTGCTTTCTTACTTTGGTTGAAGTAAAAATGTATTACTCACCCTTACTGTTAGCCTTTAGGAGTCCCTCCCTATCTCTGATGTAAGTGGGTGGAATCTCTTCTTGACAGACTTTATTCCATTCCCTGGCAAGCAAGATGTAGTTCATCTTAATGCTCATATTCCTCTTGCTAAGGTGCATGGTACATTTCAGCACATGGTCTAAGTTCTACGACTTTCTAAAATTTTATGGTCTACCAAACTGCAGAGGTAATTTTTGCAGAGAACTGAACTACAAAGTTTGTAGCAATCTAATGAGACTCTAATAGGAGCTGTTGAAGAATGCATGGAATGCTTTCTTTTCAGAATATATTATTAGAAATAGACACAAAGAAAAAAGCTATCAATAAACCCAATTATATACATTAATGAAAGTATTGTGTTGAGTGTCGTAAGTCTGGAAATAATTTTTGCTGCATTTCTATTCTTGGAGCCAGCATTATAGGTAATACTGTAGGTATAACCCAATGTGTCTTTCTTAGAATGAAGTACTAAGGAAAAATTACAATTTTCCTCGTGTTCTCATCCTGGACATAAGTGGCCCCGTGCTGATCAGCCCTCATTGTATGATTAAGGAATTGGAAACTATGTCAGTCAGTGGAGGAAAAGTGGGGAGAGAAGGAAGCATATAGACCATTTTGTTTTCAACATGTCTAAAGGGATTCTCATTTCCTCAAACCAGACATGCCACTGAGTTGCATAAAAATATTGGCAGTGAAACAGGTTCACTTAAGTGTTGAAAAAATCCCATGACTAGAGTTATAATCAAAACAAAAATGTACAACAGTTAAAAAAAAAAAGATGAAGAGAAGTAATTACATTAATAGTTGATGAAAGTTTGCCTGTATCCTGCATTTTGGCTCATTCATAATTTGGAGATAGTTTCCTCAGGATGGTGTATGATTTTCTTCACAAACGTAGTAAGTTACTAACTCATGCAATATCTGTCATCTTATTCACCAAGGGTTTTAATAAAGATTAGAGACCTTGGCTTCTCATGACAACTGAGAAGGGGCTTCATTTTTAACTCTAAATGTCTTCCTTCTGGATCTTGCTGATTTACCAAGTAAAAGATCTATAAGCATGAAAGATATTTCTAAAACTTAGCTGACCATATGACAAATATTATTTCAGAGTTCTGCTTCTGATAATGCGGTAAAATGAAAATCTTCCAAATATTCTCTTTGTAGAATACATATAAATATTGAATAAAATAGAGAAACACATAGAGAAGCACATAGTTGAGTTCACAAAGTATGTGAGTAAACAACTCTGTAAATAAATAAACAAGAAAAGACATATAACCTGGGGCCAAAGCTAAGACAGAGCTGAAAATCAGGTGGTATGCAGGCACTGATGCTTCAGCTGCCCTGGGTTGGCTACACGGAGATAGAAAATAAGACACTGACCCTGAAGAAGATGAAGATGTGACCTTGGATTTCCTCTGAACTATGTATTTAGGAAAAGGTGGGCTAGGAATAAAATAACTGATCTCTAGAAGAGAAACCAAATAGGGAAACTTGGCGGCTTAAGTCTTAGCACCAAGTGTAAAATTAATATATTAATGAAAATTTCTTCTTTTTTCATGTATGGAGTTTGAATCTACATAGTTGCATGGGTTAGGAAATTCCAAATCAAGATTAATTTAAATGACCTCTGGATGGCACTGCCCTTAGGACACTCAATGTGAGCAAGCAGGACTGTCTGGAAGAATATGCTCTCAACCTAGGTGCCCAAAGATGACCACCAATTAAAATCAGCTAGCTATAACTCAGTGATCCTAAATTATACAGCACATTATTGAAAGGAGCCACCATAAATGAGTAAATTGAACATTAAATAAAAATGACTATTACATTAAAAAAACTCAGTGGTTGATTAAGCCAACTGGAAACACTTTTTTTTTGTTGTTTGTTTTAGGAAAGGAACCCAACACAGTAAATCCAAAGGAAACAAGGAGGGAAGCAAAACTGTTTTCATAAAGCTTTTTTTGGTTCTAGTGGGACAAGCAGCATTGCTCCAAGATAACCACTGGTCTTGGCTTGTGTGCAGCAGTCCCAATGTATCCCCATTGTCCTCATGCAATCACTAATAGCATCCTGTTTTATTCTAAAAAAAAACAGTTGCTATTTGGAAGATAAGAGTTGAGGGAGGGTGGAGGTGGGCCAAAGGATAGCGTGATAGTGTTTCACAGCTGGAAGGTTTTATAGCTTTGGGAGTCAAGAGCTGGCATCGTGAGCAAGAAGCCCAATTCTCACAGAGCATCTGTGTATTCACCAGCATCTGTGGGTTCATCCTTAGGTAGCTTGGAGAAGGTGGTCAACTAAACAAGGGGGAGCTGAATTTCCCAAGATGCCCTGCAGCTGCAAACTGAGATGCCCGAGTGGGTGGAGCTGAGGGGAAGAAGGGCATTGAGTGCTGTAGTTATGAGTAGGGACCATGAAACAGCCAGATCTTAGTAACAGTGCCATCAACTAGTCTACTAATAGGCAGGAAAGGTAGAGACCATTTGGAGTACAAGTCCCTATATCAGAATTAACATGAGGATAAAGTGAGAGAATAAATGACATTTTTTCATTTATCTCTTGAAACTTAGCACATACTTAATAAAGTATTTCATTGTTTTATTTTTCCTTTCTCTCTCCCTATTTCCTTATCTCCAAATAAATAGGTTAACTACAGTACAGAAAGAATCAAGTAGAAAATCTAGAATCAGAAGAAAGTATATTTTCTTAACTAGATACATCGTTCAGAGGACATCATACTAGGGTACCTCATTTGCAATTTTAGAGAATGAAAATACATGCTAATAAGTAGGGTCAGATGGTATTATCTTGAGTAAGTTTAACAGTAAAGAAAGATTGGAAGATCACCCTTTTAATTATGTAGACTTTTACAAAGGGATAGAAGTGGGTAGGGAAAAACCTGAACCTATCAAAAGTAGTAGACTTTTAAAATAAAACATAAACATAAAATTTTTCGCAGTCTGAGAAAGAAAAAGTAAGAGACACCTAATCCTGTTAATCTTGTTGTTCTATCAGTGGAAAGGAATGTGGATGAGAGGAAGCATTTTCAAGGAGGCACGCAGAGTAAGTGAGCAGCTCTGAGTGACGTGCTGAAGCGGAATGGTGATCTGATCAAATTGCTTAGACTAAAAACCATGAAAAGGATTTCACACTGTGTCTAGCTAAGAAAACAGTTTTATCAAGTGCAGGATCTTAGATGTGCTGAGATTTCTTTAGCATTTTTTGTTTCTCTTTGCACTCTCTTGCTTTGGCGAGTATGCTACCTGGAAAAGTGGGAAGCATTGTTGATGATAGTCCCTTAAGTGGAGGAAGAACAATGCGTGGCATTAATGTGCTGAGTCTGAACTTTCGAGTAGGTTGGCAGATTTTTAAAATATGTATTTCTATTTACTTTCCCTTTAGAGCTTTAATTTGCAAAATATTCTATTTTTTTAGAGTGTTTAGGGATCTTGAAATCCATGTTCATACATGGACACCACACATTCTATGAATGCCTTGAATGCAAAATTTGGATTTGCATATGTAAATTTTTTCCAGAAGTAAGGGGGATAACATTTCTCAGATTTTCAAAGTTGTTTATGATTAAAACGATTTTTATAAGTTTTTAATAAGCACGGTATTGGGGTGTACTCTCTTTTGCTGCATGTTGGCTAGAAACCTTTCTGCCATATGCTCTACCATTCCACTGAGCGAAACTCAACCCCTTTCTCCTCTCTGCAAGGAGAACCACTAGAAGGACAGAAATAGTCACACAAAAGCTCAAGGGGAGGAATATCATTCTTGAGTGTGAACCTTTGTATACAATGGACAATGTGGAGGCCAAGTTCAAGATTAAAAAAAAAAAAATTGATACTGACCAGCAGATCAGGTTTTGCTGATAAGTTCCCGAGAGATAGTTGCATCCTTTCTGGCTCTGACCTTCAGAAGGAGCTCCCATTTCATTCTATGTTAAGACTCAATGCTGTAATTCCAAAACCAGAGTGAGGTCCTACACTACTCCCCAAAAGAAACAGTCCAAGAGCAATAAGCTTAAGATTTTTTATCTCCTGAAAAACTGTGAGGAAAGTGAAAATGTCACATTGTGGCTCCTTCATTGGGTACTCATTTATGGGGAATGTGGAACGAGTCTTTTAAGCCAGCCACCCTGACTGGAGTGCTGTTGTTGGATCCATTCTCTTCTAGAAAACTAGGAAAAAAGTAAATGCTAGATGCTCTTGTGTTAATAAAGAGCACTAACTCCCTAAAGACAAGTAAAAATCCGACAAAAAAGACTGCTTCTGGTTATATTTTCCTAACTGTCAAAATGGTAAAATGAGAATAAGCATTGAAAGAGAAAGCATAAAATAGCAAAAATCCTTTCCAGATTAAAAAATAGAAACAAAGCATGTTTCCCGCCTATGAGTGAGAACATGCAGTGTTTGATTTTCTGCTCTTGTGTCAGTTTGCCGAGAATAATGGTTTCCAGGTTCATCCGTGTCCCTACAAAGGACACGAACTCATCATTTTTAATGGCTGCATAATATTCCATGGTGTTTATGTGCCACATTTTCCCTGTCTAGTCTATCATAGATGGGCATTTGGGTTGGTTTCAGGTCTTTCCTATTGTAAACTGTGCTGCAATGAACATTCATGTGCATGTGTCCTTATAGTAGAACGATTGAACAATGAGAACACATGGACATAGGGAGGGGAGCACTACACACTGGGATCTGTTGGAGGGAAATAGGGGAGGGACAGCAGGGAGTGGGGAGCTGGGGAGAGATAGCATGGGGAGAAATGCCAGATACAGGTGAAGGGGAGGAAGGCAGCAAATCACACTGCCATGTGTGTACCTATGCAACAATCTTGCATGTTCTTCACATGTACCCCAAAACCTAAAATGCAATTAAAAAAATAATAACATAAAAAAGCATGTTTCCCAAGTAATAATACTTTCATCTCCCTCCCAAACCCTTTACCCTACTACCAGAAGAAGAGTAAAAAGTCCAGATATATTTGAAGCTAAAGATCTCTCCTTTTATTAAAATCAGTCACCTTGTGCAAATCAATAGATCTTGAGAATGAAAATCTGGTTTTTAATATATTCATTTCAACCTGTAAATGTTTGACTTTTCTCTGCCATTCATTTATGACATGTGGTCTTTTCATTCTCTTTCAGTGAAAATATTTTTCAAATTTGTATTGACATTTTCTATTTGACCCATAGGTTATTTAGAAATGCATTGCTTGATTTCTAATGTATTTGCTTTTTTTTGTAGTTACCATTATTATTTTTCTTTCTTAATTTCACTCTGGTCCAAGTATATTCTGTATATGATTTAATATTTTAAGCTTTGTTGAGACTAGCCTTGTGCCCTGCACGTGTTCAATTTTTGTCCATGTTTTATGTGCACCTAGAAATTACATACAGAGTACACTTGCTGCATGCAGTATTTTGTATAAGTTGACTAGATTAATTATGTTGTTAAATACTTTATATCCTTATAAAACTGTTTTTTGTTGGCTAGCAGTCAGAGAAGTATGTTAAAGTATCTCCCTATGACAATGAATTTCTCTATTTTTTTCCTTTAACACTTTCTACCACTTAAAAACATTTTAAAGTTGTTATTAGTTGCATAGGCATTTACAGATTTTATATCTTCCTGTTTGATTGACATTTTATTACTTTTTTCTTCTTTATTTCTGATAACGCTTGTTGCCTTAAAGTCTAATTTGATAGCATAACTATGTCAGTTTTTTTGATTAATGTTCACATGGATTATATGTTCTCATCCTTTAACATTTTCTGTGTCTTTAAATTTAAGGCATTTTTTCTGTGTGCAGAACATATTTAAAATTTGTTTTATATCCCAGTCTGATAACCTTTAAACTATTTTTGATTAAAAAATTTAATGTGGATCATAGTACGTTTGGATTAAATCTGTCATTTTACTATTTATTTTCTATTTTTCTCACATGTTCTATATTCATTTTTATTCCCTTTCTTGTCTTTTAATATAGATTAATCAATATTTCTTCTTTTTCATTTATTTTTTTTCTATTAGATAGCTAGTTACATTATTTTACTGTTTTAGTGGTTAGAGTTGACATTAATCTTGATCATTGATGCCTAATATAGATTAGTAGACTTGCCACTTCCCAAGTGAAACTTAATACAGGTTAGAGCCGCTGCTCTATTTTTGTTTTCCTATCATGTATTTCATTTCTAAACATTGAACTTCTAAATCATACATTACCGTTTTATGTGGTCAATATTTATATTAATTTTCTGCATGTTTACCTTTTGATTTTTCCATTTCTAATAAAAACCTGTAGATGCACTTCTAATGCTTATGTTTTCACTTGGTTCTATCTTGATTAACAGTGTATTATCTTTATTTTTCCTTCATTTTTATGCTTCACTCTGAAATTATATTATTTTTGCATGGAAAATTATTTTTTGTGTGTCTTTTATTATGGATCTTCTGGAAAAGAATTCTCCCAACTTAGTGTGCAAATGTCTTAGTCTTCCATTTTTTGACAGACATTTCTAAAGTTATGAGTCAAGGTAGGCATTTACTTTTGTTTCTGAAGTGCAAATATATTCTCTCTTCTTTAGAATTACCCCACTGGTGGATGATTTTATGTCCACCATAAAACTGACTGGGCTAAATGATGCCCAGATAGCTGGTAAAACAATACGTAGGGGTGTGTCAGTGAGGGTGTCTTTGACAGAGGTCATCATTGGAATCAATAGCCTGAGTGAATAAGATCAACCTCACCAGTGTGGGCAGACATCATCCAATCCATTGACGGCTCAAACAGAATCAAAAGGCAGAGGAAGGATGAATGTGCTCTTTCTACTGAAGCTGAAACCTCCATCTCCTTCCGTCCTGAGACAACAGCACTGTGGTTCTTGGGCCTTCAGACTCAAACTGGGACTTACGACATTGGCTTCCCTGGTTCTTGGTTCTTTGCATTTGGACTGAAATGAGGCCCCCAGACTTCTTGGGTCCCCAGCTTGCAGGTGACAGATATTATTAATGCAACCTCCAAAATTGCTTAAGCCAATCTCACATTGTAGTATCTTTATAGCTCTGTATCTCCCATTGGTTCTATTTCTCTGAAGAATCCTGACTATTCCATCCCCCCTCCTTTTTTCTTCTGAAAGACTCAGGTTTCAGAATTATTTTTCCTCCTTTTAAGATAATGACTTTTGTTGTTGTTCTTAGTGCTCCTAATATATCTTTGATTTTTACAGGTGATTTCTTCATATTTATTTTCTTGAGGCATGCTGAATTTCTTAAATTCATGGTTTGATGTCTTCATTAGTTATAGAAAATGTTCATTCATTATCTCTTCAGATATTGATTCTGCCTCTTATCTGTCTCTATTCTCCTTCTAAGACTCTAATTATGTAGACATTTTAGCATGCCCCATTTGTTTCTAAGCTTCTTTCCTGAATTTTACATTCTTTTCTCTTTGATCATCAGTTTTTGATCTACAATTCAGATTATCAGTTCACCTTTCAGCTGTGTCTAATGAAGTCTATATATTGATATTTTAGTTTTTGTTCCGGTATTATCAGTTTTACAATTTGAAATTGATTCCTTTTCAAATATTTTAGTTCCTGGTGAACTTCCCCATTTTCCTTTTATCTTCGTGAATGTATTAATCACAGTTTAAGCTCATATCTGATAATTCCAATGTCTGGAAAACCTGTGGATGCATTTCTAATGCTTATCTATTATCTTGGTTCTATGTTGATTAATAGTGTTTTAGTATTGCTGGAAGTTGTTAATTTTTAAATGTCAGAGTTCTGAATGATGTTACCCTATCCTAGCAATGGTTTCCCTTAGCTTCTGGCAGGCAGGCAATGTAGGAGAAAATTTCTTTAATTAAATGATGGATTGAACTGATTTTAAGTCTGGCTTTCCATCTTTGTAAGGTCTATTCTGTTTCCTGCTAGTATCATACTTTAGGAGTTTTAGTTGAAACCCTGTGGTGTTTACTATGTCTCTTCTACATTGCTTGGTCTTAAATTCCAATTTCTATTTCCTCAGTATTTGGAAACTGATCCTTCTTAGATCTTTAGCCTGACAGCCGCGGTTTTCTGCTGGGTCTTGGCCCCTCAAATCCTGGTTATCTTTAAAAGTCTAATGCTATCAAAGAGACTTTTTAAAAAAAACTTAATGCAACTTTTCTAGTTTTCAGAGGAAAGATTAGTCTGCTGTGAACTATTGGATGCCACCTTGGAGAAATAGCTTGTGTTTATATATGGATATATCAGTGTCTAGAATTAATCCATATAATATATTCCTGATTTAAGATATTTATACGTTTTTGCTAATTCCATGTATTATTAACATAATATTTCATTTCAAAATATCTTTTCCCCATTATATCTTTCCTTTCTTCATACTTTTTTAGAATTTCCTGAAGCTTTATGACACATTTACAACTAGACATGCATAACTTTTTCCTTTTTTTTAACTACCAATCTCTTTGATTTGTCTTTTGTTTTGTTAGAGTGTTGCTTTCCAGAAATGATTATGGGTTTAAAATCTCCAAGTTCTTGCACATACAAACATTTTAATATCATCACAGTTGAATCTTAGTTTAGATGGGTATAGAATTTTTATTCAAAATGCTTTTTCCTCAAATGTTTGAAAATATTGTTACATTTTCCTCAAGTATCTGATGTTATTTATGCGAAGTTTAATTCTAATTTGAGTCTTGTTCCTGTATAGGCACTATTTGTTTTCCAATTTGGAAGTGTATATTTCTTTAAGTTAACATATAATTTACATACTATAAAATTCTTTTTAAAGTATACAAGTCAATGCTTTTAGTATGTTTTAGTGTATATAATTTAAATTATATATATATTTATAAAATATCTTTATGATATTTGTAGAATATTTGGCATATTCACAAGATTGTTCAACCATCACCACTATCTATTTCCAGAATATTTTCCTCACTCCACAAAGAAACCCTGAATATTATGGTGAATAGTATAGAAGTTTGTAAAAAAAAAAAACAACAACAACAAAAAAAAACACACACACACACACACACACACAAAAACTACAAATAGGACTAGTGTATGACTCAACAATCCCACTACTGGACATTTATTCAAAGGAAAGAAAATCAGTGTATCTAGGTGACATCTGTACCCCCTTGTTTCTTGCAACACTATTCACAATAGCCAAGATACAGAATCAACCATATCAAGCTGTCCAACAACAGGTGAATGGATATAGAAAATGTGGTACAGAATGAAATGCTATTAAGCCATAAAAAGAGTAAAATTATTTTATTTCTGACAACATAAATGGAAATAGAGGATGTTATGTTCTCACTCATGTAGAAGCTAAAAAAAGTTGATCTCATTGAAATAAAAAGTAGAACAGAGAATACTGTAGGCTGGCAAGTAGGGGAGGGAAGGGAAGGACAGGGAAAGATTTGTTAAAGGATGCAAAATTGTAGCTAGATAGGAGTTATATAGTTATCAGTAGGATAACTATTTTACAATAATAGATAGCTTCAGATAGGAGCATATTGAATATTCCCAAAATAGTGTGTTTGAGATGATGGTTATGCTAATTACTCTGATCTGATCACTATACGTTATATTTATTGAAACATCACTATAGTTCATGAATATGTATAGTTATAATTTGTCAATTAAAAAATAAAAGCATTAGATCAAAACAAAAGGGGAAAAAAGAAGAAATTCAGTACCATTAGCAATCACTCCTGTTCTCTCCCTCCAGACCCAGGAAACCACTAACGTACTTGCTGTCTCTCTATACTTGCCTATTCTAAGCTTGTCGTATAAGTGGGATCATACAAGTGTTGCTATGTGTGCCTGGCTTTTTTCACTTAGCACAGTTTTCCGGTTTCCTCTACGTGTAGCATGTGTCAGTTCTTCATTCGTAATATTCCATTGCGTGAATATACCAAATTTTGCTTATCATTTGTTTGATAGGCAAACAAACATTTGTTTGATAAGTTTGTCCATTCATGGACATTTATGTTGTTTTCACTTTTTGCCTAGTATGAATAATACTGCTCTAAATGTTTATGAGTAAGTTTTGTGTAAAGATATGCTTTCAGTGTTCTTGAACTTATATATAGGAACAGCATTGCTAGATCATATTGATAGCTTGATGTTTAACTTTTTGAAGTACTACCAAACTGTTTTCCAAAGTTTCTGTACCATTTTATTGGCAATCCATGCATATTCTATCTCCCCACATTCTTGTCAACACTTATTACCCATTTTCAGTTGTAGCCATTTTTGTGTGTTAAGTGGCATCACATTGTGAATTCTATTTGCGTTTTCATGATGAGTAATAATACTGAGCATCTTTTTAGGTCATTTGTATTTTTCAATAATTATCTATTCAAACTTTCCCCCTATTTAAATTATTTGTCTTTTGTTGTTGACTTGTATGAGTTTTCCGTATATTCTGGTATTAGATCTTTAAAAGTTATATGATTTGCAAATGTTTTATCCCATTTTGTGAGTTATCTTTTCACTCTGTTGGTAATGTCCCTTGATGAACAAAAGTATTTTTTTAATTTTGTTTAAGTGTAATTTATCTTTTTTCTCTCCTTTTTGTTTTTGGCATAATATCTAATGAATCATTGCCAAGTCTGAGGTCATAAAGATTTACCTCCATGTTTTATTCTAAGAGTTCTATAGTTTTAGCTCTTGCATGTAGATACTTGACATATTTTAGGTTAATTTTTGTATATTATATGAGGTAAAGGTCCAATTTATCTCTTTGCCTTTGGCTGTCTGGCTATTTCAGTGCGATTTATTGAAAAGATGATTCTTTCCCCATTGTCTTGGCATCCTTATAAGAATTAATTGACAGTAAATATCAGGATTTATTTCTGGACTCTAAACTCTATTGCATTCGTTCTTATGACGGTACCACACAGTCTTTATTACTATAATTTTGTATTAGGTTTTGAAATCAAGAAGTGTGTGTCCTCCAACTTTTCACCACTTTACTGAGATTGTTTTTGGCAGTTTGGGGTCCATAGACTTTTAATATAAATATTAGAACCAGCTTGCCAACTGAAACCAAAAAATTCCCAGCAACAACTTGGCATTATTTATATAGGGATTACATTAAAATCTGCAGGTAATTTTGAGGAATATTATTAATAATAAGTTTTCCAATCTATGGACATGGAATGTATTTCTATTAATTTTAAGTATATAAGTCATGCACCACTTTTGTTAATTTACTCCTACATGTTTTTAATGCTATTGTAAGGAAATAGTTTTCTTAGTTTTACTTTCAGATTACTTATTGCTATTGGGTATACATACTGTTGATTTTTGTTTATTGATTTTGTATTCTGTAACATTGATGAATTTCTTAACTCAATATTATTTTGTGGATTCATTAATATTTTCTAAATGCAAGGTCAAGTGATCTGCAAATATAATTTTATTTACTTATTTTCAATTTGTATGACTCTTATTTCTTTTTCTTATTTAATTGACTATGCTTTTAACTTTTAAAGGCATTTTTGTTTTTCCTTAAATATTTGGCAATGTAGCAGCATGTATTTAAGAGTGTGTGTGTGTGTGTGTGTGTCTGTGTGTGGTGTGTTTAAAACCAATCTTCTTTCACTCCCTGGGTACCTAGACATTGCAGAGCTTGAACATTGCCTCAGTTCTCATACATTTTTTTCTTTTTCATATGTTGGGGCATTCCTACCCTCTGTTTTTGCTATCTTGTCTGGGAATCTCTTTAGACATATGTTAGACATCTTAAAAGGTTTTTTTGTTGTTTCTTTATTTTTTTTCTCAGACTTTGCATCTCTTTATCCTCCCCTGTGATCCTGATTTTACTCTGGTGTCTGATTTTCTCTGCTATTTGTGTTGCTATTCTGTCTGTGTAAGAAGTTTGTATTTAATCTTTTATATTTTATATTACCAAGAGCTCTGTTTTTTTTTTTTTTTTCTTTCCATAGCAACCTGCTTTCAATGGCCTTTATGCCCTTTGAAATCTGAGGACACTAATTGTAATTACATCAAAGTTTTCTTCTGTCCTTATATTTTAATTTTTAGATATGTTGCATATTGAGTTTTTCAGTTTTTTTTTTTCTCGTTTCTGATCATACTTTAAATGAGAGGCTTGTTTAAATTAACAACTGAAAATGTATCTTCTCGGACTAAAGGATAATTACTCTTGCCTAGCAGTAAAAGCTGTTGGAATTACAGTGGTTTCTCTCCTGTGAATGGCCAGTGGATTTGTGGGGGTTGTGACCAAGTGGAGTTTCTTCCTCGTTTGTTTTCTGGAGAGGGTGGTTGCAGATAGCAGTAGGGATCTTTATACTCTGGATACAGCATTCCATTTATAGGAACGTTGGAGTTACCTGTCAGGAGAGTGTTGGTACTGGCTGACCTGTCATACCCTTTAATTAACTTCCACTTCATTGCATACGACACATTCTCATAGCTTTGTTATCCAACTTATGGGTAGTATTCCAAGGTTTTGTCAGGAGATGCTCTTTTTTATAACATTATCTTTGTTTCCATTTGCTTTATGTCTTTCCAAAATGATTTACAGTTGTGGTCTGCTGATAAAATGTTACTTGTTTTTTCAACACCCTCATCAATTTATTTTTATATTCATTCTGTCTTTAAAAGGGGTGTTCTAGGCAGGGAAGAAAAATACCTTTTTTTGGTGTTCAGCAATCTTGAAAGCATAATATCATCTCTTTTCAAATGAACCTTTTCTCTGTCTGCCACCGAGGAACAGCTATATTGAAACACTGACTTGGCAGGTTTGTAATAAGTTCTAACTTGATTACAAGTTCTAACTTAAAACTTTCTACATAAAAGAAAAGTTTATTAGATAATGACATTGAAACATTCTCATCAGAAAATTCTAAATCATAAACCCTAAATCATGATATCTGAGCCCGTCTAGTTTCACAAACCTGAAGAAATAAGACTCTTTTACTTCTTCAAATACGCAACAAGAAAGAAAGAGAGAGTGCTCGCACGGTGCACAGCCTGGTGGTAGTCTTTCTTCACTGGATCTTTATTTACTGTTTTCATATACAGATACAATTATTAAAAATATATATAATACCTATTGGACTCTATCTGCTATAGCTAGTCAGAATTTAATATACATTTTCATAAAGTAAAATTCTTTGTTTCATTTAGATTTACTATGTGACAATCCAAGGGAGAAGTTCAACTGAAAAGTAAAAATATAGTGGATTTTTTTGAAGCTTCTGTGACTACAGAGCAAAAGTCATTTGTTTGCAAAAGATGTCTTTATCCTACAGTCTCTGTCATCACCCATCCTTTGAGATGCAAATGAGATGGGCCCAGGAACCATGCCCACAAGCCATAATCCATGGGACAGACGTCTTGTTTTTCTCACTTCTTTGGGTCACCATTCTCTAGTATTTTGGAGAGAAAAAAGTTTTCCTTAGCTCCTGAGTTTGTATAAGTAGTAGGAATTTTTTCCTTCCAGTGTTACCTGGTTGCTAATGTTTGCTCTAGACTCTTAAGCCCACTGTTCTTTTCAGCATGATTTTACTCCTGTCCCTAGAAACTTTACCACTCCTGCTACAAGGTGCTAATATCCTGGACTATATTAGTGTGGGAGCATTTTATTGAAGATTTGGGTACTAAGGGAATTATCACATAGGAAAATAAAATTAAAAAGAACAATAAATTTATATTTCCCAGAACTCAATGGAAGAAAACCAAAGGGATTACTTGTTACTTGTGTCTTCTCTTACTGCATATTCTAGTATCTAACTTTCCTTTCTTGTCTAAAAGTTCCAAAATGGAAATTCTTTCCCACCATCTTTTCTTTTTCTCTCTTCTTTTTTAAACTCCATACTAGACACTGATTAATTCTTGTTCTTTTATGTCATTGTTTTAAAATATTTTCATAAATTCTTTGGCATTTTTTTCTTCAGGAAGTAGGGTCTATGGCCCTTCCCCTTGAATCTCCATGGAACTTTATCACTTCAGAGACAAAGAATGTGGCAAAAGTAATGCTGCTTGACATTCAAGGGTTGATAAGAAAAGACCTTGAAGCTTCTGCTAGTTCTCTCGGGATATTGATGTGAAAGTCTGTAGCTGCCTATTTATAGTAGTCTGTTTATCCTGAGGCCAGCATTTGGGGAAACTCAGGGGAGACTATGCAGACACACACCTACACCTCTGCCCCCCAAAACACACACCAGAAGTGTGCTCTGCTGAGAACAATGTCAGGGAGCTCCAACTGTTTCCCTCTCAGGTGTTTCAATCTTCCTAGTGCTGGAAAAGATGTGAGCTAAGATGGTTAAGATGGGCCCAGCCCAGCCGCCATCTGATTCCAACAGCATGAGAGGCCTCTAAAAAGAGCTTTCTTGGTAAGTCCACTCCACCCCACATTTGTAAGCAAAGTCAATGATTTTTTAAATTATTTATTGTTTTAAGTGATTTGTTATACAGCAATAGATAACTGAAGCATTTTATTATGCAAAGACATTTAGTTGGTTTTGTTTAAACTTCTCTCTTCTAGATTAAGCCCAGCGAGACCCTTCATGTTTCTATCAGAAAGGTTCTTGAATGTGTTTCCCTCAGGGCACGCTTTTGACTCCCGAAAGTGCCTTCTGTCGTAGCAGCATAGCTTCTCTTTCCTTCTGTTCTGTTCCTTTCTCTTCCCTTCTGTCCTTCTCTGTAATATTGGTTTTTTAGTTTCTGTTACAGATGTCTCTAAATTTGAACAAAAGAGAGATTTCCTAAAAATTTATTTCAGTTATGTGAAACTGAGGAACAAAAATTGGTACCGCCTCAAAAAATCAGGATTTGTGGATTCCAGTTATTTCATTGACCATTTGAATCCACAATGACCTCTCAGTATACATTCATATATCGAGAATTGCCAATATATCACAAAAGCGTATTTTTTGACATCATGTCACAGAAGATGTGGTTAAAATTCCTATTCAGACCCTGAATTCATTTAGGCGCTAAGTTAGGAGCACTTACTCTTTTGTGCTTTGATTTTTTTTTTTTTTTCAATTTACAAATCATGAATTGCATTTGAGAATAACTCTGGTGGCACTTTAAAACGCAAGTAAATAACTCTTTTCTGTCTCAAATGACTGTAATCAGAAAACTATAAGATTTTAGGCAAAAAAAATATATATAACAACTTACAGTTGACTATGTGTAAATCGGTATGGGAGGAGGTCATTTTACCTTTCAGTTTTGTGAATGGCGGTGGAGTGTCTCTTGCTTTGGTGGAGTGGACCAATCGTTAATGACCCCATCTGAAACCATGGGAACATCTTCAACTTCTGAGGTCATTACATGTAACGATCTGTGTTCTTGAGCATTACTTGTAATTACAAAATAAGAGACACCATCCTCTCAGTACTAAAAAATAGCACTGCAATTAACTGAAGATGAAAATCAATGCCTTTTCCCCTCTAGGGATATAGATCAGTAATTCTCTTCATAATTTCCCAATTCTTAGTACTATTCCTTTTCCTTTGACAGAAAAACAAAATTATAGAACTAAAAATGGAAACTCCCCACTGAGCTGTCTCCTTAATCCTTTGTCCATTCCACTCCGCTCCTTGCTTTGACTCAATACTAAGTGATGTCTTGGTTCTTCGGCTAAAAGCTTTTTGTGTTGCTGTTTTCCTTCCAGTTTTGCTTCATCACTGTTGACATGTCCATGGTTTTGAAAAATAAAATGTGCATGGGGTTTTCTAATAAAAATAAGCTTTTCTTTATTTCTAAAGATGCTATAGATTCTTAATTACTACGAAGCCCACTCCACAGAACTTTAATGAAATAGTATAGGGAGTTAGTGAATAGGGATCTTATCCTGCCCCAAAGCTCTTTTCGCTGATGAAAATGATAAAGTCAGCTTTGTTAAGATTAACCCTGTGAAACCATTATATTGGATATTCTCTTTTACACATAAATTATTTCCAAAATCCTAAACATTATGTATAATACTATAGGAGGGATCCAGGATATCACCTTTTGGGTTTTATCCTCCTATTACATTCTGTGAATTTAAACCATAAAATATGTCACATGCATCATGTATTTCATTTTTTTTTTGGTCTCTTCCTGGCATAGAAGTCACCACCAGCTGTGTGTTGGTTGGTTGTCACTTGTTTCATTTTTTGAGGAATAGAGAAGTTGGTCACAAGACTTGCATGTCTAGGCATTGTGGTATCTGGTGTCCACTTTTCTTTTGCAAAACTTATCCTGGCCAGTGCTGATATCAGTTAAGCTTCAGTATTGAAATCAAAGCCTCCATGTCTACTTGAGGAAAATTTTTGCTCAAGTGGAATTTCCATATTTTTGGTATGATTATTATGTTTTCTCATCAGGAAAGAATAAAGGGTAACTCTTGATGTTGGCTGTATTAGTCAGCACGAGAGTGAGAGAAAGACATTTAAGAATTAGCAGGTATGATTGAGGGGACTGGCAAGACTTAAATCTATACGGCAGGCTGGCAGGCTGAAAATTCAGGGAAGAGTTTATGCTACTGTCTTGAGCTGGAATTCTACACAGCAGCAGATGGGAACTCAGGCAGGGCTTCTATATTGCAGTCTTGTGAATGATTCCTTGTACATCCAGGAAGCTCAGTCTTTTAAAGTCCTTAACTGATTGGATGAGGTCCATCCATACTAGGAAGAATCATTTGCTTTAGTCCAAGTCCACTGATTTAAATGTTAATCACGCCTAAAAGAATGCCTTCACTGAGAAATCCAGACTGGGGTTTGACCAAATACTGGACACCATAACCTAGCGAAATTGACACACAAAAATAACCATCATGCTGGACTTTATATAAAGCTGTGTTTAAACTACCCCACTAATATCTGTTCAGTCTTTAAAATCTTTGCTGAGAAAGTGGGCCATAGCTTTTCTTGAATTTCAAATTGAATAAAAATTCCCTTTTAAATATTCATCCTAAAGTTTAATTTTTAAATCTACTGTCCTTACACTTTTCTGTAGTAGAAAAGGATAATAATTAGACTTCTTATCTAATTCCTATTAAATTAATATGATTCTATAAACAGCTTTTAAAATAATCCTCTAACACGATTTCTACGTGACATGAACAGTACTGCATATGTGCCTCGTGATTTGGTTTTAAGCACCTAGGTGTTTCGCTTGGTTTTTTAAAAGCAGTTTTACTGTATAATTCACATATCCTACAAATAATTCACCTAAAGTGAATAAATAAATGGCTCCAAGCATTTTCATAGAGTTTTACAACCGTCAATATAATCAATTTCAGGACATTTTTATCCCCCGAAAACAAAACTCTGTGACCGTCAGCAGTCCCTCCACACTTACTCTCAACTTTCTCTCTGCACCAGCCTGGGCACCACTGACCTTCCTGCTCTTTGAATTTCTATACAAATCTGGACATTTCCTATACCTAGAATAATGCAATGTGTGGCCCTTTGTGACCTGTCAGGGTTAGTTTTAAACTTTCAATTTTGTTAAGACCCACAGAATAGAAATGATACCAATACAGTAACTGAGGGCAGGTTAAAAAGTTATCATTTTCAAAAATGCATTGGGCAATTTTTTTTTTTTTTATCAGCTCCTGTCACCAAAAGTGAGTCACTTTTTTTTTTTCCACTTTAAAAAAAATGTTTTAACAGAATCATGAGTTTGGTTCTTGTTTTGTGAATTCTGAATTAAGACCCAGTCTTCTGAAATAATTGAGGGACTTCTGCTCAGTTTTTCTCATAGTCCAGTCGCTCTCTTCCCTGCGGCCTGCAGATGGTTTGCGGCGCCGAGCACATCCTACCAGTGCCACCACCTGTCCCGAGCCCTCCATCCCGCCCACTCACTCCTGTGTTCCCGACTCAGTCAGTTTCCAACCCTGCTGCCTCTAATATGCTCGCATTTGCACTTTACGCTACTTAAATTACAATTTCTTTTAAATATAAGATTTGTCACCCAATTATTTTATTTCCTCCGTACTGCTTTACTTTGCATTCAGTGTTTACACCTATATATTATCCGCAAGTGATTTTCAAAAATTTTTGATAAAATTTGGGATGTACCTATAATTAATTGCTTTGTATACGAATGAAAAGATAGTTTTCTTAACTGATATTTAGAAAAGGAATTTTTTCCTAATTGCATAGCAATATCTTCCTATTAGATATACATATTTAAAAACAAAATAGGAGAGTCAATTATCATTTAACCAATGGTTTAATATCTATGAAAAGTATATGAAAGAGGTATAAACAACCACATTAAGAAATTACACCTAAATTTAAAAAAAAGTATATATATGAAACATATATATTTGAGATTTATTTTCCTATAATGATATTTCTCATTCTTTTTTGAGGAGAGTGAGTATATAAACTATAAGCACATACTAATAATTTTTCTATTACTGCCTAGAAGCATTATTTCTAACTATATTTATATCAATCAGCCAATAATATGAACATGAATACTGATGGCAGCACTACCTAATGTCTAGGGTATTACCAGGAGAAGGGACTAGAGGATTTGTGATTTGTCTGTTGCCTTGATTTAGTGACTCAACTTTCTGTACATTGAAAGCTGCCTTTATTAAAAAAAGTATTTGACTTCTTATTATGAAGTCACAGTGGATGTGATGTATGAGATATAGAGTTTTTAATAGTAAAATCTTTGTTCATTTATGTACTCACTTGGTCACTCACTGATGACAAGTAAATTGTCCTCAGAGGTGTGGCTTGGCATTGGGAGAACCATGATGAACAGACAGAGCCTGCCCTCATAAAACTTACAATCTCATGTCAGAGCAGACAGTAAGCTAAATATTCAGACAAATAAATGCAAAATTGCAACTGCCGTAAGTACTGAAAGAAGAACACGTGTTACTTCTCAATGGCTTAGACACAGGAAACAACACATTTTGGCTTTACGGAAATGGGTATTCTTTGTTTTACTTTATTTTTTAAAATGTTACCAGCTGGTATTGTCAAACATTATTTTATTTTTCAGCCTCATATTGACAAATATCCAATCAAATATGTTGGTATTCTTACTTTAATTAATTTTAAAGATTAAATTTTCATGCCAGCAAGCATAAAGCAGGGTATAGGAGGGTAGAGACTGAGGAGAGGGATTTTAGAATTTATCACTACAGGAGTCCCTGAGCTGCAATTATTTGTGAAGAAGAAGGACTTGCTTCATGGTGTATCAATCCCTTGTAAGAGGCGCAGGTTCAGCTCTCAGTAAAGCAGGCTTTGGACCAGTGATGGGCCCCTTCATGCCCCACTTGGTTGAGAGGGAGGAGGGGCTGAGCAGGGCCTTCTCTTAAAGACTCAGGTGTGTGCAGAACACCCAGCCTATCCTACTGCTCTGGGCTTGGACTAATTACTTTCTTATTTTCAATAAAATACATAAGACAACAAAGTAGTAGATAAACATATGTATTATTTACAACCCTTACAATAGATTCTGTGTCTTTAAACTCTCCACCTATGTGAGCAATCAGTACAAATTGAAATTGAGTCTATATAAGTTTCCATCCCCAATCACTTCTTTCTGCTTTTCCCTTGAGGTAACTATGACACTGAATGTTTTCTTTATCCCTCTCTTGCTTAAAAAGTTTCACTAATCATTCTCCACAAACTCTAACTTAGTTCTGTTTGGTTTTGTGTGAGTCTTGTGCAGCTTTTTTCCATTTCCTTGGTACTTATCCCTCTCCCAGTCTCAGAGAACTGGTAATGTGTATTAGTTTGTTTTCACACCACTGATAAAGACATACCTGAGTCTGGGCAATTTATAAAAGAAAGATACTTATTGGACTTACAGTTCCACTTGGCTGGGGAGGCCTCACAATCATGGTGGAAGGTGAAAGGCACGTCTCACATGGTGGCAGACAAGGGAAGACCACTTGTGCAGTGAAGCTCTCCTTTTTAAGAACATCAGATCGCATAAGACTTATTTGCTATCATGAGAACAGCATGGGAAAGACCCACCCACATGATTCAGTTACCTACTCTTGGGTCCCTCCCACAATACATGAGAATTCAAGATGAGATTTGATGGGGATACAGCCAAACCATGTCATGACCTAAGATGATGCTATAAAGCCTAGTCTTTAAAAATAGGCAGTGTGATTTAGAATAGGGAAATTGTGAGGGCCTGTTCAGCATTCTGCATGGGCACAGAACATACAATAGTGCAAAAGTTTACAAAGCACATGGAAGGAGCAAGAAATTATAAACTTTAATAGTTCAGAGGTTTGGCTGCTAAGACAATAAAAGTGATCAGCAGAATGGCTTAGTGAAAAATCATAAAGGCTCTATAATTAGGACTGGGTTTGAATCCCAGCTTTTCCACTTAGTAGTTGGGTGATCCAATGACATCAATTCACCTTTCTGAACCATGATTTATTTCCTCACCGGGAAATAGATTTGGGAATGCTCCTCTCACAGGCCATAAAGACCTGGCACCTAGTAAGCCTTTGATAGATATATTTTCTTCCCTCTGTATAATATGCACTTAAACCTGAAATTCCAATCATTGCTTCTCTGAATTCTCCAATATTTTTTAAATGTGTTACGCTTTTTATCTTTATTTTGTTTAAGTATTTGCACTGCCAGACCATGGTATGGTAATTTTATCCGGTTGTTTCTTCTACTGCAAAATTTCCCCCAAGTCTTAGATTTTTAGGTTACCCTGTCACCTGGCCGTTTAGCTTGGTCTTTTTGGGCATTTTTGCTGTTTCTCAAAAATAAAATTTTAGGTTTCTCTATGTCATTAGTAACAGACAACTGTAAGTATTAAGTTCTGTTTGCTTCAGCTAAAGCTGGACAACTACAGCAACATGAGGAAGGACAAACGTGCCAATAGTCAGATTGATTCTACTTGGACCCAGGGCCTACAGGGAACCTGATCATATTCCTCCCGACTACTCACAGCAGTCTAGAAGCTGCTGTGGACTTGAACCATAGAACTATTGGCTACATCTCCTTGTACTGTGTTTTAAAAAGAACTCAGATTTAATCCTGTGGCTTGCTGTGCCTCTGGTACATGTAATTGCATGTGGTGAGTGAATATAATGACCTGGCAGGTGATGGTACAATGTGGACATTTGAGATTCAGAGGAGAATGAGGATCTGACACAAGGAAAGATGATTATTTCTTGCAACAAGAGCTGCATGAACAAGATGAGGTGATAGCATGGTGACGTGTCAGAAAAACATTGGCAAGAGCAAGGGACAATTAAGTTCTCCTTAATACATTTTCTTGTATGTAGTTGTATCAGCAAATTTTCACAAAAAACATAGATGACACATTTTTTGGGTCAAATGTCAGTATTGATCAAAATGTTAGAAAGTACAATACTCTTCCAGGACATATGCTATTGATTTATTTTATTGAGTTCCTACAGGTCTATTAGGGCTATTCCTTAGGGGGTGTTTTACATTTGAAAGCACAATTAAAATCCATTTATAATATCTGTTCAAATAAAACATCTGCAGATAACAGCCACAGAATTTCCCCTCCCAAGCCAGATTTTGATAAAGAACATAACTCTTGTATGTGTACATGTGTGACGTTGCTTACTTAGGCACCTGGGAGTTGGTTTAAAATCAGTTGTCAAGTGTGAGGGTCAGAGGGAGGATGGTGGTTTTCACATAAAGGTCAGATGAAATTGTGGAAACCTCAGGGATTTTTAAAAGTAGTTCTGTAAGACAGGAAGTTTCTTACGCTAGATGGCCCAGGACTTATTGAAGATTCTAGGACACTGAAGGTTACATAAACCTACTTTATTCATAGACGTGTGTTGCTTAAAGAATAAATTAATGATAGATTGCAAAAACTTGAACGTATAGGAGCTTAGAAAATTGAATATTCAAATCAGCGACCAACTTATGTCCACAGTCAAGACACTTGGTGTGATGTAAGATGTTAACAGACCTTGGGGATGCTAACAAGCCTCGGGGATGTGCTTCATCTAAGATGTCGTGGGTATATTAAGCCTCATTTGTGCCCCAAGTTTTGTGTTTCCTTTATGGTAACTCTGTGCTGCATTAATGAATGCCCTTGAATATGTTATCATTAAAGTTCATAGGAAGACAAAGAAGTTTAGAAAACTGTCAACAGAATCAATAGATGAGGAAGAAGAAATGAGTGTCTATAAAAAGGCATGGCAAGGGTAGAGCATTTTTTTCCTTTTAAAAGCATTGACAAATGACAGAGTAGGTGATCAATGCTCAGGCATTGATGCAATTTTTCTTCTTTATTCTCTGTCAATATTGGTGCAAGGAACACAGGCTAAGGTGAGGAGTTAGAAGAACTAAGTGCTAGTTCCAGCCCTTCTCTAAAAGCTTTGGTTCCCTCATTTTTCTCATCTGTCATAGGAAACATGAAATACATGATTTAAGATTTTTTTATTAAAAAACCAATGTCTTAAGCATTCCTGAAAAGTTACATATTTCCAGGCTAGTAAATGATGTTAATGTGAAATAAATTATTCTGTGTCAATTGTCTTGCTGATTGATTAGATAGCTATCCTTTCCAAATCATGAATCACAGCCACAGCTCCTGTAGGTCTGGAGAGTGAGCAAGATAACAGTGGCTCTGGTCACCCCGCTAAGGTCTGAATAATCATGAACCTGTCCGGTATGCTCACAATTTGATTTCTTTCAATCAAGTTCATATTCTAGGCTATATGGCAGAAACATCAGAAGTCAGAGGAAGCAAACTAAATCCACATTAATGATCATCGGCTTTTAATTTATTTCAATATGGAAATTATTTCCTAAAAGTTGATAGTGAGTTATAGGAAATTAAAAATATGACCAATCATATTAATAGATTTGAATAATAATTGATTTAGGTTTCAATCATCATCCTTGTGAGGTTTTGTAGGGTTTTTGGGTATGTTTTAATACTTAGTATATAAAGTTTATAACAGTAGAGCTGTCCTTGACCTTGGTGTCCTACGCTTTGTGTTTCAGGCCACAGTCCATGTCTCATCATTTTTTTACTTTTCAGGACTCTGCACTTCTGTCCCCTTTCTTTACTTACTTGTCTCCTGCTTCAAGCCTTTCTCACCTCAGGTCCAAATAACATGTTGCATTATTTTACTCACCGTTATAGTATTAGGTGATATGATCTGAACATCCTAAAGGATGAATCACCTTCTGAAAACTGCACTTGAAAAATGAATTTCAAGGAAGTTCTCTATATGGTTTGACTAAATCATTGACTAAATAACTGTTTGATTTCATTCTTCTTTATTTTGCTTATGAATTGAAGCAGTTACATTGGAATTTCTCTTCCTTGAATTGACTCGATGTTGAATATAAGCCACTTATTCCAATACATTTAACTTGGTGCAGATGCAGCATTATTGCCATTTGCACATTTGTTTGTAAAGCATGAAATTGTACATATATTAGTGATTTTGCCACATTCACTTGACTTTCTGAAGATATATTTACCCAAAGACTTGATCCAAGTGAAATAAAATCTTTCAATTCAACCAAGTGCCAAGGTCATTTCTAATGAAGTTTTATTTCAACAGTTGTATGCTATAATGATATTCATTTAACTGATATTTTATCAGAGAAAATATTAAGACAATAATAATACCAAAAGCGAACAATTGTCAAGAATTCCCAATAGACCAGGAACTGTATCCTCTTTGTCTTTTCTAAAGCTCACAGCTCTGTGAAGTGTGAATTTATTACTATCCTAATTTTCTGTTGATGATTTGAGACTTGCAAAGTGAAGAGACTTGCATAAGATCACACAAGTACTAAGGGAGAAAAAATTTTTTGAAACCAGCTACCCATACCACAAGTTCTGAAACCAGCCCCTCACTTTTGCTCCTCAAAATTTGATCCAAGGACCAACATCAGCAGCAGTAGTTCGGTGCTTCTTGGTAGGCAGAATCTCAGGCAGAGTGACTGATTGATGGTGGTGGTTTACTAAGAATGTACCCTGTTTTAGCAAGAAAAGTCCTTTGTCCCAAGAAACTGTTTAGTTTCAGGCAACCCCAGATGATTTATCCCCCTCATCTCACTCCCTGTCTTTTACATACTAAATCAGAACCTGCATCTTACATATCCCCAGGTGACTAATATACGTATAATAAGTGAGAAAAATTGTTTTCTAAAATTTCATTTGTTTAATGAATATTTTATAAAAATATTTCTAGAGACACTAAATCTTGAAACCAGTTTTCGTGTTTCGCATTGACAACACCTGAATTGACCTTGTTGCACACCATGCTCATATGGATTAAAATTCGAATTTGTGTATAGAAATTTACTTCTGCAAAAAAAATGGTCTTATTTTAAGGAAGAGGGCATTGAACTTCCAGTTATCCTGATTTGAGCTTGCAATGCTGCAAAAACTATAACAAATTTAAAAGGCTATAGAATTATTCTGTAGGAAGAAGGATGTAAACTGTCAAAAAATTATAATTTCAACTGAAAGGTGACATATCAATGTATTGATACAGTACAGAATATATCTGACATCTGCATTGCCAGTCTCGGTTTGTATTCTCAGTGGGTTAGAAAGCTGCATCACTTTATTAGTGGAGGGTACACTTGTCATATCCCAGTTTAAGTGGTGTGGCTTGTTTAATAAGCCTTTCATATTTTACTCACATACTTTTATGCCTAGGATTTTGCAGATAAAGTTCTCCCAGCATGTGAGATCTCAGGGGACATGTCTAGAATATTGAGAAAGTTGGCAATGACTGCTTTTGTCTTATAGCATAAATTAAAAAGTTACATCTGGAATAGACCCTGAGGAAAAATAGTCCATTTATTTTATGAATAAGGAAATTGAGACCTATCAGGTTTAAATGACTTTCTATGGCCATCCAGCAAGTTGGTAGGACACACAGTTCCAGAATCGAGTGTGGTTGACAGCAAACCTGACGTTATTTGGTTTACCTTGAGTGTTTCTCATGTTACTTAAAATATAAACTAATAGCTGTTACCCTGAAAGAAAATGGTAGTCTCTTCCTGAAAAATTATATGATTGCAGATATCTATCTAAATGAAGGTAGAAAGTGACTGCAGAGAGACAATGACAGTTTGCTCTAATTTGCTACCCTTGCTATCCAAGGTCAACGTAGCATAGAGCCGGTCTGCCGCACCTGGCTCAAGTTCACAGAGTTACATCTTACATTTGATTTAATTTTTTGTCTTAGTTCATTGGGCTGCTATAACAAAATGCATGGACTGGATAGCTTTTAAATGTTACAAATTTATTTATCACAGTTCTGGAGGCTGGAAAGTCTGTGATCAAGGTGCAGGCAGATTTGGTGTCTGATGAGGGCTGATTTCCTGGTTTATCGATCGCGCCATCTCATTGTGTGGTCACATGGTGGAAGAGGCAAGGCAGCTGTCTGGGGTCTATTTTGTAAATGCACTAATCCCATTATGAAGACTCCCTCATCACTTCCCAAAGGCCCCATCTCTTAATATCATCCCTTTAAGGGTGAGGTGAATATATGAATATAATTCATATATTCAAAAATATATGAATTTTTAGGGACACAAATGTTCAAACTGGAGCATTTTTTTAACCTTTAAACTCTTCTGTATCTTAATTTTCTTATCTGTAAAGCAGTCTCCAAAGTGGTTCTCTCCTGATTAAAATTATTATTAGTGGGAAGACATGGTCACCATGTGCTTAACACATGACACTACAAAGTGGGGATATCAAAGAAGACTTCTTAGGATTGTGTAAATTTTCCTCTTAGAAGAGAGAAGAACTGTATAAGAGAACAGTAGCAGGGAGATGTGGAAAAAGAAACCATAATCAACAGGTTTTTCTCACTTTTCTTTTTATTTATTTATTTATATATTTTATTGCACTTTAGGTTCTGGGGTACATGTGCAGAACAGGATTGTTGCATAGGTACATACATGGCAATGTGGTTTGCTGCCTCCATCCCTGTCACCTATATCTGGCATTTCTCCCCATGTTATCCCTCCCC
>NW_016107329.1:1906177-1979182 GCF_001604975.1 Cebus imitator
TTTAAGGTGTTGTTTACCAGTTCTGTGAAGAGGGTCAGGGTCATAGGTAGCTTGACGGGGATAGTGTTGAATCTATAAATTACTTTGGGCAGTTTGGCCATTTTCACAATATTAATTCTTCCTACACCATAGGCAGGAAATGTTTTTCCATCTGTTTGTGTCCTCTCTTATTTCCTTGAGCAGAGGTTTGTAGCTCTCCTTGAAGGGATCCTTTACATCCTTTGTTAGTTGTATTCCTAGGTATTTTATTCTCTTTGTAGCAATTGGGAATGGGAGTTTGTTCTTGATTTGGCTCTCTTTAAGTCTGTTATTGGTGTATAGGAATGCTTATGATTTTTTCACATTGATTTTATATCCTGAGACTTTGCTTATCACTTTCAGGGAATTTTGGGCTGAGATGATGGGGTCTTCTAAATATACAGTTTTATTGTCTGCAAATAGAGGCCATTTGACTTCCTCTTTTCCTAATTGAATACCTTTATTTCTTTTCCTTGCCTGATTGCTCTGGCTAGAACTTCCAGTACTATGTTGAATAGGAGAGGTGAATGAGGCCATCCTTGTCTAGTGCCAGATTTCAAAGGGAATGATTCCTGTTTTTGCCTGTTCAGTATGATATTGGCTATGGGTTTGTCATAAATAGCTTTTATTATTTTGAGGTACGTTCCATTGATACCTAGTTTATTGAGAGTTTTTAGAATAAAGGCTGTTGAATTTTATCAAAGGCCTTCTCTGCATCAATTGAGATAATCATGTGGTTTTTGTCTTTGGTTCTGTTTATGTGGTGAATTATATTTATAGACTTGCATATGTTGAACAAGACTTGCATGCCGAGGTTGAAACCTAAGCTTTTTGATGTGCTATTGAAATTGGTTTGCCAGTATTTTATTGCAGATTTTTGCATCTATGTTTATCATGGATATTGGCCTGAAGTTTTCTTTTCTTGTTGAGTCTCTGCCGGGTTTTGGTATCAGCATGATGTTGGTCTCGTAAAATGATTTGGGAAGGAATCCCTCTTTTTGGATTGTTTGGTATAGTTTCAGAAGGAGTGTTACCAGCTCCTCTTTGTATGTCTGGTAGAATTCACCTGTGTACCCATCTGGACCTGGGCTTTTTTTGGCTGGTAAGCTATTAATTGCTGCCTCAAGTTCAGCCCTTGTTATTGATCTATTCAGGGTTTCAACTTCTTTCCGGTTTAGGTTTGAGAGGACGCAAGTGTCCAGGAATTTATCAATTTCTTCCAGGTTTACTGGTTTATGTGCATAGAGTTGTTTGTAGTAATCTTGGATGGTACTTTGTATTTCTGTGGAATCTGTGACGATAACCCCTTTATCGTCTTTTATTGCATCTATTTGATTCTTTTCTCTTTTCTTTTTTATTAATGTGGCTAGTGTTCTATTTTGATGATCTTTTAAAAAAAACCAGCTCCTGGATTTATTGATTTTTTGAAGGATTTTTTATGTCTCTGTCTCCTTCAGTTCTGCTCTGATCTTACTTATTTCTTGTCTTCTGCTAGCTTTTGAGTTTTTTTGACCTTGCGCCTCTAGCTCTTTCAATTTTGACAATCTGGTGTCAATTTTAGATCTCTCCTTGCTTCTTATGTGGGCATTTATTGCTATATATTTTCCTCTAGAGACTGCTTTAAATGTGTCCCAGAGATTCTGGTATGTTGTTTCTTTGTTCTCCTCGGTTTTGAAGAACCTCTTTATTTCTGCCTTCATTTCATTGTTTATCCAGTCAACATTCAATAGACAGTTGTTCAGTTTTGGTGACCTTTGGCACTTCTGAGTTAGTTTTTTAATCCTACATTCTAATTTGATCGCACTGTGGACTGCGAGACTGTTTGTTGTGATTTCCATTCTTTCAGATTTGCTGAGGAGTGATTTACTTCAAATTTATGTGGTCAATTTTAGAGTAGGTGTGATGTGATGCTTATAAGAATGTATATGCTGTGGATTTGGGGGCGGGGTGGAGAGTTCTGTAAATGTCTATTAGGTTTGCTTCATCCAGATCTGAGTTCAAGTCCTGGATATCCTTGTTAATTTTCTATCTTGTTGATCTGTCTAATATTGAAAGTGGAGTGTTAAAGTCTCCCACTATTATTGTGTGGGAGTCTAAGTCTTTTTGTAGGTCGTTAAGAATTTGCTTTATGTACCTGGGTACTCCTGTATTGAGTGTGTATATATTTAGGATCATTAGCTCTTCTTGTTGCATTGATCCTTTTACCATTATGTAATACCATTCTTTATGTCTTTTGATCTTTGTTGGTTTAAAGTCTATTTTATCAGAGACTAGGATTGCAACTCTTGCTTTTTTTTGCTCTCCATTTGCTTGGTAAATCTTCCTCCATCCCTTTATTTTGAACCTATGTATATCCTTACATGTGGGATGGGTTTCCTGGATATAGCACTTCTGATGGGTTTTGACTTTTTATCCAATTAGCCGGTCTGTCTTTTGACTGGGGCGTTTAGCCCATTTACATTTAAGGTTAATATTGTTATGTGTCAATTTGATCCTTCCATTTTGATGCTGCCTTGTTGTTTTGCCCATTAGTTGACACAGTTTCTTCATGGTCTATGGTCTTTACCATTTGGTATGTTTTTGGAGTGGTTGATACTGGTTGTTCCTTTCCTTGTTTAGTGGTTCTTTCAGGAGCTCTTGTGAGGCAGGCCTGGTAGTGATGAAATCTCTGAGCAATTGTTGGTTTGTAAAGAATTTTATTTCTCCTCCACTTATGAAGCTTCATTTGGCTGGATCTGAAATTCTAGGTTGAAAGTTCTTTTCTTTAAGGATGTTGAATATTGGCCCCCACTCTCTTCTGGCTTGTAGGGTTTCTGCTGAGAGATCCGCTGTAAGTCTGATGGGCTTCCCTTTGTTGGTAACCCGACCTTTCCCTCTGGCTGCCCTTAGCATTTTTTCCTTCATTTCAACCCTGGAGAATCTGACAATTATGTGCCTTGAGGTTACTCTTCTTGAGGAATATCTTTGTGGTGTTCTCTGTATTTCCTGGACTTGAATATTGACCTGCCTTGCTAGGTTGGGGAATTTCTCCTGGATAATATTGTGAAGAGTGTTTTCCAGCTTGAATTCATTCTCTCTGTCACATTCAGGTACACCTATCAAATGTAGATTAGGTCTTTTCACATAATCTCATATTTCTTGGAGGCTTTGTTCATTTATTTTCACTCTTTTTTCTCTAATCTTGCCTTCTTGTTTTATTTCATTGAGTTTATCTTCAATCTCTGATATCCTTTCTTCTGCTTGGTCAATTCGGCTGTTGAAACTTGTGCATGCTTTGTGAAGTTCTTGTGTTTTTCAGCTACATCAATTTATTTATATTCTTCTCTAAGCTGTTTATTCTTGTTAGCATTTTGTCAAGACTTTTTTCAGGGTTCTTAGTTTCTTTGCATTGGGTTAGAACATGTTCTTCTAGCTCAGAGAAGTGTGTAATTACCCACTTCCTGAAGCCTATTTCTGTCAATTTATCAGACTCATTCTCCATCCAGCCTTGCTTTCTTGGTGGTGAGGAGTTGTGATCCCTTGAAGGAGAAGAGTCATTTGGGTTTTGGGTGTTTTCATCCTTTTTTAGCTGATTTCTTTCCCATCTTTGTGGATTTATCTACGTATGGTATTTGTAGTTGGTGACTTTCAGATGGGGTCTCTGAGTGGATGTCCTTTTTGTTGATGATGAAGTTATTTCTTTCTGTTTTTTAGTTTTCCTTCTGACAGGCCCCTATGCTGTAGGACTTCTGGAGGTCCACTCCAGACACTGCTTGCATGGGAATCACCTGCAGCGGCTGCAGAACAGTAAGGTTGCTGCCAGTTTCTTCTTCTCTTATCTTTGTCCCAGAAGGATACCCACCAGATGTCAGCCTGAGCTCTCCTTTATGAGGTGTCTCTTTAGATATATGGGGTTTGGGGATCTGCTTGAGGAGACAGTCTGTCCCTTATATTAGCTCAAGTGCTGAGCTGTGAGCTCCATTGTTCTGTTCAGAGCTGCTGGGCAGGTACGTTTATGTCTGCTGCAGCAGAACTTATAACCACCTTTTTTCCCCAGGTGCTCTGTTCTGGAAAGATGTGGCTTTATTTATAAGTTCCTGACATGCTGCTGTCTTTCTTCAGAGATGCCCTGCCCAGCGAGGAGGTAGCCTAGTCACAGTCTGCCCCCAGAGATATTGCTGCACTGCTCTGGCCTCTGCCCAGCTGCTGTGTGAACTTCCTTGTGGGTTTTTTAATAGAGATATACTTAGAGCTGCCTCAGTAATGGCAGATTGTCTCTGTAATGGCAGACTACCTCAGTATTCCCGTATTGCCTCAGTAACGGTGGACTGCCTTGGTAATGGCGGATGCCCATACCCCCACAGAGCTGGACTGTCCCAGGTCCAGCTGTGCTTGCTGTGAAACTCTCAATCCAGAGCGTTTCAGATTGCTGGTCTTTGTGGGGATGGGACCTGTCAAGCCAGATCACCTGGCTCCCTGTCTCAGCCCCCTTTTTTTCAGTTGAATGGGTGACTCTTTCTCCCAGGCATTCCAGGGGCCAGTTGAAACAACTGCCTAGATTTGTGTGAGTTTTTGTGCAGAGACCTGCTGTGCCAGCCATGCTGGAGACTCTTGGCACTTTTTGGCACAAAAGTCTCCTGCTCTGTGGACAATAAATACTTGTTTGGAAATGTGGTGATCACTCACCCCCTGCGTTCTTGGGAACTGCACTGTAGAGCTGTTCCTATTTGGGTGTCTTTGTTTTTATCACTTTTATATTGATTTTATTATGATTTCTTTTAGTGTCAACATACTTTTTTTTTTTTTTTTTTTTTTTTTACTATTTATTACCAGTTTTAAGTGTAAAGTTTGGTAGTAATTAATACATTTGTGTTCTTTCTTCTCCCTTCATCCCTCTACCACGCCACCCTTCCCAGACTCTGGTAATCACCATTCTATTCTTTATCTTGATGAGATCCAGTTTCTTGGCTCCCACATATGAGTGAGAACATGAGATATTTGTCTTTCTGTGCCTAGCTTATTTCACTTAACCTAATGAACTCCGGTTGTGTCCACATTGCAGCAAATAACATTTCACTTTTTTTTTTCTTGTGGTCAAGGAGTTTACTATTATGTATATTGGGAAAATACTTCAGGACATTGGTCTAGGTAAAAGCACAGACAACTAAAACAAAAATAGACAAATGAGACTATATTCAATGAAATAGCTTATCTTATATATATCAAGTGGCATATACATTCCACATTAAATATAAAAGCAAAAAAGCTGGAGGCATTATGCCACCTGACTTTAAACTGTAGTACAAGGCAGCTGTCATAACCAAAGTGGCATGGTATTGGTATTAAACAGAAACATAGAACAATGAAACAGAAGAAAATCCAGAAATCAGCATATTTGTACCCAACTGATTTTTGACAAAGACACCAAGAACACACACTGGGGACAGAACACCATTATTTGAGATGTGTGTGTGTGTGTGTGTATCATACTGACTTTATTCATCCATAGATGGACACTAAGGTTGATTCCATATCTTTGCTATTTTGGATAGTGCTATGATAAAACATAGCACTATTACAAGTATCTCTTTTATACTTGGGGTAAATACCCAGTAGTGGCACTGCTGGATTGTATGGTAGGTCTATAGTTTTCAAGAAATAGCCATACTGTTTTCTCCATAGTAGTCGTACTAATTTACATTCCCACCACAACTGTGTAAGATATTCCTTTTCTCTGCATCCTTATTTTAGTAACAGCCATTTTAACAGATGTAAGCTGATATCTCACTGTGGTTTTGATTTGTATTTCCCTGATGATTAGTGGTGTTGAGCATTGTTTCTTACATCTGTTTGCTATTTATATGTCTTCTCTTTTGAGAAATGTCTATTCATATCCTTTGCCCACTTTTCAATGGGATTATTTGTTTTTCTAACTGTTGAATTATTTGATTTCCTTATGTATTACTGAATATTATGGTATTTTGGAATAATAGTTTGCAAATATTTTCTCCTGATCAGGTTCTCTCTTCAGTTTGGGGACTGTTTTCTTTGCTGTGCAGAAGCTGTTCAGTTGAATATAGCTCCATTTGTCTATTTTTGTTTTAGTTGTCTGTGCTTTTACCTAGACCAATGTCCTGAAGTATTTTCTCTATGTTTTTTTCTAGTAGTTTTGAAGTTTTGGGTCTTTTATTTAAGTCTTTCATCTATCTTGTGTTTGTTTTTTGTATATGGCAAGAGATAAGGGTCCAGTTTTGTTATTCTGTGTATGGATGTCCAATATTTCCAGCAGCATTTATTGAACTGGGTGTACTGTCTTCTGTGTGTGTTCTTGGCACCTTGGACAAAAATAGGTATAAATACACTGATTTATTTCTAGATTTTCTTCTGTTGCATGGGTCTATGTTTTGTTTTTCATAAAAATACCATGCTGTTTTAGTTATGATATCCTTGTAGTATAGTTTGAAGTTAGGTAGTATGATGCCTCCAGATTTTTTGCTTTTTTTTTTTCCCTCCTCAGGGTTGCTTTAAATATTTTTGGTTCTTTTTTGGTTCCATACAAATTTGAGGCTTTTTTTTTTCTACTTCTGTGAGAAAACAATGTTGGTATGTTGGTAGGAATTATATTAAATCTGTAGATTGCTGTGGGAAGGATGGTCATTTTAACTATATTGACTCTTTTGATCCATGAGCATGATATGCCTTTCCATTTGTTTGCATCGTCTTCATTTACTTTCACCAGTGCATTATAGCTTCCTTGTAGAGATCTTTAACCTCCTTGGTTAAATTTATTTCTAAGTGTATTAGTCCATTTTCATGCTGCTGATAAACATATACCCAAGACTCAGAAAAATAAAAAAAAGAGGCTTATTTGGACTTACAGCTCCACATGGCTGGGGAGACCTCAGAATCATGGTGGGAGGCAAAAGGCACTTCTTACATGGTGGCAGCAAGAGAAAATGAGGAAGAAACAAAAGTGAAAACCCCTGATAAACCCATCAAGTCTCATGAGACTTATTCACTATCATGAGAATAGCACGGGAAAGACTGGCTCCCGTGAATCAGTTACGTCCCCCCGGGTCCCTCCCACAACATGTGGGGATTCTGGGATATACAATTCAAATTGAGATTTGGGTAGGGACACAGCCAAACCATATCACTAGGTATTTTTTAATAGCTTTTGTAAATGGGATTGCCACCTTGTTTTTTTTCTTGTCTAGTTTATTATTGGTATACAGAAATGCTACTGACTATTTTTATGTTGATGTTGTATCCTACAACTTTACTGAATTTATTTATCAGATCTAAGAGTGTTTTGGTCATTAGGATTCTTTACATATGAGATCATATCATCAAGAGAGGAACAATTTAATTTTCTTTTTTCCAGTGTGGAAAGCTTTTATTTCTTGCCCAATTGCTGTGGCTAGGACTTCCAGTAGTATGTTATATATGAGTGGTGAGAGTGGACATCTTGTCTTATTCCAGTTTTCATTCTATAATTTTTCATTTGATGTTAGCTGTGGGTTTGTCACTCATGACATTTATTACTTTGAGATTTTTTTTTTTGAGTTGGAGCTTTGCTCTGTTGCCAGGCTGGAGTACAGTGGCGCAGTGTCGGCTCATTGCAATCTCCGCCTCACAGGTTCAAGCGATTCTTCCGCCTCAGCCACCTGAGTAGCTGGGACTAGAGGCGCGTGCTAAATGCCTGGCTAATTTTTGCATTTTTAGTAGAGACAGGGTTTCACCATGTTGGCCAGGATGGTCTTGACCTCTTGACCTCACGACTTACCCTCCTCAGTCTCCCAAAGTGCTGGAATTACAGGCGTGAGCCACTGCGCCCTGCCCAAGATATGTTATTTCTATGCCTATGTTGTTTCTGTGCATTTTAATCATGAAGGAGTGTTGAATTTTATAAAATGATTTTTGTGTTAAGATGATCATATAGTTTTTGCCCTTCATTCTATAATGTGATGTGTCATGTTTATTGATTTGTACATGTTGGGTTATTCATACATCCCTGAGAAAATTTTCACTTCATCATGATGTATTATTATTATTTTTCTTGATGTGCTGTTGGATTTGGTTTGCTAGCATTTTGTTAAGGATTTTGTGTCTACGTTCATTAGAGATATTGCTCTGTAGTTATCATTGTGTGTCCTTAGCTGGTGGTAGCAGAGTAATCTGGCCTCATAAAATGCATTAGGGAGAATTCCTTCCTCTTTAGTTTTGTGGAATAGTTTGATAAGAAATGGTGTTAGTCATTGTTTAAAAGTTCAACAAAATTTGATAGTGAAGCTATCTAGTTCTGGACTTTTTATTTTTGGAAGACTCTTTATTTTTTTTTTAGTTTTCTTTTTTGAAGTGGAGTTTCACCCTTGTTGCCCAGGCTGGAGGGCAGTGGCACAATCAACTCACTGCAAACTCTGCCTCCTGGATTCAAGTGATTCTCCTGTTTCAGCCACCTGAGTATCTGGGATTACAGACGCACACCACCATGCCTGGCTGATCTTTTGTTTTTTGGTAGAGATGGGGTTTCACCAGGTTGGCAAGGCTTATTCACTATCACAAGACTTATCCACTATCACCGTGTTGTCCAGGCTGGTCTTGAACTCCTGATCTCAGGTGATCTGCCCACCTTGGCCTCCCAAAGTGCTAGGATTACAGGCGTGAGCCACCGCACCCCGCCAGAAGACTTTTTATTAGTCTTGTTACTTACTATTGGTCTGTTAAGGTTTTCTTTTTCTTCCTGACTTGATTTTGGTAGGTTATTTGTTTCCAGGAATTTGTCAGTTTCCTTTAGATTTTCCAGTTTGTTAGTGTATATATGTTCATAATAGTCTTGGATAATCTTTTGCATTTGTGGTATTGATTGAAATGTTTTCTCTTTCTTTTCTGTTTTTGTTGTTGTTTATTTGGGTTTTCTCTCTTTTTTACATGGTTAATCTAGCAAGTGGTTTATTTTATGAATCTTTTCAGAAAACATGTTTTCCTTTAATAATCTTTTGTATTTTTTGAGTCTCTATTTAGTTCTTCTTTGATTTTTGTTATTTTTTTCTTGTACTAATTTTGTGTTTAGTTTGTTTTTGCTTTTTTAGTTCCTTGAGGTGCATCATTATTTGAAATCTACTCTTTTGATGAGGCACTTATTGCTATAAACTTCCCTCTTAGAACTACATTTATTATATCCCATAGGTTTTTGAATGTTGTAGTTTCAGTCTCATTTGTCTCATTTTTTAAAATAAAATTTCTCATTTTTTCTTTGACCCAGTGGTCATTTAGGAGCAGGTTCTTCAGTAATAGTTGTATACTTTGACACTCCATTCTCAGTATTAAACATGTCATTGAGACAGAAAATTAAGAAAGAAAAATTGGATTTAAACTGCACATTAAACTAAATAGAATTAACACATATTTACATAATATTTATCCAATGTCTACAGAATGCACATTGTTCTCATTAGCACATGTAACATGCTCCAGGATGGACCATGTATTATGTCATGAAATAAGACTTGACAAATCTTTTTCAAAATTGACATTGTATCAAGTATCTTCTCAAACCACAGTGAAATAAAATTAAATCAATGGGAAGAGGAACTTTGAAAACTGTACAAATCTTGAAATCTTTCTACTTTTTTGATATAGGTACTTATGGCTCTAAACTTCCCTCATAGCACTACTTTTATTATATACTAAAGGTTTTCTTATGTTGTATATTCATTTTCATTTGTTTCAATTTTTTAAAGACTTTTTTTCTTAATTTCTTCTTTGACCCGATGGTCATTTAGGAGCAGGTTTTAAAATTTCTGTGGATTTGCACAGTTTCAAAGTTCCTCTTGTTATTGATTTCTATTTCATTATGGTTTGAAAAGATACTTGATACAATGTCAATTCTGAAAAAAAAAATGTCAAGGCTTATTTTCTGATCTAATATGTGATCTGTCTTGGAGAATGTTACATGTGTTGATGAGAATGATGTGCATTCTGTAGACATTGGATAAATGTTCTGTAAATATCTATTAAATCAATTTATTCTAATGTGCACTTTAAATCCAATGTTTCTTCTTTAATTTTCTGTCTCAATAATGTGTTGACTACTGAGAGTGTGGTGTCAAAGTCTACAACTATTACTGAATTGGAGTCGGCCTGTCTCTTTAAATCTAATACTGTTTGCTTTATATACCTGGATGCCCTAGTGGTGGGTGCATATATATTAATATTTATTATAACCTTTTGCTGACTTGATTCCTGTATCATTATATAATGAGCTTTTTTTGTCTCCTTTTACTGTTTTTGAGTTAAAGTCTGTTTTATGTGATATAACTACTCCTGTTTATTTTTGGTTTCCATTTGCATAAAATATATTTTCCCATCTGTTTACTTTCAGTCTGTATGTTTCTTCAGAGGTGAGATGTGGTTTTGTTAGGCAGCATACAGCGAGGTAATGTTTATTTTATTTCATATTTTTTTGTATCCATTCAGCCAGTCTATACATTTTAAGTGGAAAGTTTAATCTGTTTACATTCAAGTCTGCTATTGATATGTGAGGTGCCTGTCATTTTACCAAATGATTTCTCATTGTTGTCTATATCTTTTCTTTCTTTCTTCCACTCTTGCTGTTTATTATTGTGGTTTAGTGGTTTTCTGTAGTGATAATATTTGAGAATTTCCTTGTTTGTATATTTTCTTTACTAGTGGATTTTATATTTTTATAATGGAAGATATTGTTCTTTTGCTTCCAGGTGTAGGACTCCCTTAAGCTTTTCTTGTAGAGCTGATCTAGTGATGATGATGAATTCCTCAGCTTTTGTTTGACAGGGGAAGATGTTATTTCTTCTTCATTTATGAAGGATAACTTTGCTGGCCAAATATTCTTTGGCTGGCTTTTTTTTTCTCTTTTAGTACTTTGAAACTAACATCTCATTCTCTCTGGCTGATAAAGTTTCTACTGAGAAGTCTGTTACTGTAGTTTGATTGGGGGATCCTTATAAGTAATTAGGCCCTTTTCTCTTACTGTTTTTTTTTTCTTTTTGAGTTTGGCTTTTGACAGTTTGACTGTAATGTGTTGTGGAGACATATTTTTAATTGTATCTGTTTGAGGATCTCTGAGGCTTTTCTATATAAATGTCTAAATACCTTGTTAGAGTTGAAGTTTCATTTATTGTTTTATTAAATTGGTTTTCTAAGCCTTTTGTTTCATTTTTTCATTCTGGGACTCTAAAAGTTCAAATATTTTGTTGCCTTATGTTCTCCCATATGTCATGAAGTCTTTGCTTACTCTTTTAAATTTATTTTTTCTTTATTTTTGCCTGACTGGGTTATTTTAAAAGAATTGCCTTCAAGTTTTGAGGTTGTTTCTTCTGCTTAATCTAATCTATTATTGAAGCTTTCAAATGTGTTTTCTATTTCATTTAATGAATTATTCAGTTCCAGAATTACTGTTTGGCTTTTTTATGACACCTATCTCTTTGGTAGATTTTTCATTCATATTCCAAATTGTTTTTCTTTGCACTTTTTCAAGACTTTTTTATATCTCACTGAGCTACTTTTAAATTGATACTTTGAATTGCTTTTCTGGGATTTCATAACTTTTTTTTAATTGAGATCTGTTGCTGGAGAGTTACTGTGTCCCTTTGGAGCTGTCATATTTCCTTACTTTGTAATATTTTCTATGTTTTTACTTTAATATATACACATCCGAAGTAATAGTAGCTTCTTTAAATTTTTTGAACTTACTTTTATAGCAGAGGACACTTTCCTGAAGATGTGTTTATGGTGTTGGCTGAGTAGAGAACTTTGACTCTGATTCAGAGTATGTGCAATAGTGTAGTCTCTCTGTGTAATTTCCTCAGCTGTAACAGCTCAGTGATGTCTATGATTTCCTCAGTGGCTAATGATGTCATCATCAGAGGAAATTGTGGTGAAGTTTTGCTGGGGATTGGGGTGCCCACGAGCCAGTCTTTGGGCATCAGTGGTAGCAGCAGTGGGCTGACTATACCTGTCCTTGGACCCTGGGGGTGGCATATATTGGCACCTGTATTAGTTCATTTTCATGCTTCTGATAAAGACAAACCAGAGAATAGGTAATTTAAAAAAAAAAAAAAAAAAAAAAAGAGGTTGAATTTGACTCACAGTTCCATATGGCTGAGGAGGCCTCACAATCATGGTGGAAGGTGAAAGGCATGTTTTACATCACAGCAGGCAAGAGAGAGAATGAAATATTGAGCAAAATGATTTTCCCCTTATTAAACCATCAGATTTCCTGAGACTTATTCACTACCACGAGAACAGTATGAGAGAAACCGCCCCCATGATTTCTTTATCTCCCACCAGGCCCCTCCCACAGCATGTGGGAATTATGGGAGTACAATTCAAGATGAGATTTGGGTGGGGACACAGAGCCAAACAATATCAGCACCAGCATTAGCAGGTCCAGGCAGGCCAGATCGTAGGAATCCAGGTGGCTTGCTCTGATGCTGGTAGTGGCAGCAATGGGCCTGGCAGGTGGGCAACTTCTCCAGCCCCTGGGCATTTATCATGGTATGGTGGATGGCAGTAGATCCTTAGGTCTTGGGGAGTGTGTGGGACCTAGCATGAGCTCCCTCATTCAATCAGTGCCATTGCACAATTTTCAGACAGTTCTTTGTTAATTTCAGAGCCTGTGATGCTTGAAGGGCTTGCCTTTGGCTAGGATTGCAGGAGTTTGAGTGGGAATGTGCAATGCTGGGAGTCTCTCATTTACCCTTTCCCCATGTTGAGAAGTCTCTCTCCAAGATCCCAGCTGATTCTCAGGCTGCCTCTCCTTCCTTGCTTTAGGTGTTTCCCATCATTTTTATGCTGAATTCCACAGTTCTCTCTGAAGTATGATTATCTGTTCACTGCTCTGTTCCTTCATGGTGGAGGTGAGCCAGTAATACCTCTAGTCAACAATCTTGAAGGCTCTCCTTGAAGTTTCAAGACAGAAAACTGCAAACCTGATAAGAAAAGTAGTAAATGATTAATTTTCTTCAGAGAAAAATAAGCAAATTGTTCAGATTCTTAAACTTTTATTTTTATGAAAACACTGAAGATTTTTGAAGGGAGGTATGCAAGCTTCCATCAAGTAATTTTTACCAGGGAAACCTTGATTAGAAAGCCGATGGAGATGACATACAGACATCTTAGCAGTAAAAGAAGCCAAGCATGAACACATATAAGTTTTAGAGGTGAGCAAATTATGATTTATTTGTGGAGAATATTTCTGAAGAAGAAAACAAAAACTACTGGCTGAATGTCTCCAAAATGCCATGACACAGTAGCAAGATGAAGACTGTTTTCATGTTATTGACAAATAAAATTGTTGCTAGAAATGACATTGGAGATTGTGTTAACTGAGTAAGAAACTTTTGGTATAGACATGGGGCATAAGTATGAGGAAAAGTTTTGGCTTGGGGAAACTAGAATAAAAGATCAATTCTGACCAGTCCGAATGAGCTGAACTCTGTACCTCAGTTGGAAATACAGAAATTTCCTGCCTTCTGTGTTGGTCCTGTTGGGAGCTGCAGACCAGAGCTGTTTCTATTTGGCCATCTTGGCCCTTTTTCCAAAGATCTATTCTGAAACTTTACTCTGTGAGTGTCTGAAGTCATACTAGGCATTGTCCATAAGTGCCAACATGAGTTCTCTCTTACTTTAATCCTTGAGGTGGGAGGCAAGGGGGCACACAAGCACATAATAATTTGTAAACCTTATACTAGTGAAGGGAAAGAGGTTTACTCCAATAGTTTATAGTCAGAGTAGAATCTAGGGGACATTTAGGAGTTAGTTGGAAGAGAGAACAGAAGGTGTGCCTTGCACCAAAATAAATGATTCTAGAATTTTCCATACTAATAACAGGCATGTATTGAAAATTTACTATTTTTCAGAGACTATGAAATGCCCAAGACAGATTAGATTACCTTTATAATAACTTTGTAAGATAGGAACTCTTTCTTCTTGTTTTATAGATAAGGACTAAGACTTAGCAAAATAAACTAACTCATTCAATCTCAGAACAGCTGCAAAAAGAACCTGAATATGAGTGCATTTGAAGCCAGGGATTGTCTTATAATCAGAGGCATTAGCCAGAGTTGTCCTTTGGAGAAATGTATATGAATTGGCTCACAATCATGCAGGCCAAGAAGTCCATGATCTGCTGCTAGCAAGCAGGAGAGGTACTGGTATAATTCAGTCCAAGTCTGAAGGCTTGAAAACCAGGGGAGCCGATGTCCAAAGGTAGCGGGGTGAATTTACCTTTCCTCCACCTATTCCACCATTTTGTTCAATTCATCCCCTTTGATGGATTGGATGACGCTCACCTACACGGGGGAGAATGATCTTCTTTACTCAGTCTATTGATTCAAATGCTAATTTCTTACAGAAAAGCTCTCAGAGGCACATCCAGAAATAACCTTTTACCATCTGCCCTGGCATCCCTTAGTCCAGTCAAGTTGACATGTAAAATTAACCATCACACATCTATGAAAGGTGATGCAAGGTAGTGGTTAAGAACACAGACTCAAAAGCCAAATGACCTGAAGTTTAACAGTTGAGTAGCTCAGGCAAGTTAGTTGACTTCTCTGGGTCTCAATTTCCTTAACTTTAACATGTTTTTAAGAAAAGTAAATTAGTTAACACATTTAAATAACTTTGCTTATTTCCTAATTTCTAGTCACAACAAGTATTAGGGGTTGCTATCCTAGGCAAAAGAAGTTATAAATAGAAGAGTATAGCTGTGCTTTTGTTCTTTGCTTGCTGCTAACTAATTTTTCAACAGGCAGGTTTGATCATTTCATGGAAATTACATCATTTTCCTCACATGGCAGCTCCCCCAAATCAGTTCCTGGTAAACTTACACTTGACTTGAACACAGTTGCCTGTTCCTGCCTTGACATATTGTCCACTCTGATTTTCAGTGTATATCCCAAATGCTGCTTTGGTTCAGCCATTTTGTCCCCAGCACTTCTCAAAATCTCTCAATGCTGCTAAAAAAAGTCTCAAATACCCAAATTAGCTCATCACAATCAGGACTTAATTTGCCTTTGTGACTATATTTCTCAGGAGTTCCCTACATACACTCCCTTGTTTCTTTAGTGTTCCCTGAACATGGCCTGAGCAATCCTGTTTCTGTTTTTTGACATACTGTTCAGATACGCCTATACACCTGTAGGTATCCCACGACATTTTCCTGATTGCATCTATACTATCTTGCAATGAGTCCTCTTGCTCCTTAACTTTGTAGAGCATATTATCTTGTACTTTTGGTATTTACAAAATAAGTCCTGTTTTTTAATTCTGCATTTTTAATATCTTATCTCCATGATGATAATAAACCCTTGGAGCTTAAAGGGGGAAGGGTATGAAAACAGTACTTCTTTGCCTGTAGAGGTTGTATGGTGGATCAGTAAATTACACAAGAAATAAACAAGCGTAATTAAAATCAGTGAGAAATAAAAACCAAACCTGAGGTAAGCAGAAGAAAAATCAGAAAAGTATCCAGATTTACAAAATCTGTTGTTGACACATGGTTGGCTGAAGGAAACTGTTAGAAGGTTGAAGATGAGTAATCATCAGTGGGAGATTCCTATTCACTTGTTAAAGGATCCAGAGTGAAATTGAAAACCACCTTCATAACTTTCGTGGGAACCACACACCTAGGTGAGTTAGTGAAGACCCAGTTGGACAGTTTTAGTCAATGTGAGTGGCATGTATTTGTTCCATGAATGGCGAATGTTTACCAGTCATACAGTATTTATATAAATGCGAAGGCTGCTACTGCCTTTGCATTTATATAAAATTCAGATATTTTTCCTTTCATCTGTATATTCCAAACAACGACTGAGCTATCACTTTATTTAAGGCATGATTTTAAATACATTTCAATGCAGATTTGTTATCAATAGGAATTACCAAGGGAGGTAAGGCTTTGAGTTGGTTTCATTTCCCTGGCTAGTAGGAAAAGAAAGTTACACTGATGTAGACTCTTTTTCACACTCATCCCCCAATCTACCATAACATAGTAACCATGGGCATCTCTGAGTGCAGCCAGGATTAGAACCTGCAATCTTTCCTTTCATCACCCGGCTGGTGGATGACTTAAGAGTCCCCTTCAAATATTATTGTGAAAATCAACGGGAAGGTGGAGTATGAAACTTGTGAACTCCCTGCTGTACCACACATACACATAAGACAATACGTTGAAGAGTTATCTCCATTTCTAGGCACTACCAGATTAATGTTCTGAGGAGAATTTTGCTGCCTGACAGGAAAACCCAGCCCCAGCAGGGGTTGTCAAAGTGAAAGTTACACATGAGAAAAAGTATCTAGAGTCTTTCTGCAGAAGGGCACAGATAATATCCTGCCATATGCCAGGAGAATTCACTTAGAGGAGAAGATACACAACAAACTAAATTGGGAAAAAGTTATTTCTCACCAAGAAAAATAAACAAATTGTTGAGATAATGGCATAAGAATTAAAGAACTTCTTAAAGGTGGCAGTTTGCTTTGGAAGGAGGAAATTTAAAGAAAGATTAACAATCCCAGGGCGAGGTGGGTGATTGAACAGTGAGAAGAACACAATGTGAATGGTGGGAGAAATATTTGAGACAGACAGTAAGGGATGAAAACAAAGCAAGACCATTTGGAAAAGAAATGAATCCTTGCAACTCGGGAAAAGTCTTTAGAGGTACACAAGGGACAGAGAAATTACCTGAATAACAGATTAAAGAACAAATGAGAAAAATCCGCATTCAGAACACCAAGATAATGGGAACGGAGGCTGAAGATTAAACCCAAGTCATGGCTGGTTTGCTGCTAGTGCTTGCCTCCCTGGGAATATTTATCTTACAAAACTGCTAGTTAACGGAAATGACTAGCAAAGATTTTTATTGTAATTCGTAAGAGGATACTGTCTACGGTCAATTGATTTTATAGCCTTAATTCAGGATACTTGAAGGGAGAAAACAGGTAGGCTTTTGGTGAAAGCAGTTTGCTAGATAAATTACTACTTGGGTTTTGTTTCTAATTTTAAGTATATGTGCTTTAAACAAGGGTTTTCTTTCTAATTTTAAGTATATGTGCTTTAAACAAACACTTTCAGTTAGGCACGAAAAAAGTAATTTCCAAAGAAGCACAGGTTAGATCCAGATAGGATAATGATGCATATAAATCACTCCAGGGAGGTTGAGTCATCTTTGCATACTCAGGTCCTGTCTGGCGAATAGTAATTGCTCAGAAAACGTTTCTCTTAATAATTGGCTGTTAGGAGTTTTATAATTCTATCTTTAGTATTAATCAAAGGAGAGAAACATAGGATTTGTGAGCTAGATACTGCACACCCTAATGGGGAAAATATTTTTTCTTCTCTCTTTTTTTTCTTTTGACCTTACAAGAATAGTCACATGTGCATTGATATACTACTGTTGCCTATCTATTGGTGTAAAATTCAGATTTTAAAAATTTCATTTATGTATTCAGCAACAATGATTGAGCTCTCATTTTATTCAAGGCATGATTTTAGGCACGTTTCAGTGAGCCTGATCTCATCATTGTAAATAATGAAATAAAAATGAATTGGGGAATTTAAGGCCCTTAGTCTATGGACAGGCTGTAAAACCTGTACCAGTCCTTTTATAAAGACTGCAGACGCCAGTGTGAGTTGGCAAACTGGTAGAGTGAGTCTGGCTGAACCAATGTGCCCAGGAGGGGAAATTGGTGTTAACAGATTGTGGTAATCAAAGATGGCAAATATTGATGCTAATAGTACATGCTGTGATATTTAGTTACAAACATTGTTATGTGGATGTACTTTGATGTTTGCAAGAATAGGGATCATTGCAGGCTGTTATTGCCATCTTCCCTATGTGGTGATATAGAACATTTAAATGAGATGTCTAACATCAGTCACGTGAATGGCAAGAGGTAGAGCTTGGAGCTGAACCCAAGTCCCTTGACCGTAAGCCCAAATCTATTAACCCTCCCAGTGATGTGTTTATCTTAAGAATTTTGGCGCACAATGCCTAACCATTTAGATATTAGTCCTAAATTGGAAGAATTCCAACTAGCTAGTTGATGGGATAATTTTGTGGTAGAGAACCATAATTTTGTGGTACTACCTACGATTAAAATTGAGTTCATGTGACCCTAAATACTAGAGGGGAAACAAGGAGAAAAAAGAAGAAAGGTGGCTAGATGTCATAATATATCTGAATCAGGAGGTCATTTGACAGGGCAGAATGTTTGGTTTCTGAATATATTATAATTTGATAAAATATTAGATTGCCTGAAGAATCTAGGTGGTGTAGAAAAATTTGATTGTTGTTTAACTAATAGTACAATCAAAAGGTGATATAGATTAGATGAGCTAAGTTGTGAATTATTAAGTGAAAGTAACAGATTTAAAAGAAATGTCCTGGAGAGTATAATATGGTGTAAGCATATTGGCGAAGCCATTTATCATTAAGTAAGAAGTGGACTATTCATGACAGAAGAGGTCAATTTCTGCTTTCAAGGTCATGAATATATAGAGTATTCAGAGTTCAATAGCAGTAAATACATAGGAAGAATACTTTGTCTGGGGATGAAAGAATGGGAAAAGGTCCCATAACAATTCTAGCCATATCCAGAGCCAATCCCAATGAAGAAAATAATACATGGGTCAGGATAAAAAACACTTTCAAAGAAAATACAACTATAGGGAAATATGAAGAAGGGATAATTGCCCTTGCTTAGAGGTAAAAATAATATAATTAGATCAATTAGAGATTTCATTACTGTACAGAAATGGCTTTGGGAAGTTAGCCCGGGAATGGCTGGGAAACTTCACAGTCTACTTCACCCTCCTGTCCAGGCTACAGACATGGGAGGAAGACAAGCCAGTTCTTCAAATAGTCATTCTCCTCCTGCTCTGAAGGCAGATGGCTGCACGTTTCAACTCACAGGCTTGCAGGGTTTACACCACAGTTCCTTTCATGAGACAATTCTAGCCATTGTTGTGCTCAGCAAATCCATGTACCAGGGAGAGATTTACTTCCCCTGGCCCTGATCCATGAAGATGGGATTTCTACACACTTTGTATTTCTAGGAGCTCATTTCTCTCCCATTCTCAGTGGGAGAGATGATTAGGCTCACATGTAAACTTATAAACTCAGCTCATTTCTAATAAGTTCAAGTTTTATGATCTAAAAAACTTTTATCAGTAAATAAAGGTCACCCATCTGGCAGCAATGTGTCTATTTGGCTCAGCTTTGGTTTTCTACACTATGTTATAAAAATACTACAGTCTAGTATGGCATTAGCGAAGTGTGACATCTGGGCTTATACAAAATGTAGGAGTTGGCAGAGGGACTAATTTCTTTTCTGAAAAAGTTCCATGGCTGATAGGGACTGAGGACAGCACAGTGGCTGAGAATCCAGCCCTGGACATTGCTGTAATTCAACCAGACTTGCTTGTGAGCTTAGCAGCATCCTCTACAACATCTGCCTGGAAACGGGGAAGGGGCCTAATTACCCCAGAGGATAACGTTGATGGATTGCTACAGGCCTTGGAGAATAGAAGCTATTTTAGCACAACAGAAAAATTTTCTCTACCTGCAGTGCTAGGTGGCCATGCATTCAAGAATTAAATGAGACTGCTTCAGAAAATACTACAGGTATGGCCGTAATAAAGCTGGCAGCTTTTCAGTGGGTTTAGATGTTACAGCATTTACTTTGGGGGCTGAAAAATGTATAATTAAATTTTGGCATTGCTTTTAGGTGGTAATGATTTTTATTAAATTCTTTTTTGTATGAATCCCTTTATGAGTTCAAGACAAATGCCATGTTTATTTTTTTTTTTCCCTCTAGGCTCTCTGGGTTTATTTTAATGCACCGTAATCTCAAAGATATTGAGTCACTGACAAAAAGAATACATGCATCCGACAGGGCCACTGTGCAATCTCAGTTAGAAATTTTTTTTTTTTTTTTAAAGAAAAGAGAGTAGATCACATTTAAAGAAAATTTATTTTCTCATCTCTTAGCATTCAATTTTTGTGAAGATTCAGACACTATTAATGGCCAGTGGAACTTCCGTAAGTTAGAAATTGCAGTAGCAATTTTTTTCACAGGGGTAAAAAAAAAATCCCTAAGCTTTAAGATGTTTGAATATCAAAAGCTACAATGCCCATTTAGGGAAAACTAGGGTGAAAATTGTTTATCCACTCAGATGATTAAAACCATGCAAATCCAATGCTTTTATGAAGTTTTGCATGATGGTAACAGGAAATAGATTTCTGTGACTTGTGCAGGGAGTACGTTATTCCCTTTGTTTTTTAATAAGTGGTAGGGGCCAAGATGGAATGCCATAAGCTTCCTTCTGCCTGGCCTGCGTTCCCCGTGCCCACCCATCCTTATTCAATGTTGGGTTAGCAAATTGCTGCAAGTTCCCATCTGCTCGCTGGGGAGCACCTTTCTCAAGGGAATATGCAGGCAGATTATCTGGGAGAAAGAGATCAGTGTGCGTACTCCCTTGCAGGGAGCCGAGGTACATTGGGAGCCCATCTCAGAATGGACAGGGAGCACAGGCTTCTGCATTTTCATTTTTCACACGAGGAAGTCACTGCATGGAGAGGTTAACAGAACGGCCAGGATCAATGAGACAATAAGGGAGCCCAACCTGGAAGGCAGGTCCCCCGCCTCCTCCCCATTAGTTCTTTCTGGCTAATTACTGCCATACACACCACTGGGCTTTGTCATTCATTGCTTTCCTCAGACTCTGAGTAATTTCCATTCCAGTAGTCAAGAGAATGACTGTATGCTTCTGGAATTTATGGGCATGATCGCCGGGGTTATGAAGAGATCCAGGGACCAGGGTGGGTTGTACTTTCCTTTAGTAGTTCTACAGATTTTGTTTCACAAAGAGCCTCCTAACCCCACAGCCGCTTTGTTATTACAGAGATACAGCACTATCTGCTACGGACTTGGGAAGCTGTGGGATTTAATAAGCACCTTTTGCAGTGAGATTTTCCTAACCTCCCTTCCATGTGGCTGCTATTGTCATTGTTCTTCTGCACTTAGTATTTTGTTTTTCTTTTCTCAGGGGATATTCAGAATGAAAGAATAGGCTGACATACTCCCTGGGGTTGAAGTACCTGGGCATCCCAAGAGCACCCAGCAGGGCACACAGAGATTCCTAGGAAAGTGACCCGGGGCTGCCCTTCGAGAGTGTGCTTCTGTCCTGTTTCTTTTGCTCCTGATCCCAGGCTCCTGGAAGCTGTCTCTACTGCTGCTCTGTTAGCAGCCCATCTCTGGGTTACCTGCCTCAGTCCCTAAGCCAGTCTGGATGAAGGGTTGGCTTATGTGAATCGCCTTTCTTTCTACTTCTATGGCTGTGGAGTTTGAGCTTGAGACATGTTACCAAACTGGGAGTGGAGTCAGTGGTTTACAAGTCATAGCACTGTATGCATCCAATAACATGGACACAAATGATATATCTCCCTCTCTGTTTCATTTTTAAGGCTTAATTTGCACACCATACAATGATTACTTTAAAGTGTACAATTTAGTAGTTTTTAGTACATTTACAAGGTTGTACTACCGTCACCAATCCAGAAAATTGTTATCACCTAGCAAAGAAATCCCATAACCATTAAATGTCACTCCCTGTTCCTGTTAGTCCCATTTCCCTGGCACCCACTAATTTGCCTTCTGTCTTTGTGGATTTGCCTATTTTGGGCATTCCGTATAAATGGTGTCATATAACATGTGGCCTTTGCCTCTTCTTTCTTTTGTGTAACAATGTTTTCAAGGTTCATCCATGTTACCGCATGTGTCTGAATGTTTTTCTTTTTTATGGCTGAATCATATTCCATTGTGATTCATATATCACATTTCGTCCATTCATACATCTGTTGATACCAGCTGTTTCTACTTTTTAGCTACTAAGAGTAATGCTGCTAGCCTGGCACAGTGGCTCACACCTGTAATTCTAGCACTTTGGGAGGCCGAGGTGGGTGGATCACCTGAGTTCAAGACCAGCTTGGCCAACATGGGGAAACCCTGTCTCTACTAAAAATACAAAACAATTAGCTGGACATGGTGGTGGGTGCTTGTAATCCCAGCTAATCCGGAGGCTGAGTCAGGAGAATCGCTTGAACCTGGAAGATGGAGATTGCAGTGTGCTGAGATTGTGCTACTGGACTCCAGCCTGGGCAACAAGAACAAAAACTCCATCTTAGGGGGAAAAAAAAGAAAAAGAGTAAAGCTGCTACAAACTTTTTTTTTTTTTTTTTTGGTACAAGTTTGTATGTTTGTATATTTTCCATGTTGTTTCTCTTTTCATTTATTTTGGGCTTAGGTCACAGTGTAGTTCTCTACCTTCTTAATTAATTAACTTAGAGATTCATTGTATTTAGTGGAAAGAAGATGGACTTTGGGGGACATATGTACTTGGGTATAATTTCTTGTATGTTATCAGGCTCAGTGGTCTCATCTATAAAATGAGTATTTGAGTATAGCTACTTTATAAAGACAGTGTGGCTTAGGTGAGATGTTAATTCTCTTTTTAATAAATAGAAATTTTCTATTCTTTAGCCTTAGTTTCCACCAGTTTAACCACCCAGAGTTTTAGCCATCTTTTGCCCAAATATAGTCCAGAGACCAGAGGCTCTCCTATTTGCTCTGCCAAAAAAAAATTGCCCTGTCCACATGGGATTCCCTTAGTTGATCTCCCTTATTAAGAATGGTCTAAGGTATTTTGTGAATTGAATTCCATAAGGACTGTTGTTGTATGAATGAAGACTGATTCTGACAGTGATGTGCCCTTTGTGTCTCAGGCACCCAGCTGTCCCTCTGGAGCCAGTCCCGAAGCCAGGAATATTTCTCTAGGCCTGGACTCTATAGAAACTTTGCTTATTCTCCATCCTTTTTCTTACAACACAGTAATGACTAATCTAAGACAATAAAAGAAACGGACATAAATAGAAAGGGGAGGGGGCCAAAACAATACTGAATCCTCTACAAATAGGTCACATTTAATCCTTACCACAGCCCTATAAGATAGGTGTCCTTCTGTCCAGATGGGAAGATCGAGGCTCACAGAGGCCAATTTGTTGATGTGCATGTAGGTAGTAAGTGACATGTTTGGTGCCTGATCTTAGATAAGTATGATGCAAAAGCTCCTGTTATTTTGGCAATACCACCAGCTCCAGACCTATGAACAGCATGCCATTTTACAACTGTGCTACATAAAATGTGACGATTACATCCATTGTTTCCAGGTTATACTGTGGCTAATGGACAGTTGCCAAAAGTCAGTGCTTTATTCTCATATTAATTGTTGGTCTGGATCTACTCTTCACGTCATATTCATTTTGGGTTCATGCCAGAGGAATGGAGCAGTGGCAGGACAATACAGGGACTCTTAAAGCTTCTTACAGTAAAACACATCACTTCTGTCCACATTCCATTGGCCACAGCTGACCACATGGTCAAACCTTAGTCAGAGTTATATGACTTATATTCATTCCATAAGGATAGTCACTCTGGGGTGGGAATGTTAGAAAAGATGGTGAAGGGCTGGCTGTGGTGGCTCACACCTGAAATCCCAGCACTTTGGGAGGCTGAAGTGAGCAGATCGTGAGATCAAGAGTTCAAGACTGGCCAACAGAGTGAAACCCTGTCTCTACTGAGAATACAAAAATTAGCAGGGCATTGTGGCATGTGCCTGTATTCCCAGCTATTTGGGAGGCTAAGGCAGGAGAATCGCTTGAACCTGGGAGGTAGAGGTTGCCCTGAGCTGAGATCACACCATTGCACTCCAGCCTGGGCAACAGAGCGAGACTCTGTCTTGGAAAAAAATGAAAAAGATAAGACAGTGAATATTTCAACAAATAATCTATCTGCCACATGTGACTTCTGCATTACAGTGCACACTGCAGGGTTCCTGATACCATGCTTTCCTCCATTTCCTCATGCTTTGCTGACTCCTCTGTTTCTCTTACTGGCTATTCCTCTTTCTCGACCTGAACTCTAAACACAAGAGAGTCGTGTGATGCGTTTCAGGCACTCCTTCTCTGCACTCCAACTTCTGATGACCTCATCCAGCAGGACTTTAATTACCATGAGCATGCTGATGACCGTCTAATTTATCTTTCAAATCCTGACCTCTCTGGGGTCCAACTGTCTTATGTTATCTCCACTTGAAATTCTAATGTGCAGCTCAAATGTAATATGTCCAAAATTGACCTTCTGATTCGTATCCATCCTTAAACCAGCTGGCAGTCTTCCCTGTTGTAGTAAATGGTACCAGCCACCACCCAGTGACTCAAAGGAGAAATCCAGACTCCCTCGTTTATCTTCACTCCTACTTCAAATTCATCAACCATACATGTTATTTATGCCTTTCAGATAGTTCCTCAAAATGTCCACGTCCTCTGATCTTGAATGCCAACACACTAACACCAGCCTGTATCATTTCTCACCTTGATTACTGCAGTAGTTAACTGGCGTCTGTACTCCTTTTCTCCCTATAACTCATGTTCTACAGAGCAGTCAGAATGATCTTACAAAAGTACAAATGAGGTTAAGCCTTTTCCTTTGCTAAAAATCTTCTAAAGATTTAACATTGCATTTAGAAAAAAAAAGATTCAAACTCCATGTCAAAGATTATAAGGCCTTAAATGATCTGGCAATTAGATTCAAGAGTATCCACCCCAAAATTTCTGTCTACCTCATAACCTCAGAACATGACCCTATTTGGAAATAGGGTCATTTAAGATGTCCTTTGTTCTGATGAGGTCATACTGGATTAGCATGGGCTCTAAATCCAATATGATGGGCATCCTTACAAGAAGACGGGAAAACACACGAAGACACAGAGAAGACACACAGGGAAGAAAGCCATGTGAAGTTGTAGGCAGAGATCAGAATGATGCTGTTTACAAGATAAGAAACACCAAAGAATGTTGCCAACCACCAGCACCTACAAGAGAGAGATGGAGACCAGACTCTCCCCCAGAGCCTCTGGAAGGAACCAACTCTATTAACACCTCCTAAACTGTGAGATAAAAATTGTCTGTTGTTTTAGGCCTTGTGGTTTATATTAATTCATTGTGGCAGTCCTAGGAAGCTAACACAGCTGCCTATTGTTCTTGCCTCATCCCATACCTGCACTCATGCCATGATGCCACCCTGGCCTCCTTTTCATTCCAAAGCTAAGTCTCATCTTGAGGTCTTTGAACTTGCTCTCCTTCTTATGTCCCAAAGCTTTCCTGGACTGCCTCCTTTATACCCATATGTTTCTGCCCCACTGCTTAACCTCTGATATTGGTTCTGAATGTTCACAGTAAGTCCCTGGTTTGGGTATATGTAGAAAGTGTTTGTGGCATTTACTGTTGTCATCCGTTTCTATACTTAAGGACACCAAATACAGAGAGGTGCGTATGTTTGAAGCATATTTAAACAGTAAGATTAAGTTGGTTCCAACTGTGGGTCAGATAAGATGGAGGATTCAGACCACGAATTTCCCTGGGGCCTGTTTCCTTGCCTTTAAAAACCAATGGGCTGGGGCGCAGTGGCTCATGCCTGGAATTCCAGCACTTTGCGAGGCCAAGGAGGTTGGATTGCTTGAGATCAGGAGTTCGAGACCAGCCTGACCAACATGGTGAAACCCCATGTATACTAAAATTACAAAAAAATTAGCTGGGTGTGGTGGTGGGTGCCTGTAGTCCCAGCTAATCAGGAGGCAGAGGCAGGAGAATCACTTGAATCTGGAAGGCGGAGGTTGCAGTGAGCCAAGATCATGGCATTGCATTCTAGACTGACCAACAGAGTGAGACTCCATCTCAAAAACAAAAGCAAATGAACAGAATAAAACCAGTGGCAGCAAATATCCTCCCATTGTGGTAATGACAGAGAGATAACGGGCTTCCACACTGTGTCACCAAAGAGGAGATTTCCCATGTGAAGGGAGCGAGCACTTCCAGAGATCATATTTATATTTTGTAAGTAATAAAACGGGTTACACATGATTTCTAAACTCTGAAGAGTTATTGGTAGAGAATTGAATGATTCTCTAATTTGGATTAAAAGTTAAGATGTGAGGATATTGCAATTCCAGAACAGAGGTCGCAGGGCTTCAAGATGAGCTTGTAAACACTGGTCACTAATTTTGCACAACTCTGATAAGGAAGGAAGAATATCCACATGGTTCTGTATATTGGTCCTCCCTCCACCAGGCCATATGATTTACCAGTTCCCAGTAAAAAAATTGGGAATAAGCATATAAACAAAGCTGTATATTATTTGTAGTTTGTGATACATATTTGTGTGATTAGGAATAACTAATTCAGCAAACTGTTTATAGTTCTTATTTTACAGGTTTTGTGGTTATTCTTTTGGAATACTTTGTAAATTCTTAAAGAACTTCTTTAAGTAGCATGTAGGTAAATAGCAAAACTAAGTTACCCCTGATTATTATATTTAGAGACAGGATCTTGCTCTGTCATCCAGGCTGGAGTGCAGTGGTGTGATCATGGCTCACTGCAGCCTCAACACCTGGGCTCAAGCAATTCTCCTGCCTCAGCCTCCCTAGTATCTGAGATTACAGGTGCCCTGCCATGTCCAACTAATTTTTAAATAATTTTTTAGACACAAGTCTTACTATGTTGCAAACTTAGTATCTGGTGTCCCCAGAAGAAGAAATTCTAACATAACCTGTCTACCCATTTTAGGAATAAAAAGTAACCTCTTTTTGGTGGAGTCACAAATGTTTGTATGCTTCAAATGCCCACAAGCTCTCCCAACAATAGCTCACCACAGTAATGACTCTTACTCTGATTTTTTTCTGGCTACATGGAAGCACTCTGGCTCTGTGATTTCAACACAGTAGCAATTCTTGCTCTACATGTTGGATATGCATTTCAGAATTGGTTGGGTCAGTGTGATCCAGCTCATTAATATTTTATTTTCCCCCAGATTGGGAGTCATGAATTCAGTTTCTTAATCATAAGGCTTAGCACCCTGGTCATGCTTGTGTTCATAACAAAATAATGCTTTTAAACTTTCATAAACGTGCATTCACTCTTCTTAGTTTGTTTCCCGTAACAACTGGTGTAGATGTTACCGCCTTTAGCTAATCTAGAACCAGAAGTGGCTTATGACTGAGCTGGTACTAGAACCTAAGCACCTGGGACTCAGGTTGCTTCCAAATTTGTCCTGAATCTGGAGAATGGGTCGAATATCAGACAACCTGTGCTCTAACAGAAAAGCAACTGATTTGTTCATATCTACTGTAAGTATTCTGGGTAGAGATGACTATCTTAATACAACCCAGAAGATTTAGATAAAACCTCATGGACATTTTTGAGACCAGGCATCTGGGGCATGGAAATGTTAAGAAATAACTTAAGTGTACATATACCTAGTAAGTGGTAGAACGAGACTCGGTGGAAGAGAGCAGCACCCATCAGGTGGAACTGTGTATAAATACCCAGACCCCTTTTTCCAGCTGCCGAGAACCATGGGTCCAGTGTCTGCAAGTACCCAATGCAATTACTGTTACCTTTAAATTCACAGGCTCTGAAGTAACTGGGAGGAGCCAACATAGACAGGAAGTTCTTATCATCAGCTTCTTAGAGAGCAGGTTGTTAATAGCCAAAGTACACAGATAAGAAGAATGCAAATGAAAGGAAGAAAAAGCTAGAATTTGAAAGATTAAAAAGGGATTTGACACAACCAGGTGTAATAACAAATTATCTGTGAAAAATAATGTTTTACCAGATTTTAAAACTGGAATATGTAAAAATGCAGAATTATTTTATTATAAATCTGCTAACTCTAGGAGTCCCCTAATGGAAACCACATAGTGAGCTTCCTCCTGACTGTGCAATAGATTCGCTCCACTATTAAAATGTATTCCCCATTCTGGTATAGACGGCACCCCCTCAGGCACCAAGCCTCAGGAGAACAAAATTTCTTTACTTTCTGTTTCTATATTCTGTTTACTTATCCACGCTCTTGCTTTTTTTTTTTTTCTGATTTCTGCTTAAATAATAAGTTAAAGCAAACTCGAATTATGTAGCCCAATTTAAAATAAGTAATGTTACATTCTCAAAAGCTTTAAAAGAAGAAGTTTTGCCTTTGAGAACTAGGAAAGTAAAGGCCCCCTTTTATTATAATTTCAGGCCTTTTATTTGTTTTGTCTCTTTTTTTTGTTGTTACAAGATATTTTAAATGTCTTTGTTGAACCAATACTTTCAATTTTTAAAGATAAGCACAAAAACATTAGATTTGATTGACTTGTGAGTTGTCCTTTTTAAGCTACAGACATCTTAAAATTTCTTTATGCCTAACAATTCTAAATGCTCAGAGTAGATCACAACAAGCTTTGACATAAAAATACAAGTATATTTTTATGCAGGTGTATAAATTCATTTTAAGGATCTATACATTTCTCCTTTTTAGGATAATTTGAGGATCATTCTCTGCTGTTTTTCTAGAAAATTAAAACCTAGATCCAGGACATAAAATAAGAATATATTTTATGTTTATTTTACACCATATACAAAAATCAACTTAAAATGAATTAAAGGCAAATGTAACAACTGAAAGTCTGAAACTCCTAGAAGAAAACACAGGAGGATGAAAAGCTTCAGGACATTGTTCCTGGTGATGATTTCTTGTACAACAGCAAAACCACAGGGAACAAAAGCATTGTAAACAAATAAGTGGGGCTATATCAAACTAAAAAGCTTCCATACAGCAAAAAACAAATCAACAGAATGAAAAGGAAACCTCAGTGGGAGATAATATTTGAAAACCATATATCTGCTAAGGGGTTAATATCCAAAATATATAAGGAACTTAACTAGCAAAAAACAAAACAAAAAAATAGACAATGGACTTTAAAAGACGTTTTTCCAAAGAAGACATACAAATAGCCAACAGATATATGAAAAAATGCTCCATATCACTAATCATCAGAAAAACGTAAATTAAAACCAAAATGATAACAAGTGTTGGCCTGAATGTGCAGAAAAAGAAAATCTTGTATGTTGTTGGTAGGAATGTAAATTAGTACACTCACTGTGGAAAACAGTATGGAGTTCCCTCAAAAAATTAAAAATAAAACTACCCAGTGATCCAGCCATCCCACTACTGGATCTATACCCAAAATAATTGAAATCAGGATCTCAAAGAAATATCTGCACTCCTATGTTCATTGCAGCATTATTCGCAATAGCCAAGATATGGAACCTACGTAAATGGCATTTAATAGATGAATGGATAAAAAAATGTGGTATATACATACAATAGAACACTATTCATCCTTTAAAAAAGGATGTCCTGTCATATGCAACAAGAGAGATGAACTTGGAGACATTATGTTAAGTGCAATAAGCCAGGAGCAGAAAGACAAATACCACAGGATCCCACTTATATGTAGAATCTAAAAAGGTTGAACTCGTAGAAGCAGAAAGTAGAATGGTGGTTGCCAGAGGCTGGTAGGAAGGGGAAATAAGAGTTGTATTTCAATGAGTATAAAATTCTAGTTATGAAAGATGAATAGGTTCTAGAGATCTGCTGTACAACACAGCATCTATAGTTAATAATGCCTTATTGTGCTTTAAAAATTGTTGGTGGTAGATCTTAAGTGTCCTTACACACACAGGAGCAAGAGGGAACTGTTGGAGATGATAGGTATAATTTTTCCTTTGGCCAAGGTATTCCCAACCTTTCCTACCCCTAGGCCCTGGTAACTACCATTCTATCCTCTCTTTCTATGAATTCAACTATTTTAGATTCTACATGTAAGTTAGATCATGTAGTATTTGTCTTTCTGTGCCTGGCTTATTTCACTTAATGCAATGTCTTCAAGTTGATATATGTTGTTATGTATGGCAGAATATCCTTTTTATTTAAGGATGAATAGCATTCAATTGTATATATGTAACACATTTAAAAAATTATCTGCCAGTAGACATTTAAGTGGTTTCCATATCTTGGCTATTATGAATAATGCTACAGTGAACATGGAAATGCAGATGTCTTTTGGAGATCCTGATTTCAATTCTTTTTGATATAGATCCAGCAGTGGGACTCCTGGATTATATGGTAGTTCTATTTTTAATTTTTTTCAGAAACTTCCATACTGTTTTCCTTAATGGCTATAACAGTGTATGAGTTTCCTTTTCTCTGAATCCTTGTCAGCATTTTTTGTGTGTTTTTGATGATAGCCATTTTAACTGGAATGAAATGATATCTCATTTGTGAGATATCATTTGTATTTTCAATTTGTATTTTCCTAATGATTAGTGATATTAAGCATCTTTTCATATACTTGTTGGACATTTATATATTTTCTTCTGATAAATATCTATTCAGAAACTTTCCCATTTTTAAATTGGGTTTCTTTTGTTTTCCTTGCTATTAAGTTGTTTGAGAGTCTTTTATATTTTGAATATTAACCTCTAATCAGATGTATGATTTGTAAATATTTTCTCCCATTCCATAAAGAAAATTCCATAAAGAAAAATTCTGTAAGTTGTCTCTTCAGCTCTTCACTCATTACTTTTTAAATTTTGTTTTTAAATTTATTGCTATACAGAGGCTTTCCAGTTTGGTGTAATTCCCTCTGCTTATTTTATATCTTTTGTCCTTGCTTTTGGAGTCATATTCAAAAATCATTGCCCAGATGAATGTCAATGTGAAATTTTCCTGTAGGTTTCATTATAGTGATTTTATAGTTTCAGTTCTTAGATTTAAGTCTTTAATATATTTGTAGTTGATTTTCATATATGATGTGAGATAAGGGTCTAATTCCATCCTTCTATAGGTTTCTTTTCAGTTGTTTCAACACCATTTATTGAAGAATGTCCTTTCCCTATAGTCTTGGCACCTTTGTCAAAAAATCAACTAATCATAAATTTGTGGATTTCTGGACTCTTTATTCCATCAGCCCTTGTTATGTTTTTATGCCAATACCATGCTGTTTTGGTTACTATAGCTTTTTAGTATATTTTGAAATTAAGTAGTATGATATTTCTAGCTTATATTGCTTTGGGTAGTATAAAATTTTTCACAATAATGTATCTTGTAATCCATGAACATGCAAAATATTTCCATTTATTTTGTCTTCTTCAATTTCTTTCATATATGTTTTATAGTTTTTACTGTACAGATTTTTCACCTCCTTGGTTGAATTTATTCCTAAGTATTTTTTTATGGCTCTTACATATAGTTGTTTTCTGGATTTCTTTTTCAAATAGTTTATTGTTAGTGTATAGAAACTATTGATTTTTGTATGATGATTTTGTATCTTGCCACTTTACTGAATTTATTGATTAGTACTTATAGTTTTATGGTAGTGTCTTTAGGGTTTTCTATATATAAGATGATGTCATCTCCAAACAGGGGTGATTTATTAACTTCTTCCTTTCCAATTTAGGTGATATTTATATCTTTCTCTTGTATAGCTGTTGCAACTAGTACACTTAGTACCATGCTGAATAGAAGCCAAGTAGCAAGAGTAGACATTTGAATATTTTTTACCTTGATTGTAGTGATGGTTTTAAGTATATATGCATATGTTCAAACTCATCAAATGATATTTATTAAATATGTAGTTTTTGTGTATCAATAATAATAAAACTGCTGAAAAAGAATTTGTTATTCATCAAGAACTTTAATACAAGAAGGAAGGAAAGTGGCTGGGGAACAACCACACCACCCTACTGAACACATTGACATTTTGCAATTCCTTGTATTATAAGTATAGTCTTGAAATTACAGAATTACTTTATACCTAAATTCAAACTTAAGCTCTTCTGAAAATTGCCTTTAGTCAGCAGGACCTTAACATACTCAGGTAGAGAGACGAGACCTTAAAGTATTTAGTGGTGGAGGAAGGCAGGCCTTTGTGATCTGTAGTTAGCAAATATTATTGGGGCTAATGACATATAATTGAAGGATGTCAGAGTATCCATTTGGACAACAATTAAAGGCCTATCATTTTCTGAAGGCTTTCACTTTCTTCCTTTTAAATATCAACATGTAATGTAAAGGGGCTGATTTCTTTATTACTATACACGGCTAAGTCTGTGACAAGGGAAGGGAAATAATAACTTCATTTTAATATGTTCTGTCTTAATAATGATTCTATTTCCCTTTCTCACTATGATTAATATCCTTAATATAATATTAAAGTATTGAGTAGCAAAGCTAGTAGATGATCATAGTAATGATGAGACTGATGGTGATGATGATGATGATGGTGATGATGATGACTGTGGACCCTCAAATAACTGGTTTGGGTTTGGGAACTGTACAGAGAACGCCTAAAAGAAAAACTAGTCAAGCCATGTGAATAAGTTTATCTGAGAACACTGACAGACACTGTCATTGTCAGTGTGTAGCATTAAACCACTGGTACAAAAGGGGGACTCATACATTCTGAGGTCAAAATGGTGACTGTTCTCATACCATGGTTATTCCTTAATCTCATAGAAAGTTGTATTAGCTTATTTTCATACTGCTATAAAGAACTTCCTGAGACTGGGTAATTTATAAAGAAAAAAGGTATAATTGACTCAGAGTTCCACATGGCAGAGGAGGCCTCAGAAAACATAGAATCATGGTAGAAGGGGAGGCAGGGACGTTTTACATGACGGCAGATAAGAAAAAGAGGATGTGTGAGTACAGAAGAAACTACCTTTTATGAAACCATTGCATCTCATGAGAATTCACTCACAATCACAAGAACATCATGGGAAACCACCCTCATGATCCAATCACTTCCTTCCCTTGACATGTGGGGATTACAATTGGAGGTGAGATGGGGACATGGAGCAAAACGATATCAAAGGTCATGTAAGTGTAATTCTGGCTCTTCATTTTGTCTTCATGACTTTGTTCCTCTTTCTTCAGCTCTTTCATTTCTCTAAATTTGTACAGTGATTTTCAAATGCTTTTAGTACATGCAATTCCACGTGATCTCAATCACTCAGGGCATTTGGTCAAGTTCACACAGTTCTAACTCAAATTGTGACTCAAATCTAGAATTATTTCCACTTTACCACATTGTACTTCTCAATTTTGGATTTTGGATTAAGCTACCTATTTTACTTTTGTTTAAGTCTGGGCTAGGAATTTACTTAAAATGCTTAATATCTAATTTGTTGTTCTTTATTTCTGTACAATGGTATTAGTCTAGACTTCTGTTTATGCATATATGTACACTTACTAAATAGAGATGCAGTGTTGTTGGTTGTAACTGGATCTCTTCACTTTAATGTATACATTTCTAAGGTGCATCTGTTGTAAATTAAGTGATACATTCATAAAATGAAGAAAAGTAAAAATCATTTCCCCTTAAGAAATTAAAATATTACCAACTGAACTTGTTGACCTATTCATAAACCAAATGTAACCCTGTGTATTCTACTTCTCATTTTATGAACACTCTAGAGATTGTAGCCCTCCCAGACCAGTCCTGAGAGTCCCAAGGGTTCTTTTGGACACCTCGTTACGCTTTGGAAACATGATTTATGTTGCTAAATTTCAAATTGTTATTTCATAATATGCCTCACAAAATACTCCCTTATCCTGTGACTCACTATTGTCAGTTGGAGGTTACCTCAGATTTAAATTATTTTCATGCTGGCAGTGCATGTATGAGACTTTTGCTTTCATAATTTTTCTCAAGCAGTTTGGAAAGGTCCAGACGGAAATGAACATATTGAACACTTAAAAAGAAATGTTTGTATTGTTTATGCAGGAAGTAAGTCTCATTTCTAAATATACAGAGAAGGTTGTTTCCCTTTTTATTAGAAGTTCCAAATGAAATAAAGCCTTGGACCTCTGTGTTTCCCTGCAGTAGTTAAGCTGATGCAGCAGATACTTTGGTTTTAATTATTTATGGATGAGCCATGTGAAATGGCTGCCAAAGGTAGCAAAGGGAAAATAATGGCTGGTATTACACAACTGACCTTGAATCCAGCTCTGATTGAAATTAATTACCAAAAGTTTTTACATCTCAGCTTCTTATATGTTGGTAATGTCCTTCTCTGGTGATAATGAATAGTTCTGTCTTACCATGAGCTGTACTTCTCCCAAGTACTTATTTCACAGCATTTGATATATCTGATCTTTGCAGAGAAAACAGTATTAATTGACTTTTTTTCCCCTAATTCCAGCATACTGTGTTACTCTAACATTTATCCTTTGACATTCAATTAAGTCCAGTTGTTATTTTATAGAATGATTGTTCATAAAAACTGGCTCAATTTTGGACTGACCTCTAGAATATTTTGACACTCAGAAGGTACAAGCAAATTGTTTCACATCTTTTATTTGTATTTCCATGTTGTCAGTCTAGTGTGCATTAGATGTGAACAACTGGATGGGGAAAATTATTGTTCTTGTTAATTCTAATTAGCTGCCCATCTTCCAAGGAGAGGGTATTTGGTCTGAATGGGAGTGGTGCTAACTTATGCATGTGTAATCCCATCTTTGGAAGACATTTGCTTTAAAGCCACAGTGGTTTTCCCTATTATTTTAAAAGGCTGACCTAGTTTTTATATGCTTGAATTTCAACAAAGCTATTGCCTCTAGCATTCCAGTTGTGTTTTCCCCGCAATCTCTGGATGGATGCATACTTGGGATCGTCATATCATTGGTAGCTGGGGGCAAAGGTTCTGAAAGAGGAAACTTCACTGACAGAAAAATGAAAAGCACCACATTGGATTGCTGAGAAAATTCATTTACAATAAACAGTAATTAAACACAGATTATTAGGGTGGCACATTTACGATGTGCAAGTAGAAGTTGTGTCAACACCTTATAAAGCCCAGAAAGTAATTCAGTTGAAACATTTGCTTTGGGCTGAAGAACAAGGTTCTATTCTAAGGAAGAAGTAGGTTTGCTGTTTATTGTGCTGAAAAACTCTTTGTAATAGTCCTTTGGTTGTAACCATTTAACACACCTTTCCCAGGATTTAATGTCACATAGTGCTATGGGGTCTAAGAGATTATTCCTCATTATTGAGCCTTTCTCATAACTGACTTGTTCTCCTTCTAAAGGCATCATTGAAAATATACATGGTAACTTAAGTTTTGTTTTCTGAATACAAGTCTTCGCAATATGGCAGCTCTTAAAAACCCAAGTTGGGAAGGTTGGCTCTCCCTTTATCATTGTCACCGACCACTGCCTGGTTGCTTCATCCTTACAATCTACTGGCCTCATATATCACTTGGGATGGTCACCTCAGCCCCAGTCAAAAGTAATTAGGTTTCCCCTGATACTCAGTGTCTACTCAACCACGACTTCTATCTTCCTTAATAGCCTTGTTGAAAGTAAACTCTTTCATATTTTACCTTCTCAGAATTGACTTGATGAATGAGTGCCCTCTAATGTATTAATGCATAGGAGGTGGGAAGACAGCCTTCTTTACAATGTATCGATATTTATTTGGACTTCTGAAAGAATTTCTGCTTAACAAAATGGATCTCTAATAGTTAGAATGTCAACAAGGGAAGGCAAGGAAACCAGCACAGTGATTGTTGTGTAGGGAGTAGGTGGAGGGTAATGTCAGATTCTCTTGTTTTCCTCTTTCAGATTATGTTCTCTTTTTGGACATTTTATATAAGTTACACATTACACTTTATGTGAATGGTTTCAGATTTCAGTTAAAATGACTTTTTAAAAAAAGTAAGTCAAAGTTAGAACGTCATAAGAGAGAGGACTATATCTGCCTATAAAAGTATCAACACCAATTTCTAGAATGTAACTTAGAACCTATAAAAATATTTTCCTCCTCTATTGCTCAAATATCACCCAGTTAAATAACTACTAACCCTGTATAGCCAAAGTTCTGTCTAATTCAGATTTACTATGTAAATAAGTATGATTGATATTTTATTTAACTTAATAAAATTGATTGAGAATATAAAGGTGAATAAGACAGCAAATGTGTCTTCAAGAAGGCATTTAGATAGTTAAACCTACTACTACTAGATTTATTATTCAAAAACCCATATTATGTCCCATTAAGTAAATCGGATTTAAGTAGCCTTAGGTATAAATAACAAGAACATTTATCCTGAAGAAATATCCCATGCACAAGTAATCTATGATGATTGTTGGAACACTCAGTTTCTCTGTGATCTTTCCTAGATTTGAAAAATGAGCCACTTTTGTTTTAAGTTTAAATTGGAATGTGATTATCATGTATATGGGCCATTTTTCAAAAGAGAGAATACCCGACGATAGAAAAAGCTGACACTTGCAGACAGGAAGAGATGTGATAAGTCTATCCCTACTTCTATTTCCCAAACAGGGCATTAATGTTTAAAAGTTCTGTGGAATAGCTTGTTAGTACAGGGAGGGACAGTGATTATGCCTGAACTGGGGTGGGGATTTGGGGGTGGGCGGTAGAGAAATCTCAACTGGCAAATTTAGAGAGGATGAGGATGAAGATTCATATTTTCTCTAATTTTATGGAAAGAGAAAACAAGTTTCTGATATATGGAACATTGATGAGGAAATGAATAGATTCTCAGTAACAGAGATGTAGGGTAAATGACAACTGGGGACACCTGAGGGAACCAGTGTACCTATAGCTCAAGTCAGAAGACATTTGATAGTGGAGAGGTTGGCCCCAGCAGCTTCAGAGGACAGATGGGCTTAAATTGGAGGTTTCTCTGCTTTTAGTTTTTTAAAAAATTAAAAATAATATTTATAAAACACTCAACAATGTTATGAGGCTCTATCTTCAAATTCATTTTGAAGATCAGAAGTTTTCTAATTCATTTTCTAATATTTAAATTTTTTTCCAGAAATCATTCTAATTGAATAGCTCTGTGACCCCCAGAAAAAAAAAAATTGCTAGGATTCTTAGCTGGAGTCTAGACAAAAAAAAAACCAGAATTCTGACATCATTTCTTGTCAACATTCATGCAAATAAAATTAGTCAGGATTTCTCCTTATATGGACATCTTTAAACCAAGGGTTGCATGTGTGGATTGCTTGTTCATAAGAATGTAAATTGTAGGGTAGCATGGTAGAAATTGCCTGAATATGGTAGTCAGATCTCAGTTGAAATTCAAATTCAGTAAGTCACTAATTGTGTAACCTTCGTAAATTGCCACAAGAGGTATGTCTGTGATATTTCCATTCCATTTTTCTTCGGCAAACTAAGAATAACTGCATGATTTCCTTCTCTATGACACTAGATTGCCTCCTTCTTTGATTTACTTGAGCCAATGTTTAAGTAAACTTCTTGCCTGGAAAAATTACAGTCAGCAAACTAATTCAGTTACTGTTCAGAATAAATACACAGGTAAGTTCTATATCAATTTCACAGTTTATCAGAACACCCAAAGGGATTAACCAGGATTGCTCCTGAATATATTCCATTGCTTCCAAAACTCAGAGTCACGGAGTTTACTTCTTCAGGAAACAAAGCCAGTGGGTGAAAAGAACAAAGAAGAAAATTTTATTTACATGTAAATAATTTTTCCCTTTACTAACAATCTTATAATGCTAAGAATATGCCTTGGTATAATTTATATGCCTCATTACATCATTTGTTATGCTTGAAGAAATTTTACCGGGTACTGCTGGGCTATTCTTTGTTCTTTTCTACATTCATTTGGTTTCTGTGCTTAAAGTTTTCTGAATAATACATCAAGGAAGAAGTATATATTAAATAAAGAGAAAATAGTAAAATATAAAATATTTTTCAGTGACTATGCATCATAAATAATATGTATATTTGCTATTAGGGCTAAAGTGCAAAAGAAGAAAATGTTAGCAACTTATGACTGACAATATAAATTTTCTTGTGTGAAACTATTGTCTATAGGCCAAGATTTCTCGAATGACAAACACTATAAGAAGCTAACACCACATAAAATCACAAAACTCAGTAGTTTTAGAGCACAGGTTAAACAGAGAATAAATAATATTCATGTGGCCTCCATTCATAATTAAGAGCTCATCTATGTGTGTTTATGAGCCTGAGGAAGAAAATGCAGTTAATCATAGGGTTCCTTATTCAAATTGAACCACATTGCTCTTTTGAATGGTTATTTTAATACATCAGCTTTCATGAATTATGTTTAGAGTAGGACATCAAATACATAGCTAACTCTTCCCCTTGAAAGTTCATCAGAAGAACCATCAATAGCAAATACAATAAAAGAGTTACTAGTATTTTGACTAGAGAACAATATAAATCTTTTAATTGCAAACTGTTTAGGATTTAAATTAACCACAGAAAGTTTTCTTTTCTGTCTCAAGCAACAGAGACTAGTGCAGATTAAAATACCACAATCTTCCACTCATGTCAATCTATATGTCAAAATGTCTTCATGGTGGATTATAGCCTATATCCTACATATAGAGTTATTATGGTAATAAGAATACTGTTACAGAATGATCTGAAGCCTGAAAATTATCTTTGAGTGTTATTAGGAGGGGCACTGATTTCTCAGTTGTCTTTGATCTAAAATATATTGTATTCAAAAGTGATAATATCTATCCCCATATCAGTTTCATCATCCATCTATACATCCATCTATCCATCCTTCTGTCCATCCATCCACACATATATTCATCTTTACATTCATCTATCTGTATGACAATTATCTATTGAGAGGCTACTGTATGTTGGGAAATAAACCAGGTGTTGGAATGCAAAAATGAATTAAAATCCTTAAATTTAAGTTGCTTTAGGACCTCATGAAAAAAAGACAAGCATGCCGGTACCTAAAGCATAGCAGTTAATACTAGATGCTCAGGTTCAAATCATATCTCTGTACCTTATTAGCTCTACGACTCCAGGAAAGTTACATAACCTTACTGTACCTCAGTTTCTTAATTTGTAGTGACATCAAGAAATGTGCTATTTTTGATGATGATTATGGAAAAAACACATGAATTTACCTAGTTGATTGAGGTTAAAGATGGAAGGAATGAGAAAGAAATTAGAATATAGTTAATATCTCAAATGGTTTTCAAAGTAAACTCATGACTGTAGGGAATGAGGGACTATAGGGACATGGAGAACTAATATGCAAAACATAGACATGAGAAGGCAGGGGTAATTTAGCAAAGGCTGTTTGTAATGGCTGAACTGCAGGGTATATTTTATCAGTGGGAGATGGGGTAGCTGGATCACAGAGGAACTTGTCAACAACATACTGAGGCATTTGGATTTGAGCTAGCATGCCAGCATTTCTCAGACGTGGGTGAAAGGAAAATAACTCTTATGACTTCCATTGTTCACTTCGGTTATATATATCATATTCTTTCTTACCTATATATAAAACGTATAAAACAATGTACAAACTCCTTACGTAGAAAACTCTTACATAACTAAAACAAACTTATAAGTTAAACACAAACAGAATCATACAACAGTTAGAATTCAAAGTTGAAGGACTGCTACTTTTCTTTTTGGTTAAGTTGCTGCTCTGAAATGAGCTTGCCTTGGTGCAGTTTTTTTGACTTTTGTTTGCCCATGGTAATAGTAATGTGCACCGTGTTATGGCTTAATTCAGTCTTCACATCTCTCCATTTTAACTATAGTGACACCTTTATTTGTTTACATACCATGCCGGAATGACATTTGGGTCAAAGACATTAAGTTTCCCTATGTTATTGTTTTTTCTTTTTTAAATCTTTGCCACAACAGTAAACTAGTGTCATTGGTTGCAAATGAGACAGTTAATCCAACAGCTCTTCAGGTACTGAAATCGTGTGGCAGAGCTATGCCATCTTTTTCTTACAGAATGGGCTTATATTTATGTTTTGAATGATCATTAAGAAATGTATACTTTGGCCAGGCACAGTGGCTCACGCCTGTAATCCCAGCACTTTGGGAGGCCGAGGTGGGCGGATCAGGAGGTCAAGAGATGGAGACCATCGTGGCCAACATAGTAAAACCCCGTCTCTACTAAAATATAAAAATCAGCTGGGCATGGTGGTGCACTTTTGCACTCCCAGATACTCAGGAGGCTGAGGCAGGAGAATTGTTTGAACGGGGAGGCGAAGGTTGCAGTGAGCCGAGATCGCACCACTGCACTTCAGCCTGGCACCTGGTGACAGAGCGAGACTCTTTCTCAAAAAAAAAAAAAAAAAAGAGAAATGTATACTTTGTCAATGCTTAAATAAATCCAGCAGCCCTGAGACCATGGCTATAAAACTATCTTTGAAAAATACTTCCAGAAACAATAAAGGGTGCACTGAAGGGCTGAAAGTAAGGAAGAAACATGCATGGATTTTCTTTTGGAAAATTCACTGTGAACAGATAGGAAACTGAACCCAGTCTAGGCAAAAGATGATAAAAATGTGTAGCAGCCATGGGAACAAAGAGGAAAAAAACAAATTGGAAAGTGAGATAGGTATATAACTGACAGGACTTGGTCTCAAATTGGATGTGGAAGGTAAGGGAAATTGAAAATTCAAAGATGATTCTCCTATTTCTGGCATGGTTGCTTGGATAGCAGGGGATGCCACTGGCAAATGGGGAGAATGTCAGAGATGGAGTAGGCTGTGGGAGGGAAAGAATGAGATTGGTTTTGGATATATTCCATCTGAAATGCAATAGCTGAGATAGAATAGACAATCAGGAATATGAGCCTGGAGCTTAAGGAAAGAAATGATGCCTTGGATTGATGATTGGTCATCATTGCATACCTGTGGCTATCGTGGCTTTGGACTTGTATGAGGTTCCTACAGTGAGAGCATCAGGAGTTAGAAGAAAGCCAAAGATGGCCTCCCAGGGGATAGTGACACTTTAGGTGGGCAGATGGAAGAACAGCTCCAAGAGAGACTCATGAGGGCCTGAAAGATGAATAGACTCAGGAGAGCAGGCTGTCATTGGAGGTACTGCTGTGTCTCGCCTGAATCACTGTAGCAGCCTCATAAATTATTATTCTGGTTTAAGTATTTCTGTTCTCAAATCCATTTCCATCTTTGTTGCCATAGTGTGCATTTTAAGACAGAACTGTTTATTCTTTGTAATCTAGTATGTTTAAAGGATATTAATGCCGTTCCACTATTGTTTACCTTGTGGTCCTCTACAAATATCACATTTTCTGCCATGTATATGATGGCAAACAGATTAAATCAGGATAATATTTGCAAAGGTAGATCCTTACAAAAGAAGCATGATTCTTTCCCTTTTACCTGCTTTCCATTTTTGAGTACCCCAGGGCTGGTCTATCTATTACCCATATATCTGTTATTCATCCATCCATCCATCCATCTATTATCTATCAATAATTTATCTTTCCATCTCTCTGTCTATCCATTCATCATCTGTCTTCATCTTGAACTCTAAAATTTATATCCAGCTACCCACTTGCATTCTGCACTTGGCTCATCAATAAACATCTCAACTTTGAATATCCTCATTCCCTGAACTGTTTTTCCCAAGTGGTGCCATCTGAGTAAGCCAAAATTGAGCAGTAATCTTTCATTTTCTTCTACTCTTACCTCCAACATTAAAACATCCGCCAATTCTTAATAGCACATCCTTAACTCAAATATGTATCTCCTCCAAGTCCCCATTAACTGTCACTTTGCTGTAACCTTGGTCAGAGTTCTTTAGAGAAAGAGAACCAACAGAACTATGTATATTTCTCCCTCTCTCTGTCTCCCTCCCCCGTGTGTATGTGTGTGTGTGTGTGTGTGTGTGTGTGTGTGTGTGTGTTCATATATATAATCAGGAATAGGTTGAATCTAAATCAAAAGCAGGAGAAGATCCATATCCTGTCTTGAACACAGTCAGGCAGAGAAAGTGAATTCACGCTTCCTCTGCTTTTTGTTCTATTTTGGCCTTCAGTAGATTGGATGAGGCCCATCCACATTGGGAAGGGACATCTGCTTTACTCAGCCTGCTGATTCAGATGTTAATATCATCAAGAAACATCCTCATAGACACACACAGAAATAATGTTGAACCAAATATCTGGGCATCTGGTAGCCCAATCAAGTCGACGCATAAAATTACCCATCACAGATGCTCCCCTACTCCTTTGTGCTCACTGCCTTGCAGTCTAGTTTTCACACAGCCATATAAATTATATTTTAAAAAATGAACTCACATGAAATAATCCTCCAACCTCTAATAACTTCCCAGTCGCCCTTTAATAAAATCCAGACTCCTTACCATGGTGTGTAAAACCTGTATAAGATCTACCATCATTGAAAGTCCTGCTGCTCACTGTGGTCCGGCCAGATTGAGTTTCCTTCTGTCCTTTCTCATCTTCCATTTACTCCCCAAGTAGGCAAAGCACTTTGCTATCCTAGGGCCTCCAATCTTCTATCTCATTTCTCAGAGTTTAGCAGAACTGCTTTCTTCTCATTATTCTAGTCTCAGCCCAAATATCACCTCTTGGGATATAGCTTCCCATAGCCGTATCTATAGCATCATTCTGGCCTTCATCTGTCACTCAGTTATGCTACCTTGTAACTCTGTGTACCATGGAAGGTTAGAGAAAGGAACATTCCCACCAGCTGGGAAGTCTGGAGAGCAACAGAAAGATGTGAATATCTGAACATGTCGAATCTGAACTTCAAGTTTAACTCTGCCTCTTACCAAAGTGCCTAGTTATAAAAAAAAAAAAATACTTGAACCTTAGTCTTACCTAAGACAGGGAAATGATTATCTCACAGCTGTAGTGAAAAATAAAAGCAAACATGAAAACATGCCACATGGCTGAGAGCCTAACACATGATAATTGCTTACAAAATATAATTCCCTTTCCATCACCCTCATTCCTACTCCTTTTCTATTTTTTTATGTGGGAAATTGGTTAGAATACAATATGTTAGGCATAAAAGAGATTGTGGCTTATATCCTGAATTTGTCTCACTCTCCAATTTTTATAATTTAAAAATTAACTAAATATACTGGAAAGTCAGCCATCCAGGACATCAAGGAAAGTTTTTAAAAAGACTCACTCACTGAACCCATCCCAAGGTATTCCACCAATAGCCTCTGTCGACCCTTGGCAGGAGACTGCAGCGTTCATGAACCTGGAGTTATTCAAGAAAATATTGGAGCAACCTCTGCAAGGAGTTACTCTTCAGATTCCACAGAAGTGTGTTGCATTAACTCTTTGTTTCAGTCCTGTCCTGACCTTGCAATTCTATAAACACAATCCTAAGCCAACAATAGACTCTGCGTTTAGACTGACTTGGCCTCACTCAGCACCATTTGTGTATGTTGAATGAGACGTCATCAGACCAGAGCCTGCAGCCAAATTTGGCTGTCAACCTGCTTGTGTAAATAAAGGTTTTTTTTGTTGTTGTTGGAAAGCAGCCACACTTATTTATTTACATATTGTTCAAAGCTTCTTTCATACTAAAAGGGCAGAATGGAGTTGTTGTTACAGAGACCAGATGGTCAGAAAAGCCTAGAATATTTACTGTTCGGTCTTTTACAGTAAAAGTTCCCAGACACCTGTGTTATGATTGTCCAATCCTTTTTCTTGCCATCTTTTTATTGACAAAGCACGTTGAGGACTTATTAAATGCCATTCCCTGGGCTGTATACTGAGAGTAGACTAGGGAATCAAGGAAGCTGCTATTCTCAGGGAGTCCACAGTCCACGTTGATAATTCCTAACCAACTGGTGGAGATAAACAATTCTTGCTCACTTTCTCTCATAGATCTCTGCCCAGAGGATACTGTCAAGGGAAGTAACAATAGAAAGAAAGATGCTTTATGTACAAGACGTTCCCCCCCACACCTAAAGTTTGTCCTGATGCAAATCTCCCTGGCATGGATGTTTCCATGGTGGAAATAAGTCTTATGGGAAAGGAAAATACCCTCTTGCTCTCCCCAGATTTTTGGCTTCAGCATGACTCTGCTCTCTGAGCTAGGTTACACTTTGAGATTTCCAAGACACTTCTTGCTAATCTGCACATTATAATTTTTTTCAGTTTCCTCTTTCTGTGAAAGCTTTTGTATTTTATTACAATGTTTCTAAGTTATATTGCGTTTCAAATGTTGCTCATAAACTGACATATGTAAAGTGTTCACTTTTTGTTCAAATATAATATCAGCATACCAGAGATTACAAGTAAAAAATAGTAATTGGAATATGGGTGCACAGGCAGCTGAGCTCCAACAGTGTTTTTCCCTAGTTGACAAGATGTGCATGAATGTTACATATATGCAAATGAGGCTGAAGTTGGAGAACATACTTGTTCTTATGTTTGCACTAAAAGATGCAGCAGAAGAGGATGTGTTGATAGATCAGCTCAACCCTCCACAAAACAAATAATTTGTGTGCTTTGAAATAATTCAGTTTGTGACACTAAAAAACAACAAATAAACAATGATATGAGATCTTGTTATTTTCCAGCTTCTTCTCAGGAATCTCCACACCTTGAGTTTTAAAGCAACAAATAAGAATTTAGATTCTTAAAAATATTTTTTTTAACTTGCTTTAAGTTATTATCCAATTTAGTTGTGAATACAATTTTTAATGCAAATAGAAAAATTAATGAAGTTATATTTAAGATAAGGTAAATTTTATGGTTGTATTTACTAATCAAAATGTGAAAAGTCTTTTAGAAATTTAAAATGAGGATATTATCTAATTCTGTCTTCTCTGTAAAATCAGATTATGTATTATCTTTTCTCTTTTGAACAAAAAAATTTAGAGAAATTTTTTACCTCTCCATTTTCCCTTGAAATATTTTAGAATTTTTTTTTTTTAACAATTCAAGTTTCTAATGCATAGAACACTAAATTAACTTTAATATTTCTCTCTGCCCTAATGTTCTGTGGTCCAGGAAGAAAAAAACACCCTCAATTTTGCACAGATTTTTAAAAGGGGGCAGGGTGATATCAGAGTGAAACCCACATTTCCTACTTCCTTTGAGTCTGTATGTCTACCATCTTTTCTCTGATTTTTTTGAACTCAGATGTTTCCCTTTCTCTTTCCTTTTTGAAGTCTGTACTGTTGAACCAGCCTTACCAAGTGACGTCTGACTCAGTGTTTCTTGGTCAAGGGTTCTTCACTGGCTGCATGGCAACTTCGCAGGCCTTGCCTTATCACAGAGCCCCCAGGGAGCCTGGGTTTGGTGCACAGGCACAGGCTCTGGGAGGTGCGAATCTCAGGGAGCTCCTTTCCCCTTGTCTTGGGTTCATCTCCTCCAGATCTTTCCACAGCTCCTTAAGTCCCACCCTCCTCACTGCAGTGATCATCTTAGAATCTGAAGATAGATAGCTTTTATCTGTGGCCCCTTGCCATTCATATATCCATTTTCTATTTCTTACCTGTCTTTTGGACTGGGGATTAATTATTGTGCTGATGCTAAAAATAATGATGGCAAGAGAGGCTATCCTCTATGGAGCATGTACCATGTCCCAGCCACTGTGACAAATTGTTGACATTCAGAAGGCTCTTTTAACCTCTCATCTCCCATCAAGATGGATGTTATTAGGCCAATTTAGAGTTGCAGAAACCGAGGCTTAGTAAAGCATTATTTGAAACTGTGAAGCTGAGTTCAGAGCCTAGATCTACCTCAGTTCCCGGCTTATTTACTTTGTACTGTGTCTTACAACTTCATGTTCCTATTTTATTCCTTTCCTTCAACACATTCATGAACGTTCTGAATTTCAAACCTGCTCCTCCAATACCTGTACGTATCTACTTCCTTTCTCTAAGGAAATCTCAGCATCTGTCTCTTCATGCTCTCTTTTATTTTCTTTAAAAATACCCCACTGAAGGCTGCATTACTTCATGTGTATTCATGGTCCTTTCCACTACTATCCTTACTGAATAATTATTATAAACCTTTTAGTTGACTAAGCTTTTTTGGGCATGGATAGAAATAAGCATGCAAAATATATTTGTCAATTCCTGGATGGACAGACAAGGCTTTTTCACATGAATTATAAATCGAATACATAGAGGAAGATTTGCTCTAAGATATGTGGGAATTTACATCTAATCCAATATGAAGGAGGTTTCTTAGTTTTCAGCCTTAAATTACCTGCTTTAATTTTGTTTTCTTTAATCTTCTGATGCTTTACTTCTCTGACACCTTTTCCTCCCTTTGAGTCATTCATCTTCGCTGTTTTCTCTTAGCTTTTTTCTTTTGTGATCTCCCAAAGCTTTGTTCTGAGTTATTTCTTCTCCTTTGTCATTATTTTTCTTTGCTATGTTACAACTTTTAAGTCATTTACATCCATTATCCCTAATCCTCAAATACAACACTCCTTTTATGGATGAGGAGAGACTTTTACAAATTAATTAAGAAACTCAAGGACGTTCTCACAGCTGGTGTTAAAATGGGTGGGGCTGAGATTCAATCTACCCTGTGATAGTTCTTCATTGCCACGTTGGTTTAAAAAAGTTTTCTTTATGTACTAATTATTTTATCTGCCTTAATGACACATTGAGAGTATTCCAAACAAATTGTGTTGGAAGTAGTTTGGTTTGATGATTGCATTTAGAGAGATGAAAGATAAAACTGGGACCTGGAAGCCAATGAGGTGATTGTGAAACTGCTGGAGTGTTATTCTAAAGAAGCAACTTTCTTAATTTCTACAATATCTGGGGATCTATTGCTATGATCTCTAGCAGAGCCTTATAATTCTTAGTAACCATTTTCCAATTTTGTTTTTAAGAAGTAGAGAATGGATCTTTCTCTTTAAGCTTCTCTTAATGCAGGCCCAATCATAAAAAAATTGTCTAAAGAAAAAGGAATGATCAGCAGATGTGCAACCTTTTTCCGCTCCACATCAAGCAAAGATCATGGTCAGTTAGAAAATTCTTTTTGTTTCATTCTATTCTCTAGGTCACCTGGCAGTTAGCAACCCTGTGGGTCGGTGGGGGAGGAAAGAGCAGGAGGAAAAATGCTTTGTCCCCTCTTTCTATAAATTTAAGACCATTTCCTCTTGTCCTTTCCCAGGAGTAAGCTTATATTTCCATTTTAAATATGAGCTCCCAAAGGGCATTAACCATGTCGTTTTTACTTAACTGCATTTTATTTTTTTTCCAGTGTGATGCTGTGTTCACACAACTGATCTATAGTCATATAAAGAAAATGATGAAAACTGCATTCCAGTGACTATAAGCTAATATTTTATAGGCCACTGTAATGAAAGTTTTGATCACGATTGTAAATCATGCCTAGAACATACGTTACTTAGGGTCAGTATTAACAATATCATGAATATATCATAAAACACTGGGCATTTTGATTTGAACTCTTCTAATTAGGGTTTTGTGATAATCAGCCAAAGCCGAATAATATTTACCTCTGCACTCTGCATGGAATGAGAACATTTATAACTAAGAAATGGATGACATAAACAAAGGCATGGGGCATGTTTCACTTTGTGCAGTTTTGTACAAGTGGATTATAATGTTACAGATTTTATAGAAGTGAATTATAATGTTGTGATGGATTACAATTTTGTAAACTCATGATAAGCCACACGTATATTTTAAAATATGGAAAATTTCAGCTTGAATTTGGATTCTAAAGTCATGATATTTATAAAAAATAAGTAAATCACATTTCCTTGTTATTTACTTGTTACACAAACACTAATACAAAACCATCTTGCTATGATTCTGGGCTAATTAGTAAAATTGCACATATTACTAATTGTTTTTAAATTTTTAAATCTTTTCTTTCTTGCTTTATGGTTCTTTTTTCCCCCTCTTTTCTTACACAAGGAATTACAAACAAAATATGTTTTAATATATTAGGTGGTTTCCTTTTGCAAAGCTGTGAACCTAGACCATGGGGCACATTTGGGCTTATGTTTTTATGTACAGATCTTCTGTGTTTGAGGAAAGAATTTTAACTTATTTCTTTTTCTATGAACTTTCAAATGGAAGGCAATTCATTCTGGTTTCCTGTCATAGCTCAGTGGAAGATAGCTTTTGCTCTGGTTTAGGGATCTCTATTTTCCAAACCCTGGGAGGTTAAAAAGTTACCTTCACTGATTATCAGAGAAATGAGTAAATGTGTGCCTGGAGAGCTATGAGCTTGGAGAGATGGGGTACTGAGGTTATGTACATTTTAAATGAATTCTGATTTTATTAAATTCATTTGCATAATTTGAAGAATGCATGCGGGCTGCATAAAATGCTTCTTTAGGATTGCTCATCTTCATAATTTCTGCAATTGTGTGTCTATGAATGTTTAATAGATTTTTCCGTTTTTCTCTCCTGCCCCACTCCTTTTTAATTGATAGTTCTAATTCATCTGTACAAAGTTTAGCCTCAGGAGATAAAAATAGCAGGAAATGCCCAGACGCCCTCTTCTGGGAAGATTCTCAGGAGAGACTGGTCTGCTTTTCAGTAAAATACCTGGTTTTCTCTTTGCTTGCTATCAGTAACGACTGATTGTGCACCTTTGCAAGAAGGTCAGCCCAACTGGCGAGCTGATTTCATTGAATAATGGGGACTGGGCAACCGGAATCACTCCAGTGGCAGCATTTTTATGAGGCTGGAAATTGGAAACACAGTGTACAACCCCTTTTTTCTCTCTTTCTGACCAAATCTTGCCTTTTCCTAATTGTATTAGGTTTTTGTGTGCCAAGACATTTGAGCTGCTACACAGAGGATTATCCTATTCAATAGAAAAAAACTCTAAAAAAAAAAAAATTGAGCCAAATGTAGGCAGCAAAGTCAACAAGGAACTGCAAAGTAACTAGTGTTGACTGATGCCCATCAAGGAAGCCTGGATTGAGACTTGCTCTTTATGTCAAACCACAAGGTGGTGTTCAGTTTTCCCACACCCACACTTCCCTAAGAAACTCTTCAACTGGCCAAAAAATTTTGATTCTTAATTCTCCTTGCAACATACATTATATACCACCTGAACATCACAGGAGTAATGTTAGGCTTTGTATACTAATTAAACTAAGGTTCATAGTTATTTTAATATTTCAACAGTCTAGCTACCTATAGACATAGCACAAGCCTTGAAGTTGAGAAAGTGTAGTCTGACTTAATGCTCTATTGTTTACTGGCAATGGGCGAAGGAGAGTCATTGGGTGCCCTAGTTTCATTATTCATGCAATGGAGTTCATAATGGTGACAATAATAAGCCAGGTGCAGTGGCCCACACCTGTAATGCCAGCACGTTGGGAGGCTGAGGGGGGTGGATCACCTGAGGTGCACATCTTCGGAGTCACCTTCTCTGCAAGCTGTAACACAATGCCCATGACAGTTGTATGTTCTGTTGTTCCCTCCTATAAGTGTGCAAGTTCTACTCCTCTACAACTAATTTCTGGCTTATCTGAAGATAGCAATGATTGCATGAGTTGTTGAAAACAGTCTTGCCTTTGTCCATTCTCACGCTGCTAATAAAGACATTCCCAAGACTGGGTAATTTATAAAGAAAAGAGGGTTAATTGATTCACAGTTCAGCATGGCTGGGGGGCTTCAGGAATCTTACAATAATGGTGGAAGGGGAAGAAAAACATCCTTCTTTATATGGCAGCAGCAAAGAGAAGTGCCAAACAAAATGGGGAAAAAGCCCCTAATAAAACCATCAGATCTCATGAAAAGTCGCTCACTAACATCCGAACAGTATGAGAAAAATTGCCCCCATGGCTTAATTATCTCCACCTGGTCCCACCCTTGACACATGGGAATTATTACAATTCAAGGCAAAATTTAGGTGGGGACACAGAGCCTAACCATATCATTCCTCACTTGGCTCCTCCCATATCTCATGTCCTCACTTTTAAAAACACTATCATGCCCTTCCAACAGTCCCCCAACATCTTAAATCATTCCAGCGTTAACCCAAAAGTCCACAGCCTAAAGTCACACCTGAGCCAAGGCAAGCCCCTTTAGCCTGTGATCCTGTACAATTAAAAGCAAACTGGTTACTTTGTAGATACAATGGGGTTGCAGGTATTGGGGAAATACACCCATTCCAAATGGAGAAATTGGCCAAAACAAAGAGGTTACAAGCCCTGTGCAAGTCTGAATCTAATGAGGAAGTACTTAAATTTTAAAGCTCTGAAATAATCTCCTTTGACTCAATGTCTTACATCCAGGTCACACTGATACAAGAAGTGGGCTTGGGTAGCTCTGCTTCTGTGGCTTTGTAGGGTATACCTCCCTCTCAGCTGCTTTGACAGGCTGGCATTGAGTGACTGGCTTTTCCTTGCACGCGGTACAAGCTGTTAGTGGATCTACCATTCTGGGATCTAGAGGATGGAGGCCCTTATCTCACAGCTCCACTAGGCAGTGCCTCAGTGGACACTCAGTGTGAGGGCTCCGACCTCACATTTCCCTTCTGCATGGCCCTAGCAGAGGTTCTCCTTGAGGGGTCTACCCTGACAGCGTACTTCTGCCTAGATATCCAGGTGTTTCCATACATCCTCCAAACACTAGACAGATGTTACCAAACCTCAGTTCTTTCTTTTGTGCACCTGCAGGCTCAACGCCACATGGAACTGGCTAAGACTTGAAGCTTGTATCCGTTGAAGCAACAGCCTGAGCTCTACATTGGCCCCTTTTAGCCAGGGCTGGGACACAGGTTACCAAGTCCTAAGACAGCATATATCAGCAAGGCCCTGGTCCCAGCCCACAAAACAATTTTTCTTCCTAGGCTGCAGGGCTTGTGATGGGAGGGGCTGTTATGAAGACCTCTGACATGCCCTGGAGACATTTTCCCCATTATCTTGATGATTAACATTTGACTCCTCACTGCTTATGCAAATTTATGCAGCTGGTTTGAATTTCTCCTGAGAAAATGGGTTTTTCTTTTCTATCACATTATCAGACTGAAAATCTTCTGAACTTTATTTGTCCTGCTTCCCTTTTAAACATAAGTTCCAATTTTAAACCATATCTTTGTGAATACATAAAACTAAGTGCTTTTAACAGCACTCAAGTCACATTTTGAATGCTTTGCTGCTTAAGAATTTCTTCCATCAGATACTGTAAACCATCTCTCTCAAGTTCAGAGTTCCACAGATCTCTAGGGGAGGGGCAAAATGCTGCCAACGTCTTTGCTAAAATACAGAAAGGGTCATGTTTATTCCAGTTCCTAACAAGTTCATCATCTCCATCTAAGAATACCTTAGCGTGGACTTCATTGTGCACATCACTGTTAGCATTTCGGAGAAAGCCATTCAACAAGTCTCTAGGAAGTTCCAAACTTTCCCACATCTTCCTGTCTTCTTCTAAGCCTTCCAAAGTGTTCCATCCTCTGCCTGCTACCCAGTTCCAAAGTTGCTTCCACATTTTTGGGTATCATTACAACAGTGCCCTACTCTACTTGTACCAATTTATTGTATTAGTCCGTTTTCCCACTGCTAATAAAGACATACCCAAGACTGATAATGTATAAAGAAAGAGATTTAATTAACTCGCAGTTCAGCACAGCTAGAGGCTTCAGAAAACTTACAATCATGGTGGGAGGTGAAGCAAACACATCCTTCTTCCCATAGTGGCAACAAAGAGAAGTACCAAGCAAAAAGGGGAAAAGCCCCTTGTAAAACCATCAGATCTCATGAGAGCTCACTCACTATCATGAGAATAGCGTGGAGGAAGGAATCTGCGCCATTATTCAATTTTGTCTACCTGGTCTTGCTGGGACATGTGGGAATTACTGGCGTTCAAGGTGAGATTTGGGTGAGAATGCAGAGCCAAACTGTTTCAAGTCTACTCTGGGTTTTGTTGCAGATATTTTCTTGCTCATTTGAAAACTTGTAACACTTATTGCTAAAAGGATAAGGACATGCTAAGCAGTGCAACTTATGCAGTCCCTTTGGCTCATTTACTTGACGTAAAAAAAAAATCTTGTGAGGTCGATCAGATTATCAGTCAAACAAGTGCGCCAAGTTTTGCCCTTGTTATTTCCGCTTTTGGTATTTGTAACAGTTCTTTGCTTACTCTGATAAGGACATATCTGATAAGACCGAGGTCAGATTTTCTATTTGCCTTTGCCACTGATAAATGAGAAATTCTGTCCTTTGTACCCAGACTTGTACTTTGTATTATAAAACCATTCTGCTTTCATTTAGCCCCTATTTGAATATATTTAACTTACCACCCAAGAAAATCATTTCTTAGGAATGAGACTTTTTACATTGCTGATTTCTTTGGGTTCTATTTAAGCTCTTATTCCATTTTGTAATGGCACATTCTTTTTCTCTCTAGTGGAGATGGTAGGACATGTCAGTGAAATCTTTATGTTAATATAGATATCTACACCTTAGAAGGAATTTTGAATGCTAGGGAGATATCTTATTTCTAATTTTAAAAATCCTCACCATGTTCATACTGGCTTAAAGTCATTACTTATTTCTTTGGAGTTTTAAGACAATTTGTATCACTTGCAAGTGAATTATATTTCGCTTTTCTTTGTGCTTAATATTACTGTATTGCCATTTAATTTGGAGCAAGTTTCACATATAGAATATTCTCTTTCCTAAGCCTTTCCCAAGTTCTCCCAAATTCTTGAATTCAAGAGCAAGTCTCTTAAAACACATTCTGAAGGTGACTCTGGGGAGACAGCAACTTGAACATAACTCCCATGCACTCTACTCCTCATTCTGAAGCAATTTGTTTTGTTTCTCTTGAGACAAGTGGCTGCTGTGAAAGGGAGCTACTGGTTTTGGTGAACTTTTAGGAGATGGAGAAAAGAGCTGCTGCTTCCTTGGCAATCAGGGGAGAAGGTCAGCTTTGATCTCATGTGAATTGTCTTTTCTTTTTTTTACAGTTGTTAAAAATTGACAAGTTAAAACTGTATAAAGTTTAGTACATACCATAATGTTTTGATACACACACACACACACACACACACACACACACACACACACACAATTGATTAAGGTATTTAAACGTTTGCATTACCTCACATACTTATCAATTTGGAAGCTGAGGACAGTTTACTCTCTTAATAATTTTCAAGTATACAATATATTTTAGTAACTATAGTCACCATGGTATACAACAGATCTCTTAAACTTAATCTCCCTGTATAACTGAAATTTTGTGTTCTTTGACCAACATCCCCTCAATCCCTTCACCCCCGGCCTTTGGTTGCAACCATTTACTCTGTGTCTATGAGTTCATCTATTTTAGATTCCAGTGCATGTAAATTTCCAGGGTTTTATTGATTCCACAAAAGTAAAAACTGATTGAATTAAAAGGCTGAGGTTCCATGTCTTTGTGTTTGAGATAATGTGGGAGATAATAGAGCATTTTATTTAAGGGCTTCACCTGAGGCTCAGAGTTGACCGTAAGCCCCAGTCCATAGGGGCAGAGATAATTTTAAATGGACTTACCTTTTATTCAAGGACAAACATTGAAAGATGTATAGATAAATTTATTAAAATCCATACAATTATATTTGTTGTAAAACTTCTTAAATTCTCAGATAGAAACAAGTTTGGGCCGGACGCGGTGGCTCACGCCTGTAATCCCAGCACTTTGGGAGGCTGAGGTGGGCAGATCACGAGGTCAAGAGATCGAGACCATCCTGGCCAACATGGTGAAACCCCGTCTCTACTAAAAAAACAAAAAATTAGCTGAGTGTGGTGGCTTGTAGTCCCAGCTACTCGGGAGGCTGAAGCAGGAGAATTGCTTGAACCCGGGAGGCGGAGGTTGCAGTGAGCCAAGGTCGCACCACTGCACTCCAGCCTGGCGCCTGGTGACAGAGTGAGACTCCGTCTCAAAAAAAAAAAAAAAAAAAAAGAAAAAGAAAAAGAAACAAGTTTTATAAGCTTCCAGTCTGGAGACTTTTCTTTTTTTTTTTTTGAGGTGGAGTCTCGCTCTGTCACCAGGCTGGAGTGCAGTGGTGCAATCTTAGCTTGCTGCAACTTCTGCCCGTGCCCTCCTCACACCCCGGGTTCAAGCAATTCTCCTGTCTCCGCCTCCCCTCCCAAATAACTAGGACTACAGCCATGTGCCACTACACCCAGCTAATTTTTGTATTTTTAGTAGAGATGGAGTTTCACCATGTTGGCCATGATGATCTCAATCTCTTGACCTCATGATCCACCCATCTCAGCCTCCCAAAGTGCTGGGATTACAGGCGTGAGCCACTGCGCCGGGCCTGGAGATATTTTTGATTGACATAATTGAGCATGATGTTCTTGGCATCTAGTGAGTAGAGGGTAGGGATGCTACTTAACATCCTACCATGCACAGAACAGCCCCCATGACAAAGAATTATCCAATCTAATAGGTCAGTAATGCTGAGGCACAAAAAACAGGTTCTTACAAAGGAAAATGAGATTAGACTGGTAGTAGTTCTTTATCTGTCAGCCTAGATGACTATAACTATAAGAAATGGTATAGAATCTGTAATTCGACAGCAAAGGACTGCAAGGAAAGGGAATAATTCTATTTCCAGTCAAAAGTTTGTCATCCTAGCACCTAATTTGAGGACAGTGCTAAGAAAATGACATTAATACATGACAAAGTGACCAGAACAGAGACCTCAGGATCTCTTAATCCATCTATAATATAGAGTGAAGCCATAAAAGCTAAGGATATACCTAATATATAACATAATAGCTCTTGAAAGTGAATGTTCATTCTTTCGTAGAAATATTGATAATGTCTGAAATTTTTAATCAAACTCTAGGAGTAGGAGAAAGTTGTGAATGAGAAAGTGGAGATACAGACATTTCTGAGATCTTATGAACAGTGGAGAGGGAGGGTAGGAGAAAGAGAGAGTAAGAAGCTTCTGAAGGTCTTATTGTATAGGTGGGGGTGGTGGTGAAGTAGATCATTTGGAAAGCTATTGTGAAGAATTACAGGTTATCGTGTTCAAATTAATTCAATATATGCTAATAGTAACCATTAATGGGATAAAAAAGTATAGTAGAGTTACAAATGAATGAGGGAAAATGAAGTGGACAATATTTGTATCCAACTATAACAGAAGTAAAAAGGGAAAAGCATGCAACAAGAAAAGGAAAGAGAAATGCAGAATGGCAGGCATCCAGTTGTATGTATATTGGTGATTCAGTGATTAACTGTCAATGGACTGAAATAACTTTTTAAAATATAGAAACTCTCTAATTACATTAAAATGTAAACAAATGATGATGTGTGGCAAAGATGGCTTGACAGTCAACAAATCGATTTCCTTTTCTTCTCTGGCTCATAGCTAGACTGTGTCAAGGGCCTCTTTGAATCTGAGTGTGTCCCTGGAACTGAGTCATACCTAATGGAATACATAAGCAAGTGTGGCCAGCTGAGTTAATGGCCTTGATGACAGAAATTGCTCCTATGTAATTCCCTTCCCATGAGTGCTGGCCGCAGTCCTAGGTGATGGTATTACAAGAAAGATGGACAGAGGCTGCAGTTGTCCCTAAAGCGCTGCATGGCTGCCTACCCAATGGGTACACTGAACTGGTGTGGTAAAATGTGATTGCTGAAGTCACTGAGATTTGGGTATTTTTGTTACAGCAGTTAACCTATTTGATGACTACAACTATGCATGTGATTGCCTTCCTGTTGAATGTGGTTAGCATCCTCCTGTGTGTGGCAGCCTGTCCTACTGACAATGGTTTAAAATAATTAAGATACTTTATTTGGTGAGGATGATGGAAGAGAGACACTTTAGCCAATCAACTTTGTAAGTTAAATTGTACTTAACTTTCTGGAAAGCATTTGTTTAAATACAAAATTCAACAGGCTAAGTAATGTTCATTCCCTGTGAACCAGCAATTTCACTTCTAGGAATTTGTCCTAAGAAATATTTAGAGATTTTTTAAATGGTGGATTTTTAAAAAAGATAGATAAATAAAATTTCATTATTATGAATGTAGAAATGTTAACACTAAAAATACAGTAGGATATTGATTAAATTGTAATGCTTTTAAGATGTACTAATAAGTGTTGTTAAAGTCACATTGAGTCTGAATATCCCTAAATATCCCAAATGGAACATTTTCAGGTTATATGGTTGTCTGAAAAATTACAAGATATAAAAGTCATATGTGTAATATATTATCTTATTGGAAATAGATGTACCAAGATGCTAATGGTTTTGATTCTATATTTGTGTAAGCCATTTTTTTATTTCTAAGTTTTCAAAGATGATTAGGTATTATTTTTGTGATTTAAAACACAAACAAATATTTAAAAATACCTTTTTCTTTCATGTGTCCTCCAATTTAGATCATTCAGAAAATACATAAAGGCTTTAAAGAGCTGTCTGTTCAGACTTTCTTCATGTTGGGCAAAGAATTCAATTTTAGCTCAGATCATAACACACAAGCTATACTACAGGTATTACATCGTTACACAGTGGTGTTTATTTTCCATGAGGACTGGTTTTTAAAATCCACACTTTAAGAAAAACACACATATTGATAAAATTACTCTCAAAAATCTTTTAGGGAAGTGCTATATACAAAAAGTTTTTACCACTTTTTTCTCCAAAATTATATCAAATCCTCATTCTTCAGCTGAGTAATTGATTCGCTTGTGTTTAGGGACAATTGGGTAGCAAGCCAAGCATAATTTAAGAGGCAAAGAGAAAGGATCAACTGGGACAGCAGCAGATTCAATCCCCTGTTTCACTCTCATTCAACTTAAGCACTTACTGAGCAGAATGGTGGGAAGTCACCAGACATTTCTATTCATTCTCTCTCTCCGATCAAGCACATAGAGCAGAATCATCAAATGCCACACCCATATTTGCTCTGACTCCATTGTGCTATTTTCACAGTCTAAACTCCATTAAGGTGAGACCTGCATTGATTTGACGATATTTTTAGCAGTGTTCTAGTTTGTTAAAAATGTGTTGAGCTGGCCTGTGCTATTTGAGAGCAAGCATTTTTAAGGAGACATTATAACCTTTTTTTTTTTTTTTTTCCAGAACAAAAAGTGAACTTTTGGAATTCAAGACTGTAAACAAGTAGTATCATTCTTGCAAAAACATTTGATATCATAGATATGTATTATACTCTAAAACTTTTCATCCTAATTCCCCAACTCATTTTTCTCTTGCCGAAGATAGCCTAAATTGAAGTGATTGAAGTAACTAAAATTAGGAAGAAGAATTGCATGTGGATGAATACCCATCAAAATACTTTAGGATCATCCATACATACATTCAAGCTCACGAGTGTAGGCTACATTTTAAATTTTTATTTTAAATCAAGAATGCATTGCAAAGTGTTTAATGAGGTGCCAGAACTGGGGACTTATACAACCTTCTGCAATTTCACATTCATATTGCATGCATTTTGTGTGGAGAAAATTAAAGTTTCCAGCTGCTGTTGCATAAGACACAGAAGTCCCCAATACACTTATAAATGATACTTCCCTTCACATGGAAGAGATTAGGGCCACATCTGCTGCAATTTAGCTGATGGACATGGGGTAGATGGTGTCAAGAATCACGCTGCACTGGAGTCTAGTAAGAGAACAGGAGGCCACCACCCACGGAGGACCTGGGTTTATAAGGTTCTTATGGGACACCATTTAGTGAGGCTGGCTGAGTTCATTTAATAAGATGAAACATTTCATACTTGCTCTGTGTAAACTCATTCATAATATTTGCCTGCACATGCCACTAGAATCTACTTTAGATGTATTTTACTTATAAGTTTGATGAAATCCATCTGTTGCTGTACATCAAAGTTATCAGAGATACAGACACATTGTGTTGGTCATTGTAGTCACAACTGCATGGAGACAGGCTAGGTCAAAAGACAGTAACAGTTGGAATGGGTATAGGTGAATGAATTACCAAGAGCCTCCAGAAGAGGGAATGAGGTGCAATTTCTAAGTTCAATTAATATTACAGTAAAACCTGTCATACAAAAAGAGGATGTCATTCTAAAGATTGAACATATTTGATACCAATACAGCGATTTTCTTCAAGGACTAGTAATCTAAACACCACAGCAATGGCATGAATGTAATTATTATAAGCCATTTTAATGTCCTAAGTGATACGTTGCATTTGCTTTTATGGAATAACCTGTAACATTTCTCAAATAGCATGGTTCTAATTGTTATTTTAGCTTCCTTGTCATTAGCCCTTGGTGCTGTAATTTCCTCTATAATCTGTTTTTTTTAAAACCTTTGGATCTCCTTGAAATCAGTTTAGAGTATAGCATTTTTTAGGCAGCATAAACCTGAATGGATTGAGGTTTCCAATCGTGAGAAAGGTGGAGTCATCCTAGGTTTCATACTTTGCCAAGATCTTTTTTTTCTTCCTTAATTGTCATATATGTGGTTGTAACTTTAGATGGTGCTTCACTCTTTTAGTTAACTGATCTGTCATTTAGTGATTCAAAGCTTTAGTGTCTTGTCTTCCCAGAATGGCAAATGGACCTCCCTGGAGTGGCTGGGGCATTCAAAGTCTCTATCTTGTGAGTAATGATGATAGTTATTAGCAATGATAAGCTTACTTTGGGGATGTTAACTTTTTTCATTTAATCTGTTTTTTACCCTGGAATTGCTTCTGCTTATAAGTTTATAAGCAACTTATAAGCAACAATTGTGATGAGTTTTTCTGACTTTTTCTTAAAAAACCTCTAGGGTAACATTTTGGCTCAAAACTCTCCTACCTTAATTAGTTTGCTGAAACATTAATCTATGTATTTCTTTGCTAGAGGACTCAACTTCTGTAATTGTTTATAGGCCTTCAAGCCATTGAGAGTTAATATAGAGTCTGGACACTAGATTAATTTAAAGAATATAGTCTGTAATGAGAAAGCATCCAGTAAAATAGGAATTGTACTTTATGATTCAGGAAAGTAGCACACGCGTGTGCATTGTATTGACTACATTTAAGCATAGTCTGTAATGAGAAAGCATCCAGTAAAATAGGAATTGTACTTTATGATTCAGGAAAGTAGCACACGCGTGTGCATTGTGTTGACTACATTTAAGCATAGTCTGTAATGAGAAAGCATCCAGTAAAATAGGAATTGTACTTTATGATTCAGGAAAGTAGCACACGCGTGTGCATTGTGTTGACTACATTTAAGCAGTTGTTAGACCAGTCATCTTATTCTTATGGTCCTCCAAATCTGCCCACTTCATCTCCTTTCTGTTACTACTGTTCTGTACCTTTTCCATGTCTTAAAAATCTTGACTATTTTCTCTTACTTGGGATTTATAATTACTTTTTCTTCCACGAAAAGTTATGAACAAGCCAATGAAAAGTAGTTTTCTAGGACATTTCTTTAATTTTGCACTACAGATGATACATGTTACATGCCACTCAATCTAACCTGATCCTCACTCTTCCCTATGCATCCTGGTGACAAGGTGGTACTTTGTTATGCAACAGCCTCTTGCGTGATTCCTGCTTCTTCCTGTTGCCCATGAAGGACTTCCTGCACATGTATGTAGACAGCACACCCACCCATGAATGACTTCCTATCCACCTGTATAGACATCACACCATGAATGGCTTCTGGCACACCTGTGTAGATATCATACCCACTGAACAGCAGTAACAGTAGTAGTTCAGTCTTATTTCCTTACCTTCTCCCCTGCACTGCAAATAGCATTTACTAGGCTGGTCTTTGTCCTGGAGGTATGCACCTCTGGAATGATGGCACCTTCTGGAATGGAAGGTGACCCGTGGGAAGTCCTGACAGCAGGCTCTGCATCACTTGTCATTTGGACGGCGGATTGTCTGGGTTCCATACACTCTAGGCAGGGAAGAACAAGTGGACCAGAGTGGAGCCCCCTGCATTAGGAGAATCGTGGCCAGGACCAAGCTTTCTGGCCTCTAAGGGTGATGCTGATGCTGATCCCACCTGGAGGCAGGTACGCAGGGACCATGTGACATTTGACTAAGACCAAAGAGAATAAGATTAGTCACATGTAGGAGAGGTGGGGTTGCAAAGTGAAGAGAGAAAGATTTCCAAGCTGAAGGATTATGTGAGAAGTCCTTGAAATAGATAGAATTGGGTGGCTCAAGGATCAGAAAGAAAGGCAGCATGGCTAATTTTGTTGGAAAGGTATGGAGGAGCCATATTAGAATTTTGAATTTTATCTGAAGTGCAATGGAATCAATGGAAAGTTTAAGGCAGGGAATGGCATTATTAAAATCATCTTTTTATAAGCTCTTGTTTTTTGGTGACTAGAGAAAGTAGGCTGAGCTAGGATGCATGACAGAGATGGATAGAAACTGCAGGTTAGAGAGCTGTATAGGCTATAAACTTAATAAAAGTTGGTAACCCAAGGAGAAGAGACAAGCCAAATTTCCTCAAAGTTTCTCGCATGTGCAACTGGGCTGATGGGGGATATTGAAGGGGAATCAGCCTTCAGAAGAATGTTAGAATTTCAGTTTTGTGTAGGATAAATTTGATATGATTTGAGACCTATTGGAAATGTCAAATGGGCAGCAGAGTAAACCAACATAGATCTGTGCAGTGTGGTCTGGTCTGAATGCACAGAACAGTATTTAAAGGAATATAGATTTCCCAAGAGGTAGTATACTGAGAAAAGAGATCAGAGTCTGGAAACAATCCCAAGAAACTGAAGCTTTCTAAGATGTAGAAAGGGAAAAAGAGCTGGCACACACACACACAAAAAAACCCTGAAGAACTATCTGAGAGATGGGAGGGATGCCAAGATCCTTCATCACGAGAGACAAAAGAAGAGAATGTTTCACCAAGTAGGAAGTGGGGAGTCCTTTACAGTGCTGATGACAAGTCCAGTAAAATGAGGAAGAAAAGTTGTTCATTGGATATCGCAACAGAGATGTCACTGGTGACTTTAGATTTTGTTGGAAGGTAGCACTAGAGAACTTACTCCAGTAAGTGGATACATGAATGAGGAAACAAGCATAGGTAGCATTTATAAAACAGACTTTTCATAAACTTCATTATAAAAGAAGGAAACAGAAGTTATGTTCAAGCGGACAGTTTTTAAATTGTGGTTTTATTTTAGCTTTTGTGGAGAAACCCGGTGCATATTTTCATGCTGATAAGAATAATTTAATCCTATATGCAGGAGGAAGTTGAAAATGCATGAGGGAACCTCTGTAGTTGATACCACAGGATTTCTGAAAGGAGTCCTATGGAGAGAGTAGGCTTGAATCGGAGGAAAATGCTTTTCCCATGGAGGAAAAAGCTGCATGTAAACCCTGGTAGTTTGTAGGTGTGGCAATGGATGGGTGAGAGCATCCCGAGCTTATGGCTTGCAGTTCTCAGCAAATACAAGATCACTTCCTAAAGAAGGGCTGGACAAGAAGGCTGGAACGTTGCTGAGATTGCAGCAGTATTAATTTCAGTCTTCATGGAGAGTGGGGAGAGAACTGACCATTGAGAGTGAACTGCGGTTGTGAATGATGAACCTGAATTAATTGTGACACCAATTTCTCAGCTGTATAATTTCCCACAAGGAGAACTGGGAGCTTGATAAGTGGGTACAAAGGAAACACTAGAAACCAAGGAGTTTGGGATTTTTACAAATGCATGATTTAAATGATGGGGTAAAACAAGGAGAGAGTGACCATGTTTTCTTGCACAGAAAGGAAGCAGAAGGGTTAACAATGAAGTTCTCTCTGTGAGACTGAAGCTTAGTTCTGTGGAGGTTGTGTGTAGGATGGAATGATAGAAAGCTATGACTGAAAAGTGGAATATTTTGATTAATGATTTAGACCAGAAGCAGTCCAGGGTGGCATGGCAAAGGAGCATGGTTGTGATACAATGAAAAGATAATTTTAGTTTAGGAAAGTCATTGAGCCTGAATGTCAGATTGTCAGGGCAACTTCACATGGATGCTGAGGTAGCCTGGAATTACAGCCAGAGGCAGCGCAGAGGAGGCTCCAGCCATGTGGAAGTGTCTTCACCAATGAGGAATGTCTCGGAGGTCTGGAGATGACAGCGATGGGGAGCTTGAGAGGGGGCAGTGCAGGGTGGTCCCACACTCAAAATAACCACTTGACAGAGAAAGAGCAATGGGATAAAAAGCACAGAAAATACAGAAAGTGAGACTTCTGCTCCTACTTTCTGACCTTAGAAAAAAGAATAAAAGTGCTGAAGAGAAATGGTATCTTCAGAGATTCACAGATTTTTCTGTAAGACAAGGGAAATGAAGGGGCTATTGTGGCAAAGGTTTGAAGATGTTGAAGATGTAGCCAAGTGGCTGATGAATAAGAAGAAGCTCTGGAGAGCATTGAGTCCATGTTTGGGGGAGAGGGGAAAATGTAGGTTTCTTAAGGCAGTAAAGGGACAACAGTAAGGGATAGGATACATACAGTTTTCTGTCTCCTGGAAGACCCTGGTACCCGGGCTAACTAACACTTATTCTCTGCCTAGGAGGGATTTCTGTCCTAGGGGTCCATGGCCTTTTCTGTGGGTCCAATCATACTGACAGCTTCTGTAAGTGCATCCATGGTGATGGTGTCCAGCCATGTGTTGGAGGGGTATTGGCTGGGAGAAAGGCTTACTGATTGATGTGATTGATGCTGTGTTTTTCTCTTTTTATCTACCAGTCTACCTGTGTACTTGAGGCTCATGATCTTGGCAGCCTTGTGGAGTTGAAAAGGGAGTGCTTGGTGTTTTGTTAATGAACAAAGTCCACCTAAGTGTTTCTCACTAGTACTGTTGACTTTTTTTTTTTTTTTTTTTTTCTGAGACAGAGTCTCACTCTGTTGTCCAGGCTGGAGTGCAATGGCGTGATCTTGGCTCACTGCAACCTCTACTCCACGGGTCAAGATATTGTCTGGCCTCAGCCTCCCGAGTAGCTGGGATTACAGGTGCCTGCCACCACACCTGGCTAATTTTTGTATTTTTAGTAGAGATGGGCCAACCATGTTGGCCAGGTTGATCTTGAACTCCTGACCTAGCAATCCACCCACCTTGGCTTCCCAAGTGCTGGGATTACAGGCGTGAGCCACTGCACCCAGCCAATGTTGACTTTTTAGAAGAATGAAATTCCCATCATTTATAGTCAGGTATTTCCTCAGTCAGGTCCCTGTAAATGGAGGCTTCACAGACTGTTTCAGGTAGCAATATTACAGAGCCTACATCACTAATGAAACATTCTCTGTAATGTAAAACACTGGATTTGGAAGCAGTCATTCACAGGAGTTTTACAGGTGGTTCTCCTGCACGTTCCTTTTCTCTGCTAAGTTACAGCCCATCATTCATGTCATTCATTTGACCCGCCTTGCCTCCAGAAAGCTTATCCTGACTTTTTTACTCTACTGTAGGGTTTCTATAATCTTTATTCACCTTAACAAAACTTTACACAGAACCTGACACATGCTGGGAAGGGTAACAGATCACATTCATCTTAAATACATGTTTATTTTGGCTTTCCGATCTCTTAAACCGCGAGTTCCTTGAATTCAGACTGTGCTCTGACATCAATTTCAGACAACCGCTGGGAAAATTGAATTAAATATTTGAAATTGCTGTGTTAGGAAAACTTTGAGCATCGTCAGGGTCTGGGTCAGTGAGCCATGCATTGTTTTAATCACCCTGATACAACTTGCTGATTCCCTAACATTCAGATTCCAACATGTGTTCCACAGGACCATGCTTCTCTGCTGAAGAAAGCAAATACCAGATGCAACTGTATTCAGGGCCATGGATACAGGTCTTTTTAGGAAGCAGTTTCTACTCTACACAGGAAACTTGTTTGGATTGAAACCCAGTTTTAAAGCACCCTCTGTGTAAACTGATGAGCGCAGGCTTTTGGCACTGTCTCCCTGTGTGCTTGATATCCAGATTTACTGTCTGATCTTGGATATATTTCAATAAAATGAGACCACTAATAGTAGAGGAATAGATATTTGTGAAACAGTATGACAGTGATAGGAATTATAAAAACAAGAAGCACTGCATAAATGCCTTGTACAGTAATAGTTGCAAGACTTAATTTGGAGTGGCTTTTCTTTATTTGCCCAATAAATTCTATTTAATTATTTGCTATGGCATTAGACTTCCAAGGGGAGCTAGACATGATCTCCACCTGTTTTAAATACTGTGCGTCTCCATTACAAACTTACCCTTGTGAAACATTAGAGTCTCAGTATCCATGTTAAAGCTAATGTTTAACTGGAAAATGCATCAGTTAAATTTATCTTTTAGATTTTATGTAAAACACTTGCATGCCGGCGCTTTGCATACCATTAACAGAAACTAGAATCCTATTCTTTTAAAAGTTCATTTTCTTTTTCAGTATCATGAAATACCAAGCTGAACTTGACCCCAAACAGGCTCTCAGTTTCAAAATGGATATGAAGAGCATTTAAGAGTCATGTGTGAGTCAATTTCATTGAAAGAGAAGGAACATTTAAAAATGTTTAAGTCCTTCTGAATTGCTTATATACACATTCAGCCATTCAGTGATGCAGCAGGATGTGTGCAGACTTGGGTAATCAATATAGCTTTAAGTGGACATAACCTTTCTTGTCCATTTTCCTCCCTCACACACTAACCTGCTATATTTACAATTACATTTGTTGTCAAATATATTAAGTGGACAAATGGATCACTGTCTGTCTGCATTTTTCTTACCCAGTCACAATTCAAGGAAAAAAAAAAGTTTGGCTGGGATTCTGAAACCAGCACACTAAGCTATAAATGTATACTTAAGTTCTCATGTTAGAATACATCTTAGTGACACCATAAAGAGAAGGGCGGGTAAGAGGTGGGCACTTGGAAGTAAAAATGTGACCACAATGAAATTGTGATTACAGCATTTGAGCAATGGTGTCAGAACAGTTGGCATCAGCTCTTGTCTGCAGCAGTAATCAGGGCAAAGAAGCAAATTTCTATGACCCCAAACTAAAAATGGAGTCTTGCTTCGAGAAACTCATGCTTACCAGTTCAGAAGTAACATGCTATAGAGTTTTTAAGAATATTAATTTACCTCAGATTAGTTTATTATAAAATAAAAGTGGACAAATTTCATATATAAATTATTTTTTCAGGTCTTTATAAAAATAGGCTATGGCCTCATTTTGGGACATAATTTTTAATGCCAAGTGAAAACTATGTAGAAATTCTAATTACAAATTTGTGTACAGCTTTACAATTATTTTGTGTGTTACATATGCATGTGTGGAATGTTGCTATTCGCCATGCTTTGTGCTGCTTATTGAATATGTGAAATTGCACAAAACAGTCTTTGCTTTTGGGAGACCAAGTTCAGTGTGAGGTCCGGACACTAAAAGTAAATATTCCAAGAATTGATGAGACAGTTAATACCAGAATAAGGATGCTGTTTTTCTTTCTTCTCTCTCGAGCTCCTGGTCTTTCTCCTTCTCTCCTCTCTCTCTCATTCAGGATTTTTAGTTACAGAAAGGAGGTCATGGAAAGTTCGACATCTTACCCCACTGCAGTTGCTGTAACAGAATATCATAGACTGAGTGGCTTATAAACAACAGAAAGTTATTTCTCAAAGTTCTGGAATCTTAAAGTCCAAGTTAGCACTGACAGATTTGATGTCTGCTGAGGGACTGCTTTCTCATAGATGACTGTCTTCTTTTTGTATCCTCACATGATGGAGGAGGCAAGGGGATGTCTTTGGAGGTTTTTTTTTTTCTTTTTTTTAAAGAAAAGCCCTGATCCCATTCATAAAGACCTTGTCCTTATGATCTAGTCAACCTCCCAAAGGCCACATTTCCTGATACCATACAATCTTCGTGTTAGGATTTTAATTTTCAAATTTTGAGGGAACATAAATATTTAGCCCATAACATTCTACCTGTGATCTTTTAAAATTCATGTCCCACTTGCATGCAAAATACCACCCCAATGGTCCCCAAAGTCCAAACTTGTTCCATGGTCAACTTGAAAGTTTAAAGTCCAAAGTCTCATCTAAACCTCGTGTAAATGATATGTGAGTGAGACGTGAGGTATCCTAAGGCTAATTCCTCTCCAGCTGTGAACCTGTGATCTCAGGCATGTTGCGTGCTTCCAAAATACAATGGCGAAACAGGCACAGGTTAGGTATTTCCATTTCAAAAGAAAGAAATAGGAAAGAATGGAGTGATTGTTCTCAAGCATGCCCTAAAAGGCTCAAGAATAATCTCCTTTGGCTCAATGCTCTGCTTTCCACTGGCATGGGTGTCCTCTCTACTGTATACACTAAGGTGGGTGAAGGTTTCACCTTTGCAGCTTTTCTGTACAGGAATTGGGCCTCCGAGGATCTTGGTGGCCCTACTCTCATGGCTTTGCTGGGAGCAGCTTGTGCTGCTGTTCTCATGAGTTGGAGTCAGTTGATGGCAATGTAGGATTTTTCTAGCATGAACATCAAAATTCTTTGTCTCTACCCATTTCCCAGTTCCAAAGCTCTTCTGCATTTTAAAGTCTATGTAAAAACAGCAGCCTACTCCAGCTACCAATTTTCTGCCTTAGTCTGTTCAGGCTGCTATAACAAAATACCATAGACTGGGTGACTTGTAAACAATATGCATTGTTGCTACCACTTCTGAAGGCTGATGTATTAGTCCATTCTCATGATGCTAATAAAGACATAATCAAGACTGGATAGTTTATGAAAGAAAGAGGTTTAATTGACTCACAGATAAGCATTTCTGGGGAGGCCTCAGGAAACTTACAATCATGGTGGAAGGGGAAGCAAACATGTCCTTCTACACATGGTGGCAGCAAGAAGAAATGCTGTGTAAAGGGGGAAAAGACCCTTATAAAACCAACAGATCTTGGGAAAACTCACTCTCATGAGAACATCATGTGGGTAACTGCCCCTATGATTAAATTACCTCCCACTGGGTGCCTCCTACAACACATGGGGATTATGAGAGCTACAATTTGAGGTGATATTTGGTTGGGGACACAGCCAAATCATATTATTGCACCCCGACCCCTCCAAAATTTCATGTTCTTACATTTCAAAACACAATCATGCTCTTCTAATAGTCCCCCAAAGTCTTATTCCAGCATTATCTCAAAAGTCCAAGTTCAAAGTCTCATCTGAGACAAAGCAAGTCTCCCTGCCTATGAGCCTGTAAAATTAAAAGCAAGATAGTTGCTTCCTAGATTCAATGGGGGTACAGGTATTGGGTAAACACACCCATTCCAAATGAGAGAAATTGGCCAGAATGAAGGGGCTACAGGCCCCATTCAAGTCTGAAATCCAGTGGGTTAGTCAAATCCTAAAGCACTGAAATGATCTCCTTCGAATCTTGCATCCAGGCCATGCCGATGTGAGATTTGGGCTCACATGGCCTTGGGCTGCTCCACCCCTGTGGCTGTTTAGGGTACACCCTCCATCCCAGGTGCTTTCACAGGCTAGCACTGATTGTGGTTTTTCGAGGCACATGGTGTAATCTGTAGGCTGATCTACCATTCTGGGGTCTAGAGGACAGTGGTGCTCATCTCACAGCTCTACTAGGCAGTACCCCACTGGGGACTCAGGTTTTCAATCCCACAATTCCCTTCCACACTGCCCTAGCAGAGGTTTTCCATGAGGGCTCCAACCCTGCAGAAAACTTCTGCCTAGACATCCAGGCATTTCCATATATCCTCTGAAATCTAGGCAGAGGTTCCCAAACCCTAATTCTTCACTTCTGTGAATCCACAGGCTCAGCACCACGTGAAATCCACCAAAGCTTGGGGCTTTCTCTATTTAAAGTAACTACCTTAGCTCTTTTAGCCATGGCTGGGACAGAGGGCCTCATGCCCTGAGGGTGCACAAAGCAGCAGGGCCCTGGCTCTGGCCCACAAAATCATTTTTCCCTCCTAGACTTTCAGCCCTATGATGGGAAGGGCTCCTGTGAAGTCTCTGAAATGCCCTGGAGACATTTTCCAAATTGTGTTGGTGATTAACATTTGGCTCCTTCTTTCCTATGCAAATTTTTACAGCCATCTTGATTTTCTCCTCAGAAAATGGATTTTTCTTTTCTATTGCATCCTCAGGCTGCACATTTTCCAAACTTTTATATTTTATGCTCTGCTTCCTTTTGAATGCTTTGCTGCTTAGAAATTTCTTCCACCAGATACCCTAAGTCGTCTTTCGCAAGTTCAGAATTCACAAAGTATATTTGCTTTGAGTGTCATACTGCTTTATTGCATAACTTAAATAAGATCTGTTTTATACAATTGTATATTCAGGCAGAATAAAGAGAATGTCTATATTGTTTAATGGGTATAGAGTTTTCAGTTTACAAGATGAAAACAGTTCTGGGGACATGGTCAAAATATCCACATGGAAATTTCTTCACAAGTATTTTTCCTTTTTTTGCCAAATTAACAAAGATAATGTATATGTTTGGACTAAAGCATGCTGTGAGGCCTGCTATATATTACTCGATGAAGCAAAAACCCAAGTTTGTGATTCTAGGGGAAGATGAAACCACACATATACTTTAGCATTATAGGAAGTAATGCAAGGAAGTAGGTGTCAGGGAAAGACAGAGTACCTGTGGGTCATTGATCTGAAGAAAGGAATTCTTTGTCATGTTGCTCAGACCTCAATCCTGCAAGCAAGGCCACAGGCAGAGAGCAGATATTTGTTTTGTTTTGCACTGCCAGTTTTACCTACAGGCTCACATTGACTTCTCAACCCTCTCTCATGAGGTAGATTTCACTAGTCATAGTTTACAATTAAGGAAATCTGCTCAAGGCCATTCAGATACAAATATGCAGGATTTTCAAATCATCATACTTTTTTTATTACAAAATGCATAATTTTAACCATATTTCATGTGTTTGTGAGAGCATGAATGTGTATAAATTTTGATACATGTATAAAACAAAAATGCACAATATGTGAGCACATCTGTGTACTGACCAAAGAATATGCTTCTTATATGTATTTCATTTGTTTATAAAATTATAATAAAATTTCCAGGACAATATTCAATTGGATCCTAATTTTTTCATCAAATGTTGCTTAAAATATCAACATGTGCTTTATTGTCAACTTAATTACAATTAAGTCTTTGGTGAAAATTACAGAAATGTTTCATTCACTAATTTATCATAGTTTCTATTTCCTCAGAACTGTGCCACTTGGTGAAAATAACAAGCAGATTGTATATTTTTTCTATTTAAAATGTTTATAATGCCCCATATATTCCATATATATTTCCTTTAATTTTCAGGTAAGAGTTGTAAAATATATTTATTAAATATATGTATTATTTTATTAAAATATGTTGCATGGGATTAAAAATTTTTTTTACAAAAGCACTAAAATTATAACTTTCATATGTTATAGACTTCTTTATGCACAATATTTATTCATAAGCAAATCCAAAATAAATGACGATATACATTTTACCCTCAAAGGCATTTCGAATGGGTATCTTTACAAATTCAAGCAGTGGAATCTGCTAAGAATCTGATTTATTGTGTATAACTACTTCAAATTTAATCATTACCATAATAAAGACATCATTATAGAAAGATAATCCAAATGGTAATTAAATTTTCTATTTTGTTGCTTCAAGGTCAACATGGTGGCGGAGCAGCCTGCTCCTTTCTTTGCTTTGCGACATTCCATTTCACTGTGCTAAACATTCATAGTGTAGATTGATGTGGCTTTTGGCCTTGCTTTCTGAGCTGGATCTGAATATTGGTGGTTAGTGGCAGTGAAATTAATGAGCTTACCACCCTGCCTCATTCTCCACTTCCCTCTTTAAATAGTAATTATAGTGACACTATTCGTGTTATTGTGGTTGAGCATTTCCATGAGAAAAACCAGTTGTTCTTCTGAGATTAATATTTCACCTATAAAACCAGTCTACAAATTTAAATTAGAAAAGATACAAACCAATTACACCGATATTGTAAGCTTGTAAGTAAAATTGAGAAACAGTAAAAACAGGGCAGCCATGAAGTGTAGTGCAGGTTGTGCACTGAACAATTGCAGAGAATGCCATCCACATAGAACAGTACATCTTCATGTTCATTTTACTAATGAGTTTCAGCAACTTACAAGTAACTCAGGAAAGAAACTACAGTTGTGATAGGCTAAAATTCACCAATCTATGAATAAATACTTTAGAAATAGTGCATTAGAATTACAGATGACAAGTAAAGTCTTAAAGAAAACTCATCTATTGTGTTGAATACTGGGTATGACAGTTCAAGCAGAGATAGCAGCTACTAAAGGTGATATAAAAGCTGGTGACTCACAGATTGAAAGTTTACATTGCATTATATAAGAGTGACGGCTCACAGGAGGGTTCTTTTCTCTTCGCTGTAGTTCCTGTATTTGTAACCAGGAAGTAAAGATTTTCTTTATAGCTGGGGCCTGGGCAGCAGGCAAGGTGCATCAATTGCTCTGAGCCGTTGGAATTAACTAAATGTGTTTATTTAGAGACGAATTCATCCATCATGACAGATGGTGTACTGAATATGACACTGTCTGTTTTTTAGAGCATACTTTCTGGGCTTCAAGTTTTTCTTTATGCCATGATATCAGGTGCTCTAAAATTTTACTTCTTAGTGATAACAAATTAATTTTAAGCATTTTTCTTTTGTAATTGGAGGCAATTTCATTGAACCACATATAAAGGCCATTATAATTAGGATATATCAACTTAAAAGAATAATAACATTTTGCAGAATTTGCCTTTCCTCTACTACATTCTTTTAAATGCCTAAACATCCATTTGGGCTTATTTGTTGGCTTTCCCCAGTAAAGAGATAAGTAAGTTTGCATTTGTTTTGCAGCTGAAAATAGTTCAGCCAAGAGGAAATAGAGCTGAACCCCAAGGGAAGGAGAATGAAGAAAAAGTCCAGGACACGGGGAGCTATGCTAGGGTCCTAGGGAATCTCAGAGACTGGTTTCTCTAAAAGGGGTGCCTGGACATTCCAGACCAAAGGCTATCCCAAGGGTGAACACCTGAACTCCCACGGAGTGCTGTTATTCTCTGAAATGCCTGGGGCTATAGCAGTCAGGAATGACCAGGGAAAGAGGATCGAAATGAGGACTCTTTACACATTAGACCTTGAGGTCCCAAAGGTAGGACTGTGCCTCTGCCTTCTTTTTATCGCATGCCTGGGAATATTCCTTGCACCTGGTAGCTGCTTAAGAAATGTTTTTAAATGAATGAATAAATACATGATTGCGTTTCCACACACACTGTCTCGTTTGATTCTGACAACAGGCTCCCTTTAATTTTATTTATTTATTTTGTAAGACTCTTGAACTTTGTATTTTTTAAATTATACTTTAAGTTCTGGGGTACATGTGCAGAATGTGCAGGTTTGGTACATAGGTATACACGTGCCATGGTGGTTTGCTGCATCCATCCCCCCGTCATCTACATTAGGTATTTCTCCTAATGTTATCCCTCCCCAACCTCCCCAATCCCCAACAGGCCCCAGTGTGTCCATGTCTTCTCATGGTTCAATACCCACTTATGAATGAGAACATGTGGTGTTTGGTTTTCTGTTCTTGTGTCAGTTTGCTGAGAATGATGGTTTCCAGCTTCATCCATATTCCTGCACGAGACATGAACTCATCCTTTTTTATGTCTGCATAGTATCCATGGTGTATGCGTGCCACATTTTCTTTATCCAGTCTATCATTGATGGGCATTTGGGTTGGTTCCAAGTCTTTGCCATTTATTTTTATGCATGTTACCGAACACCGAGAAGGCTGACCGATGTGATTAAGAGAATATCTCTGACATTAAGTAGGCACCTAACTTGCCAGTATACTATGGATACATAAAGGTATGTAGAATAAAAAACATGGCTGCATGTAACTTTGTGGGGTGTAAGGGGGCAGTTGGGGGACGGGAGGAAGGATTTGCAGACTAATGCCATCGTATACCTGGAGTCTTGACAGGTAGCCAAACATTCTTTATAAGTAAAGGAAATTATTTCAAGAAAGAGGCTCCATGTCAGTGCACACCTAATCACCTAGGAAGATTACATTAAAATGCAGATAATTCTGATTCAGCAGGTCTGGGGTGGGATCTGCAGTTTTGCATTTCTAATAGGTCTTAGGTGACGTGGATGCTGTTGGTCCATGAACTGTACTTTGAGTGTCAAGACTCCAAAGAAGTCACATTTAAAGAAATAATCTGTCACGTGCAGATCATCATCTCCAAAGTGATGAGCAGGTGTCCATGGGACATGCAAGGTGGCAGTGGGACGGAGATAGCACAGCTTCTTTTATTTTCATGTTAACTTCCAAAAGTTTTTATTTTTGTTTAATATACATGACATAGTTAAGTGATACAGCATGTACAAGACAAAATTATGTATCTAATTTTAAGTACATGTTCCATTTTTTGCTTATGAGGAGTTTAATGCTAAAAGGACAAAATGAGGAGCGTAGACAGAACCGCTGTAGGGCCCAGGAAAAGGCAAGGCAGAGATTGCTGGCTCATTTTTCAGATGAAGGCACTGAAGCTCTGAAATGTCAACTGATCTGCCCAAGTTCGCAAAGCTGAGGCCTGAGATAGACCTTTTGACTCCAAGTCTAGTGCTCTTTCCTCTCCTCTGGGCTTGGGCACTTGGCTAGAGAACAGAGCCATAAAACAAATCAAAGCGCAAGGGGAAAAACTTCACCTACAAATGCACTTTTCTTCTGACCTCCAATAAAACACAAGCAGAAAGAGAAAGTTGCAAAAGCCAGATTGTCTTACATAAGCATCTCATTTGAGATAAAACCTTCCTTGCTGGTGTCATTAATCACCTTACCTTTTCCCTTCCTCTAGGAATCCCTGGTGACAGAGCAACCCGCAAGCTGGTTTGTATCTGTACTGCAGCAATCTCAAGACGAGTTAGGATTTTTCACAGAGTTGTCATGTAGGGAGACGATAGGGAATGCTGACAAAGTCAACCATTGAGAGGCCACAGTGTACAGCTGGGCAGCCTGTGAGGACACTGGCATGGCCGCCTCACACCTTACGGTGTCAGTCTGAGCTTCGAATATGGCCATATATGATCTTATGGTAATGAAAAAATGAAGCCAGAAACTGGGAGGCAGGGGTAGAGAGCGACATTAGTCACTGAAGTACTTGCTTTGTTAGCTGCTTCCAAACAAGTTGAATTCTATTTTAACATTGCAGAAGGCCTTTAGCAAGTCACCTCCTGAGAGTCAGACCCTACAGAGGTACTGGATTTGCCTGCCCAGCA
>NW_016107329.1:1979407-2029701 GCF_001604975.1 Cebus imitator
GCCTCCTGGGTTCAGGCAATTCTCCTGCCTCAGCCTCCTGAGCAGCTGGGATTACAGGCATGCGCCACCATGCCCAGCTGAATTTTTGTATATTTAATAGAGACGGGGTTTCACCATGTTGACCAGGATGGTCTCTATCTCTTGACCTCGTGATCCACCCGCCTCGGCCTCCCAAAGTGCTGGGATTACAGGCTTGAGCCACCGCGCCCGGCTTTTTGTTACTTTCTTAAGTTCTGCAGGCATTGGAGGTTTGAACTTGCAGGCTCTGTAATTCCTTCCAAGGACGGACCTGACGTTTCTGACTTAAGACTTCTCAGAGAATAGACTCTCATAGTCCTTTATCACTTTGTATATTGGATCATTCTTGAATACCTCACCAACATTATTATGAACCACTCTAATTTACTCCTGTTGATTGGTGATTGATTGATTGATTTACTCACTCAGTTATTTGATGATTAACTTTAGCCAGCAAGCCTTAGCTAGTACTTGCCAAGTGCTGATCATGGTGAGAAATGCGGGAGAAATAGAATAACTGCCATGCTTCAGCCACGAAGAGTCCCATTCTAGTGGGGTGGCCGATAAGCAGGTCATCACAGTCCAATGGGATACCTGCCGGCATGGAATAGAACCAGTGATGGAGAGAAACTGGTTTTTGGTTTCTTGCGTTTGTTAGCAGTGGGAGAGAATACTTCCAAAGGGCTTTGTGATTTCTGGGGACACCAGCAAATGCAATAATAGAGGAGAGGAAAGTGGGACTTCCTGAATATTGAGCTGCTTATAACTTTATTATATATAAATAAATATATGCACACATAGTACTCTTGCCTGTATATATACACATATATGTATGGTCTGCATACATATATAAGGACACATAATACTTATATAGGAAATCTAAAGTAGTCAATCTCATAGAAGCAGAGAGTAGGATGGCGGTTGCCAGAGATGAAGGAGAGGGGGCGGGGCTATGGCAAGGTGATGGTTAAGGATGCAGTTTATGGCAAGGTGATGGTTAAGGATGCAGTTTCAGTTATGAAAGATAAATGAATTCTGGATATCTGGTACAGCATTTAGCATAGCACCTATAGCTAACAACATACATGTATACATATCTGCATAGGCACATATGCACATATATACATTGGTACGTATTCACATATATACACATTCACATATATACACAGACACACATGCACATACATACTTAGACATGCAAAATACACATAAACACATAGTAGTACATACATAAAAATGTATTAAATTTTTTTGTGGCAAGAACATTCAGCATAACATCTAGTATCTTAGCAATTTTAAGAATACACTGTTATTGGTAGCTATAGGCTCTATGCTGGATAGCAGATCTCTAGAACTTATGTATCTTGCATAACTGAGACTTTGCTCCCCTAACCATCACCTCCCATGTCCCGCTCTCCTTCATCCCTGGCAGCCTCCATTCTACTGTCTGCTTCTATAAGTTTGACTTTTCTATTGCACATGTAAGTGAGATCATATAGTGTCTGTTTTTCTGTGTCTGGTTTATTTCTCCTACCATAATGTTCTCCACGATCTTCCATATTGTTGCAAGGATATTTCAAAAACTATTTTTTCCCAGATATCCTGCGGCATTAATATTTCCTTCTTACAATTAGATTAAAATGTAGAAATTCTGATAACTTGCCAGAGTTACTCTGAATCCATACAGTTTTGACTCCAAAGCCAGTATTTCTGAAAGCATTTCCTTAGAATGAAGACACAAAACCCAGTTCCTAGTACCTTACTGTTGTGTTTGGGTTCAGGGGAGCCCTCAGTTCCCCTGAGAACACGTTTCTCCAGGTTCTTGGTCTATCACTCCTCAAGAATGGGAGAGGAGACCACGGTGCAGTGCGCAATAAATGCTGGACTCAAAAGTGTTTGTAGAAAGTGATTTATTTAAGTAGAGAAAGACAAACAGGAGAAGGAGAGAGAAAGAAACAGCTAGATCTCACACTGAGCGAGAGAAGGAAAAGCCGCTCTCATACTGAGTGAGAATGTTTCCCAGAGATGGAAAACCAGAAGGAAAGCTCCTCTCACACTGAGTGAGAGAATCCAGAAAGATGGAATCCAGGAGAGGAAAGCAGCTTCCACACTGGGTGGAAGCCACGAAGAGGGGATGGAAGCGGGACCCCAGAGGGGAAATCCTGGAGGGAAAAGAGAGCTCCCACTATGTGAGAGGGGATTCCAGAAAGCTGGAGATCCAGTGTGGGTGAAGGAACAGGAGAATTTATGCTGGGGGACATTCCCACCTTCCCGAGTTCCTCTTGCCAATGAAAGCGGTTCCTTTAAACTTCCGCTGGAGTGATTGACTCTTAGTTTCTTCCTGTGCCAGTGAAATTTAAACATAAATCATTAAATCTGCCAGATGGAGACAGATGGGATGGGGGCATGGTGCTGGGAAGTTCTTGCCCTTAAAACTATGCCCCCTTGTGGAACCAGAAAGAGAACACATTCCCTTATTACCGTAAATGTTTTAATTGAGTTGACAGAAAAGCAGCAGGGTAGTTGCTCTTGCAAGCTTTCTTGGATTACGTGAGCTACTTGCTTTCTCCCTTTTGCACCCAGATTCTTAGATTCTGGGTCCCAGATTTTTTTTCTTAGATTCTGGGACACTGTAGAAACATAGCACAGTTCTTTTCCAGCGAGCTAATCTCAGCAAAGGACTACTCAGTCATGCCAAGGAGTGACTGTCTGGGTAGCAAATGCTTCCAAGTTAGTGATTCTTCTTAGAGTATTTGGGTCTTAGACATTTCAGTTTCAAAGATTCAGAAATCACATTTTTTTAATGTCAAGAGGGCATGCATTGTATTATGCCATGAATGGCTCAGTAGCTGTGAATCTGACATGTTGAAAAAGTATTTTCATAGGCAAGAATGGAAACTAAGAGGCATTTCAACCTAATGACATTTTCAGGGTTTTACATGCAAAATGTATGCCCTCTCAGATCTGAGGTTTGAGAAGCGCACTTACTAGAAGGAGAGGAAAAGGAGGGGCTCAGTGAGGCATCAAAGGCCTTTCCATTTTCCCAGGCTATGGAGAATACAGCTTTTTTCAGCATGACCCATAGACCACCAGCTTGCCCCAGGGCATCTCAAGCTGTTTCAATCCAGCCTCCAGTCCTCGACCACTTGGTGAAAGTGTAAGTGTGGAAGAATAGTGTCACTGCAGAAGGCTCCCTGATTGTTTGGGCTTACAGTGTCTTAGGTACTTGTGATACATGATGCCCAAGTTGGGTAGCAGAACCATCCACACCAGAAAGTCATACTGTCTTGGAGAAAAGTCTTGGGATCCGGACTGGCATCACTTCTAGTGGGAAATTGTGGATGAGATGCTGGGAGCCCACAAAGGCAAAGGCCAGACGTCACTGGCTGAGAAAACAAGGGATAGTGAGAGTTCCCGGGGAGGCACGGTGGGAAAGCTCATAGGATGAATGCCAAGACTCAGCTCCTGCAGGCTGCGCGTGTCCTGACTGGTGGTCCTGGCCTGGTCTCTTGGGGACTACCCTTCGTTTGAAAGCACATTTCTCAGATTTACCCCCAGCTCCTGCTCCACATTCCCTCAGATCCCCACAGTTCATCATCCTTCCTCTCCCCCAGAGGCACTGCCTTCCTTTTTCTTGCATCTTTCCCATATGTTCTTTCATAATAGATCTTGATGGTCCAAGTTTTACACAATTGTAATGAATGGGTTTTTCTTAGCAGGAAAGACTTTGTCTGCAAATACTACCAGGAGTGTGGAGAATGGGAAGGAGGGAAACACTTTCATTTCTTTTACATTTTTGATTATTTGTATGATAAAGAGAAAAAAATTCACATTGTCCTATTAAAGCATTATTTTTATTATCTTGTAGAGGGAACCTAACTCTAAGGGAACCTACATAATATACCTTGACACAATGTGGTATATTAGAAAAAAATCTCCACATTTCTTAGAAAAGTCATTCAAACACATTAATATCATTTTGTTCACCTATGGAGGCATCTCTGGCTCCTCTAGATGAAACTGAAGGTCTGTCCTGTCTCTGGCACTGTGCTTATCGCATGCTTCTCCTTTAACATCTGTCTTATTATTTTGCATTTATACAATTTTGTGTTTTCCATAGTAGTCTTTAAATTTCTTAAGGGTAAAAGTGCTGCTGATTTCACCATAGTATACTGAGGGTTAAGCAAGGTATCAGGGAAATAGAAGTGCTTAATAAATATTTATTCATGGAAAAATCTCTTAAACATCATAAAAATACTTCATTCAGAAGTTGTTGAGCATTTAATATGTATGAAGTAGGTATATGCAAAGTTACATAATTTCCCAAATTGACCAGGTTGGGGAATTTTTGGTGTCTAATCAGCAGAAGCTTCAGCTTTGCCATTGCGTAAGACGAACTGTTCTGGGATTTATTTCAGTTCCTATGTGACATAAAAAAGGACCCAGATTCAAGTTACTACTGTCACAAATTAAGTGAACTGTAGTAGTTGGTGTAATCTCTGGGTCCCATGTTCTCTTCTGAAAATTGGTGAAACGGAATTATTTCTTTGTTCACGTATAGCACTGAAATTCTATGCTTTTGTGTGTAAGAATGGTTATGCAGATGCTCTAAGAAGTGGGAATATTTTACTATAAAGCTATACCATGCAGGTTTGTGAAAACAGCAATTGTGTGCACATATACAATTAGTCATAATTCTATAAGATAAAAACTTTTCTCTCATTTTTTTAAAGAAACTATCTTAGTGACAATGCAGAATAATGTCAAAAGCAATTCCTAAATTGATCAGACTCTCAGACTCAGAACCTTTAGTAAAATTCAGTGAAATTTTTCTGCTCTTACTTTAGGAAGAAGAAATTGGAAAATTACTGTTAGCTGACAAAGAAGGAAAATAACAGTGTATCCTAACCACAAACATACGACCGAATAGTGGTGTTTATTTCAAAAGAGTCAGAACCATGTAGTTCTAAAAGTTAGGCTTTAAAAAAAAAAATAGAATCTGCAAAGACAATACTCTGTGTTCACAGCCCGCATCTCAGTGACGCATGTGTGGGCACATTCCTATCATGTTAATGAGGCTTTTGCCACTGCGTGGCCCCAGTGACAGTTGGACCCACAAACAGCAGTTCATCAATTGATTGCAGGTGTTTCCCCTTGGAAAATAAAAACTGCATGTTCATACCAGGAGGTGAGGGAAAATCGATTTTCAACAGCCACACAATCTGGTGAGTTCTGAAATATGGCTTTGGGAAGCAAATTCTCTTGCTGCTGGTTTCATACATAAATGCATTCTATTTACGAAATATAGAGGCAAAGACAGCAATAGTAAACTGAAATTTACTATACGAACTGAAAATTAACTACAGTACACCTAGAAAGGGACAAAACCTTACCTAATTAATAGAAAATAAAGTCTGAAAATATTAAATGTCAGCATCCATAATTATTATTTTGGAAGTCATTGATACCCACATTATATGAAGTTCCTCTATAAAATATTCTTTACAATTTGACCAAAAACATGCCTAGTTTAAATTTAGGTGGTTGCCCAGTAATGTATGTAATCTTATATTCACTAAGTTTGAGATTTCATTGTGTATTTTATTTGATCTCTCCAATAGACGCTTGACTCAGTCATGCCTCATTGGATCTCCTGACTTTTTCAAACGTGACTTTCTTCTTGGTAAACTTCTTTAGACTTTTAGTGGAGACCTACTTTTTTCTCCCAATTAATCTACCTGCCTTTATCCTTTCTTACCACAGTCTGCTGTAGATGATTCCACCAACACCATCTTTCATCAGCATTTTTCTTTTTTTTTTTTTAATTGCATTTTAGTTTGGGGGTACATGTGAAGAACATACAAGATTGTTGCATAGGTACACACATGGCAGTGTGATTTGCTGCCTTCCTCCCCTTCACCTGTATCTGGCATTTCTCCCCATGCTATCTCTCCCCAACTCCCCACCCCTCACTGTCCCTCCCCCATTTCCCCCCAACAGACCCCAGTGTGTAGTGCTCCCCTCCCTGTGTCCATGTGTTCTCATTGTTCAACACCTGCCTATGAGTGAGAACATGCAGTGTTTGATTTTCTGCTCTTGTGTCAGTTTGCTGAGAATGATGGTTTCCAGGTTCATCCATGTCCCTACAAAGGACACGAACTCATCATTTTTGATGGCTACATAATATTCCATGGTGTATATGTGCCACATATTGAAGGATATTAACAGACACTTTACAAAAGAAGACATACATGAGGCCAACAAACATATGAAAAAATGCTCATCATCACCGTTCATTAGAGAAATGCAAATCAAAACTACATTGAGATACCATCTCACATCAGTTAGAATGGTGATCATTAAAAAATCTGGAGACAACAGATGATGGAGAGGATGTGGAGAAACAGGAACACTTTTACACTGTTGGTGGGAGTGTAAATTAATTCAGTCATTGTGGAAGACAGTGTGGCGATTCCTTAAGGACCTAGAAATAGAAATTCCATTTGACTCAACAGCATTTTTCACACTTTGGGCCAGCTGTCTTAGGTTCTAAAGAAGAATACTATTATACCCAGGAAACATTTCCAAAGTTGAAATTTATTCCTTGGAAAATAACAACACATAATGGGCTATTGTGGTTGGTAGTTTCCATGTTCAGTGCTAAATTTACAAATATATTCCTGTTGAAATACCAGTTGAGGGCCCAGAAACCTAGGTCTAGTTTCCATGAATGTTTCCTGCTTTCTAATATGTTAAATATAAGAATTATATATTTATAAGATATCTTCATTTTCCAAAATATATGCATTTCAACTTCAGCACTACTGACCTTTGGGACCAAATAATTCTTTATTAAGGTGCTATCCTATGTATTGTAGAATGTATATCAAATCACTGGTCTCTGCAAACCAGATGCCAGTAGCAACCCTTTCCCTCACCCTCAGAGTTGTGTCTCCATGCGTCTCCTTGGGGCAAAATTATCCCCAGTTGAGAGTCATTGATCTAGAGCCCTCATGGAGGAAAACATTCCACTTTCCTCTCTCTGTGCATATATTATAACAAGTGGCAGTGGGAAATCCGGAAACAGAAACTATTTTGCTCATTTACTCTGCCAAATTTTGAGGACCATGCCAGTTTGAGAGTGAGTATTCTGAGTGACTTTTAGTTAGGACCAGGAGACATATCTCTTACTGGCTGTTTTTTGTTTTGTTTTGTTTTTCCCTCACTATTTCTGTGATTTTGAACAAGTTTCCAAAACTCAACACTTTTGATTCCTTATTTACAAATTAGAAGTATTGACAGAAGAGAGTGTTCTATGTTCTTTATAATGTAGTGAATCTATGCTACCTACTTTATTCATTTGTTTTAAGGATAAATTGCGATACATACAAATAAAATCAAAAGCTTATGATTAAAATGTCTGTAGAAATGCAAGCACTACCTGTTCATGTCATTCCTCTTTCTGGCAACCTGTTACTTTCCATCCCTTGATAAGCCCAATGTAAAACTCATTCTTTCCAGAAGCACTTTCTCAGTTAGGTTGTCCCTCATTCCAAATTGTGTAACTCTTCTTTTGGAATTTTCTTCACAGCCAGTTTATGAGTCATTCAAGGAAATAAGTCTCATTACTTTGGAATCACACCTCGTTTGGAACCCCAAATAGAATTACACGACTTGATCATTCACTTAATTCACTAGATTTGGTTTCAAAAGACTTCCAGTATTTCCAACATGAAAATCAATGGTCAGAAGATGATTTGTCACCTTTGCCTAAGGTGGAAAGATTGTGCCAAAGGCTATGAGGAGAATGGCAAAGGGTACATTTCACATGGTTTTCAGGCACAGAACCTTGAGAGACTGAGTATCTTGGTAGTAAAAATAATCACTTTGAAGGTAGAGTATTATGATTTGAGTTTAGTTTGAGTTTGAACAACTTATTGCACAAAGTTTTTGCGTCACGTGTGTGTATGAGGTTGTGTATCCTTACAGATCTGTTTTCCTGTTAATTTGTGGCTCCTGTCCTCAACTTTCTTCTTCTCCTGTTCTGCATGCTCTCTTGGCTTAGCTACCACCTTAGTTCAACTCGACTCTGTTTTTAACCTGTGCTTTCTCTTACATAGTTCAATGTGGCCAAAGTGAAACACACATCCCCTTGATAGTTTCGCTTTAAAGCCATAATCAGGAACCTTAAGTGAGCTTTCAATGCTGCCTGACAACCTTCCTCTGTCTCCCTAGTTCATGGATGTATTTTTCTTCGAACCTAGACTGTTCTTTCTTGTCTCCTTTCCTTTTTTTAAACCCTTCCTACTATCTCTGTGAACATTACTCTGAATGGATAATCTTGATTTCTACCATACTGCAACAAATCAAGTAATCAAGAGAACATCTACAGACCCCATCATGTCTTGAGCCCGCTCTGCCTGCAGTGGTACCTCCTGTACTCTTTCTCTTCTGTTAGTAGTCGAGCTACCCCTGCTTCTCCCCAGAATCAATCCTTCCACTGTGAATGAGTGCCCACCTACTCTGTCCTGTAGAAGGGGGCTGCTCCAGGGTATCCACCTTCTCCCATCAGCGTCATGCGTCTCCTCTGTACTGGATCATTCTCCCTGGCATAGAAATGTATTTTAAAAACACAATCCCTTGATCCTAGTCCCCTTTGCTATTAGCTTCTCAGTCCTCTGTCCCTCAGGTTAGCAAACTTTCCTGAAAAAGTACTTTACACTCGTCCCCTCCCCTCTGACATTCACTCCAGCCAGGCATGTGCCTTCACTGCAACACCCAAAGTGCTCTTGCTAAAGGCACCAGTTGGCCTCATGTGGCTACGTACACTAGGAACTCTTCAGTCTTTATGTTACTCAGCCAAGCGACATTATATAGCTGTTCATCACTTCCTCCTCTCTGAAATACTTACTGTGCTTGGTTTCCGGATTCTCTTTTCTTTTGATTTTTCTCCTTTACTTGTTGCTGCTTCTCAGTGTCTTTCTTGTTCCTTTTCTTCTTCCTGGCTTTTTGTATTAGAGTACCCACAGCTTATGCGAAATCATGTTTCCCTTCCATAGCTATTGACGTGGTTTGGATCTGTGTCCTCACCCAAATCTCATTTCAAATTGTATTCACAGTTTGGAGATGGGGCCGGGTGGGAGGTGATAGGATCCCAGGGGTGGAGTTCTTATGAGTGGATTAGCTACAGTCCCTCAGCTACAGTCCCTCGGTGTCGTTCTCCTGAGAGTGAGTGAGTAATCGTGAGATCTGGCTGTTTAAAAGTGATTCACCTCCCCTTCGCCCTCCTGCTCCAGCCACGTACGATGTGCCTGCTTCCCCGTCACCTTCTACCATGATTGTAAGTTTCCTGAGGCCTCCCTAGAGGGAGAAGCCGCTATGCTTCCTGTACAGCTTACAGAACTTTGAGCCAATTTAACCTCTTTTCTTATACATTACCCAGTCTCGGGTATTTATAGCAGTGCAAGAATGAACTAATACAGCTATCTTTACTTCCTTGAGGGTTTTATTCAGTACTATTTCCTGTGATACTGTCTGTATGTTGAGGATTCCCAAATATGTATCAAAAGCCCAGAGTCAGTTCTGAATTTGAGCCTTGTATATCATGCTCTCCTTATACATTCTCCACTTGAGTACTTGATGGGCAGCGCAAAGTCAGCAAGTCAAAACTGAACTCTTGATCTTCTTCGTTAAACCAACCCCACCCCTGGTTCTTCTTATCTGTGTTAATGGCGAATTCATCATTCCAATTGCTCTGGTCAACATCCTTGATTCCTTTTTCTCATACCCCTTGTTCAATCCACAGCAAATCTTGTCAAATCTATCTGCAAAATTTGTCCAGAATCTGGACCCCTTTTCACCACTTCCACTGCTACCACTCTAGCCGAAACAATCCCTTATTTTTCTGAAATATCTCAATAACTGAGTAACTGGAATTCATAATTTTACTCTTGTTCCTTGATGCTCTGTTCTGTCATTAACACATTATCCACAGTGATCCCTTTAAGTGTCCTGTTCAGTAGTGTCCCTCCACTGCTCAAACTATTTTCTTCCCTGTCAGAATAAAAACGTTCATGTTTTCAATGACTTGCAGAAGACCGACATGACCTGGCCTCACTCCTGCTTTCTATCTACGTTAACATCTGTGATCTCAGTTTATCCCTCAGTTCAAAACACTGACCTTCATAATGTTCATCGAGCACTCCAGGAGCACAGCTGCCCTTGGACATTGCCTCATCTGTTCCCTTAGCCTGGAATCTCTTGTGACATTTGCATAGCCCATTCCCTCAGCTCCTTCAGGTAGTTCCTGAACTCCACCTTCCTGCCGAGCGTGACCCTCACCGCTCTGCAACTGTGACCCACGCCCACTGCATCTCCCTTTCTTGCCTGTGCTCCCAATGGTCAACTCTCTTCCCTATTTTTATAGTACTGATTTTCTTCTCATGTATCATCTAAATATTATTCTAATCTAGTTATTTCTCATTGCCTGCCTCCTCCCGGACACTATGAGCTTCATGAAGGAAGGGAGTTCTTTCTTTCTTTCCTGTTTTATTCCCTGATTTATTTCAGGGCTTAGAATCATACCCAATTATACTCATAAGAGTCCAGTGAATATTTTCAAAGTAAACAATAATTAAATGTCTGTGAAGAGTTGCCTGTTAGATATGAGTGATCATTGTCTTTCAGGGAATTCAAACTTGCTTGAGATAAGGGATTTCCCTTTTTGCTTATAATGTTTATCAGAATAATCAGAACATATTTATTCATGCAGAAGGTGCTCAATAAATGCTTCCCAGACGATGCACATTTGCAAATATAATAATTCCAAAGCTAATTTCAATGTGGAGTTCTCTATAAGTCATTTTTCTACAAAATTTTCAGAACACTGAGTAAAAGTGAAATAGACTTATACACATGGCAGAGTGATCTAGGATGAAGTAATGTTTCCGTTTCTTTTACTGACTAGCAATTATAACAATGGAAATGTCACAGTGACAATAGCACTGTTGGTAGATAGAAACTGGTGCAAATAGCTTGAAATTATAAACACTTTGCATCGAATTATTCAACAGCTTTCTCAGTGCAGGCAGTGATCACTAAATTACATTAATAAGCAAGTAGGAAATTGATGAAACAAAACTTGATTATTTTTAGAAAAGCAGTAGAAAAATGGGTCACAATTGTGTCAAATTTGTATAATCCTAGAAACCCAAGAAGCAGCTGGGACATAGGAACTATGCACAAACCCTGTTGGTGGACTAAATCCCAAGTGAGGTAAATGGGCAAGGTAACTCTTAGCTGTGAAAACTGAGAAGATCAAAACCACAGTTTCTTAGACCCTGTGAGGATGCACAGAAACAGATACTTTGTCACCAGTCCGGTTTTGAAGGCTTTTACTTTTCATTGAAAAGAAATTTTGCAATGAATCACTCCAGCAGTACAAAAACAATCCTCCTTAATCCTCTTTCCACATTGTCTCTCATCCCTCTCTGGAATCTCTCTCCCTTATGCAGAGGTAACCACTTTGTATTGTTTAGAGTGGCTCTCCTAATCAATGTATATGCATTTGCAGCTACATATTTGTGTGTGTACATAAATATATGGACCCCCACACAAATGCACATGCATATGTTTTATATATAGTGAGTACAATAGATGTATCAGTTCAGATGTATTATTTTACCTAATTCTATGTTTTGGAGATATGTATTTGTTATTACCTATGAATCACTCTTTTTTAAGGTTTCTTAATTTTTAGTATTTGTGGGTAGATAGAAGGTGTATATACTTATATTTCATTCTTAACAGTGGCTATACAATATTTCACGGAAGAAATACACCACAATTTATTGGTACTTCTAGAGTTGGTTGATTTCTGAGTTCTTCTGGTTTTTAAAATTTAAGTATAATGCAAAAGTGAATATTTCGTGTGCATGTGGTGGTGCTTCCATAGGCAGGATTTCTGAGAAGCAGAACTACTGAGTCCACAGAATGTGGATTTTACATTTGATGCTTGATGCTAAATTGCCTCCATGAATGTTTCACCACTTTATGTTCCAATCTCTTATGTTTGAGTTTCTATTTCCCTATTCCCTCACCAAGACTGGATATTACCCATTCTTTCAAATTTTCCCAATCTGTTGGGGAGAAAGAAATTACTTCTGGTTATGTCAGGGTACTTTATTTTAAATTCTTTGACATTAGATGAATTAACAAGTTTAAAATAAATATATACCTAGTAGTAGATGCCGTTGTTTTTTTCTGTAGCATTTACTACTTTTCTTCATTTTACTTTTTTTTTTCCATTCATTCAAATGTTTACCCCAAGACGGGGAATCATTTAGGCTTAGAGAAAAGTGAGAGAGAAAGAAGGAAAATTAGCGCTTTCTACTCTCCCCTGCTTTTACTTTTTAAGAAAAGAGAAGAAAGAACTTAATAATTTAGAAATGCTAATAATTATTAGGTCCTTCTGGTTCTGTTTAGTTTTGTGTTAGTACTGATATTAATCTGCCCCACCAGAGATGTTAATTTAATTGTCAATTTAACTGTATTTTAATTGAGATGTTAATTTAATTGTAATTTAATTGAGGCAGAGTTAGAGAAAATTGTGTTTTATTTTGTTTTTTCTTACTTTCTACGTGTTAGTATTGAGAACTCTTTTTTGGGGGAAGTCCAAATATATTTTCTGCTTTCTGCTCAAAACCTCAGAAAGTCACTTTGTTACAACCAGGAACTGGGAAGATTCACATAGACCTACTGGAGACACCTAGGTAGGCTGGTGACTTTTCAGGGTGTGTTTCAGGTTACTGAATTTGCCTACATTACCTGGTTTATGCCACATATAGTCTACATTTACTTTTTAAACCGAAAACAATATTTTAGAATATCTCTTTCCCTCAATTCTAATATATATGTATACATATTAATTCTCTCTATATATACTTATAGTCATCTTCATAGTAGTGTATATATGTGTGTGTGTATGTATATAGTGTATATAGTAAAATCAAATCCTGTGTTGTGTTTGGCTTCAGAATCAGGGTTTTCATGTTCCACCACAGGACCATGGACATTTACATGGGTGGAATACATGAGGATTTAATAATTTCCCTTGTTCTTGGCCACAGCACTGTAAGCATTGCTTTTCTCTTGAAAATAACTGCTTAGTGTATCTGTTGGTTTTACACAGTCTTCTTATCTACCATTGCACAACAAACTATTGCAAGACTCATGTTTAGAATAACAACAATAATTTATGTTGCTCCCGAATCTGCATCTTTGTCAGGACTTGGTGGGGACAGCTCATGTGCATTCTACAGAATGTTGGCAGGGCAGGTGGCTCATGTGGATGAAGGATCCACAGCTGTGATGACTCCTTCATATGGCTGCAAGTTGGTGCTGGTTTTGGGGTCCTCCACATGTGGGCCTCTACCCAACCCTTCCTTATTTTCAAGAGACAGGCAGTGCTTACAGTATTATAGCCAAGAATGAGGGAATTTATTACCCTTGTTATCTCTTCTGCCCCTGTAAATATCCATGGTCCCATGGTGGAACCTGATAACCTTGATTCTGAACCTGAAACAAATACCTGATTATAATGTATATATAAATTTAATGTATAGACATGTATATTTGAATTGGGAGAGAGAGAGAGTTCCAAAATATGTTTATGTTCCCTTTTCTGCTTAAAAAGAGGCTGGGTAATCTAGCAACGTGAGGTAACCTGAAACACGCCTTGAAAAGTCACCAACATACCGGTTATTCTGTTCAAGAGCTGACAGTGTCTTCAGATCTGGGTATGAAACCCAACACGGCCTCACTTCTGCTATACTCTGTGTTCAGTCTCAGGCTCCAAAGGTGAGAGCATAGATTCACTTCTAGATGGGAAAAAATTCAAACAAACTAGGGCCAAGTTTCTAAAAGACTGCATGAAACAAAATCCTTATTTATATACATTTATTCATTCATTCACATAAAATAAATCTTGGGTGTGTTTTGTAAAACTTTTCCTCCCAAACGTGGTCTTTAGTTTGTAAAAATAAGAGCAGTTACTTAGGAAAAGCTACTGCCAGCAACACTGCAGACACATAGATATCATTACTGATATTTATCTGCACCTTCCAAAACAATCTTTACTCCCATTGAGTGCTCATTGCCCATGTGAGTAGATGACAATAAAATTCACTTGATGCATTTTTTAAGAAACCATGATCTCAGTACATGTACTTGGTTATGATTCGTTTTACTGATCTGTTGAAGATTTCATAGTTGACGAAGTGCCATATTCTTGGTCAGTTAGTGACATCCTCTTGAAATAATGAACAGAAGATTTTATTAGTGACTTACATCTTGAATCATTATTATTTGTTCAGTGTACATTAGGGAGATTTCACCAGGGGATTTGGGTGACAAATTTATGAAACAAATATGAAAATGAAAGGGTATCAGTCTAAAGGCAGTTCATCCTACAAACCATTCATAATGACAGGCTTTTAGTTGAGTTACAAAGCCTCAGTCAGTTCCAATTTTTTTTACTTTTTTGTTAGTTGAGCCTATGTAATAAATATCATAAAGTACAAATATACATGTGAACTAATATTAAAAATTTCTTCATTCTATCCCAAGAAATTCATCTCAGGAGGTGCTGCATGCTTCTCAAAATCTTTTACTATGACAAAGCAAATGTCACTTTTTTTTGGTGGCATGGTTCATTTCAAAAGTACCCTGAGCATCTATGCAATACTATGCTCAGAGGATAGGACTAAGGATGGCAAATGGCATTTTCAATGAATTTTCTGAGTACATTAATATATTTTTCCTGGCTTGTGAATTCAGAAAACTTTTAAAAATTAATACTACTCTTTCACTTTGGGGTGGTTATTAAGTAAGATAAGGATGATGTGACCACAAGCATGGAGATGTTGGATAGTCAATCTGGTAGCTGAGACAGCTAAGTGACACAGGCAGGGAACATGTGCAGAGGGGACACTCTGGAAGCAGGGAGGATTCATGCTTCAGGCATAACGGAAGAGGACAGCATGAGATTTCATCAAGCTACTTAGAACAGCATGCAATTTAAAACTTATGAATTGTTTATTTCTGAAAATTTCCATTTAATATTTTCAGACTGCAGTTAGTTAATCTTGAGTAAATGAAACTTTTGAAAGCAAAGCTGAGGATAAGGGGGACTGCTGTATCTATAAAATGGGCTATCTTTTGTATAAGATAATGGTGTCATAAATTTTTCTACATTATAACAAAACCATTAACATTAAGGAGTCTACCCCAACCACACAAAAAATCCATCACTTTGGTACTTTGACACATTGACTCTTTCATTTATAGAAATGTTTTGAATTTTAGAAACTTGCATTCCCCTTTTGTATTTTTGTAATTCTTGACAATACTACTTCTGAACCCTTTTTAAAATACAATTTAATCTCCATAAACAGGCTAGTATCCCAAGCCAACTGATGAAATAATCATAACGATACAACTACTTTCCTTAAGATGATAAGTTATGTGAAGATGACTATTGCTTTTTCTTACCTGCTAAAATTTAGTATTCTCTCTGTGTAGTGTCACCAAGAGCTGGACATAAAGAACCGTTCTGTAACTGTCAGGGCTGGGTGTACCCAGGCAGCCCATGGTGGTTGATCAAGACAGCTGTTCTGGAGTCAGAGTGACTTCTGTGCTGATCCTCATTCTGTTATTTACTTGCTGCATGCTATCGAGTAAGCCACAACACCCCTCTGCTGCTCTTCTTAAAATGAAGCTAACGGTGTATTATGGCGAGGATTGAATAGATCCTCCTTGCAGAAGAAGCTGCTGGAGTGCCTGGTGTGTAGCAGGCACTAAATGTACATTTCCTTCCCTTCTCCTTACTTTCCAAACACATTTTTCTCTTATCTTCGTTTTCTATTGTCTCTTAACTTTCAAGCCACACCATTAAGTCAATGTTTCTTAAGCATCAGGATTTTTTTTTTTTTGTCTTAGAGCTACCTCCAAGCCCAAATAAGTGGAAAGTAAATTCAAAAAACAAAACTACAGCTTTACAATTTGTTTAGTTTTATGCCTAAGTGAGGCACAGGAAATCACACTGGAGGAAGGGTGTTTGCCTAGATCTGTCTGATTCTAAAGTTCGTGTTCTTAACCATTAGCTTACGCCACTTCTTAATAACTAAGGCTAAGAAGAATCATACTAATTCTAAATTCCTGAAATTATAAGAGCTGTGTGGGATAATTTGACTCCATTTATCTAAAATCATTTGATCCATGATAAAAAGAGAAATTTTCCCTGTAATTATAGCAAAAAATCATTTCCTGAACTACTTTTTGAATCAGGTTTTGTTAATAAAATACACCAATTATTTTATACTCATTATGTGCTAGTATCTTTGCTGGCCTTTTTTGGTTAAAATTATTTATTTTTGCTGGATTTTTTTGGTTAGGATCATTATGTAGTTTTTAACTGACAAATAAAAATATATGTGTATAGTATACAACATGTTTTTGCTACATTAATACATGGTGAAATAGTTAAGTGAATATACATTTGCATTAAATTGCATACTCGTGTGTGCGTGTGTGTGTGTGTGTGTGTGTGTGTGTGTGTGTGGTAAAAACACTTAAAATCTACTCTTTGCAATTTTAAATTATAAAATACATTGTTATTAACTACAGTCACCATAATGTACAATAGACCTCTTAAATATATTCTTCCTGTCTACTGAATTTTTTGTCTTTTGACCAATATCTTTCCCTGACCCTCAGTCCACCAGCCCTGGTAACCATCCATCTGTTCTCTGCTTCCCTGAGTTTGACTTTTTAGGTTGCATACATAAGTGAGAGTATGAGGCGTTTGTGTGTCTGCACCTGGCCTATTTTACTTAGCGTGATGCCCTCCAGGTTCATCCGTGTGGGTCATTGGTCCTTCTCATGCTTTAACTCCCTTGATTGGCACCTCAATCTTATGAGAGAATTATTAGTAATATTAATTTTTTATGGTAGAAAATTGAGGGGTAAAAATGTGAAGGGCCTGGCCTGAGAGCCGGTAGAGTCTGAGTAGATTTGTTAGGTCAACTCAGGCCGCTTTTATTTTAATACTTTGGGTTATTTCTCTTGGACCATCTAGCACAATATTATGGGCATTTCTTTCCCATTTTTTTTTTTTCCTACTAAGTGCTGTACTATCACTGAGTGCTTTAAGTAATGATAAATGGCACATCCCTGACCTAATTAGAACACTAGGAGACTAGAGCAGTGGCCGACCTGGGGGCAGTGCCTGGAAACATTTTTGGTTGTTGTAACTGGGAGGGACGTGCTCCTGGTGTCCAGGAGACAGAAGGAGGGCCGTGATGCTGCTAAGCATCTCACAGGGCACAGGACAGCTCCCCACGGCAAGAATCTTCTTGTCCCCATGTTAATGGCACTGAGGGGGAGAAATCCTGCTCTTCAAAATAACAGGTTTTCAATTCCCTAGTACAGCTTTCTCACATTGTCATAGTAAACAGGACGGATGTCCTTAACAATAGACTACAAGAATAATTTGGTTGCTAAAAGGGTTTTTTTGTTTATTGGTTGGGAAAATTTGGATCTTTGCTCCGCTAGCTTTCACAGTCAGTGGCTATTTGTATATGTAAATAATTTTCATCAATTAAATTATAAGGAAACTAATTAAGACATAAATTATAACTAAATGTTGATTACTAAGCATCCAATTTACCTACTTACCTTCTAATTATGTTTGCATATTTTTAAAAACATTTTTGATTAAGAATGTAAGTACAACTTGGGATGCATACTTTTTTTATAGATATAAAAACCAAAAGTTTCTAAGGTCCAGGCTGTCTAATTTCTAATTTCTTATATAGTCACTAATTCATGTTCCATCTCAAGAAGTTCAAAATAAGAAGGAGGTATTCCAAGGACTACCATAATTTAATCCTTTCTTATAATAATTTTAATTCTAATAAATTTAATTTTTCTCTTTCCTTTTTTTTGGCGGGGGCAGGGGGAATACTAAATACCCATACATTTACATACTTTATAATCTTTCCTTCCTATTCCCCAGTAAATTGGAAGTAGGCATTGCAGAGACACTTGACATTGTAAAACCAGGCTTCCACTGCTGGGATAATAAACAGGTCTGTTACTGACTGTCCCCATAGTCGGTGAAATACTCTGGTGTGTCTCAACCTATACCATGTTATAATTTCGTGATGAATAGCTTTACAAAACGAGACAGATAATTGTCTTTCAGAAGCACAGGAAGAAAATCAGAAAGTACCTAAGTGGCGTGAACTATCTCTTCACAGAAATAAAGCAAAAAGCCCAAGAACCAAATAGAGATTTTGATAGGAAGCTTACAAATCAATCTTTTTATTTTTTTAAAGTAAGCTACTTAGAGTACAAATAGACAGTGTACACTATGACATGTGTTTGTAGCCTAGGAAAATATAAAACATATGTTTTATTGCAGAACATAATGCATTTAGAAAATAAGAGCGGTCTTCTTCTGGGAGCCTAGCGTCTAAAAAGCCACTTCTTATTTTCAATGCTGACTTGTATGTAATTTTGGCAGAGCACTCACTGTTTGCATTTATATGGATTTCTAGCTTTGATTAGGAAACAAGTTATTGAATTTCTACTTATGGTTACACAATGACAGAATTTTCCCCAAACACTGGAAAGTAAAAATGTGGATGGAATTCTTGTTACCACCTCAACATCATTCAGTTAAGAAGTGAGTTGTCCTCACCAAATATTCACTCCAAAGATGAAAGAGCTGAAGCTATCTAGTCGAGGTGAATAATTTCCCCAAGACCTCACTGGAGCAACAGCAACACAACTGTAATATTGATTTCTAAGACATCTTCCTCTGCCATCTCTTCATTCTCTGAGCAATATTTATAAAGCATGAAATTACTATCACCCTGGTGTTAAATTATATACTCAGGATTCAGTAATAAATGATTAAAAAGACAGAATTCCTGCTTTTAAGATAGAGGGAGATGGAATATAAAAGTAAGTCTCCTTTACAATAAATTCTTTTTTTCTTTTTCCTTTTTTTTTAAATTTTGAGATGGAGTTTTGCTCTGTCACCCAGGCTGGAGTGCAATGAGGTGATTTTGGCTAGGGTTCAAGCGATTCTCCTGCCTCAGCCTCCCAAGTAGCTGGACTATAGGCGCCCACCACCATGCCCAGCTAATTTTTGCGTTTTTAGTAGAGATGGGATTTTACCATGTTGGCCAGGATGGTCTTGATCTCTTGACCTTGTGATCTGCCTGCCTTGGCCTCCCAAAGGGCTGGGATTGCAGGCATGAGCCACCATGCCAAGCTGCAGTAAATTCTTTGAGTACACAAGATTCACAGTGCCCTGCTGGAGATACAGTACACTGTCACAGGTTTCCCACAAGAACTGACCTCTACAAGAAACAGAAAGAACTGAAGCAGGGGAAGGAATGGAAGCTCCAAAAATGACAACAGGGTAAAGAAATCATGGCTGGTCCAGGGACCTGTGAGTAGCTGAATACTGGGGATCAAGGTTAGCTAAGGAAGTGACAGATGAGGCTGGAGAGGTTTGCTGGGGACAAGTCATGAAGGGTTTGTTTACTATCGTGTGTCATTTGGATTTTATGTGCAGTCTTTGTAAAAGTGGCCTGAAGAGATTTTCATGTTGGAAGGATGACTAGCTACATCGTAGAACTAATGGGTAAGGGTGGCCCGAGGAAGCAGGTTTCTTGACAGCTTTTGCAATAAATGGGTGAGGAATGACTGAGGTCTGAACTGGATGGTGCTGGCACATGGAAAAAGATGGGTAGATACCAGAGGTATTACAGGGAGAAAATCTGGAAAAAAAAAAAGCGATTAGTTAAGTGTTACCATAGAAAAAGAGAATAAAGTAAAGGACCTGGGCATATAAATTGAGCAACAGGATAATGACACAATTTTTTAAAGGTAGGAAACATAGAAAGTGGAGCATGTTTGTGAACTCTATTGTCTTTGTATTTAGCGATGTGAATATGTACTTATATTTTAGCCAGTTAAACTTGAGCTAAAAAATCCAATCTATAGGAAAGCATGAATTGGAGAGATAGACTTGAGGTCTAAACATAATTAATGAAATGGTCAGACCATTTGATTTCACTTGATGTATAATGATGGGAAGGAAGCAAGATGAAGCAGTTTGGCCACCTTCTTTCCTAGCTCTTTTTGCTTCAGTGCTTCTCCAAGAAAGGATGGGATTTCTGAAAATATTTAAGTAAAATGAAGTGGGAAAGTAGGCATGAATTCAGCCCGAAGTTAATTTTACTGATAGTTCTCTATGTGCAGTTGTGTTAATGATCAAAATCAGCCAAAATAACAGCACGTTATACAGGTTTAGAGAAAGACAGAATTGTTGCCTACCAGATAGATTGTCACCAAAAAAGGATTCCCAAATTGCCAAGTGCTGTTTCCATTTGCTGCCTGCTGTCATTCTAACTTACCCCCATCTATTGGAAATTTCCAGAAGGCATCTTAACTGACTTCTATGGTGCTAATTACAGAAAACATACTGAATTTCCTTCTTCTTTTAAAGACATTATAGCCTCTTCTTTCCAGAATAAAATCTCAGTCTGAGTCAACATTCTGACAGACGTTTAAACAAACATGGGGCATTAAAATGCAGTTAAAAAAGAAAAAAGGAGAACTAACTGTGAATGCCCTGTCTATAAAAAGAACTGGAAGTACATAGAGTATTGTGGATGTTGAGTTTGTGGTGGTATGTTTATGCAGTTAAGTGATTTTTGCTTTAAATATTTATTGATTGATGTGAATTCAAACCACCACTTAAAAGTTAAAGTTGGGCAGTTGGGGCCAACTGCTGTCAGTAGCTGGTGGCTGGCACCCAATGATGGCAACGATTTCACTGAGGGTTAACCATTCGCTTGAGTACATAGGTCCTTATATGAGAGCTGCTAGCATTCTATTTCTGCTCTCCCTTGAGCCTAGGATGACAATCATGATAAATTATATCATACTGTGAGGTGATTTGTAATGGAAAAAAAATTCCAAGAGGGATCATAACACAACCTCTACACTCAGGCTCTGATACAACACTTAGAAATGTGGAATTGTCTTTTCTCTCCTCTTTCTCTTTTGTCTTTGTTAAAAATAGAAACCAAAACCAATACACTCCCACCCAAAGAAGAAACTCATACACAAAAAAAACCACACACACGTTTAAGAGAACTGAATGTGTACTGGGAACAATACTCTTTATCTCACTAAAGATTAGGATTTTTATTTTATCTATGGATATCCATGTAGATATCATGTATGTATATATCTGTCTTCTTTCTTAATTATTCACTTTTAAATGGAAAAGAGATAGTAGAAAATGCATAGATGGGGATTTGAAAATTATAGATGGGATAAGCTGGAGTTAGGGAAACTACAGGTATTTTAAAAACTAGGTAACAAAAAAGAATGAAGGAAAGGAAGAAAGAGGAAGAGGAAGAGGGAGAGAGAACAGGGGTGTTGCTTTATTGCCCGGGCTAGAATGCAGTCTAAAAATGGGTATGCCTGTAATTGTGTTTAATAATAGAGACATTAAAAAAAAATGAGGGAAGAAAATAATTAACAAGCAGTCAACCAATATTTCATTTAAACCTGTAAATAGGTGTGATGTAGTACTGATGAGAGTGTATATTTTGTGTATTTAAGTGGAGAGTTCTATGAATGTTAATTAAGTCTACTTGTTCCGGATCTGAACTCAAGTCCTGAATATCGATGTTAACTTTCTGTCTCATTGATCTGTCTAATATTGATGTTGAAGTCTCCCACTATTATTGTGTGGGAGTCCAAGTCTCTTTATAAGTCTTATATGTCTGGGTATTCCTGCATTGGGTGCATATATATTTAGGATCTTTAGCTCTTCTTGTTGCATTGATCCTTTTATCATTATGTAATGTCCTTCTTTGCTTCTTTTGATCTTTGTTGCTTTAATGTGTGTTTTATCAGCAAAAATTACAACTCCTGCTTTCTATTTATTTATTTTTGTTCTCCATTTCGTTGGTAAATTTTTCTCCATCCCTTTGTTTTGAGTCTTTGTGTATCCTTGCATGTGAAATGGATCTGGATGTAGCATACCAATGGGTCTTGGCTTTTTTTGCCTGTCTGTGTCTTTGGATTGGGGGATTTAGTCGATTTAAATTTAGAATTAATAACAATATATGTGTGTTTGATACTGTCATTTAATGTTGGCTGGCTGTTTTGCCCATTAGTTGATGTAATTTCTTAATTATGTTGATGTTCTTTATTTTTTGGTATTTTTTAGAAAGGCTGAAACTGGTTGCTCCTTTCTATTTGTAGTGGTTCTTTCAGAAGCTCTTGTAAAGCAGGCCTGGTGGTGATGACATCTCTGAGCGCTTGCTTGTTCACAAAATATTTTATTTTTCCTTCGCTTATGAAGCTTAGTTTGGCTGGATGTAAAATTCTGGGTTGAAAGTTATTTTCTTTAAGGATGTTGAATATTGGCCCCCACTCTCTTCTGTCTTGTAGGGTTTCTGCTGAGAGATCTGCTGTGAGTCTGATAGGCTTTCCTTTATGGGTAACCTGACCTTTCTCTCTGGCTGCCCTCAGTATTTTCTCTTTCATTTCAACCCTGGTGAATCTGGCGATTATGTGCCTTGAGGTTGGTCTTCTTGAGGAATATCTTTGTGGTGTTCTCTGTATTACCTGGAGCTGAATATTGTCCTGCCTTGCTAGGTTGGGAAAGTTTTCCTGAATAATATCCTGAAGCGTATTTTCCAGCTTGGATTGATTCTCTTCATGACATTCAGGTACACCTATCAAACGTAGATTAGGTCTTTTCACATAGTCCCGTCTTTCTTGGAGACTTTGCTCATTCTTTTTTTTTTTTTCTAATCTTGTCTTTTTGTTTTATTTCATTAAGTTGGTCTTCGACCTCTGATATCTTTTCTTCTGCTTGATCAATTTGGCTGTTAAAACTTGTGCATAGTTCATGAAGTTCTCGTGTTGTTTTTCAGCTCCATTAATTCATTTATATTCCTCTCTAAGTTGTGTGTTATTGTTAACATTTCATCAAACCTTTTTTCAAAGTTCTTAGTTTCTTGGCATTGGGTTAGAACAAGTTCTTTTAATTCCCAGAAGTTTCTTATCATCCACTTTTTAAAGCCTGCTTCTGCTAATGGAACACAGTCTTTCTCCATCAGGCCTTGTTCTGTTGCTGATGAGGAACTGTGATCTCCTGTAGAGGGAGAGGCATTCTGAGTTTGGGTATTCTCAGCCTTTTTAGGGTGGCTTCTTCCCTTTGTTATAAATTTATCCATCTGTGGTCTTTATAATTACTGTCTTTATAGTTGAGTTTCTGAATGGATGTCCAACTTGTTGATTCCCAGCGCTAAAATCTGAGCAACCCCCTGCGCCGGCCAAAACAGCGGCTTTTAAGATTGATGGTGCTTTTCTGACTCTGCACCGAGAACCGCCGCTCCAAGGCAGCGGCAAAAACCGCCTCACCGGCCTCAAGAGCCGCGCTGGCAAGAAGTGGGGCTCCTCCGCTGGGAATCTCCTGGTGCGTGAGCAACAAAAATTGATCTGAAAGTGTGGCGTCCTCTCATTCTCTGCACTTTCAGTGGGAGCTGCAATCCCGAGCTGCTAGTGATCAGCCATCTTGGATCTCTCTCCGACCTTGTCTTTTTACTTCTCTGACATAACTTTACTCTGCTGGAGCAATGCTCAGATTGCTCTGGAAACACTGGAAAATCTCAAGATGCAGTTCAGTCTACTCCATGGATGACTATGAGTCCCCAGGCCATCTCTCAAACTAAAGATTCCCCAGCCAGATAACTCTAAAGAGGCTTCAACAAGGCAACATGATTACTCTGTGTGCTTAGAAGAAGAGGGATTATAAATGTCAGCTGTTGCTCTTTGACTCCTGCTGATTGATTCACTGATTCACTCATCTTTCCAATAGGCACGTGCTGTGAGTTGACTATACTGCATGGCACTGTGGAGGTTATAAAGAAATAAAATACTTGGGTTTACTCTCAACTAAAATTCTAATTCTTTCTACCATATATTCTTATGTGAGTTCTCAGCCTGCTGTATCCAAGTCACCTGGTACCTGGACTCGGGCATTTCTCTATCAAATTAACTTTAAAGATATTTCAGCAATTAGTAATGATCAAAAGTTATAACTATTGGGAAACTATGATGGATGAGATGGAAAAGAAAAGGCCACTTCGTAGAAAATTAGATAAAATAGGCATATATAAAATTAAGTCATATGCTATGGGCTAAAACGTGTCCCCCGCAAAATTCATGTCAGGGTCAGTACCTCAGAATGTGACTACATATGGAGACAGGGTCTTTATAGAAATAATTAAATTACAGTGAGGTAATTAGGGTCAACTCTAATCTGAAAAGATGGGCATCCTGATAAGAAGAGGGAATTTGGACTCAGAGGGAAGAATACATAAAGACACGGGGAGAGGATGACCACCTACAAGACAAGGAGAGAGGCTTTTCCATAACAAACCCACCCTGCCAACATCCAGCTTTTGGATTCTAGTCTCCAGAACTGTGAAATAAACTTCTTTTGTTTAAGCCACCCAGTCTATGGTACCCTGTTACAGCAGCCCTGGCAAACTAATACAACATCAACCTTGGAAAGTCATTCAAAATGCATTTACTGAGCAAATCATGTGTACAAATCATTATCGTAAATATGGCATAGTAGGAATTAGTTTAGGCTGGAAACTCCTTGAAATTTATTTCTCTGACAAGTAAAATCACATTTTGGGTATCTGAGGAACACACACACATCCAGGAACCTAAAGTGAAGTAGGGTAGGGCTTTTATTATTGGTAAATAGGAATTTAAATAATTGGAACTATCACAATAATGGTAATGATAATGACAATACAAGCTGCCTACATTGAGTGTCTTCTCTGTGCCAGATATGGCAGTAAGCATCACAACACCCCTCTTTAGTAGAGATTTTTATTACTTTCAAATAAGAAAACTCTACCTATCATCTGTCTGTCTGTCTGAATAATGTCTGTCTGTCTGAATAATCTGTCTGTCTATCCGTCTGTCTGTCTGAATAATCTGTCTGTCTGTCTATCTATCTATCTATCTATCTATCTATCTATCTGGAACCTGAAGCTTCAATAAGTTGTCTTGTTTGCCCAAGCTCGCATAGCTGGAATTTTAAATATAAATTCATCTAAGTTCTAACCCAAAGCTCTCATGGTGGAAGGGACATGGTATAGGCACCTACTGTTCTTGCAAGGAGTGTCAGACACTTTCAAAGGATTCATCTGCCCCAAGAAAGGTCAGCTCTGTTCCACAGGCCCTATCAGTGCCCTGCGTAGGCACTGCGTTTGAATGTTTACCGAGAGTTGTGAAATCCATACTAGCCCATCAGGATGGAAACTATCCTGGGAAACTTTTCAGTATTTAGCCCTAAAAATATTATTCGGTCTAAATACTCCAAAGTATTTCAGAATTTCAGATTATTAGAAATTTACCCTTCTTCCTCCCCAAACGTCACCCAGTTACTTGAATAGGAGCTCACAATAGACCTCTCCTTGCCTAACACTTTTAAAGCAGTAGGGAGGAATTCTTACTAAGGTCTTTACAAGGTCACAGACAAATATATGAAATAGACAAGAGGGCCACATATAAATTTGCATAAAATATGCTTTGAATTTGCATTTGAATGCATTTTAATCTACATAAAAGTCTATTATTCTTGTAGAGTATAAATTTTATAATTGTTCTTATTTAAAGCTGTCATTATCTTTCACGCCTTGTCCACCCCCCATCCCACTTTCAGTTCTTCCCATGATGTCTGCATGCTCAGGGATGACTTCTTTCATGACCCAGTCAAGATGTCACAGAGGTGCTGGCACTTTTACATAAAAAGCTCACACTAAGGCAGCCTCCATTTTTTTCTCTCACCAGAAAATCCACTACACACTTTTCTTTCCTCTTCCTGTCTAGTTTTTTTCTCGTTTAAGTGATTGCAAAATCCACCACTCTCAAAACTTGCACCACACAAAGTTAAACAGGCAAGGAAGACTTCATTGAAGACTATTGCAATTGGGAGAGAGACTAAACTCCACACCCTTAAAATGAAAGGTGGGCGAGGTTTTAAGCACTGGGGTGAACCAGTGGAAAAGTACTGAACGACAGGACAGGGGAGCTTGGTCAGTGCAATCAGGCCACCTCTGTTTCCCAACTGGTGCTGATGGAAGTTTGGCTCCTGCTCTTTCACAGAGACTGGGAGATAGGGGATCCTGCTTGATGATGCCATTTCAAAGTGATGGCTCCCAGCTCCTTAAAGAAGACATTCCTGGATTGTAAAACTTGCAAAAAGAGATTTATATCTTAAAGAGACAGAGTTTCTAATTACAAGCTTTCTAGAGTAACGTTTTTCTATGAAAAAGAAGGTCAGGGTCCTAGAGTCAGGAAGAAAGCTGATTAAAGTTGAATTAAACTGAGGGGACTGTTGAGGCTATCTTGGTCACTGCAGAAAGAAATATAGTCGATTAATAGTTATATATGCAGCCATCTAGCCCCTTCCCCATTACTGCCTTCTCTCTTTAGCACCTCTAGTATGTAGAAATTTCTTGGTTTATTTGATCAATATGGAGGGAAGAAAAAGTCACAGTGGGAGGTTACAGCAGGAAGGTGTGGAACTCACAACAAGTAGCTGCTTTTCCATACAATGTAAACAGAAGATTGCTTTACAAGAGTCCCCAGGTACCAATCAGCTGCAATCAAGGGAGCTCATTTTAGACATTAAAGGAAGCTGTTGTTTCTCTCTTCATTTTAAGTCCTTGATAATCTTTAATGATGGTCATAATGATGTCAGCCAGCATTAAGCCACTGTTTTACAGAAGGCAATGGTTTTGATGTTATCCCTAACACCCTTGTGAGTAGGGCATGAGTTTCATTCTTACTGTGCAGAAAAGCATAGTGAGATGCCAAGAAGTGTAGTGGCTTTCATAGTCATCCAGATACTGATGTTTTGGAGGAAGTCAGATATTTTACAGTTTACCTCTACTGCTTACCAGCTCTGTGACCATAGCTTAGTTACTTAACAGATTTTCCTCATCTATATAATGAGGATGATACTAATATAAAATCTGAGGGTGGCTGGGAGAATTCTGTGAGAAAACAATCCATATGCAGCCCACAAAAGCTTCCTGAGCATGTAGAAAACACTTGAAAAACATTGACAACTATGACTTACGGGATAAATCTGGGTTCTTCCTGATTCTGAAACTCATGCTTTAGAATATCATCTATGTTACTGTAACCTTATCAGTCACCTAAAGTGTTTGAATTAAAATTTTCTATTAAACATGGAATTCCAGGAACATAAGGGGATACATGATGCTTGCAGATGCCACCTGTTTTTTTTCCTGTCTCATTTTCCCAGATAGACTTTAATTTTTTAATATCAATTACTTGCAGAATCTAGTCTTTTCTAACTGCTCTGCAGGTAGTAAAATAATCTCTGCAGCTACCTGACACTGGTTGGATTGTTCTTTGCTCTATGATATTCTTGATGATAACAAGAAGCTGTAAGTATCATTTCTTTTACACAATGCATTGTTCTCTTTTCTAATTCCTTTAAGTCATTCTTTGGAGTTTTATCTTCTATAATGGTGCATTTGCAATTATAGTATTTACGTTTGTTTGCTCATACCTTCAGAAAAGATGTGAAGGCCATATGCAGTACAAATGAAGAGTCATCCATCACATGCCATGGACCACTGCTGACTCCTCAGCAGGGTTTCCCTGTACTTGACTTCTAGGACATTCTCTTGTTCATTTGCCTTCTATCTTTATCATTCCTATAGCTTCTCCTTCATAGAGAGAGAGGTTATTATTTCTTTATTATTTTAGATTCTACTTGCTTCTTGCAAAGTTACACATAGATTTATTATTTTGTATGAGTGGTTTATAATTGTAACTTTCTAAATTCATAATTCTCATTCATGCCCATAGAGCATAAGATTGCCACGATGTTTTTCTATCCTTGATCTTCTGGACATTGTGGTGCTGATTTCTGTGACGGTATCTAATAATCCAAACAGGATTGTATTTCATGGATAATTTGAACAATATATATCCATTTTATTACTTCTCTTTCAAAAAACTGTGCTCCCTTTAGATGGTGGTCTCTCAGGGAGTGAAGTGACTAACATATTTATTTGCTAATCTTGAACACAGGCAGTTCAAAGTATCTAAAAGAAAACAGATTTCCACATATATTGTTGGAATAATTCTGAAATGTTTTGTTCTTGAATATGTGACACTGTTAATGCATTTTAGTGAAATGAAATGAAAATTTAAATGGGGTTATCAGAGGCTAAATGCTGTCACTCAGCGTCAGTGATGATATTTTGGGCATTGTTCCAGCAGATCATAATCTGAGAGATAATGACTCTAGTTCTGTTTTTCCCAGCTGTTCTTACTAGTGGGAACAGCTGCCATTGTTACACTTGTAAACTCTATGCTTGGCAGAACTCTTGATGGAGTCTGAAAGTGCATTTTTGTTTGTGAGTTTCTTTTCCTGCTTGGTAAAGTTATGTTCAGATTTAAAACAGGAGCAACACAGCATTATCTGGTTAACAATAACGATGCCTCGGAGAAATTGGAGGAATTCAATTGCACTGAGCACGCATTATCTTGCATTTCACCTTTATCCTGGTTGAATGAATCATTTGTGATACACTTATTTGAATAAACTTGTCTTGCATTAAAAAAAATCCCTCAAGGACAAATGTAGATGACTGAGTCCACAGCCCGTCATGTTGTGAGATGTAAGATGAACTGAGAAATCTCTGCTACTTTTTGTGGATGATGATTCCTCATCAGGAATTCACCTTCTCTCACCTGGCTCCCTTTGTGCCCAATGCCAAAATTGGAAGACAGCTGGACTTGATTAGAGGTGCACACAAAAAATGCCTTTTCCTCTGTGGAGCCTGTCTGCCGTGTAGGGATTGAACCAGCAACTTTGGCCTCATTAGCATCGTGCTCTACCAGATGGCTCCTGGAAGAATTAATATTCGACATGAAATAATTTTTCTGAATGATCAAAAATAAAAGTAAATGGATTTGAATCAAAGTGTCTTTTTCACATGAATCATACCATATCCAAAGGATCTTCAGATTTCCTGTGTCATAAATCATAAAATGGTACTAGACATCTCACCAGATGTCAGATGTACAGCTTCAGGAATATCATGTCATAGACTAGTTATCTTACTGTGGGTTTTTAAAATTATGATTATCATTTTAAAGAGATAGATGTTTTGGCAGAGACTTTTATGAGTTTCAAGCCTTTAGTTGTATATGAAAATACTTCAGTCCTATGTTTGACTACTTTTTCAGGGCAGAATCTTGAAAGTTCCGATGAAAGGAAAAGTGTCCTAAATCCAACACGTGGGCTTTGGCTAGAGTTCTTTTCTCTTTTTGCTTTCTTTCCTAGATTTTCAGCCCCAAAATAACACTCAAAATCCAGTTTTGGAGTCCTTTATAAATGCCATCTTTTATCCACTAACTGATGGAATCTTCAATTTGCATTAATCTTTCATTTCATCATATTGTAGAGTATCTCCTATGAGCTATCTCCTATCAAAAGGAAAGTGGCTTTCCCTTTTGACTTTTCTGTTTCTACTGGTGCAGTTTCCTTTGCTCAGTCACTCAAGTTTTAAATCTAGGTCATGATTGCTTGTCAGTCTCTTTCACTAGACTGTATGCTCCTTAAATACTAGAATTGTCATCTTTTATTCTTCATTGCTTGGTTCAGCTCTTGCTACACTGTGTTGTTGAATAAACATTTTTGAATTAAATGAATATACATATTTTAACCTTTGCTTGCTCTGGTACTCTCCTTATGATTATAGAAACTGAATAGATGATCAAAAAACTTGAATGCAGAATCAAGTTTAATAAAATGTGTAGAATAAAACGTCTTGCCTTCATTTTCATCCCTCATCTGCACAACTCTTATTGCTGCCCCTGTGGGTAACCATGGTCATTAGTTTCTTTTCCTTTTTTTTTTTTTTTTTTTGAGACAGAATTTCACTCTTGTTACCCAGGCTGGAGTGCAATGGCACGATCTCAGCTCACTGCAACCTCCACCTCCTGGGTTCAAGCAATTCTCCTGCCTCAGCCTCCTGAGTAGCTGGGACTATAGGCACATGCCACCACGCCCAGCTAATTTTTGTATTTTAAGTAGAGACAGGGTTTCAGCATGTTGACAAGGATGGTCTCGATCTCTTGACCTTGTGATCCACCCTCCTTGGCCTCCCAAAGTGCTGGGACTATAGGTGTGAGCCACCGCGCCCGGCCCATTAGTTTCTTATGTTTTCTTTGAGAGTTTCATTTTGCAGGTATGCATAGGCACACATGTACATTCTTATTTCCTTTTTTATAGATCCAGAAGGTATATGTAGCATATCATACACAATATATCTTGATCTTTATTTGAAGTATCTTGGAAATATTTTCATGTTTGGATACAGTTCTTCCATTCCTTTTCTTTAGGTGGCATCACATTGCATTGTGAAAAGTTGTCCTCATTTATTAACCATCTGAATTGTTTCCTATCGGTGGCCATAAAGGATGCTTCAGTAAAGAGTCTTACATCATTTCCTATTTGTGCAGTTAAATTCCCAGGATATAATTTCTGGGTCCGTTTTCATGATGATGACATTGATGACTTGCTCATGGAGAGGATGATACTAATTTATCCCAGCAACATATGAAAGCACCTGTTCCCCTATAAACTCATAAGAGGGTGTCTGAATCTGCACTGTTATAACAAAATACCTGAGAACAGGCACTTTATTCAGAACAGAAATGTATTCCTCACAGTTCCGGAGGCTGCCAAGGCTGAGATGAAGGTGCCGGCAGGTTTGGTGTGTGATAAGGGCCTGCTCCATGGATGGCACCCTCTCATGTGACATCCTCACGAGGCAGAAGACCAAAAGGGCAAAAAGGGATAAACTTTCTTCATCAAGTCCTTTGATAAGAACACCTAATCCCACTTGTCAGGCCAGCACCCTCATGACTCAGTAACTCTGCAAAGGCCATACCTCCTAATATTGTGGCATTGGGAGGTCAAGTTTCATGAATGTTGGAGCAATCAACATCATTCAAACCATAGCCCATAGTCAGTTATCAAAACACAGATTTTTAAAAAATATCTCGAGAAAAATGTATTTGAATTCAACTCTAGTTAGCATTTCACTCATTATACATAAACCTGAACATTTCATAAGTTTAGGCATCATTTGCATTTTCTTTTTTGCGAACTTCTGTTCATTTCGTTCCTATTGGGATTTGGGTTGGTTTCTCATTAATTTAATTACCCAGGCTTGATCCTAGTGGGAAATTTGAGCACCTCTCAGTCCCCTTCCCTGTTCCCTGGCAGTTAGCTGCACTTAGCTTGATTTTTTTTTTTTAATAAACTTTCTACATGAGGAAAATTTTGATTCTCATGTGGTTAAATTCATCAGATTTATGGCTTTCGAGTTTTGATCTTAGTAAAGAAGACTTTTCTTATTTCACTATTATGAAGAATTTAGCCATATTTTCTTCTAGTAGTTTTGCAGCTTAATTAATTCACATATAGATTGTTGATCGTTGGAAATTTATCATGATGTATAGAGTGGCATATGGATGTAACTTTATGCTTTTTCCAAATGTCTGCTTATTCTTACCACTTTTCAGTAGCCCCCTTTTCCCTACTGATTTCAAAAGGTAGAAACAACTTTTACCTTATGCTAAATTCCCTTTTATTAAAAAAGGAAATTTTTTTAAATTGCGATTTTGCTAGGTTTTCTAGATTCAGAATTATGTTTGATGGTCAATTTATGCATCAATACCATATTTTTTATTAATGCCTTATAATATTTAGATATCTAATAGGACCAGCGATTCTTCATTGCTCTTCTGTTTCAAATATTTCTTCACTACATTGTTTACTCATATTAATATGATAACCACTGTCCAAATTCTAAATAATATAATTGTGGCATTTTATTAGGTACATTTCAAAGGAGCAAGTAAACTTACAGAGAAATAATTCTTGTATGAGGTTGAGTCCTTTTTTCCATAAACAAACATCTTGTCTTTTATTCAATTTTTAAGTTTTGTTTTTCAGTGATGTTTTAAAATTGTTTTTATATAGATTCACACAGGTCTTATTAAACTTGTTATTAGGGGCTTTAAACTGTTAATTTTTTAGTATAGGACCTTTCCTTCCATTTTTTTTCTAACTGGCTATAGTTTGCACAAATAAAAACAACTGATTTTTAAAAATATTAATACCTCTCGTTTTCTGCAATTTTTATGAACTTACTGTTTGCAGTAGTTTTTTTTATCCTTTGTGATTTTCAGGCATAATCAGATCAGGTAAAATTAACAGTCTTTTTACTTTGGATTTTTATGACTGTAATTCTTTTCATTTTATTTTTGCTTAGTTCCTCATTGACAACATTAAATGCTGGCTTTTATAGTAGTTATGCTTGTTTTGTTACTGACTTTAGTGAGATTATTTCATTTTTTTCAAGTATTTTGTTGACTTTTGGGCTTAGACATCCCCCTCTCTCACTGTAGATATCTGTATATGAATGTGTATATTTATATATTGATGCACGTTTAGCATCTACTTAATTCAACTTAATATTTGTGTCAGTTTAAGTCCTCTGAGAAATAAACACTCAAAAAGGATTAGACAAGCAAGAGATTTATTGAGAGAAATGCTTTAGAATAAAAGAGCAGGAGTTGATAGACCTGTGTACGGCACTGCAGGGCTGAGACCTGTTAAATGCGAGATGGAAGGAAGGGAGATCTGACATGAAGGGTCTCAGACCCTAGTGCTGTTCTCAAAACGTTTGGTCACAGTGATGCAAGTTCCTGAGCCAAAGTTTCCCATCAGAGGGTTCTGTGGATCTGCAGGAATGGACTTCCCTAGTGTCCCTTCTGTGTCTGCCTGGAAGAATCCTAAGGGAAGTGTGGCAAGCCTCTGTGTTCCTGCAGCAGAGACCCCAATGGAGGTCGGCTGGGGCTGCTTGTTAGCCATGCTTGCTGTGCTCCCTGCAGAAACGAATCTGTTGAATCAGAGCTGAGAACTGCATTTCTGTGGCTTCCACAAAAGTATACTTGCAGTTAACTGCTGGTCGTGTTTATTTTTATGCAGAATGCTTGCGTTTCTGCTTTTTGGGAATGCTCACATTTTCCTGAGTGAAAGATGAGGGTCCAAGCCTTTTAGGTCTTAGGTAACCCTCATTTAATATTTGATACAAGCATTGGTGGATTTGTTCCCCTTCTAGAATGCACACTTAAAAGATCAAAAGAGAAGTAGACACTTGCAATAGAAACTTTTCCGTCTAAAAACAATTTAGGAGTCACTTATGGCTTCTTCAGTAACAAGATGAACAGAAGGAGAAAAGAAAATATACAACAAATTCTGAGCTGTAGTTTGGTAGAAACATAAGTCTTAAAATCTGATAGGCAGCTTATGATAGCAGAAACAACATGAACTTTGGAGTTAGATAAGCCTGGGTCCAAAACCCGGCCATTACCACAAATTATTTATTTAACATTATGAGCCCAAGGTACTCTTTCTTTGGACATAGGTAGAAAACATTTCCCAGCATTCCTTGCACTGGATATGGACATGTGTCTAATTCTGTCCTAAAAGAATGGGAGTGGAAGGGCTGTGTGCCACTTCTAGACCTGGCCATAAAACCTTCAACAGGAGATTCTCCCTTCTTCTAACTGGATTCAAATGATGATGATGCAGTAGGGGATCCAGAGCCATCAAATGGAAGGAACTCACCCTAAGTGATGGCGTGGGTGAGGTTGCAATCAGAAAATCCCATCCAGCAGCTTACGTGAGGAAGAAATGAACATGCATTATGTTCGAACCATTCAATTACTGTGTCTGTCTATAACTTAGAATACTGATATGTGATCTAGTGAGAATTCAATGCTAATGCATAAAGAATATTTAATTCACAGTAGATGCTCAATAAATATTAATTCCTACCCTCCTTGGTAGTGTAAGCCAAAAGGTACTTGAAAATGCATAAGTTTTAAATAATAGAAATAAAGTTTAAATAATCTAAATTCAGTCTATTTTCGAGATTTATACCAATCATAATCAAGTTCTTAATAATTTGTTATTATCTAGCACATCACTAGCTGTAGAAAAATAACGGTACAGGAGGTATAGAGTTGGCGTATTTTGCACAGCTTGTTCAGATGTAGGAGGATCATTATTCACTTATATATGCAGGATTTAAAAGAAACTCTTATGGTGCACATATGAATTCTCCAGATGTAGAAATAATATTTTGTAGCTGATCTTTCACTGAGTGAGTTCTGGAGAAAAGATATGACTTGCAGTTTTTGGCACTAGAAAATACCTGGACAGCAGCAAATTCAACAACATTAAAAACAATATTTTTTGAACAACTTAATTGTATTGGTCACTGTTTTAGGCATGTAAGCCATACAACACTCAGAAAAGAAATATAATTGTGCATTCTAATTATTAAGAGACGAAAACAAAGATCTCCAAATCCTTAATGCTGACCCCAACTCTGTTTCTAATGCAATACTCCAGCCCTAAGTGTATGTCTGCATGGGTTGAGGTCTTGTGCATAACTAGACAAAATAACAGAATGGCACTCCTGGAGAGGCTGGTAGAAAGCAGTTTACACACGCAATCTCATTGGAGCCTCAGACTAGCACTTTGAAACAGGTACTTCTCACCATTTATAGAGGGTGTACCTGAGGTTCAATAAAGGTAAATAATAAATAGAGCAATGCACCCAGGAATGAAGAGTTAAGCCTAGATTTGATTATGACTCTGACTGTGCTCAAACCTGTGTTCCTTCCCTAGACAACACTAATTTATCTGGGATTAACTGTGTAGGTTTGAGTCTTTTTTTCCCTAAACAACTGACGTTTATCAGTTGAAAACCTAAACTTTTTTTTTTTTTTTTTGGATGATTGGGCATTCTTTCTAAAACCCAACCTCAGCGTAGGATGGGTTGTTGTTATGCATGTTATCTCTCGATATGTTGACACGTTGTTACTTTTCTGTTGTCACACACGCCAGGCCGTGCTATCAGGGGATACCAAAGCACTTCTGCCGGCTGTTCTAGGAAAGGGGGTGCTGGATGAGCAGCCCTTTCCAGTCAGTTTGTCCTCTTTTCCACATTTGCTGTTCTTAAGAAAGGCATGAAAGGGCCCCGTCGTTTCCGAAGTATTATTTTAAATCACTATTCTTTACCTCCAAAGAAGTGCTCATAGACACAAAAAAATGACTAATATCTGAAATGAGAACACCTGAATTGATTTCTGATACTGCCACTTACAAACCGTGGGTTTTTTGTTAAATTACATATTGTCTGACCTTCAGTTTTCATGTATGACAAATGTGAATATTAATACCTATGTCATAGAATTATTGCATCAACTTAATGAAATATGTAAAAAAGTGCTTCATAATCTAAAATTGCCATGCAATTATTTGCTAATATTTTCACCACTACAAAGTATTTAAGATTTCAATTCGAAAGTTCTTCAGATAGTCAGGAGGTATAGAGTTGGCGTATTTTGCACAACTTGTTCGGATGTAGGAGGATCATTACTGACTCATATATGCAGGATTTAAAAGTATATACATATATACAAGAGCTCACATCGTTGGGCATTTACTAATTTATTTTGTATCTGGCTCAACTTACAGCATAATTCCCTTCCACTTTTTGTCTTGATTGGGGTATACATTGCTGCTATATGTGATTTGATTGTGATTGTGTGTGTGTGTGTGTGTGTGTGTGTGTGTGTGGTGTGGTGGGTAGTGGCAGAGATATCCTTATACTCTATTTTCATCTGTGTATTTGTAATTGGAAGGTACTCTTTTGCCTTCTCTTTCAACACAATGAATAACTCCTTTATTGCTAATATTTTCTTTAGCTATCTTTCCAATCTTTCTAACTATTTCTCCTCTATCCAGTTAGGAGAATGCATTGATCCAAGTGTACCTTCCAGCTCCCAAACTCTGATTCCATTCTATCTGTTGAACTGCCTCCAAGCTGTCCCTGTGCCTTTGAAGTTTATGGCCGCAGTTCACTGAATCAAATCACAGAAGTGATGAAGGCTGACCCAGCATTCTATGCTATTTTCAAAGAGTGGATCGTGGCTGTTTTATAATGAACATTGTGCCTACATTCTATTATGAAGTAATGACATTCTTCATTTAAAATTTGAAAATTGCTTCCAAAATCAATAATCACCTGGCAACTAAGGTAATAGATCTTTTGGACATGTAGAAGATAATGATAATGATCTCTTTTTAAAAAATACAATATGAAATATTAAGAAAGGTTTAGAAGACAGTTTTTGAGCACAAATGCAGTGTGAGCAGTGTTATGGTCAGATGCTCATGTTTATGAAAGTTCTCCTTATGGCCAGTTGGATAAACTATTTGCTGTAAATAAATGTCAAAATATGGGATGATAAAACAGCAGCTGGTGAGTGTTTGGCTGGAATGTGCATACGCACACGCAAATACACACGTACAACACATACACAAACATATATATATATGCAGACATACATATTAGAAAGAGACAACTGTTATTCATTAACGTTATCCCCCAAACATGAAAAATAAAAATAAATATATCTATTTAGGCAGTGTTTTGTGCACCAACTCATGTTTTGGTTGCATTCCAACTTTTGGAGACCTCATGTGAAAATAACCTCTTCTTGTAGGAAGTTCTATTTAGACAGAAAAGAGCTGGCTGGCCAGTTTCAGGGTGTCAAGGGCAGCTCATCAGTCTCTTCGTGTTAGTATGCCTGCTGCGATAGCGTCTGTTTCACTAAAAACACTGCTCTGAGAGCCACCTGTGTTGGTGCCAACTCTTCCATGCGAGTTTGGGTCAGAGGGCACATTCTGCTTATTCTTGTGCCAACATGAGGAAACCTCTACAGGAACCTTAATATTCATGTCCCGAGGACTAAACTGAATCCACAGTGGTATCTCCACAATCCAGCAAGTGAGATTCAGAGAGAAAATGTATTAGGTTGGTGCAAAAGGAATTGAGCTTTTTGCCATTACTTTTAATGAGGTAAGGAAATTACATGGCCATCATCAAGGTTTGTTTGAAGAAGATGTTTAAAATTACTGTAACTTGGCCTTCAAATGGGAAGGAGGTACTTTTCCCATTAAAAGAGTTTGAGTCCACATTAGGGAATATTGCTCATGGGCTCTTATTAGTCACAAATTATGAATTTTTGGTTATGAGAACCTTAGAAAGATTGAGGAGGTTACATAGGACTGGTTGGCCACAGAATGGTGCCATACACAGGCATATTCACATTTTCAGAAGAGAAATATATTGTGTTTCTCTAGTTCTCTTTCTGACAAAAATGACAATGTGGACCTACATGGAAAACAAACTTCTCATTTGTTTTCTTTTTTGGAACCATTTAGAATATGAACCCACTTTTCTCTGAGAACTAGACTCACAAGACCTGCTACACAGTTGCCATCTCACTCCAGGAGAACACTCGTGGCCGTTCCTGTCTGAGTGTACTTTGCAAGCCTATTCAGTGTTGCTAGCTATGTACTCCTCTGGATGGGCTTTTACTTGAAGTTAGGCTGGGAAATGTTTTGTTCTGTGAGTATTCTGTGTGTTCAAAGCATTTGTTTTTGTATTTTTCATTCTGTCTGGAAAAAAGAGGCCAGAAGAGTTCAAGAGCTCTTTTCCTAACTTTCTCTAATGGTAATGTCCTCCAAACCTAAACACAACGGATTTTTAATACTCTCTGTTCTAATCACTGCTTTTGACAGCCTCTAATTACAACAGGTGTGCTCTTCTAAAAGATCACCATGTTTTATGCCAGTCCCTTGAGCTGTTTTGAGATCCCTTGAACCTACAGAATCTTTGTAATTTCTTACTTGTAAAACATTAATATATTCTGAGTATTCACATTACTAATCCACAAGAAGGTTCAATTGTGAGTAATGTACATCATGGAACCTGTGGTGGTATATATTATAAACATACCTGATTTCCTTTTTCATTTTGAGAATGAAATGAAATTCTCAAATTGCTAGAGAATCAGTCATTTCCTGGCAGCTAATCAGATGCCACAGAAATTCCCATCTCAGTTCCAGCTATCTTGCTTATGCCACTTTTTGATTTATATATAAAAAAAAAAAACTATGATTACCATTACAATCTTTGAGATATGGTTGATGGTGAAGTTAACAAACTGATTTTCTCTCACACAACTTTTCATTCTAACTGGACTGTTAGCTACTGGTTCAGTAAAATGTATGGAGAGCATTAGGACAAACAGCTAATGCATGTGGGGCTTAAAACCTAGATGACGGGTTAATAGGTGCAGCAAACCACCATGGCACATGTATACCTATGTAACAAACCTGCACGTTCTGCACTGGTATCCCGGAACTTAAGATTATCATATTTTCACATAGGCTTCAATTTACTATCAAGAATATTTCATGGAAATCTCATTAAACAAATATGTGTGTTAATTATTATATCAGGAAACATAGCTGCCTGCTTTTCATTCAGAGAGATAACACCATGTACCTCAGAAGACTAATGCTGAATCTTTGATTTTTAATATGACTCAGATCAGTAGGCATTTATCCAAATTATTCTTCTTTGCTTTTCAGGCTTATTTCTTTCTCTTCCACTTTTACCTCTCTGATTACTGTCTTCTTAGTTTCTTTAATGGACTTTATATCTGACTACTTTTCCCCCAACTTTTTAATTGTGACAAAACACAAAATTTATCATCTTAGTGATTTTTAAGTATACAGTTCAGCAGTATTAAATACATTTGTAATGTTTGCCACCATCACCAGCATTCATCTCCAGTACTCTTTTCACCTTGCAAAAGTGAGACTGTATACCCATTAAACAACTCCTATTTCTTCTTCCCCCAGCCCCTGGAACCCACTATTCTAGTTTCTGTCTCTATAATTCTGACCACTCTAGGGACCTCATATAATTGGAATCATACAGTCATTTGTGTGTATGACTGGCTTATTTCGCTTGGCATGATGTCCTCAAGTTTCCTGCATGTTCTAAAATATGTCAGACTTTTCCTTTTTAAGGATGAATAGTATTCCATTGTATGTATGTACCACATTTGTTATTTATTCATCTGTCAATGGATACTTGGGTCGTTTCCATGTTTTAGCTACTGCAAATAATGCTGCTATGAATATAGATGTACACATATCTATTCAAGACTCTGCTTTCACTTCTTTTGGGGATATATATCTGGAAGTAGAACTGTTGGATTACACAGTAAGTCTGAATTTAATTTTTAAGGAGTCACCATACTGTTTTCCACAGCAGCTATAACATTTCACATTCCGCCAATAGTACATAAGGGTTCTGAATACTTCATATCCTTGCCACTACCTGCTATTTTCTGTTGTTTTACTACATCATAGTAGCCACCCTAAATCTCAGCATTTATTTTCTCAATATAAACTCCTTAAAGTTTTACCACATTTCCTTCATGATCTGGTGCCATCTCTTTAGCTTGACATCTGGCATAAGCCTACACAGCTCCTCCTACCACAGTGTTTTAACAACTACACTTTTCAAGCCAAGCAACCCATCTCTGTTACTGTTCTCACAAGAGGCCAAGGCCTTTATGTTTCTGCATGTTTGCAATTCAGTTCTCTCTACTTGGACCCCATTTGCTGCATTTGCCATTTTCTTTAATGTCGAACTCCAACCATCTCTTGAAAATCCAACTCAGAGGACATGCTCTTTGTGAAGTCTGCTGCTACTTTACTGTGAAGAGTGACACACTCTCTTTCTTGTGAGCCCATAGCATGTATAACACTAACGTCACACATTGTCCATTGGATTGCATCTATATATTTATTTTTGATTTCCTTAACAGATTGTGTGAAACTCTCAAGGTCAGGCCCTTATTGACATCTTTATTTATACCAGAATATAGCACAGTAGGAAGCGCCAAAACAGATGGTCAAGGAACATCATGTATACAGAGAAATAAATGAAGTGCAGGGTTTATAAATCATCTATACTTATAAAGAAACAATAATATGAACACAGACTTCCTCTTCTAACAAAAGTTATTTTTTGCATTATTTAAGTTTTGATGAAATCAGTGTCACTGACAATTAAAATGTTTCTTATTTCAATAGTCTGGTGCTGACATGAGTGTTGGAAGAAACTAAGACACTTTGAAACATCAAGTAAAACAATTCATTTGGAAATGAAGTATTTGTCAAATCAGAAACACTTTGAGAATCTAATGATTAAGAGTTCCAATAGAAAATACGATTTTAGGCTTAGTGTTAAACAGTAACTTTATAAAAGTAATGGAAGCATAAACATAAAAATAGCAATAGAACCCACATATACTATTTTCAATCTATACAAAATTTCTCCCAACCTTTTTAATAAAGCTAAATTCTTTGAATTAATTTATGGAAGTGAACTTCAAATGAAGTTTATTTTATTAGTGATATTTTTTCATCTAGATCACAAATTTCCAAAGGACAATCTTTAGGTATGTAGGAGCAGTGTTAAGTGATTTGTGATATTCATGGTTATGAAATGTATACATTAAACTTTGGTATATGATATGGTTTGGCTGTGACCCCATCCAAATCTCATCTTGAATTGCAGCTCCCATAATTCCCACTTGTCATGGGAGAGTCCTAGTGGGAGGTAATTGAATCAAGGGGGTGGGTTTTTCCAGTGTTGTTCTTGTGACAGTGAATAAGTCTGATGAGATCTGATGGTTTCATAAAAGTCAGTTCCCCTCCACAAGCTCTTTTGCCTACCACCATGTAAGACGTGTCTTTGTACATTCTTCACCTTCTGCCATAATTGTGAGCCTTCCTCAGTCATGTGGAACTGTGAGTCCATTAAACATAAATTGCCCAATCTCAGGTATATCTTCACAGCAGTATAAAAATGGACTAATACAATATATAAGGTTAGATGGCCTACACACAAAGATTGAATTAAGAAATATGAGTATGATTTATCATATAATGTGATAAAGAATGCTATAATGTATTTATTGTCCCTATGTATTAAGTAGACATAGCGCATAGCAATTGGGGTGTTCTAAGCAAAGACACTACTGTTATAAAACTCTTAACCAGAACTATCTTTTCTCAAAAAGATAAAGCTAATTTATGGAGATTCAAAAAAAATACATTTTATGGTAAGCTCATGCACAGTGTTGAAATACAACGGATCTATTAATATGATTGGTATTCATAGCGATGACTTTGGAACACTTTAGAATATTAAAATGACTTTGGAATTGTGTGATTTTTGTCTTAATTTTACTTTAATTCTATAGTTTTTTACTTTTGTGATTCTCTTATACCGAATTTGGCTTATGTATTAATGTTTGGATAATCAATATCTTCAATTCACCAGATTAAATAAAAATGATGAATTCTAGACATTGGACTTTAACATCTTATGATTTAGGCTTTATTTCAGAAGAATGAGAGAAATTACGTAAAAATGTCATTGCTTCTAATAAATTGAGTCAGCTCTTTCAGAAAGATATTAAAAAAAAATAAATTGTAACACTAACATCTGAGAATCCCCATATTAAATGCAAATTTTATAAAACTATTAATAAGAAACATAGAAACTAGGTAAAGTTCACTGTACAACTTCATAACTGTGCTAGTGTTTATATTTTAGCCATGGTGGTGAACTAGACATTTATTTCCTTACATATATCTGTTATTAAAATCATTTCATTTTGTGGAAATTGTATCCACAATTATTTTTGCTTAAAATTTCTTCTGTTTACCTTTTAAGTATGTACATTTATGGTGGTGTGTGAATAAAGGTTACAATTTTAATAACATTCTTCACAAGCTCAAAATAAGGAAGGTGATATATCAATTTTATAGGACATAAAGATGTATTACATATTCACAATGCACAAAATAATTAGAGGCATTGGTAGTGTAAGATTTTGGCCCTTTCAATGTTATCTTAATACAATTAAATACAGTTTAAAATTACACTAAATAATAAATGTTTCATTAAGATATTTTTAGATTTTATTAGTTTCGAAAAACTAGATTTAGTTAACGCAAAGAAAATGGAAAATGCCTATTTTTCTAGATTTGCTTTCCATAAAATAATCGTCTTTATCAACATATTTGTTCTTAAAGATGTTTTCTTTCAGAATTTATAGGATTATTTATCATATTTTCTATTAGGATGAAAAATCACCAGAATTATAGAATATTAGCCACAAAAAAAGGTACATTTTTTTTTCCCAATTATTTATTTTATTGCATTTTAGGTTTGGGGGTACATGTGAAGAACATGCAAGATTGTTGCATAGGTACACACGTGCCAGTGTGATTTGCTGCCTTCCTCCCCATCACCTACATCTGGCATTTCTCCCCTTGCTATCTCTCCCCAGCTCCCCACCCCCCACCGTCCCTCCCCTGATTCCCCCCAACTGACCCAAGTATGTAGTGCTCCCCTCCCTGTGTCCATGTGTTTTCATTGTTCAACACCCACCTATGAGTGAGAACATGCGGTGTTTGATCTTCTGCTCTTCTGTCAGTTTGCTGAGAATGATGATTTCCAGGTTCATCCATGTCCCTACAAACAGAGATATAGACCAATGGAACAGAACAGAGGTCTCGGAGGCAACACAACATATCTACAACCATCTGATCTTTGACAAACCAGACAAAAACAAGCAATGGGGAAAGGATTCCCTGTTCAATAAATGGTGTTGGGAAAGCTGGCTAGCCATGTACATGTTTTAAGCTGTAGAATTTTATAAAGCAATAAGGGAAGATAGGTTGAAGCAATACATTTTACTGAATTTTATTTACACAAATTATTTATTTATAGAGGCTGGCAGATAACCATTCTTTCTACTCAAACTAAAACCATACTTATGATGATAATTTCAAACATCCTATACATGAATATTTACTTAATAAGTGGTTATAGATATTTGGGAAACAGCTGCAGAAATAATTACCACAGGAAAAAACTTTAGGTCAGAGAGATTATTTTTTACCTTATATAAATATCAGAAAAATACATTTAGTTTAAAGGTAAATGTGCTGCTGTAACCAATGTTTTAGAGGGAAGACTAAAAAATGTCTGAATTCTGGAATTTTTGGAGGACAGCATAACAATAAAACTTATTGAACCATTGGTTGAAATTTCAGTAGAAGCTATGTGGAATTTAAAACTTGAAACATTTCCTTAAATGCTTTTCAGAAATTCCCAAGCAAAAATAATTTCCTTTTTTAGTTGAAAAACCATTAGGAAGCTTTAAAAGTGGCAAGCCTAGTGAGAAAGTTTTGAGAGGATATATAGCTTCTGCAAATGGTTATATGAGAAGGAGGCAGAAATACTTTCATTTGCAGTTAAAATAAATTTATATCTCTAAATGCCAATTAGCAGGCCCCCATTGACTCTTGGTGATTCATTCTATAATGAAATCATAAATGTTTCTGTAGAGTGATCCTGCACATCTCCCCAGAGGGCAGCAAAAGTATCATGAGACAGATCTTGGAAGTCGGCCATGGCCCACCTGCAGCAGCGGGGTTCTGATTTCCTTAACAGCGGTGGACAGGTGCAGGCAGGAACGCATAGGGCATCTGGCTTACACATCAGATATTATGTATATCTGGAGCAATGTCAAAGCCATAATTAATACAAAGGCATATTCTTCACTATATTTTGGAGTCCCCAAATCCCCAGAATAGAACACATCACGTTTTCTTCTGAAACTTAGCTCTTTGATACCACAACTAATGCTGAATTAAGAGAGAACTGACACAATTGTTACTTTCCAAAAACTTTCAAAAAATACTGCTGGATATAAACCCAGGCAATTAAGTTCAGGCTTTCTAAAACAAATTCAGTGAGATGGGAAAAATAAATCTAATCGTATAGATTTCAGGAAAATATCTAAGATAAATATGGTAAAATAAAAGAAATTTAAAATGAACAGAATCTATCAAAGGTGTTCCTTTATAACAATTACATTTTCATCATAAAATATGTGATAGTCTTGATACTAAATGTCTTTATCTTCAGGAAGGCTCTAAAATTGTAGCTATGGAATGTAAAAATGCAAAGAGCTATTTTTTTCTGGGATTCTGTTTATAATTCCTCTGGTGATAAATGAAAAATGGTAAATCAAAAAAGTAAATCATTTTCATTAGTACAGTTCTTTTATAAGAATTAGTTTATCCACACTATTTTATTTTCATTACTGTATTTAAACAGTAAGATGTCACATATTATCTTCATGTAGTCAGGATCTTTGTATATCAGTTATTTGTTATTTTATGGTTTTTGTTACTTATAATAATTCAGGTAAATTTTAGTAGATTTGACAATCAGATAAATTTCAGCAGATACTATAGGAAATAAAGATAGGAGGGAAGTGGACTCACTTTTAAACTTAGGTAAATTTTTGTAAATGCTATAGGAAATTCAGGTAAATCTTAGTAGATGCTACAGGAAATAAAAAAGGGAAGTCCATTGAAGGGAAATGGACTCTCTTTAAAATAGTTTTTAGAAGTCTGTAATAGAAATACATTTCCTTCATATATTTAACTTCTCAATACTTTTAGAAAATGTTTGAGATATTTAATGTTTTTAAAAATTTATTTGACTTTTTTTTTTCTTTTTTAGAGATGGGGTCTTGCTCAGCTACTCAGGGTGGAGGGCAGTGGTCCTATCATGGCTCAGTGCAGCCTCGCACTCCTGTGCTTAAGCGATCCTCCCAGTTTAGGCTCTCGAGTAGCTAAAACTAAAACCTGAGCCACCATGCCAGACTAGTTAAAAAAAATTGTAGAGGTAAAGTCTTGCTGTGTCACCCAGACTGGTCTTGAGCTCCTGTCCTCAATCCAGCCTCCCACCTCGGTCTCCTGAATTGTTAAGATTACAGGCGGGAGCCACCACGCCCAGACCTAGAACCATTAAGATGAAAAGGCATAAAAAAAAAGGCACATGGATATGAGGAATAAACGCAGATTCTAAACCGTGCCTTTATAGAGCTAATATTTGAATTTGAATCAACAGAAATACAATAGCAACAGTGGAAATGATGAAGAAAGATAAAGTGAAGAACTGGATATGATCATTGAAAGGTCACAGGGGATATCATGAACATACAAAGGCACAGAAATCAACATAGAAATGTATTGAGCTCAAAGTAATGAACTGCAGCAATAAAGAGAATTCCTAGGACTGGAAGATAAAACAGCACTTGGAACAGAAGAAGTCAGGCTGGCCCAAATGTCTCCACAACTAGGAGACAGGACAATAGAGAAAAGCTTATGTTATTTGGAGGGAAAGAAGTGTGACCCTAAACTCTTCTACCACAGAAAGCTGTCATTTGAATATCAAGTATGACGACATTTTCAAACAGGATTAAATAATCCTGTCTGTAGGTCAACTAAATAAGCAACCCTGCAATAAAAATTTAGTCAAGCAACAAAGAAGCAAGACATTTTAAAAAAAGTCATGAAATTAGATGTGGTAAAATGACTGGGGTTGAGAATTCAACTTATCTAGATAAAGAAACAAAATCATATATCTAAACAGAATATAAATGTGACAAAACATGACAAAGAAAAAAATAAGCATGAAAATAGGCAAGTGGAGACAGGGAGAAAGAAGGAAATATATGACTACTAAAAATCTCATTTTTATCACATCAAATCAATCTTACAGTAGTTAAAATCTGTGGGTTAAATAAAACCATAATGACTTCAAACTCAATACAGATATTAGAATCTGTTTTCTTAATCTTAAACAGATTTTTAAGGAAATAATATCTCCTGTGGTAAAGAAACATCTATATCAAAGTATAAAATCCCCCCAGTACCAATTGAGTTTGCATTTCTTTTCTTAAATTCAATTAAGATTGAATTTAATATGTTTTAAGTGTGTTTAATGTAATCTTATTATTTTAAAATTATTTCTTGCTCTTGCTCCCAGCCTCCTCATTCATTACCAATATGTGTCTCTATCCATACATGTGCTTCTTTACGGGATCATAGATGTCAGATCATCACTCAAGTCATTTCTAGGTGGTAAGGTTTCATTGCTTTCTTTTTGTCTCCCTTTTTATAGCCTGACATTTTTGAAAGAGTATTTATTATTTTCATAAATCAATATACTCTTTTCCAAAATGTATTAAAAGCACATCACAGCAGATAAATGAAGAAAATAAACAGATAATGGGAAAATTATCATCACAAATACTTAATGAAAATAAGAGGGTGGTGTGGGGGAGGTTTAACCTCACTGATAGCAAAATAAAGAGATTAAAAATTCTTTTTCTTTTTTTTTTTTTAAAGAACTAAAGTAGTAAATGCCTATAAAGACAAGGTCAGATGGGTACTGGGAATATAAACCCGTCATATTTCTGAGAGGAGTGTGGAATTTTAAATTTTAAAATGTGGGGTCAGTTTATGACTTTTATCTCTGTACTTCAGTTTAGGAAACAATCTACAGAAACAAAGTGAAATATAGACAAAGAATTGAGGTTTGTAGAGACTCTTCCTTGTATTATTCATAATATAAAAAGTAGATGCGATTTATTATCCCCCAAAGATACATTTTAAATAAATTATGTTATACATTTATGATAAACTAGTATACAGACATTAGAATTAATGTTTCAATAATATTTAAGGAATTGAAAAATACATGCAATGTTGGGTTACAGTATATATCCCAAACTGCATGTTTATCATGATTGCGAAATAGGCCCTTTATAAAATATTTACTGAAATATATGTATGAATGTGGACTTGGAATTTAACATACCTGTATTTTCCAATCATTTCTTTTGAATTGTTTAATAATGAAAATGATTTTTATACTTTTTGTAACTATAAAATCCTTTTAGTAGTTTTTCAGTGTTTTTCAAAGTGTCCACCATGACCTTTATTATTTCAATAATCAACAAGAAAATGCACAACTAGAAATTATCTTATTGTTTATGACTTTGACATACTGTATGAATGTTTATCTTGTTCATTTTGGGATGAAAAATTACGTAGTAACTATTTAATCTATTTGGGGTTATTTTGAGGTAAAACATCATGTGCATAGGGATATTCTTTTCTTCTTTTTCTTTTCTTTTTTTTTTTTTTTTTTCTTTTTTTTTTTTTTTTTTTCTTTTTTTTTTTTTTTTTTTTTTTTTTTTTTTTTTGAGACTGAGTCTTACTCTTTTTGCCCCGGCTGGAGTGTAGTCGGGCAATCTTGGCTCACTTCAACCTCTGCCTCCTGGATTCAAGCTATTCTCCCACCTCAGCCTCCCGAGTAGCTGGGATTACAGGCACCCACCATCACGCCTGGATAATTTTTGTATTTTGGTAGAGATGTGGTTTCACCATGTTGGCCAGGCTGGTCTTGAACTCCTGACCTTCAGTGATCTGCCTGCCTCGGCCTCCCAAAGTGCCGAGATTACAGGCCTGAGCCACCACACCGTGTCAGGAATATTCTTTTCTTACATCCATTTTTGATGGTTTATTGTGTACATGATGTACTGTTTCACCCTTTTAGGTCTTACTAATTTTTTACAGTTCAAGTAAAAAAAAATCTTACAATTTAAATATTGTAGTTAAATATAACTAATAAAACCTTATAAACTTAGAGGAATATATATATTAAAGTGAAGCATTGTTTAATGAGTTTAACTATCAAAACCATGCTCAAAATTAACAAAGCAGTAGTTTAGAAGCTAAACTGCTATACTCAAAGTCAAAAGGTGCCACTTTTTTTTTCACTTATATGAAACTGTAAAATTTCCCACTATTTTCATTTATAAAGTGGTTATTATAGCTCTTTTCACCTGCCTCCCTTGCAGGGATGCTGTGAGGATTAATGAGATCATTCCTATGAAGAATTAGAGTTCCTTGGAGATGGGAGATATAAAAAAATGTTATTATTATCCCGTCATTCATATATTAGCTCCCTCACTCTTTCAGGACCTGAAGGTAGAATCAAAAAGAAACAAATTCTGATCCACTGTGAGAAATATTTAATGAGATTTTTTTCCATGTTCAATACCCAAGCTTCTCGGAACTTGGGAACTATATTAAATTCATTTCAAAGACCTTTTCTTCATACCAATTTGATGTTTTTTAATGTATAAATCTGAGCTGCTTTAGTTTAAGTTTAAAGTGAAATCAGATGTGCATTATTTTCATTTGTTTGAAATTAATACTTTTGGCTGTATTAATTTACATTCAAATTTAAAAAATTGACGTCTAACACTAAACTATCCCTAAATGAAAAAAGGGCCATACAGATGCCAGTCATTCAATTAAATTATGAGTTTAATTCTTTGTTTTCTAGTACTGTCAGTACTTCTTTTTCAATGTTTCCTTTTATGTGTTCAAGCCCTCTTAACAGCAGTTGGATTACCTCTCAGCTTTAAGAACTGAAACATGTCTTTCTTATAAAGCAAAATAAAGTATTAAAACCTGCATTAGTGATAAGTTATTGAGATGGAACTATAACTTTTTCCAAACGTTTGTTATTTTACAATTTTTGCAAAAATATGTATATCCAAACTCTGACAATACAGGCTACTCATCTAAGTGCAAATATTCTTTCAAATTGTATCACTTCAATTACCATCTCATCAGCAATTTTATTTAATTATCTGACTTTTTTTTTTTTTTTTTTTTTGAGACAGAGTCTCACTGTATCCCCCAGGCTGGAAAGCAGTGGTGTGATCTCGGTTCATAGCAACCTCCACCTCGAGGGTTCAAGTGATTCTCCTGCCTCAGCCTCCCCGAGTAGCTGAGATTACAGGTGCCTGCCACTGTGCCTGGCTAATTTTTGTATTTTTAGTAGAGATGAGGTTTTGCCATGTTGGCCATGCTGGTCTTGAACTCTTGATCTCAGGTGATCCACCCGCGTCAGCCTCCCCAAATGCTGGAATTACAGATGTGAGCCACCTCGCCCAGCTGACTTTTGAGGTGTAATAACAAATATTAAATTTATCAAAAAAATATTGGCAGAGGTTTAGATTTTTTTTTGCTTGTTATTGCCTTCTGAGAGAGAGTTACATATAGTGATTAAAGATGTTGCTAAATAAGACATCCATCTATTTTTTTAAATGTTGACTGAAACTTCAGATTTTCTCATTAATATAAAACTGCAAAATTTAGAAAATTCATGACTTTATGGCAATATTTTTTATTAAAATTATTTTCAAGTGCTAATAAAGTTTCAATTATTATTTCAGGTATTTTCTCTAGCTCCTTTAGTTTAATAAGAAAAACTCCTTAAAGTATACTCAAACTCTTTTTTTGTTTAAAATTTTATGTAAAAATGTTAGATTTTCATATGCAATAAATTAAATTTTATTGCACTAGTTGCTTTCTCAGAATTTGTTTTTGAGTTTGTGTAGATATGCTTTGCAACCAGTGTAATAGTAACTTAATATGGCAACAATGGAACAATGTTAATCTTATTTTTAGGTTACTTCAAATATTTTATGTCTTGATTTATACTTTAAAATATAATGGTATAATAACATTTTCGAAACATTTTAACTTCTTTGTGTTATCTACATGATTTATTTGTCTAAAGAAACTTTTACTTTTGTAGTATTCCATCATATATGTGTGTTTGTGTATATATATACACACACACCACAATTTCTCCACTCGTTGATTGATGGGCATTTGGGCTGGTTCCATATTTTTGCAATTGAGAGTTGTGCTGCTATAAATATGTGTGTGCAAGTATCTTTTTTGTATAATGACTTCTTTTCCTCTGAGTAGATACCCAGTAGTGGAACCGGTGGATTAAATGGTCGTTCTACTTTTAGTTCCTTAAGTAATCTCCACACTGTTTTCCATAGTGGTTATATGACTTTACATTCCCACCAGCAATGTAGAAGTGTTCCCTCTTCATCGCAGCCATGCCAACCTTATCATTTTTTGATTTTTTGATTATGGCCATTCTTGCAGGAGTAAGGTGGTGTTATGGTTTTGATTCGCATTTCCCCAATCATTAGTGACGTTGAGCATTTTCTCATATGTTTCCTGGCCATTCGTATATCTTCTTTTGAGAATTTTCTATGCATGCCCTTACCCCACTTTTTGATGGTGGTTTTTTTTTTTTTTTTTTTTTTTT